>NC_058518.1:237479393-238100547 GCF_904849725.1 Hordeum vulgare subsp. vulgare | reverse complement strand
TAGGTTAAGAGACTAACATGTTTGTGAGTGTACACAGGTGTCGGTGCACTAAAGACTAGGGTCCCTAGTGCCCCAGACTTGTGCACAGGCGCAAAGAGCCCCTGACGGCAGGGCGTGGCAGAGTCTAAACAAGATGCACCCCGAAGATTACCAAGGCCCCGGCAAGCCTGCCTTGCCGGGAGGATATCCAAGGTCACGCCCATTTTAGTGGGCATGATGAACTCACCAGGCACGAGGCCTCGACAAACCTCCTTTGTCGGGAAGACAACCGAAGCCCCCCCCCCCAGCAAGCTTCCTTATCGGGATGAAGACCCAAGGCCCCGGCAAGCACCCTTGCTAGGATGACGGGCTAAGCACTGGAGGGCGACCGCCCTTGCCACAGTGCCACCGCCCCCCAGGATCCAGCGCATTCCGCATGCGCCAACGCGGCGTCCAGGTGTGGAAGCACCTGGACACATGTCTTCACCAGCACTCTACTGACAAGCACAAGATGTGCATTTAATGCACCTGACAGCGGTAGATAGATAAGCACCGCTCTAGGTTCACTGTAACATCTCGTGAACCTACCATCGAGCACTGTAGGTGACCCATTTGCCTATAAAAGGATGCCCTTGGCTCATTCACAAGGGGTTAGACTCTTGGGAGGTTGGCCAACAAGAAGGTTGTCATCACTGTAACGAATAACAAAACGCTTAATACGATCAGACGAGCAGGACGTAGGGTTTTACGTGTAAGCAGCCCGAACCTGGGTAAAAAGGCTTGTCGGGTGTTGATCGTTAGATCTGCTCTTGACGTTGTCTTTCCCGCCCTACAATCACAAGGGTATCACATCGATCCCCATAGGTGTCGACCTAGCAACGCTGACATCTTCGGGGCGCCAGGTAGGGGCGGGGGAGAGACGCGTGAATCAGAGCAAACTCAGCACCAGTCCATCGAAGTTTGGGCGTTATGACGCGTTCCCCTAGAAACAGGGTACCGCGTCGGGCGTCCTGTTCTGCTGTGGCTTCCCAAGACCTGCGCGAGTGTGTTGTTACGCGCGCACGCGGAGCAGGGATGCGGAGGTTCCAAGAGCAGCGTCGCCGGGCCAATGCGTAGCTCGGGGGCTGATACATCTCCAACGTATCTATAATTTTTTATGGTTCCATGCTATTATTTTGTCAACTTCGGATGTTTTATATGCTTGAATATGCTATTTTATATATTTTTGGGACTAACCTATTAACTCAGTGCCAAGTGCGAGTTTCTATTTTTTCTGAGTTTTTGACCTTTTTCAGACGGAGTCCAAATGGAATAAAACTTTCGGGATGATTTTGTTTGGACCAAAAGAGACCCCCGAAGCTTTGGAAGAAGGCCAGAAGAGCCACGAGGGAGTCACAAGCCCAGGAGGCGCCCCCCCCCAGGACGCACCTACCAGGCTTGTGACCTCCTCTTGGGCCCAACCGATGTAATTCCACCGCTATAAATTCCTATAAATTCAGGAACCCCCAAAAAGAAACCTAGATCGTGAGTTCCGCCGCCGCAAGCCTCTGTAGCCACCAAAAACCAATCTGAAGCCCGTTCTGGCACCCTGCCGGAGGGGGAATCCATCTCCGGTGGCCATCTTCATCATCCCGGCGATCTCCATGACGAGGAGGGAGTATTTCACCCTCGGGGCTGAGGGTATGTACCAGTAGCTATGTGTTTGATCTCTCTCTCTCGTGTTCTTGAGATGTCTTGATCTCTATGTACCGCGGGCTTTGCTACTATAGTTGGATCTTATGATGTTCTTCCCCTCTCCCTTCTTGTAATGAATTGAGTTTTCCCTTTGGAGTTATATTATCGAATTGAGTCTTTAAGAACACTTGATGTATGTCTTGCACGTGTCTATCTATGGTGACAATGGGATATTCATGTGAGTACTTTATGTATGTTTTGGTGACCAACTTGTGGGTTTCGTGACATCGAGAACCTATGCATATGGGTTGGCACACGTTTTGACTCTCCGGTAGAAACTTTGGGGCACTCTTTGAAGTTCTGTGTGTGGGTTGAATAGATGATTCTGAGATTGTGTGATGCATATCGTATAATCATGCCTACAGATACTTGAGGTGACAATGGAGTATCTAGGTGACATTAGGGTCTTGGTTGATATGTGTCTTAAGGTGTTATTCTAGTATGAACTCTATGATGGATCGAACGGAAAGAATAGCTTCGTGTTATTTTACTACGGACTCTTGAATAGATCAATCAGAAAGAATAACTTTGTGGTGGTTTCGTACCTGACAATAATCTCTTCGTTTGTTCTCCGCTATTAGTTACTTTGGAGTGACTCTTTGTTGCACGTTGAGGGATAGTTATATGATCCAATTATGTTATCATTGTTGAGAGAACTTCACTAATGAAAGTATGAACCCTAGGCCTTGTTTCCACGCATTGCAATACCGTTCGTGCTCGCTTTTACTATTAGTTACCTTGCTGTTTTTGTAATTTCAGATTACAAAAACCTATATCTACCATCCATATTGCACTTGTATCACCATCTCTTCGCCGAACTAGTGCACCTATACAACTTACCATTGTATTGGGTGTGTTGGGAACACAAGAGACTCTTTGTTATTTGGTTGCAGGGTTGCTTCAGAGAGACCATCTTCATCCTACACCTCCCGCGGATTGATAAACCTTAGGTCACCCACTTGAGGGAATATTGCTACTATCCTACAAACCTCTGCACTTGGAGGCCCAACAACGTCTGCAAGGAGAAGGTTGCTTAGTAGACATCAGGGGCCAATGTGCAGCTGTCGAGGGCGCGCCTGGGCGCTTCATAGAGGCCCCGGCACATACTCTGGTAGACGCACCTCCGCGGAGAGATGCATAGTCGTTGAGGATGCGCCACACGGTCTGGAAGCCCTGGCACGTGCTCCAGTGCGAGTGTTGCGCCCCTGAGAGTGTCGCATCGTCGCCCAAAGACGCGCTTGGGGGCTCCGCAAGCACAGCCTGGCAAGAGAGAAGAAAAGGGGTTGCACCCTGGCTGGCTCCTTCTCCAAGCGGCGGTCATGGACCGTCGGCAAGAAGTCCTTGCCGGAGAAAAGACCGCCAGGAGCGGTGATTTCCTGCTTGCCGAGGGCTCCGACGCCCCAACAAAAGACTCAAATGCGATGCAACCACAGCGTGAGGAGATAGGTTAGCCCATGATTCAGATCTGAAGTAGATAGATTCTCTGGTCTTTCACTTTGGAAGTTTCCAACCTTTGTGTGTGGAGTTTGCGTGTACTGTGACCTTCCGAAAGTTCGGTGCACCTTGTCTCTGTTTCAAACTCGTTCAAATGACCTGAATGGCCATAGAGCGCCTTCAAACAGTTATGAACCTGATCAACAGAGCAAGCGGCTACGTAGCACCCGGTTTCGTCTCAAGTTGCGCTTGGCCATTTCCATAGTTGCACCGAACGCGGTATGGAGCCTTGCCGGTAGTCGCTGTCAAGATCCTAGGTTATGCAAAATGAATCATACAAAGAACCGAATCGAAAAAGGGAAAAATAGTCTTTTTCATTCATATGAATGGATACATTTGACTTCACTTACAAAAGCGTGGTTATCCTAACCTAAAGACCCTATCTTTTGACGAGGACTGACCCGCGCGGAGGAGTGGAGTTCAAGAAGGCAAAAATGCGGGCCATCCCCAGGCGCAACCTAGGTTGGTCCCTCCTGGACTAGCATTGCGCAGTCGAGAACTGCGTCAGGGGACATGGCAGCAGAAGAAGGTGAAGGGGCCAGGTCCAATGCTCGCGTCGCCTCAAAGAAAAGGCGTCAATGCAGGCCTCGAGAGAGAGGGGAGAAGCATGAGCAGGCGTCGACGGCAAGGCCAGCGGTCAGTTGGAGTGTAACAGCCGAGATGCTTTCTTTAATATTTTGTAAGCCTTTCCTCTTGTGGCAACATTGTTGAACCTATGTTACGGAAGTGATGAGGTGATTGTCATTTCATCTATTTGTCATTTCATGTGCATCATATCATTTTTTGTGTTAGTCTTGATCTGGTCTACCTTGGTGTTGTGAATTCACGTGGCTAGTGATGTTCTTGTGGAGTGTGGTGTGGGTGCAACTATGACCTAAAAACCTTAGTTGCACCATAGCCCAAAACCCCCTCTCCTTTATATATTTTGAGATATAATCAAGTTGCTGTTTTGGGGTTTAAAAATGCACATCTTCTTTGCAAATTCTTTCAAATAATAGTGAATGTCAAACATCACTGATTTAAAATCATTTCCCTTTTTGTTTTAATTTAAACACGGGCTTATTTAATAAAAAGACAATTATTTTCCTTTGCTCTAAAATGCCTCCTCTATTTTTTATAAATAGGAGCAGCATTTTAGAGACTCATATTTATTTTTGTTTCTTTTCTTTCCTTTATTCTGTTTTACCTCTCTCTTTTATTCCAAAAGCTGATTTGAAAAATAGAAAACCCTACTTTATTTTAGAAAGAGGGGGAGGCAGATGAGTGGGCTATGGCCCATTGCTTCTGTGGCGCTGGAAGCCCGTGCCCCTTTCCTTTCTTCCTCCTCCTCACACCGTTTCTCTTCTTTCTTCTTTCCGTCAGACAGAGAGGTGCGAGAGCGTGTGAGAGAGAGCGCCAAGTCGATGCCGTGAAGATCACGGACGTCGAGGCCTATTTAGCCTTGTCAGCCATGCCCCCTCCTCCTAGGGTTCCGCAACTCCCTCCTCACCGCCGCCACTTTTCCTTCTTCCCCTGTTCTTCACTGTAGATAGATCTGAGAGAGAGAGAGGGTGAGTTTCAGAGAGATACTAGGAGGCGCCTCACCATCATCGTCGTCGTCCTCGTCAACACCGATGCCTCCCGCTCGGGCAAGGATGTCTGCGACGTCCCCGGAGATGCCCTCGTCCCATTCCCGTCGCTGGTAAGGCCGGAGGACGTCCGCAACGACGGCCCCGACCTCGTCTTCGGCGAGCACCCGAAGCCCCGCCCTGCAACAGCGCCATCTTCTTCCTCTTCCCCGCACCGATCTTCTTTGTCAAGGTGCTCTAGGGTGAGCGTCTCCTCCCCCTATTCCTTCCCCCGTGCGTAGAAGGGATCCTCTGTGCGAGGGTGTCGCCGCCGTTGTGGTCGGCCATGGACGGAGGCCAAGCTCCATCGCGCCGCTGTGGTAGTCCACCTCCCACCATGTTAGTAACGGCAATGGAACCCCCTTGGTTCCCATGTTCCCCACCAGTAGCTTCTAGACGTCGTTGTCGCCTCCTAGCTCGCCGGGGTAAGCTCCCCCTTCTCTGCAATCCGACCTGGAGGTAGAAGAAGGCCCGTGGCCTTGGCATATGAGGAGAAGAACCTCCTTCGGTTCAGTCTCCCCCGCGCTAGCCCAGTGGCGTCAGCCCCGCGCCTCCACTAGGAGGGCATGGGATTGATCCCCCCTGGCGCCCCTTTTTCTTTGATTTTCTGGTGTTATTTTCCACTACGGTGGAGATTGATGGCAGTGTCATCTGGTGTGCTTCCTCAGGTTGATCGGCAACCGAGTGACAGCCCAGTGGTAGCGAGTGGTGGATGATAGCAGGAGGTGGCGGGTTCGACCCCCCTTCTTTCACCTTTTCTTTTAGTTTTTTTTCCATATGTATGTGTAGGTGTGCATGTGTGTGTGGCTGTAGCAGAGGTAGATTGGTGTGTGTGTGTATGGCAGTGGGACCAGAGGACCCACATGTCATGCTGAGAGAGAGCCACTGCCAAGTGGACCCTCTCACCATGTTTATTTTTCCTAAGTGCCGCACTTTATGATTTCATGCCCTCTTTAGAGCTTCATATTAGGTGGAGTTGTGATCCATTGATGTTGATTCCTTGATGGAATGGTAGTGAGTTAACCCCTCTACAACTTGGGACAAGTATGTTGCAATTAGGATCTTGCATGTGCTTGTTACACCTTGTCAAAGTGGGCAATTGACTGAAAATGACAGGTTTGAGAAAACCTGTGAATTTCACTAAGTCTAGGAATCTGGAGTTATTTTCTTCCCCTGTTGTGTTGTTCATATCTGCTCATCTGTTGGGGATTAGCCCAAGCAACAAACTAATGTTTGATTTCTGTTATGTTTGTCTAGCTCCCTGTAAAATTTCGTGCCCAGATACATCCTATAGATATCATTTTGGAGGCTGCCAAAATGCTTCAGATCATAAGCAGTTGGTGAAAATCTGTAATTTTCACTAAGTCCCAATATGTGATATTTTTGTCCAAGTTAGAGGTTGTATATCTGCTGATGTGTGAGCCCTTTGCTTTAGCTACTTGTTATAGGTTGTAATGCAGTTGAATGGCTTCAGTTGCATGTCTTGTTTGAATTATTTAGAGGGTTGTAGCTGCTGTAGATCTTGTAGTCAAAGTGCTATGTTGCTGTTAAAAACAGATTGTGTATCTAGATGGTTTTTGAGCTTGTGTGAGCTATGTTTGATGGTGTGGTGTGTTCTCAAGCACCATTCCACTTGTGTTTTGATGCTTGATCACTTGACATCCTGGTTACACCAGTACGTTCCCATTTAATTGAGTTTGTGGCTGTTTTGAACTCGTAGACCTTCGTAACTTGTTTTGTAGTTTCCAGTTGTTCCGAGACTCCGTTCACGACGTTCTTCATATGTTTTTGCATAGTTTTCCCGTGATGCATATGATTATGCAATGTTCATGAATGTCAAGATAAATTAACATGAGGTTCTGTCCAGGATATAAACAACTCAACTAATGCATGTGAAAGTGACTAGAATAGTGGTACATGCTTTCTTCTTCACACATGCATCATATTGGTTGATGCATTATGTTTTGCTGGTGTTTATTTGCTGTTATCTTGTCTTTGGGTAGCATCAGGAATGGAGAGCGAGTACGTGGATTCTGGAGAGTTCGTGCAGGAAGAACAAGAGCAGTTCCAGGCTGAAGAAATCACACGCAAGATGACCGTGACCTTGACACTGTTTCTAGCTTTGTTATGCTTAGAGTTACGTTTCCTTCATTACATGCCCGCTGCGTACCACATGATACGAATGCCATCAAACTTTGCCATGAAACCTCAAACACCTCCCTTCCTAGCAAATATTGTTTGGCTAAGTAGGCTTGCTCAACCCCTAATTGATAGCGTTGGTAGTTGCAGGTGCTAGCTGGTCCATGTGATAACATGGGCATTTTGATATCATTATGTTTAATTAATGCACCTATATACTTGGTAAATAACGGAAGGCCTAGACTTTTGCCGGGTGATTTGTTCCATTGTTGTCGCCTTGGTTTCGGTTACCGGTGTTTTATTCCATAACTGAGCGCTCCTAACATGTTCGGGGTTGTTATGGGGACCCCCTTGATAAGTCGTTTTAGATTAAAGCTTTTCCAGCCAGGTCCAACTCTGGTGTTAACTTGCTAACAACTTAATAAAGCATAGGGAATAGCTATCCCGAGGAATTAATCAACAACCCGGGCCAGTGATCCTCATGAGTGTTGGTCCAACCTGAGTGATGTCTGGCGCCCCCTTGTCACCCAGGGTTTAGCCAATCCGACGTCTAGCTCATCCGGTCATGCCCTGAGAACGAGATACGTGGCTCCTATCGGGACTGTCGGCACGCTGGGCGGCCTTGCTGGATTAGTTTTACCTTTTACGAGATATCTTGCGCATTGGGATTCCGGTGAGACTTTGGGTCTTCTCAGAGTTGAGGTTTTCCTCTAAGGAATCCGACGAGATCACGAGTTTCGTGGTAGAGGATTACTATGCGGCCCGTGGTAATTTGTGATGGACTAGTTGGAGCACCCGTGCAGGGTTTTAATCTTTCGGAAAGCCGTGCCCGTGGTTATGTGGAAAATACGGATATTTTGTTAACATCTGGTTCTAGACAACTTAAAGTAATTCTAATAAAACTGCCAACTGAGTGCGTAACCGTGACTGTCTCTTTCGGAGGTCCTTCTCTCATCGAGAACACGATGGGGTTATGTCTGACGTAAGTAGGTGTTCAGGATCACTTAGTGATCAATCTAGTATTCGACCGACTTGCGTAGACCACCATATGTTGACTCTGATAATCGTAAGATAGCCACCATATAAGATTAGGTTGCTGCAAACCCATACACTTAACCTTCCTCATCCATTAACTCGGCTATATTCGATACCAAGTTCATTCGATTGATGAGTCCTCGTGGCTCACGGTTTATGCTACCTCTTGAGATTGCGTTTGTTTTTCCCTTGAAGAGGAAAGGGTGATGCAACACAGTAGCAGTAAATATTTCCCTTAGTTTCAGAACCAAGGTATCAATCCAGTAGGAGTATCAAGGCAAGTCATCAATGTACCTGTGCAAAAACAAACAAACTTGCACCCAACGCTATAAAGGGGTAGTCAATCCCTTCATGATTAATTGCAAGGTGAGATCTGAAGGTGGAAAGTGAAACAAAGTAAAAGCGTAGAGCTGAAAATATGATGTGAAGTAGACCCGAGAACCATAGTGTTCACAAGAGGCTTCTCTCATGATAGCAAGTATTGCGGTGGGTGAACTAATTACTGTCGAGCAAATGATAGAACCGCGCAAAGTCATGATGATATCTAAAGCAATGATCATACATATAGGCATCACGACCGAGACAAGTAGACTGATACTGTCTCCATCTACTACTATTACTCCACACATCAACCTCTATCCAGCATGCATCTAGTGTATTGAGTTCATAACAAACAGTGTAACGCCTTAAGCAAGATGACATGATGTAGAGGGATAAATTCATGCAATAGATATAAACCCCATCTTTTTACCCTTGATGGCAACAGCACGATGCGTGACTCGCTACCCCTTCTGTCACTGGGTGAGGACACCGCACAGTATGATCCCAAAACCAAGCACTTCTCCCATTGCAAGAATTATAGATCAAGTTGGACAAACGAAACCCACAACTCGTAGAGAATTACATGGATACTAAATCGTGCATATAAGAGATCAGAGGAAACTCAAATAATATTCATAGATAATCTGATCATAAATCCACAATTCATCAGATCTTGATAAACACACCGCAAAAGAATATTACATCGGATAGATCTCCATGAAGATCATGGAGAATTTTGTATTGAAGATCCAAGAGAGAGAAGAAGCCATCTAGCTACTAGCTATGGACCCGTAGGTCTGTGGTGAACTACTCACGCATCATCGGAGAGGCAATGGTGTTGATGAAGAAGCCCTCCGTGTCCGAATCCCCCCTCCGGCAGGGCACCAGAACGTGCCCCAGATGGGATCTTGCGGAGACAAAAGCTTGCGGAGGCGGAAAAGTATTTTCGTGGCTTGATGACCCACAAGTATAGGGGATCTATCATTGTCCTTTCGATAAGTAAGAGTGTCGAACCCAACAAGGAGCAGAAGGATCTAACAAGTGGTTTTCACCAAGGTAATATCTGCAAGCACTAAAATTATCAGTAACAAGTAGTTGTTTGGTGAGATGATTCGTAGCGAGTAGCAAGTAACAAAAGTAGCTACGGTGCAGCAAAGTGGCTCAATCCCTTTCGTAGCAAGGTACAAGCCTGGACAAAGTCTTATAGGAGGAAAAACGCTCCCGAGGACACACGGGAATTTCTGTCATGCTAGTTTTCATCATGTTCATATGATTCGCGTTTGTTACTTTGATAGTTTGATCTGTGGGTGGACCGGCGCTTGGGTACTTCCCTTACTTGGACAAGCATCCCACTTATAATTAACCCCTCTTGCAAGCATCCGCAACTACGAAATAAGAATTAAGACAAAGTCTAACCATAGCATTAAACTAGTGGATCCAAATCAGCCCCTTATGAAGTAATGCACAAACTAGGGTTTAAGCTTTTGTCACTCTAGCAACCATCATCTACTTACTACTTCCCAATGCCTTCCTCTAGGCCCAAATAATGGTGAGGTGTTATGTAGTCGACGTTCACATAACACCACTAGAGGAAAAAGAACATACAACACATCAAAATATCGAACGAATACCAAATTCACATGACTACTATTAGCATGACTTATCCCATGTCCTCAGGAACAAAAGTAACTACTCATAAAGCATAATCATATTGATGACCAGAGAGGTAATCAGTAGCATCAAAGATCTGAACATAAACTCTTCCACCAAGTAATCGAACTAGCATCAACTACAAAGAGTAATTAACACTACTAGCAACCTTACAAGTACCAATCGGAGTCGCAAGACGGAGATTGGTTACAAGAGATGAACTAGGGTTTGGAGATGAGATGGTGCTGATGAAGATGTCGACGGTGATGAGTCCCCTTCGATGAGAGGAGTGTTGGTGATGATGATGGCGACGATTTCACCCTTCGGGAGGGAAATTTCCTCGACAGGATCGTCCTGCCGGAGCTCTAGATTGGTTCTTCTCAAGTTCCGCCTCGTGGCGGCGGCGAATCCTCCAAAAAGCCTCCTCCTTATTTTTTTCTGGACGAAACCCTTCTTGTAGCCAAAGGGGGGAGCCAGAGGGCCAGCTGGGTGCCCACAAGCCCCCTAGGAGCGTCCAGGGGGTGGCCGCGCCTAGCAGGCTTGTGGCCACCTGCTGGCGCCCCTCTAGCACTTCTTCGGCCCAGTATTTTTTATAAATCCCGAAAAAAATCATCGTCGATTTTCACGACGTTTGGAGTTGCGTAGAATAGGTATCTCAAACATGCTCCTTTTTCATGCCAGAATTCTAGCTGCCGGCATTCTCCCTCTTCATGTAAACCTTGCAAAAGAAGAGAGAAAAGGCATAAGTATTGTACCGTGAAGTGAAATAACAGCTCAAAAAGTGATAAATATCAACATGAAAATGGACGTATCAACTCCCCCAAGCTTAGACCTCGCTTGTCTCAAGCGAAAGCCTAGCTCAATAAATATATCCACATGTTTAGGGAGATAGGTGTCGACAAAACAAGATACGAACATGCAGGCATCATGATCATGCAGAACACCCATACCAACATATAATCTCTCATGCTAAAGTGATAATTCCTTCACAAAGTAAAGCATGGATCAAGAACCTTACCGAGAAGTAACAACCGATAGCCTTTAGTCATTGAAGTAAGTGCAATTTATCACAACATCACAAAGAGTCAAATAAGAGCTTGTAAAGCAAATCCACATACTCAATCATCTTTTCATTCTCTACAATTGCTACAACTCACGTGGTACTCATAAGATCAAAGTTTCAGCTGGACACAAAGAAAGATAGGGGCTTATAGTTTTGCCTCCCAACTGCTTACCTCAAGGGTAAAGTCAACAATAATAATTCATGAATACTTACCTCCAAGTTGACATATGAATATAGATCTTTCCCAAGCATATGATGTTAGCCAAGATAAAGGCGAAACAAGGAATTGGTGAAGATCACCATGAGTCTTTCAAGGGCAAAAAGTAAAGGTACAAGATAGGCTCTTCGCAGAGGGAAGTAGAAGTTGTCATGCCCTTTTGAGGTTTGGATGCGTGTCCTCTTAGTGTGGAGGAACGTCACTTTATATTGCCTCCTGTGATAAAGAACTTTATTATGAAGTATGTCGCTTTTATGTCTTCCTCATCACAGGTTCGTACAAAGCTTATTTTCCACACATTAATAGATCATACATATTAGAGACCAATTTTTATTGCTTGCTCCGATGACAACTTACTTGAGGGATCTTATTCAATCCATAGGTAGGTATGGTGGACTCTCATGGCAAAACTGGGTTGAAGGTTTATGGATGCACAAGTAGTATCTCTACTTGCTGCGGGAGTTTTGGCTAATATGAGGTGGAAGCAATCATCACATGCTAAGGGATCTCTAATCATATAACATTGTTCGGAACCAAGCAAACATAATTCATTATGTTGTCTTCCTTATCCAACATCTACTTCTAGGCATGTAATAGTTTAGTGAGTGTTCACAGTCATAGATGGTGTCAAAGATGATATATTTATATGTGAACCTCTCCTTCTTTATCACTTCCTATTAATTGCAACAATGACCAAGGTCTACGTTTGTCTACCCTCAACAAGTTTCAATCATCATTCTTTTTATATGTGAAGCCATCACTTCCCATAAGATCATTACATGATCTTTCATGCTTTTGTTCTTTTCTCAATCTATTGATCATGGCATGAGGCAAAGACCTTCAACTAAGACACTCTTTATTATATGGCTCACGAGCTCGAATACATCGGGGGTGACACAAAGCAAAACTCAAGACTAAAACACTAAGACCTTTATTCTGCTAGAGAAAGAGAAAACTGAAAAGGAACAAACTAAAACAAAGGTAAAAGCAAAAGATGTGATGGTGATACGATACCGGGGCAACTCCCCCAAGCTTGGCACGAGCCAAGGGGAATGCCCATACCCATGCTTAGTTATCTTACTTTGGAGGTGATGGTGGTGGAGTTGTTGAAGAGGTCTTGAGCTTGTTTAATTTCCACTTGAGCATAAAATTCTGCTCCCTGAGATCATCATTTTCCTCTTCAAGCTTCAACACCCTTTGGCATAATTCCTGCTTACTCTCCTGCAAGAAACGGGAAGGGATAAACAAAGTCTTTGGTTTCTTCCTTGAGTCAGGGAGGCTCGACTTCTTGAACTCCACATGTGTGTGTCCAGGTTGAGGTAGAGGAGCCTCCTCTTCATTGGAACTTGTTTGTTCCTTCCCCTTGGGATCCTAATCTTCTTCATCATCAGTGGTCTAGCCATAAGGATCTAAGTCCCCATAGACCTTGGGGTCAGCAAGGTAATATGCCACATAGCTCTCCCCCTCTGAATCTTGAGAAGACATCTTGCTCTAAATCTGCGACGGACAACAAGCTCGAAACAAAAATAGAGGAAATTCGTGTGATACGAGGGTCAGACCTTACGGGAGAATATATAATGATTTTTTTTTCGACCAGAAGGAGTACTCCGCACGAAAACAGAGTCCGAGAGGCACACGAGGTGGCCACAAGCCCCCCAGGCGCGGCCAGGGGGTGGGCCCGCGCCTGGCAGGCTTGTCGCCTCCTCGCGCACTTTCCGGACTACTTCCAATTTTTGTATTTTTTCAAATATTCCAAAACGGAGAAAAATTACTACTAGAAAAGTTTTGGAGTATGTTTTCTTACCGAATCACATACCTCTTCGTTTTCGGAGTCTGAAACAGGCTGATAAATATCCCTTAGGTATTCTTCCAGAGTTATGGTATTGATAATATTGCTTTCAACATTTATGGGAGTACCTGTGATATAATGCTTGATTCTCTGCCCTTTACCACTCTCGGACAATTACCTTCTGTGTTGTTGATCTTGATAGCACTGGAACGATATACTTTCTCAACAATATAGGGACCTTCCCATTTAGAGAGAAGCTTGCCTGCAAAGAATCCTAAACGAGAATTATATAGCAAGACATAATCACCTACATTGAACTCACGCTTTTGTATCCTTTTATCGTGCCACCTCTTAACCTTTTCTTTGAACAACTTGGCATTCTCATATGCCTGAGCTCTCCATTCATCAAGCGAGCTAATGTCAAATAACCTCTTCTCACCAGCAAGTTTGAAATCAAAGTTGAGCTCTTTGATTGCCCAATAAGCTTTATGCTCTAGCTCAAGAGGTAAATGACATGCTTTACCGTACACCATTTTGTACGGGACGTGCCCATGGGATTCTTATAGGCAGTTCTATAAGCCCACAGTGCATCATCGAGCTTCTTAGACCAATTCTTCCTAGACCTGTTGACAGTCTTTTGCAGAATTAGTTTGATCTCTCTATTGCTTAGCTCTACTTGACCACTAGACTGAAGGTGATAGGGAGACGCAATTCTATGGTTGACATCATACTTAGCAAGCATTTTACGGAAAGCACCATGAATGAAATGTGACCACCGTCGGTCATTAGATATCTAGGGACTCCAAATCTAGGGAAAATAACTTCTTTAAGCATCCTGATAGAGGTGTTGTGATCAGCACTACTAGTGGGGATAGATTCTACCTAATTAGTGATGTAATCAACAACGACTAGGATATGAGTATACCCATTGGATTTT
The DNA here is from genome assembly GCF_904849725.1 of Hordeum vulgare subsp. vulgare. NCBI lineage: Eukaryota > Viridiplantae > Streptophyta > Magnoliopsida > Poales > Poaceae > Hordeum > Hordeum vulgare. The sequence continues at coordinate 238,086,582 of NC_058518.1, read as the reverse complement.
GGAAAAGGTCCCATATAATAAAAGGCCCAAACATCAAATGGTTCAATGACAAGTGAATAGTTCATTGGCATTTCCTGACGTTTACTGATATTACCTATTCTTTGACATTCGTCACAAGACAAGACAAACTTACGGGCATCCTTGAAGAGAGTGGGCCAATAGAAACCTGATTGCAATACCTTGTGTGCAGTTCTATCTCCCGCATGGTGTCCTCCGTACGCCTTGGAGTGACGCTTCTGTAGGATCTCTCCCTGTTCATGTTCAGGTACACAACGTCTAATAATACCATCTACTCCTTCCTTATAAAGGTGAGGATCATCCCAAAAGTAATGTCTCAAGTCAAAGAAGAATTTCTTCTTTTGCTTGTATGTGAAACTAGGTGGTATATATTTGGCAACGATATAGTTTGCATAATCAGCATACCACGGTGCACTAGGGAAGTATTGATGACATCCAATTGCTCATCGGGAAAGCTATCATCAATAGGTTGTGGGTCATCAAGAACATTCTCCAACCTAGACAAGTTATCTGCTACGAGGTTATCAGCACCCTTCCTGTCGACAACGTGCAAATCAAATTCGTGTAGCAAGAGAACCCATCTAACAAGTCTAGGTTTAGCGTCTTTCTTCTCCATTAAGTACTTAATAGCATCATGATCAGTGTGAATAGTGACTTTGGAATCAACTATGTAAGACCTGAACTTTTCACATGCAAACACGACTGCTAAAAATTCCTTTTCCGTAGTAGCATAGTTTCTTTGGGCACTGTCTAGAGTTTTACTAGCAAAGTGAATAACATTCAACTTCTTATCAACTCTTTGTCCTAGGACAAAAACAACAGCATAATCACTAGCATCACACATGCACTACTGAAATTCAGAAATTTGCCGTCTGCCAAGGCGGACGGCAAAGGTGGCTACCACGGACGGTAAAGGATTTGCCGTCGGTCAGCAGACGGCAAAGTAGACGGTAAAAAAAAATCCGGTGAAGAGGCTCTTTGCCGTCTGCTTTCACAAAGCGGACGGCAAAGAATCTTTGCCATGAGGGGGCGGACGGCAAAATAAGTGGGACGGCATATATTGCAACGTCCCCGTTAAGTGTTAACGGAGGCCTCCCCCCTTTGCCGTCTGCCTCCCCCCCCTTTGCCATGTGGTGGCAGACGGCAAAGAGGGGAGAGAGGGGGTCAGATTCCCCCCTTTGCCGTCTGCCTCCCCCCCTTTGCCATGTGGTGGCAGACGGCAAAGAGGGGAGAGAGGGGGGCAGATTCCCCCCTTTGCCGTCTGCCTCCCCCCCCCCTTTGCCATGAGGGGGCGGACGGCAAAGAGGGGAGAGAGGGGGGGCAGATTCCCCCCTTTGCCGTCTGCCTCCCGCCCTTTGCCATGTGGAGGCAGACGGCAAAGAGGGGAGAGAGGGGGGCAGATTCCCCCCTTTGCCGTCTGCCTCCCCCCCTTTGCCATGCGGGGGCAGACGGCAAAGAGGGGAACCAACCCCTTTTTTATTTGTTTTTTGTTATATCCAGCATTTTTAACAATAATCAGGATATATATATATTTGACATAAATAAATATCTTTCCGTACTCATAACCATATTAAAATAACTCTCATCCATAGTGCATACATATTATGGAAGTTACATCCGTACCAAACCATATATTACACTAGTTTCATCCACGTGCATACAAAGTTTCATATATTCATATACTACAATAGTTTCAATACAACACATGGTACAAGAAATCGTCTTCAAGCATTCCATCAACCAAGCTTCCCATGAAGTGAAGGTAATCTGCAAAATGACAAATAAGAAAGTTAGAAAAATAATACTAGATGAAGTAGTGTATATATAGGTTATTTCGGAGAGAAATTAGCTAAGTATAGACCATTTAGGAGCTAACTAAGCTAATTATGTCATTTAGGTGGAACCCTAGCTAACTATAGGAGAAGAGAAAGAGAAGAAGAAGTAAAAGAAGGAGGAGGAGGAGGAAGAGGAGAAGAAGAAGAAAAAGGAGGAGGAGGAGGAGGAGGAGAAGGAGAAGGAAGAGGAGAAGGAGAAGAAGGAGAAGAAGAAGAAAAAGGAGGAGGAGGAGGAGGAGGAGAAGGAGAAGTAAGAGGAGAAGGAGAAGAAGGGGAAGAAGGAGAAGAAGAAGGAGAAGGAGAAGGAGAAGGAGCGGGAGCTCCTTCTCCTTCTCCTTCTCCTTCTTCTCCTTCTTCTTCTTATCCTTTTGTCCCCTTCTTCTTCTCCTCCTCCCTCTCCTCCTTCTTCTTCTCCTTTTTCCTCTTCCTTGCTTTCATTTTCCTCTTTTTCTATTCTTGTCCCCTTCTTCGGGCTAAATTGGCTAAGAATGCCTTTTTGGAGCTAATTATGTCATTTCGAGGATAATTAGCTAAGTATAGGTCATTTTTTATTAAATAGGCCATTTAGGAGCTAACTAAGCTAATTATGTCATTTAGGTGGAACCCTAGCTAACTATAGGAGAAGAGAAAGAGAAGAAGAAATAAAAGAAGGAGGAGGAGGAGGAAGAGGAGAAGAAGAAGAAAAAGGAGGAGGAGGAGGAGGAGGAGAAGGAGAAGGAAGAGGAGAAGGAGAAGAAGGGGAAGAAGGAGAAGAAGAAGGAGAAGGAGAAGGAGAAGGAGCGGGAGCTCCTTCTCCTTCTCCTTCTCCTTCTTCTCCTTCTTCTTCTTATCCTTTTGTCCCCTTCTTCTTCTCCTCCTCCCTCTCCTCCTTCTTCTTCTCCTTTTTCCTCTTCCTTGCTTTCATTTTCCTCTTTTTCTATTCTTGTCCCCTTCTTCGGGCTAAATTGGCTAAGAATGCCTTTTTGGAGCTAATTATGTCATTTCGAGGATAATTAGCTAAGTATAGGTCATTTATTATTAAATAGGCCATTTTGGAGCTAACTAAGCTAATTATGTCATTTAGGTGGAACCCTAGCTAACTATAGGAGAAGAGAAAGAGAAGAAGAAATAAAAGAAGGAGGAGGAGGAGGAAGAGGAGAAGAAGAAGAAAAAGGAGGAGGAGGAGGAGGAGGAGAAGGAGAAGGAAGAGGAGAAGGAGAAGAAGGGGAAGAAGGAGAAGAAGAAGGAGAAGGAGAAGGAGAAGGAGCGGGAGCTCCTTCTCCTTCTCCTTCTCCTTCTTCTCCTTCTTCTTCTTATCCTTTTGTCCCCTTCTTCTTCTCCTCCTCCCTCTCCTCCTTCTTCTTCTCCTTTTTCCTCTTCCTTGCTTTCATTTTCCTCTTTTTCTATTCTTGTCCCCTTCTTCGGGCTAAATTGGCTAAGAATGCCTTTTTGGAGCTAATTATGTCATTTCGAGGATAATTAGCAAAGTATAGGTCATTTTTTATTAAATAGGCCATTTAGGAGCTAACTAAGCTAATTATGTCATTTAGGTGGAACCCTAGCTAACTATAGGAGAAGAGAAAGAGAAGAAGAAATAAAAGAAGGAGGAGGAGGAGGAAGAGGAGAAGAAGAAGAAAAAGGAGGAGGAGGAGGAGGAGGAGAAGGAGAAGGAAGAGGAGAAGGAGAAGAAGGGGAAGAAGGAGAAGAAGAAGGAGAAGGAGAAGGAGAAGGAGAAGGAGCGGGAGCTCCTTCTCCTTCTCCTTCTCCTTCTTCTCCTTCTTCTTCTTATCCTTTTGTCCCCTTCTTCTTCTCCTCCTCCCTCTCCTCCTTCTTCTTCTCCTTTTTCCTCTTCCTTGCTTTCATTTTCCTCTTTTTCTATTCTTGTCCCCTTCTTCGGGCTAAATTGGCTAAGAATGCCTTTTTGGAGCTAATTATGTCATTTCGAGGATAATTAGCTAAGTATAGGTCATTTATTATTAAATAGGCCATTTAGGAGCTAACTAAGCTAATTATGTCATTTAGGTGGAACCCTAGCTAACTATAGGAGAAGAGAAAGAGAAGAAGAAGTAAAAGAAGGAGGAGGAGGAGGAAGAGGAGAAGAATAAGAAAAAGGAGGAGGAGGAGGAGGAGGAGAAGGAGAAGGAAGAGGAGAAGGAGAAGAAGGAGAAGAAGAAGGAGAAGGAGAAGGAGAAGGAGCGGGAGATCCTTCTCCTTCTCCTTCTCCTTCTTCTCCTTCTTCTTCTTATCCTTTTGTCCCCTTCTTCTTCTCCTCCTCCCTCTCCTCCTTCTTCTTCTCCTTTTTCCTCTTCCTTGCTTTCATTTTCCTCTTTTTCTATTCTTGTCCCCTTCTTCGGGCTAAATTGGCTAAGAATGCCTTTTTGGAGCTAATTATGTCATTTCGAGGATAATTAGCTAAGTATAGGTCATTTATTATTAAATAGGCCATTTTGGAGCTAACTAAGCTAATTATGTCATTTAGGTGGAACCCTAGCTAACTATAGGAGAAGAGAAAGAGAAGAAGAAGTAAAAGAAGGAGGAGGAGGAGGAAGATGAGAAGAAGAAGAAAAAGGAGGAGGAGGAGGAGGAGGAGAAGGAGAAGGAAGAGGAGAAGGAGAAGAAGGAGAAGAAGAAGGAGAAGAAGAAGGAGAAGGAGCTCCCGCTCCTTCTCCTTCTTCTTCTCCTTCTTCTTATCCTTTTGTCCCCTTCTTCTTCTCCTCCTCCCTCTCCTCCTTCTTCTCCTTCTTCTTCTTATCCTTTTGTCCCCTTCTTCTTCTCCTCCTCCCTCTCCTCCTTCTTGGAGCTAACTAAGCTAATTATGTCATTAGATGGAAGTCTAGCTATTTTGCAGCTAACTAAGCTAATTATGTCATTAGATGGAAGTCTAGCTATTTTTTATTAAAACACTAGAAATAACATACCTAAGTTAGGGTGAAGCACGGTGGCTCTGGCTTCTTTCACCTGGAGAAGGCCGCCCTTGAGAAGGCTCGACTGTAGAAGGGTCGTGCGATGCGTTTCGGGACATATTCTGCACCAAACATCGTTTGCAATGTGTAGTTAGGATGAGGACACTCTTAAGATCACTCCACTGAAATGAAACTCACCGTCCCCGCCACGTTAATGACTGGCATCGGCGGAGGGACTTGGCCGTTCTTCTCGCACATAGACTGTACATTTGGTTTCGGCAAGTCAAACTTTTTATTTATTAATGAAACGGACATTCAAATGCAAGATTTGAAATAACATGAAGAAGAAACTTACCACGAAGAGCTCGTATATGGCCCTGGTAGACGCTTCATTCCGTGCCCTCTCCGCCTCCACCAATGCAGTCGTCCTCTCCTCCAGCTCCCTAATTTCCTTATCCTTCTCCGCCATAGCCGCCTGCATTGCCGCTCTCTCTTTCTGAATAGCAGCCTGCAACACAACTCATTGTTAGCAATGTAATCATATTGGTTCCAACGCACAACATAATGCGGAAAGATAGTTGAGTCCATTAAACTAACCTCGATGGCGAGCTCGACTGGCCGTGGACGACGTGTTATCTCCGGACAAGAGCTCGTTTGGCGTGCCTTTATCTGCCGGAGAGTGCTAGGACAACGTATAAGGCCGTCTCCAATGGCGAGCGAGCCATGGGGCCTCCCATTGCCAGCTATCATCACCAGCTCTGGATCAATAGGCCCCTCGCTCGGGTTAAAGTCCTCCCCTTTCCTCGCCTTCCCGTGATCTCTGTACTTCACGAGCTTGTCGTGGGAGGAGATGTTGGTGAAGTTTTCTGGATGCTCGAGGTCAGACTGAGAGAATGCCTTGACCTTCTTGTACGAGGCAGTATGGGCCATCGCATAAAGGTCGTACATCTGTGGCGCCTCCGTCTTATTGTGACGCGCCTAAAAGAGAGAGAGCAGAAAATTGTATTGGTAAAGGGCTCAAGATAGCATTAAGAATGAATTGCATGAGGCATGAAGCAAACCACATACCCAGTTCTCGCCAAATTGGATTAAGTTGACGCTCCCTTGATGGTGTGGCACGCCAACCATTTTGCCACGCCTCTCCTTGGCGTTGTTGTGGCTGGTCTCCCACGTTTCGGAGCACCACTGGTCCACCAAGGCCTCCCAACAATCCATCTTATCCACACACCATCTCGGGGGCACCTAAGTTAATAAAGAGAAAATTGAGTGCGTAAGAACCAAATCAAGGAAACTAACTACAAAGCCTTAATAATATGTAATTACCTTCATGTAATGCTCCTTCTCCATCTTAGCATCACGACACTTCGCCTTATCAATCCTAATACGCCGCGTGGCATAGTAGTCTCGAACAGCCTGCACCCGAGCCTCGTGCCGAAAGTTTTGAAGTAGGCGGCGACATTCGGTTTCGATAACCTTTGCCGCGTCGTCCTCGTATCCCTCCTCACACCTGTAGAAGGTCTGCAAACGAGACAACACCGATTAGTACAATAAATAGCTATGGTTAATTTATAATTGTGTGAAAGAGAAATTACCCAAAACTTTCGGATCACCATGTCCGCCCTCGTGTCACACAAAACACCGTCGATCTCCACCTCCGGCGGGGCCGGGGCACCCAAGTAGTGCTCCCAGGTCATCCCTACCTCTCGCTCCCGACCGGGCAACGTAACAAACCCTGGGAAGTTTTGACGGCAAAGAACACCGAGGACGCTGTTGGGCTTGCGGACACCCTTGGCAACAATCCAACCCCTACAGTATGACAAATTGAAGCCAAAACGTTAGATATTTGAGAAAACACGAAGGAAAAAGGTTAAATAAGAGTAAATTAACTTACTTGTCCCCATTTGGCCTAATCGACCACCTCTGGTCGGGGGTCGCTGGCACGAGCGGGAGCCCCGAACTACCACGCTGGTAGACGGTATCCCACTGGGTATCCCCCTCACCCAGCTCCTCGTCGCTACCAGCATGGCCAGTTGGCTCAGGCCAGGTATCCCACTGGGTCTCTTGGGACGTACCCTCATCCCTGCTGTGCTCCGCAGTCGTGTGGAAGGAAGCCTCTGGGACACGAGTCTCGTGGGCCAAAGGCTCGTCGACCTGAGGCTCGTCGACCCGAGGCTCGTGAACCGGAGACCGTGTAGCCTCCACCTCAGACGAATCCACCCTAGAAGTCCTCCTGTGCTCAGGTGAATCAGCTTGGGGTGGTGGCGGAGACCGTGTAGCCCTACCTCTCCCGCGGCCACGTGTACCTTTAGTACAACATAAATACCAACATGATTAATAAAATACCAATATGCATACAACATGAGTACAACATAAATACCAACATGAATACAACGTGTACCTTTAGTGCCTCTCGGCTTCGCGGGTGGTCGACCTCCTCTCATGGGGGCCGCTCCTTGCATAGTAGAGAGCAACACTCTCTGAAGAGGCGAGGCAGGAATGGAAGTACCCATCCCATCACCCGCCGACGAAGAAGCAGCCGCGGCATGCTTTCGACCCTTTCCCACCATCTTTCAACACCTGTCATGACAAAGAGTAAATGAAATTAGTACAACATAAATACCAACATGACTAATAAAAATTGAATACCTAACATGAACTCAAAATTTATATATAGTATAATAGTTGAATACCTGACATGAACTAATAACAATCGTCCTCGTCTATATATGCTTCGGGGTCAATAAATGCATCATGATCATCACTATCATCAATAAATGCATCATCATCATCACTATCTAGAAGAACATGTGGAAGGCCACCATTATGTAATCGGTCAAGAAGTGACAGGTCATCCGCAGCAGTAACCTCTTCTTCTTCCAGCTCTTCCTGTTCGGGCTCAGGGGTTAAGACGGATTCACTGTCGCTGTCTACTTCAATGTTCTGGGGTGAAGTACAGCGGTTCTTGAAACGTTTCTTGGACATACGTGTTTCTTGGAAGAATTCTCCTTCATATGTGTCTGGGTTAATGTGAGGTTCGTAATCCTCTTCATTGAGGGTAGGTGGTCTAAAATGTGGTGGCACTTCATAAACGACATCCCAACCTTTGAGATTTGGATCAGTTTGGCAGGCCCACGGTAGATAGAAAACTTGTGTCGCCTGTTGAGCCGTAATATAGACATCGGGAACATCTAAGTGGGTGTTTTGGTTGATTTCGACTAGTCCTATATGTTCATGAGTCCTTCTAGTCTCCCTCGGCTCAAACCAATAACATTTGAATACTACGACGGTCGGTGGGTTTTCACAATAGAATAGAAGTTCATAAATTGCTTCAACCCTTCCATAATACTCGGTGTCTCCTTCGCCGATAGCAGAGACAGAACAATTTGTAGTCTTTAGGTCGGGCATAGATAGCTCTTTGCCAAAGGTACGAAAGTGATACCCGTTGATGTTGTATTTGTCAAATGAACGGACCTTATAGTCAAAACCATTAGCGACTTGTCTCAACTCGGCGTCCATAGACTCTGCATCAGCCTACAAGTTTAATACGAAAGAATGGATGCATTAGCCGCAAATTAGACCAATAAGTCAAATGGGCCCTTAATGGTAATTAATTACCCTTTGTTTGAACCAAGAGATGAAACCAGGATAGTCGCCTCCATGCTTTGCGAGAAGCTCATACTCTTCGACGGAATCCTTTTCGATGACCGCTCCATCCGAGAATTCGGCGACGTATCGACTATATCAAATATCCGGGAATAAGAGTGGTTCAAAGCAATTAGAAGTTGCGGAACAATAAATTACCGAGAACTTACTCGATGTACGGCCGCACTTCTGTTAGGTTGGTGAAGATATACAATGAAATGGTCCGCCATTCTTCGACATCCAACGATTTCCCTTTCGAAGCACCGGATGGTGCGAGCTTACCTTTGAATAGGCTGAGGTTGGATCGAACTTTTTCTCGATCGCCATCATTGTACCGAGGCTTCGGGTTATGCAAATGATAATTTTTGGCTTCGTAGTGTGCTGTCACGAAGTTTGCCGCCTCCTCAGTAATGAATGCCTCGGCCATCGATGCTTCAATTCTACGTTTATTTTTACACTTAGCTCGAAGCGTCTTCTGCATCCTCTCAGTTGAGTAGCACCATCGATTTTGAACGGGCCCCCCCATTCTTGCCTCGGTCGGGAGATGCAAAATCAAATGTTGCATTGGATTAAAGAAGCCCGGTGGAAAGATCTTTTCTAATTTGCAGACCAACTCCGGCGCCAACTCTTCCATTTCATCTAGCACGCCAGGCGATAGTTCTTTCGCACAAAGAGAACGGAAGAAATAGCTCAGCTCTGCCAGTACTATCCATTCATCCTCAGGGATAAAGCCACGCAACATCACCGGCATTACCCGCTCAATCCATATGTGCCAATCATGACTCTTGAGCCCAAATATTTTCAATTTCTCAAGACTCGCTCCCCTCTTTAGATTCGCAGCATACCCATCGGGGAACATCAACCGCATTTTCACCCACAATAGCATTTCCCTCATAGCTGGCCTTTCAAGATTGAACCATGCCTTTGGCTTCGCTATGCTTTGCTTTCCTTTCCGTTGTCGCAAGTTTTGCAACGGTCTATCACATAGAGCCTCCAGGTCGATTCTAGCCTTAGGATTATCTTTTGACTTCCCCTCTATGCCGAACAATGTACCAAAAATGGCCTCCGCAATATTCTTTTCAGTGTGCATCACGTCAATGTTGTGTGGGCAAAGGAGGTCTTTGAAGTAAGGGAGATCCCATAAGCATGACTTGTGAGTCCAGGCGTGTTCCGTATTATACCCTTTGAAGTATCCTGGACGCAAAGGATCGGGCTCGAGAGCGTTTAACTGATCAAGGGTCTGTTGGCCTGTCAACGCAGCTGGTGCAGTGTTTTTGACAACTCTACCTTTGATGAAATTCTTCTTGTCTTTTCTGAACTTATGGTCAGGATCCAGGAATTGTCTATGCATGTCGAAGCAAGAATACTTGCGACCAGCCTGCAGCCAACGGAACTGAAGAGCTGCCTTGCATGTGGTGCACGGGAACCTTCCATGCACACACCAGCCAGCGAATAGCGCAAACGCCGGATAATCATGCGTCGAGTACATGTACCACACATGCATTTTGAAATTTGTTTTGGTAGCCGCGTCGTAGGTCTTGATCCCATTATCCCAGGCTTCTTGCAACTCATCCTTAAGCGGCTGCATGTACACATTCATATTCTTCCCCGGATAGTTGGGCCCTGGAATTATCAACGTCAGGAAAATGTTCTTTCTTTTCATAATCTCTCCGGGTGGCAAATTTAGTGGAATGACAAATACAGGCCAACAACTGTATTGTGCTGCCGTCATACCATACACATTGAACCCATCCGTGCTGATGGCAACTCTAGGTTGCCTTGGATCTTCCGATTTATCCTTATGTAATGCATCGAAGTGCCTCCACGCAAAACCATCTGAAGTGTGTACCAGCATCTTGTTCCCATCCGCATCTAGTTCGGTTCTTTTGCCCAATTTGTGCCATGTCATCTGTCTGGCCGTCTCTTCGACCATAAAAAGACGTTGAAGTCTTGGTACGATTGGCAGATATCGAAGAACACTAATGGGGATTTTGGTCTGATTCTTCTCACCCATGCCGTTGTCTACCACAATATACCTGGAAGAATTGCAAATGGGGCAATAGTTCAAGGCCGCATACTCAAGCCTAAATAAGGCACATCCATTCTCACAGGCATGTATCTTCTCATAGGGCATCTTTAGTACACGGAGGATTTTCTCTGACTGGTACAGGTTTGCAGGCAGTACATGGCCTTTGGGTAGAAAGCGTCCAAATATCGTCATCATCGCGTCGTAGCATTCTCTGCCTAGGTTGAATTGAGCCTTCAGAGCCATTACTTGCGCGATGGCATCCAGCTGACAAAGCTCAGTCTGCTCGTGGAGAGGACGTTTTGAAGACTCCAGCATTTCATAGAAGGCCTTTGCAGATTCCTCCATCTCATCGTCCGAATCCCGAGCATCATCAAAGTCTTGCACCATGTCTTCAATCCCGGTACCATGCTCGTCGGTGCGACGACGAATCACCTCAGCTCTGGCACGTTGGTCAGACTCACCATGAAAAGTCCACACCGTATAATTAGGCGTAAAACCCCACTTCTGCAAGTGTTTACCCATTTCAAACTCTGTCTGCTTTTTCCAGTTGTCGCAGTTGGGACAGGGGCACCATGTTTTTTGCTGGCCATTTGCAAATGCGGCTCTCACAAACCCCCTGGTTTTTGTTAACCATTCATGGGTCATGTCTTTCTGACTAGGGTGACCAGTGTACATCCAAGCACGATCACTCATGTTGCCTAGCTACCTATGGGGGCACAAGAAATAAATACATAATTCATCATCTATATTCATACGCTAATCAAGTTTGTCAGTTTTATTACGTCCATGCAACCTACACGCTAATAGGTAAAGATAGGTCCTAATCCCACCCGAGTATGTGTAGACTGGGTTCGTTTTCCCATGCTCTGCTCCAGATGCGACGCACAATTTCGGCAGCACCTCCCCGCTGTTCTCCTGATACACGTCTCGGCAATAAGCAGAGAGGATGTGTACCCGGAGAACAACATGGGAGGCACTGACGAAATTCCGCATCGGATCCGGAGCACAGCATACGGGAAAACAAACCAAATCTACACATACTCGGGCTGTCCATGGATAATGTTGGACAATTCGAAAGGATGGCGGTTATAAATATGCAAAGAAATGCATATTTATAGATGTCGCCCTTTCGAACGGGAGACGCATACTGGTCACGCATACTCATGATTGAAGAAACCTATAGATAGCAAGTTTCATCGGCACGAAGACCGGGACAGAGCAAATTAAGGGGGTAGGAGGAGAAGTCATTTGTGCTCACCAACAAACGTCCAACGCACGTGGAGGTCGTCGAACAACTGCACATTGAAATTCACCCGATCAACACAAATACGATGTTTTTATAATTAACATGATCGGAAAATATGTGACCTAACTCATAATTTTCAAAACTATGACCCCGTGGGCCTCTGGAAGGCCGAAAAGCACCTTCTCGTTCAAAAGAAGGCAGAAGAGGTGTCGGGGGTCGGGGCTTAGTGGCGTCGGGAGTCAGTGCCGTCGAGGGTCGGTGGCATCGGTGGTCGGGGGTCAGTGGCGTCGGGGGTCCAGGGTTAGTGGCGTCGGGGGTCCAGGGTTAGTGGCGTCGGGTGTCAGTGGCCTCGGGGGTCGGGGGTTGGTGGCGTCGAGCGTCGGGGGTCGGGAGTCGTGGGCCGAGGGGCTGGGTCGGGGGCAGTGGCGTCGGGGGTCGAGGGTTAGTGTCGTCGGGGGTCAGTGGCGTCGGGGGTCGGGGGTCGGGGGTCAGTGGCGTCGGAGGTCGATGGTCGGGGGTCAGTGGCGTCGGGGGTCCAGGGTTAGTGGCGTCGGGGGTCCAGGGTTAGTGGCGTCGGGGGTCCAGGGTCAGTGACGTCGGGTGTCAGTGGCCTCGGGGGTCGGGGGTTGGTGGCGTCGAGCGTCGGGGGTCGGGAGTCGTGGGCCGAGGGGCTGGGTCGGGGGCAGTGGCGTCGGGGGTCGAGGGTTAGTGGCGTCGGGGGTCAGTGGCGTCGGGGGTCGGGGGTCGGGGGTCAGTGGCGTCGGAGGTCGATGGTCGGGGGTCAGTGGCGTCGGGCGTCAGGGGTCGGGGGTCGAGGGTCAGTTTCGGGGTGCCGGGGTTCCCTTTTCCTCTTCTTTCTTCTTCTCCTCTCTCCTCTTTTTCTTCTTCTTCTTCTTCTTCTTCTTCTTCTTCTTCTTCTTCTTCTTCTTTTTTCTCCTCCTACTCCCCCTCCTCTTTTTCTCCTTCTATTCTTTTTCTTCTTCTTCTTCTTCTTCTTTTTCTTCTTCTTCTTCTTTCTCCTCCTCTTTCTCCTCCTCCTCCTCTCCTCTTCTTCTTCTTCTTCTTCTTCTTCTTCTTCTTCTTCTTCTTCTTCTTCTTCTTTTTTCTCCTCCTCCTCCTCCTCCTCTTCTTCTTCTTCTTCTTCTTCTTCTTCTCCTGCTTTTTTTCCTTCTGCTTTTTTTCTTCTAACCTAACTAACTAACCTAATTAGCCTAACTAACTAACTAACTAACTAAATTACCCTATATATAATAAAAAAACTAACCTAATAAACTAACTAAAGTAATTAACTTTTTTAAAAAGAAAAACAAAAAAAACTCACCGGCAGGGGGCGGCGGCAGGGGGCGCCGGCGGCACGGGGGCGCGCGGCTGGGGGCTCGCCGCAGGGGGCGTCGGCGGCAGGGGGCGGCGGCAGGGGGCGGCAGCGGCAGGGGGCGGCGGCAGGGGGCGGCGGCGGCAGGGGGCGGCGCGCGGCAGGGGGCGGCGGCAGGGGGCGGCGGCGGCAGGGGGCGGCGCGCGGCAGGGGGCGGCGGCAGGGGCGGCGCGCGACAGGGGGCGGCGGCAGGGGGCGGCGCGCGGCAGGGGGCGGCGCGCGGCAGGGGGCGGCGGCGGCAGGGGGCGGGGGTGGGTCGCCGCGGGAAGGGGGTAGCCGGGGGGGTGGGCTCGCCGGGGGGTAGGCTCGCCGCGGGGAGGGGATCTCGCCGGCAGGGGTGAGAGTGGTCGGGGTGAGAGAGAGAGAGAGACAGTGAGCGAGGTGGGGGGTAACGGCCGTTATAGGGAGGCCCCTTTGCCGTCCGCCCCCCGACGGCAAAGGGACGTAAGGCAGACGGCAAAGGGCCTTACGGCTGACGGCAAAGGCCCGCGGACGGCAAAGGGCCCGTATTTCGGACGCGGCAGGCATGGGGCCCACGCGTCCCCTTTGCCGTCTGCCCTGGGGCTCTTTGCCGTCCGCTGGCAGACAGCAAAGGACCCACACATGGCAAATAGTATTTTTGCCATGTGTCAGTTCTTTGCCGTCTGTATTGTGTCAACTGATGGCAAAGAGGTTCTTTGCCGTCAGCCAGCAGACGGTAAAGAACTGGCTGACGGCAAATTTCTGGATTCCAGTAGTGATGATTTCAAAAGGTAAGTTCCAATCAGGTCGTTGAACAATAGGTGCAGTTATCAAAGCCTTCTTAAGTATTTCGAAGGCTTCCTCACAATGATCGTCAAAAATAAAAGGAATATCCTTTTGCAAGAGATTGGTAAGAGGGCTAGAAATCTTAGAGAAGTCTTTAATGAACCTTCTATAGAAACCAGCATGACCAAGGAAACTTATTATACCTTTGATATCTGTGGGGTATGGCATTTTCTCGATTGCATCAACCTTAGACTTATTGACTTCAATACCTCTTTCAAAAAATTTATGTCCTAAGATGATGCCCCCATTAACCATAAAGTGGCACTTCTCCCAATTCAAGACAAGATTGGTGTCTTTACATCTCTGCAAGACTCGATCAAGGTTGCTGAGGCAATCACCAAAAGAAGACCCGTAAACGGAGAAGTCATCCATGAAAACCTCAACAATCTTTTCACAAAAGTCAGAGAATATAGACATCATACATCTTTGAAAGGTGGCAGGTGCATTACATAAGCCAAAAGGCATACGTCTATAAGAAAAGGTACCGAAAGGGCAAGTGAAAGTGGTTTTCTCCTGATCAGATTGTGCAACTGGTATTTGGGAGAAACCAGAATACCCGTGTGTGTGTTTAGACAGTATTTCTAGCATTTGATCGATAAAAGGTAAAGGGTAATGATCTTTCCTAGTGGCTTTATTCAATTTCCCAAAATCGATCACCATCCTGTAGCCAGTAATAATACTCTGTGGGATCAATTCATCCTTATCATTAGGGACAATGGTAATGCCTCCCTTCTTAGGGACGCAATGCACCGGACTCACCCAATCACTATGAGCAACAAGATAGATAATACCCGCTTCCAAGAGCTTTAGTATTTATTTTCTTACCACCTCTTTCATCTTAGGATTTAATATCCTTTGATGATCAGCAACTGGTTTGGAATCAGTATCGATTTTAATCTTGTGCTCGCATAGAGTGGGACTAATGCCCTTAAGATAATCAAGAGTATATCCAATAGCAGCACGGTGCTTCCTCAGAGTTTTTAGTAACTTATTTTCTTCGTGCTCTGAGAGGCTAGCACTAATTATAATAGGATATATCTCTTTTTCATCAAGATAAGCATACTTAAGAGTATCAGGCAACTGTTTAAGCTCGAACACAAGATCACCCTTTGGTGGGGGTGGATCCCCAAGCAGTTCAATAGGCAAGTTATTCTTAAGGATAGGTATTGTTCTAAGACAACTCTATCTATCTCATCCCTTTCATCCATATGCATATCATTTTCATGCTCAAGCAAGTATTGCTCTAAGGGATCAGTAGGAGGCACGGCAATAGAAGCTAAGGCAATAGTTTCATCCTTACTAGGCAACTCTTTTTCATGAGGTTGTCTACCAAACATGGAGAAATTGAACTCGTGTGACACACCATCAAAGCCAACAGTGACAGTTTGCTTTTCACAGTCAATATGAGCATTGACAGTATTGAGAAAAGGTCTGCCAAATATGATGGGACAAAAGCTATCTTGTGCGGTAGCAAGAACGAGGAAATCAGCAGGATACTTCGTTTTACCACACAAGACTTCAACATCCCTAACAATTCCCACAGGGCAGATAGTATCTCTATTGGCAAGCTGAATAGTGACATCAATAGGTTCTATCTCAATAGGTGCGATCTCGTCTTTGATTTCATCATATAAGGATTGAGGTATGCACTAACACTAGCACCCACGTCACATAAACCATGATAACAATCATCTCATATCTTAACAGAAACAACAGGCGTGCCAACAACAGGCCTATGTTTGTCTCTAGCGTGAGGTTTAGCAATTCTAGCAGCATCTTCACAGAAGTGAATATTATGTCCCTCAACATCGTTGGACAGAAGATCTTTGATAATAGCAATGCTAGGTTCAACTCTAATTTGCTCAGGGGGAGTAGGTGTTCTAATGTAGCCTCTACATATCACAGCTGAAGCTTTAGAATGATCCTTTATCCTAACAGGGAAAGGTGGTTTCTCAATGTAAGCATTGGGAACAACAAGATCATTATAGGCAATGACTCTCTCTTCAACTGGATTGGGTTTAACTACATTAACTTCTAAGGGAGGATGATATTTAACCCACTTCTCTTTGGGGAGATCAATATGAGCAGCAAATGATTCACACAATGAAGCTACTATCTCAGAGTCAAGTCCATACTTAGCGCTAAAATCACTAAAAGTATTTGTTTCAACAAAGGATTTAACACAATCAAACTTGAAATTAATACCTGACTCCTTACCTTCATCAAGCGCCCAATCTTCAGAGTTGCGTTTAATTCTCTCCAATAAATTCCATTTGAAGTCAATATCTCTCTTCATAAAAGAACCGGTACAAGAAGTGTCAAGCATGGTGTGATCATCATGAGAAAGCCGAGCAGAGAAGTTCTGAATGATAATTTATCTCGAGAGCTCATGATTGGGGCATGGATATAACATTGATTTAAGCCTCCCCCAAGCTTGAATGATGCTTTCTCTATCACGAGGCCAAAAATTATAAATATAATTCCGATCACGATGTATTAAATGCATAGGATAAAACTTTTGATGAAATTCCAATTTCAACCGATTGTAGTCCCATGATCTAGTATCATCACATAGCCTATACCATGTCAACGCCTTATCCCTCAAAGATAAGGGAAAGAACTTCCTCTTGACCTCATCCTCGGGCAAACCTGCAAGCTTAAATAAACCACAAACTTCATCTACATAGATTAGATGCAAGTCTGGATGTGATGTTCCATCTCCTGTAAAAGGATTAGCCAGCAGTTTCTCAAGCATACCTGAAGGAAATTCAAAGCAAATATTTCCAGTACGTGCAGCAGGTTGAGGAGCAACTCTTTGTGCTTCCGTTCAAGGTGAAGATACCCTGAACAAGCCCCTCAAAGGATTAGTTTCCATAGTGACAAGTGACAATAAATTTCAGCACACTATATGACTGTTTCCGTACCAATTTCCACTTACCAAAGGCGCTTCACTCCCCAGCAACGGCGACTGAAAAGAGTCTTGATGACCCACAAGTATAGGGGGTCTATCGTAGTCCTTTCGATAAGTAAGAGTGTCGAACCCAACGAGGAGCAGAAGAATCTGACAGGTGGTTTTCAGCAAGGTAATATCTGCAAGCACTGAAATTATCGGTAACAAGTAGTTATGTGGTGAGATGATTCGTAGCGAGTAGCAATGGTACAACAAAGTGGCCCAATACCTTTTTTAGCAAGGGACAAGCCTACACAAAGTCTTATAGGAGGAAAAATGCTCCCGAGGACACACGGGAATTTTTGTCATGCTAGTTTTCATCATGTTCATATGATTCGCGTTCGTTACTTTGATAGTTTGATATGTGGGTGGACCGGCGCGTGGGTACTGCCCTTACTTGGACAAGCATCCCACTTATGATTAATCCCTCTCGCAAGCATCCGCAACTACGGAAGAAGAATTAAGACAAAGTCTAACCATAGCATTAAACTAGTGGATCCAAATCAGCCCCTTACGAAGCAACGCATAAACTAGGGTTTAAGCTTCTGTCACTCTAGCAACCCATCATCTACTTAATACTTCCCAATGCCTTCCTCTAGGCCCAAATAATGGTGAAGTGTTATGTAGTCGACCAGAGAGGTAATGAGTAGCAACAAAGATCTGAACATAAATTCTTCCACCAAGTAATCCAACTAGCATCAACTACAAAGAGTAATTAACACTACTAGCAACCTTACAAGTACCAATCGGAGTCGCGAGATGCAGATTGGTTACAAGAGATGAACTAGGGTTTGGAGATGAGATGGTGCTGATGAAGATGTTGATGGTGATGAGTCCCCTCCGATGAGAGGAGTGTTCGTGATGACGATGGCGACGATTTCCCCCTCCGGGAGGGAAGTTTCCCCGACAGGATCCTCCTGCCGAAGTTCTAGATTGGTTCTGCTCAAGTTCCGCCTCGTCGTAGCAGCAAATCCTCCGAAAAGCCTCCTCCTGATCTTTTTCCGGACGAAACCCTTCTTGTAGCAAAAGGGGGGAGCCAGAGGGCCAGCTGGGTGCCCACAAGCCCCCTACGCGCGGCCAGGGGGTGGTCGTGCCTAGCAGGCTTGTGGCCACCTGTTGGTGCCCCTCTGGCACTTCTTCGGCCCAGTATTTTTTATAAATCCTGAAAAAAATCATCGTTGATTTTCACGGCATTTGGAGTTGCACAGAATAGGTATCTCAAACTTGCTCCTTTTTCAGGCCGAAAAGCCAGCTGCCGGCATTCTTCCTCTTCATGTAAACCTTGCAAAATAAGAGAGAAAAGGCATAAGTATTGTACTGTGAAGTGAAATAATAGCCCAAAAAGCGATAAATATCAACATGAAAGCATGATGCAAAATGGACGTATCATGGCTCCCTCTCGTGGTTTCAGATTTTTGGGAAATTTATAGGCGGAAGAAGTAGGGCAAAGGAGCCACGGAGGGCCCACAAGCCTGGTAGGCGCCCCCCCAGGCCATGGCTAGGGGGCTTGTGGCCTCCCCCGGGGTCCTTTGCCTTGGTTCTCAAGTTCCATGCGTATCTTCTATTACAGAAAAAAAATCATTCCGAAGATTTTATTCCGTTTGGACTCCGTTTAATATTCTTCTCTGAAAAGGGTCAAAAACACAGAAAAAACAGAACTGGCACTTGGCACTGAATTAATAGGTTAGCCCCAAAAAAGATATAAAATGCATACAAAACATCCAAAGATGACAAGATAATAGCATGGAACCATCAAAAATTATAGATACGTTGGAGACGTATCAAGCATCCCCAAGCTTAACTCATGCTCGTCCTCGAGTAGGGAAGTGATAAAGACTGAATTTTTGATGTGGAATACTACCTAACATATTTGTCCATTGTAACTTCTTTCTTGTGACATGAATATTCAGATTCGTAAGATTCAAAACAATAGTTTACTATTGAAATGAAAACAATAATACTTCAAGCAAACTAGCAAGGCAATCATGAACTTTTGAAATAACAATGCCAAAGAAAGTTACCCCTATAAAATCATATAGTCTGGCTATGCTCCATCATCCCCACACAACGAATTCAAATCATGCACAACCCCGATATTGGCGAAGTAATTGTTTTCGCACTCTTACTTTCTCAAACTTATTCAACTCTCACGCAATACATGAGCGTGAGCCATGGATATAGCACTATAGGTGGAATAGAATGTGGTGGAGGTTGTGAGGCAAAAAGGAGGAGATGGTCACATCGACTCGGCGTATCAATGGGCTATGGAGATACCCATCAATAGATATCAATGTGAATGAGTAGGGATTGCCATGCAACAGATGCACTAGAGCTATAAGTGTATGAAAGCTCAAA
Organism: Hordeum vulgare subsp. vulgare; assembly: GCF_904849725.1. Lineage (NCBI taxonomy): Eukaryota > Viridiplantae > Streptophyta > Magnoliopsida > Poales > Poaceae > Hordeum > Hordeum vulgare. The sequence goes on along the minus strand of NC_058518.1, from coordinate 238,067,446 downwards.
AATAAAAACTAGTGGGTGTGCACCCAACTTGCTTGCTCACGAAGACCTAGGGCAATTTTGAGGAAGCCCATCATTGGAATATACAAGCCAAGTTATATATAAAATTCCCACTAGTATATGGAAGTGACAAAACAAGAGACTCTCTATCATGAAGAACATGGTGCTATTTTGAAGCACTAGTGTGGAAAAGGATAGTAGCATTGTCCCTTCTCTCTTTTTCTCTCATCATTTTTTTATTTGGGCTCTTTGGCCTCTTTTTGTGGGGACCCCGACTTACTAGTCGAGAATCGCCTTGCTCAGTGATCCCAGATATCAATGCTCACCGAACACAGATACCGAATAAAGAGTCTTACATACAAGTACTGATTATTACAACACGTGACGGAAGGATCAAGTTCACAAGACAGGGCCTAAGGACAAATCACTCGAATACACTAATAGCGGAAAACAAAGGGGCTAAGCGGGTGCCCATGCCATCAAGCCTACACCGAGAGGCATTCTGACTTGGAAGCGGCATAGTTCGTAGGGGCGTCTACGAAGACGTACTCGTCTCCAAACTCCGGTCTTTTCATGTTTGGTCAATAACATAACCAGTGGCAAGCCAATGGGTACTTTGAATGTACTCGCAAACAGCCCATGATATAATCAACGAAAGTGAAGGATAACAATATCATGCATCTTTAGTGTAACTCATCTGGGTGGAATGATCATGAATATGCATCAAGTTAAAGAATTACTTTTGAAGAACAGGTTACAGATATCAATATATTTTTTTGTCGTGGGTATAAGTCTGACAATAGATGTGTAGGGTACGAAAGTATGGGCAGAGCCTTAGCTACCGCGAGGATGTATGAATTCAGGCCCCTCTACGGTGGAGGTAAAAGCCCTACGTCTCAGTGCTCTCGGGAGCTTAGTGTCGAGTGGAATATAGGATTACAGTAAATGCCAACCCCTGCACCAGTGGGGAAGGGCGGCTTATATAGAGTGCGCTGCCCTTCATAATGGCCCGGTGGACAGGGGTGGAATAGTGGCGAATAAATGCCTACGTTACAGGTAATGTACGCCTTGAATGTTAATAATGGTGCATGAAAATGTATGATCGTTGCCCTCCTGGGAGGTTACGATGTACAGAGTGGAATCCAGTCGGTACATTAAATACGCTCCGAATGCTCGTCACCGACTGGGTGATGGGGGAGTCCTTAGTTCAGTTGGAACTGTCTAAGGGCCTTGTCCTCTATGAAGGATAGTCTTTGGGTAGGACCTATAGGGCAGGCCTATGACCCTACCCTGGGACTATAACCCCATCATTAGTCCCCGAATGGATCGGGGTTGGAACGTCGAGGTGATGTCTGGAGTATGGATCCGACTGGTATGGATGTGACTTCGGCGTTGTTTGCCTCGATCCATTTTATCCTTTCGACCAGTGATCCGAGTGAATATACCAGTGAAACGAACCATCAGGGCCCGAGTGCTTCCGCGGAATCTTTCGATGTGACTAGTCAAACTGACAGCGGAGGATTTTCCGTGATCCTCAAAATTCGGTTGCCGCGCGCTCAGCGGGGATGACGACATCATCATCGAGTAGGTTTTGCCGTCTGGATTACCGCGCCTTTATCTTCTCCACTATAATCGCAGCGGCCGGTCGGGGAGATAAGATTTCGGGTCCACCTGTTAGTGACTCAGTCGGAAGATTATTTAAGCCTCTTCGGCGAGATTTCTTGTTGCGCTCCTCATCTTCCACGCATTAACCCCGCTCCTCCGCAGCTCTCTGCACGCCCCAAGTCCCCTCCTTCCCCTCCTCCTCTGCGGACCCGCTGCCTTTGCCATGACGAAGGGGCAGACCAGCAAACTCGAGTCGCAGAAGAAGAAGAAGAAGAAGGGGGCAGCCCCTGCTCAGCGGCGACAGCTGGCACTGCCGGCGGGTTGGATCCACGGGGATTTCCTCCCCTCCACGGTGATGGCGGACGACTTGCTGGAGCTGGTGGAGCACGGCATGATCGTCAACAAGTCATGGAGGCTTCCGGAGGGCGAGACGGAGCCGGCGCCGAAGGAGGGGGAGCGTGTTCTGCTGCTCAGCCATGTGTTCAGGGGCTTCTCCTTGCCTCCCCACCCCTTCTTCTGAGGTATCATGACTCCATCATTTTCCTCCGAACGCGATAGCCCACCTCGCCGCATTCGTCACCCTTTGTGAGTGCTTTATTGGATGTCCCCCCCACTGGTGGCTCTTTAAGTACGTCTTCTCCTCTAGGTCCCAAACCGTCAAAAAGCTTAGCTAGTCGGACGATAAGACCCATCTCCTCCAGCTCTGCGGGGGCTTAGGCTTCCAGAAGAAAACAAAGAGTAGCTACCCCCCTCTCTAGTTGTCCGAGTCAGTTAGGAACTGGCAATCGACCTGGTTCTATTGCCAGGACATCGCTTGTCCGAATGCTTCGACTGGGTTGCCACCTTTTAGCCTAGACCGTCCGGCCCCTCCCAGGCAGCTTGCGCTCTCAAAGGGGGAAAAGATCCAGATCCAGCCTCTGGTCGACGCGCTGATAGCCGTCGTCCGCAAGGGAGTCACCGGCACGGACTTGCTGGAGACTTTTCTGGGTCGGCGCATCCAGCCACTTCAAGCCCGACACCACGCCATGTGGCACTACGTGGGGCCTTCGGATTCCACTCGGACTCATCCAGAGTGCGTGACCGGGGAGACTGTGATAGCGTGGGTCCGCGGCATCACAGGCGCATGCGACAACCCCCAAGGAGCCCGGCGGGTGAAGCCCTTCCGTGCCGATAATCCTCCTCCGAATGAGGTGGGCACATCTTGTCGAGTGCTTTCAATCTTCTTGGATTTATTGCTTTTCTGGTCCCGTCGCCTGACGTTGCCGACTGTGTTTTGTGCAGGAGTGGACCAACTGGTATTCTGCCGTCTCGAACGGGAATCCAGCCAAGGAAGAGGAGGCAGCCAGGAGGGCAGCGTGGATAGTGCCGAGTACGTCTCCGACAGTGGGGAGACGGAGGAGGAGACGGAAGAGGAGGAGGAGGAGGTTGGGGAGCAGAGCTCGCCACCTCCACCATCAGAGCATCGAACTAAGCACCGTCACGATCCCGCGGCTCCGCCGGCTCCTCCAGCGGCCCCGAGTGCTCCGCCAGCCCCTCCCGTGGCTCCGAATGCTCGGAGTGTGAAGAGGACCAGGGACGCTGCTGCCGAGCCCACGGACCAGCCATCCAAGGTGGCCAAACCTAGTTGGCCCAAGCCTCGGAAAGCTTTGCCTCGGATGAGGATCACTGTTCCAGTCGCCTCAGCGTAACTCACTTGTTCTCCCATCTTCTTTCAGTGTCTGATTAAACTCATGCTTATCCGTCGAGTGGATTGCACCCAACAGGGCTGCTACTTCCGCTACCTCTCTGCCGCGCCAGGACGATGATCCTATGGACACGGATATCGCCGCCACGTCCCAGCAAGGTACGTTGCCACGACTCCGAGAGTTTGCATTATTGTTTCGCGAGTGTTGTCTTTAATCTTGCCCTTTTTCTGTAATTTCATGTTGTTCAGTTGGGCTTCCTTTGGAGGTGATTCATCTGGAGGACGACGACCAAAGGGGGTCAGGGCCGGCTTTGGCGCCTGTCCTTGAGGTTGTCCCATCTGCTGCTGCTCCCACCATGAACGTGCCGCCGACCGAGACGATGCCTCCGACTGAGACGGTGCCCCTCGCGGCGGAACCGACTGGAGCGGTGCTTGGGATGCCCAAGGAGTCTTCTGTCGTCCCGGGTCCATCAACCGTTCAATATGACGCCCGACACCTCCCGGAAGACCAGGTGGGGGCCACCAAGGACGCCATGGTGCAGATGGAGCTGATGGTGGGTGACGCCAAGGGAGCGTATGACTCCATCGCGTCTTTGTACAAGAAAAGCTTGGAACTCCGGGACGATATCCGAGTAAGTGCGCTAGTAAGTGTTTCTTTCCTCTTTTTACCCATTGGGGGTTTAATTGATATACTGGGATACAGTAGGATTATTTTGCAGTGGGTTCACTCCGAGTGAACCCAGTGGGTGTAGTCCCCGAGACTTCTGTCGAGTGCTTGCACCGGCAGTTGTCTTTATATGTATTTCCCGTGATCTGAGCAGATCAGAGCTGATCTGCTCGAATATTACCAGTGGGGGCACTCGGAGTGCACCCACTGGATGTAGTTCCCGAGAGTAGTGTTACTCAGGTCGGGTAATAGCATTCTCGTAGATTTGACTGTTTGTCATGGAGCTCAATAGGGCCGACCTGTTCGAGCTTCATGCCAGTGGGGTCACTCTTAGTGAACCCACTGGGTGTAGTCCCCGAGACCGCTGTCGAATGCTTACATCGGTAGGGGTCTGAAGAACTTTGATTGTTTTGTCATATGTGTCGCTACTTTTTCCTTGTCGAATGTGTCTGATCTTCCCTTTGCTCTTATTTGACAGAAGACTTGCGAAATGGGATTCGCGTACAATGCTCTGAAGGCTAAGAAGATTCATGTCACGCCCAAGATGCGACCCTATCCTCAGTCTGGCACGAGGGCCTCGTCAAGGATAGAAGCGCATCTCGTCGTGTCGCAAGAATGGATATCGTCACAAGTACATGTACTGAAAAGAAGAGATATATATAGAGTTGGCTTACACTCGCCACAAGCTACATCAGAGTCACATCAGTACACTACATAAACATCAAGAGTAAGAGCAGGGTCCGACTACGGACGAAAACAAACGAGAAAAATAAGAACGACGTCCATCCTTGCTATCCCAGGCTGCCGGCCTGGAACCCATCCTAGATCGATGAAGAAGAAGAAGAAGCAACTCCAAATGAACAACCAACGCGCTCGCATCAAGTAATCTTTACCTGAACTTGCAACTGGTGTTGTAGTAATCTGTGAGCCACAGGGGACTCAGCGGTCTCATTTCCAAAGGTATCAAGACTAGCAAAGCTTAATGGGTGAGGTATGGTTAAGTGGTGAGGTTGCAGCAGCGACTAAGCATATATTTGGTGGCTAACTTACGAGTACCAGAAATAAGAGGGGGAAGATCTACGCATAGCGGACGTGAACTACAGATGATCAAATGAATGATCCTGAACACCTACCTACGTCAGACTTAACCCCACCGTGTCCTCGATCGGAGAAGGAACTCATGAAAGAGACAGTCACGGTTACACACACAGTTGGCATATTTTAATTAAGTTAACTTCAAGTTATCTAGAACCAGTGTTAAACAAAGTTTCGACGTTGCCACATAACCGCGGGCACGGCTTTCCGAAAGATTTAACCCTGCAGGGGTGCTCCAACTAGTCCATCACAAATTACCACAAGCCGCATAGAAATCCTCAATCATGAAGCTCGCGATCTCGTCGGATTCCCTAGTGGAAAACCTCAACTCTAAGATTACCCAAAGCATCACCGGAATCCCGATGCACAAGATATCTCGTCAAAGGTAAACCTAATCCAGCAAGGCCGCCCGACGTGTCGACGATCCCGATAGGAGTCACGTACCTCGTTCTCAGGACACGACGGATGAGCGATGGTTAGCACGCCAAACGCCGAGTTGCCCCGGGTAGCATTGATAACCTGCTCTGTTTTGGACCAACACTCATGAGGAGCACTGGCCCGGGGGTTGATTAAAATAGTCCGCGGGTGCCGGCGGGTCCCTATGCAATTTTATTAGGTGATTAGGCAAATGTAGTACCAATGTTGGGCCTTGCCAGACCAGCTTTAATCTAAAACGAATTATCAAGGGGGTCCCCAGAACAACCCCGATCGTGTTAGGAGCGCTCAGTTATGGAACATAAGACCGGTAGCTGAAACTAAGGGGGCAAAGGTGGAACAAAACACCAGGCTAGAAAAGGCCGAGCCTTCCACCTTTTACCAAGTATATAGGTGCATTAAATTAACTAGCATTTAAATATGGTGATATAACAAGGAACCCATGTTTCACATGGAAGCAACTGCACCGGCAACTAGCAACGCTATCAACAGGGTTAAGCAAGCAGTAACATAGCCAATCAGTGGTTTGCTAGGTCGAACAGGTTGAAGGTTAACATGGCATTGTTGAGAGGCTGATATTTAACATGTGGTAGGCAACAAGACATAATCGATAGAAGCGATAAAACTAGCATGGCAATGATAGTAATGGTATCTGGGGAAATGATCATCTTGCCTGAGATCCCGCTTGGAAGAAGAATGCCTCCGTGAAGCAGACGAACCGATGTAGTCGAACGGGTCCTCACAATCTGGCACGCTGCGGAACTCTAACGAGACGAAGCCAATCGGAAACACAAATCAACACACGAAATTCACCACACGATGCACAACACATATGATGCATGAGCAGCTGAATACAAGCAAGTCACGGCATGACAATTCACACAAACAAACACTACACTTTAAGCGAAGTTCAATATGCAACGAGTTGCATATTGACGAAACTCCACGTTAATTATTTAGTTCACTCCCGGTTAGATACACGGCAATATTAAAAGTGGTTAAACATGGCAAGAGGTGAAGCGTAATTAAACTATCTATCTATGCATTTTAAATGAGGTCGGAAATGACATATAGCACCTCCGAGACGACCTCGCATGTTAATTTACCATTCTGTCCAGATCTGAACTAATGCATTTAATTGGTTGTTAAACAGCAAAACAAATAGGTTAACGTGATTCTACGCGTCAAGGAAAGCAATCTACACATAAAGATCATCTCCAACGGAGCTACGGATCAAAAGATACAAGCACCGCAAGATATGCTGGCATGAATGCAATATGTGTGCAACGACGGTCATGAGCTCTTCAAAACATCCAAACAGCAAGATAAAATGAAACTACACGAGATTCTAAGCATGTTTCATGTAGGACACGATCAAATCAGAGCTACGGTTCAACAACTACGAGCAAAACAAGGATTGACTACAATCTGCCAAAATCAGCCACATAGCATTTTCGACGCCCCACAACTACGGCTACACAACTCCGATATGCTCAAGCAAGGCATGGCACGGAAGAGGGCAAGAAGAACTACTACAAACAACTAACAACAACTAGCATGGCAGCAAGGAACACTAGGGAAAGAAGTCACAAAATGGCTTCCCACACACTATTTCAGACTTAGTGAAAATAACACCTCATGAAAGTGCAGTTTTCGATCTGAAGCAATATTGACAGCAGCAAAACCTATAGCTACAGGACTCCAAATGGCATGAAAATTTACAGCATGCTAGAGAAACACAAGGGGTACAACTAACTCCATTGGACCAACCTCAAAAGAGCTACAGATCACAAGATGTAAGCAAGACAAGACAGCAACAAAATATAACAAATTCCAGACTTAGAAATATTTCAGCTCCTCCAAATCAGCACTATTTCTAGCAACTTGAGGGCTATCAAAACACACCTAAACATGCATTTCTATTGCAACCAAAATACCAGCGGCTAAACAAAACATCCAAGATCAAATCACTAGTTGACAACTCCGTCAAACGACGCACGGAATAAGTCCTACGAATTAAGCAAAATGGCAACATAGCAAAATATCTCGCGAACTAACTTACTCGAAAGCTAAAACTATTTGCACAGAAAAATCCATGGGATTTTTCTACCCCGGAAACATATAAAATATGTGGGGTTTGCAACACAAAATAACGCCACACATTAATGCGAGATAAACACCTAGATACGGGAAAATAAACTAGAAGCAATTCCCTACATGCAACAATACAAATGACCGCTCTAAAATACACAGAAAAATAGTCCGTAAAACATAGACATTTCTATCATGGCATTCGAGCAACCCGGTCTTGCACGAAAAACAAACACGGGTCGAAACCTATTAGGATAGCACGCTTATCTAGGCAAACAGCACGCTAAATTACGTCAAACAATTGTGCAAGTTGGAAAATCATGTTGTACGCGCAAATCTACCTCAAAACCATATATTACACGTCGCAAACCGACTAACGGTTTAAAAGTTACGGACGTTTAACTATATGCCTATTTTCTGGAATATTAAATAATTCGGAAAAGAACCTAAAAATTCTAACGGGCCGTACAAGGGCGCATCTTAGCAACAGGGTGCACGGGCGCTGGATACCTTGGGCCAGCTCGAACCGGAGAGGTGGACAGCTGGGGGCGATGCCGACTTGGGCCCGGTCCGGCCTGGTGGGGAGGCCGATGCGGTAGCCACGTGGGCCGGCTGCTGGCGCCCTGGAGGAGGCCGGCTGGAGCAGCGAACTGGGCTGGATCTGGCCTCGCCAGACCAAGGCGAGCTGGGCCGTGGGGCGACCGAGGCCCAGACGGCCGGCTGCACTGGCGAGGGAGCGAGCGCTCCCGTCGGTTGCTCCCGATCCCGCAAGAGCCGGCGGCGGCGGCGCAGGTGAAGGGGGACCGGCGGCGAGGAACCAGCAGGCGCGGCCGGGGATCGCGAGAACCGGCGAGGTTTGGCACGGCGACGGTCGGCTCGCCAGATCCGGGCGGCTGCAGAAGGGGAAACGCGGCGGCGCGCCATGGCGGGGCAGCCAGCTCTGACGACTGCTGCTGGTGGTGGCAGCGGGGCAGGGTCCGAGGCGGCGGGGCTCCGGCCGGCGCTGGCGGCTGCTGGCCGGTGGCGGGGCACGGATCTGGGGCGAGGCGGGGCTCCAGCCCGGCGGCGAGCGGGAGGACTCCGGCTCGGGCTGGCTCGGGCAGGAGGAGCAGCTCGGGAGGAGCAGGGCGGCTCGGATCTGGGCCCAGGCGGGCCTGGATCGGGCCTGGCGGGCCGGCGGCGGCTGCGGGAGAGAGAGTCTGCGGGAGGAGAGCTAGGGTTAGGGGTAGGCGGCGCGGAAATCACGGAGGGATTAGAGGGAGGCTGTCCGAAAATTAGAAGGGGTCTATATATAGACAAACGAGGGGGCTAGGTTAACCGGAATCGCGTTCCGGATCCAACCGCGGGGTCGGATTCGGACGATTCCGCACGCAGGAATGGGTACGTGGCCGTGTAGGGTGGTTTACCGGAGATGAGAGGGAGAACGGGCGGCGCGGTAACGAATTTTAAAACACCGACAGACGTCCGACGGTAGCCCGAATACGGTGCCGCTACGGTCGACCGTTGGGATATCAGACGACCTCCGATCGCGAAGAAATTTGACAGGCGGCCTACCTATATATAAATAATACCGCACGACAAATCTCAACCCGTTCAGAGGAAGTTCCACGCACACTTTAAAAACAGGGTTTCGACGGTGCCGTGGACGCGTGCGTGTGAGGTCAGACTCAAATCGGACAACGACGAGGACCGGCAACTACTAATGGATGCAAGTTTTGAAAACTGGCGGCAACGGAGATGCCGATGCAATGCAGATGATGCGCATGATGCGATGATGACGCGAGAAAATAAAATAGGCACACAACGAAAACGGAAAGAAAGGGGCATCTTCTGGAACGTCGGCATCGGGGTGTCACAATTCAGCTTGCTGCGGACTTGGAGGCGGCTGTGAATGACCTGGCTGGTGTGAAGGGGGCTCTTGCTGACCGAGAGAAGTGTTTGGAGGAGTCCCGGGAGACCAACAAGGCATTAGTAGACGAAATTGAAAAATTGAAGAGTCAAAGAACCGAACGGATGGGCGAGCTGAAGTTGATGAACACTCGGTGCATGGCGCAGGAGAAGTACGTCAGCGACTGGGCAAGGAAGATGGTTGCACTGCTTGGTGGTAAGTTTTTGCCAAGTGCTTCTTGACTTTGGAGTGCATTCTGCGCTTACTTTCTGCTTGTCTTTTCTTTGCAGACTTCTGTCGGGACGCTGAGGCTGAAGCAGCCGACATTGAACGGTCGGTTGTTTTGAACGTTCCACTCGGCGACGAAGCCAACCGGGACTTGCTCCGAGCGCATATTCGCCTTAGCAGAGTGGGACCTTCCGTTGGCCGGCTGAGAGAAGTCATCGGCCAGATCGACAAGGAGCTATGGCCTGAAGACGATTCCCGGCAAGAAATAGATGGGTTGATGACTCAGCTGGAGGACGTCCCGAGCAGAGTGCACGCATGGAAGAACTCTGCCGCTCGTTGTGGTGCGGACGTGGCGCTATCTCTGGTCCGAGTGCACTACAAGGAAGCTCGCAAAGAAAAGCTGAAGACGTTGCAGGTCGCCAACACCAAGAAGCTTCTCTTCGAACATTTCATGGAGACCTTCCTCGACACAGCCACTCGCATCGCAGACGGGATCGACCTTGACACCTTTGTGGAGCCTACCAGTCCTGCTGACGCTTGAAAAACTTTATGGTGAACGCACATTTACCTCGGTATGCCGAGTGGTATCTATATCAAACTTTGGCCACTGTTGTTGGCCGTCACATTCGTGGTTCCAACTTTGAATTCGAATCGAATATTTCGCTCTTCTTTCGCTAAGTTTTTTTTTGACACGATTTTGGCTCGTGGTTTTTGTTTGGCGTTTCTTGGTGAAGCCAATGGCAAACATGCGGAGCATGTAGTTCTCAGTTGTCTTCACATCCACATGAGCCTCAATGAGGGTCTGCCAAGTCTCCGAGTGCGCACTCGGAGCGAGCTTTTACTTAAGCGACTCTGGGTCGCGGCTAAGTCTCCGAGTGCGACTTTTAGTGCACACTCGGAATGAGTTGTTACCCATGTAGTTGTCAGTTGTCTTCACATCCACATGAGCCTCAATGAGGGTCTGCTAAGCCTCTGAGTGGATCTCGAGTATACACTCGGAGGAAGCTTTTTTACTTAGGCGACTCTGAGTCGCAGCTAAGTCCCCGAGTGCGACTTTTCATGCACACTCGGAATGAGTTGTTACTCATGTAGTTGTCAGTTGTCTTCACATCCACATGAGCCTCAATGAGGGTCTGCTAAGCCTCCGAGTGGATATCGAGTATACACTCAGAGGAAGCTTTTTACTTAGGCGACTCTGAGTCGCAGCTAAGCCCTCGAGCGCGACTTTTCTTGCACACTCGGAATGAGTTGTTACTCATGTAGTTGTTAGTTGTCTTCACATCCACATGAGCCTCAATGAGGGTCTGCTAAGCCTCCGAGTGGATCTCTAGTATACACTCAGAGGAAGCTTTTTACTTAGGCGACTCTGAGTCGCAGCTAAGTCCTCGAGTACGACTTTTTGTGCACACTCGGAATGAGTTGCTACTCATGTAGTTGTCAATTGTCTTCACATCCACATGAGCCTCAATGAGGGTCTGCTAAGCCTCCGAGTGGATCTCGAGTATACACTCGGAGGAAGCTTTTTACTTAGGCGACTCTGAGTCGCAGCTAAGTCCTCGAGTGCGAATTTTAGTGCACACTCGGAGAGAGTTTTTTACTTAGGCGACTCTCGGTCGCAGCTAAGTCCCCGGGAGCGACTTTTAGTGCACACTCGGAGAGAGAGTTTTTTACTTAGGCAACTCTGGGTTGCAGCTAAGTCCCCGAGTGCGACTTTTAGTGCACACTCAGAGAGAGTTTTTTACTTAGGCGACTCTGGGTCGCAGTTAAGTCCGTGAGTGCGACTTTTCGTGCACACTCGGAGAGAGTTTGTACTTAGGCGACCCTGGGTCGTAGCATAGTCCCCGAGTGCGACTTTTAGTGCACACTCGGAGAGAGTTTTTTACTTAGGCGACTCTGGGTCGCAGCTAAGTCCCCGAGTGCGACTTTTAGTGCACACTCGGAGAGAGAGTTTTTTACTTACGCGACTCTGGGTCACAGCTAAGTCCCCGAGCGCGACTATTAGTGCACACTCGGAGAGAGTTTTTTACTTAGGCGACTCTGGGTCGCAGCTAAGTCCCTCAGTGTGACTTTTAGTGCACACTCAGAGTTAGTTTTTTACTTAGGCGACTCTGGGTCGCAGCTAAGTCCCCGAGTGCGACTTTTAGTGCACACTCGAAGAGATAGTTTTTTACTTAGGCGACTCTAGGTCGCAGCTAAGTCCTCGAGTGCGACTTTTAGTGCACACTCGGAGAGAGTTTTTTACTTAGGCGACTCTGGGTCGCAGCTAAGTCCCCGAGTGCGACTTTTAGTGCACACTCGGAGTTAGTTTTTTAGACCGGAGTCTGCAAACGTGGAAGAATTTTGAATTGGCAAGAAATCAATCTGCTTTATATTACTTCAATGATACTTGTTCTTTACATTGTCTCCGTCGGCGGTCATGTGTAGAAGCGCTTCAGGAGATCTTCATTCCATGCTCGTGGCTCGTCCGTTTCCCTGTCGAGGTTGTAAAGTCGATATGCTCCATTGTTCAGCACCTTAGAGATGATGAAGGGTCCTTCCCGGGCGGGAGCCAACTTGTCTCGTCTCTGCTGATCCACTCGGAGCACCAGGTCGCCTGCTTGGAATGTGCGACTCCTGACGTGCCGCGCGTGAAATCGCCGCTGATCTTGTTGATAAATTGTTGAGCGAGTCAGTGCCATCTCGCGCTCTTCTTCCAGAAGATCCACTCCGTCTTGCCTAGTTTGCTCCGCTTCGGCTTCGGAGAAGAGTTCGACTCGTGGAGAGTTGTGAAGCAAGTCACTCGGAAGGACTAAACGAGGAAGAACAGGGATCGCCCTGTAGATCTATTCGGAGTTGTGCGGAGGCCCCACAACACCGAAGGCAGTTCGGTGACCCATGCGCCGGCGGCATGACCAACTTCTCGCAGGAGTCGAGGCTTCAACCCTTGAAGAATAAGCCCATTCGCCCGCTCTGCTTGCCCATTTGTTTGGGGGTGTGCCACGGATGCAAAATCCACTCGGATTCCTTGGCGTGTGTAAAAGCCTTTGAACCTGTCCGAGTCGAAGTTTGTGCTGTTGTCGGGGATTATGTTGTGCAGAACCCCGTATCAGGAGATGATGTCTCTGATAAATTTGATGGCCGTAAGGGCGTCGAGCTTCTTGATGGGCTTGGCTTCAATCCACTTGGTGAACTTGTCGACTGCTACCAGCAGATGAGTGAATCCTCCTTGACCTGTTCTGAATGGTCTGACTGTATCTAATCCCCACACGACGAATGGCTAGACAAGAGGAATTGTCTTCAGCGCAGACGTTGGCTTGTGGGACTTGTTGGAATAGAACTGACAGCCTTCACAACGGTCGACAATATCCTTTGCCATTTCATTCGCCTGCAACCAAAAGAAACCAGCCCTGAATGCTTTAGCGACGATCGCTCTTGAGGAGGCATGATGGCCGCAGGTTCTCGAGTGAATTTCTTCCAAGATTAACTGTCCCTCCTCAGGGGAGATGCACCGCTGAAGGATGCCTGAAACACTTTCCCTGTACAACAGGCCATCAATGACGGTGAAGGACTTCGATCTGCGGACGATCTGCCTAGCTTGGACTTTGTCCTCTGGTAATTCTTGCCTCAGGATGTACGTAATGAACGGCACAGTCCATTCGGGGATGAGAGCAAGAATCTCCATGATCAAATCAACCACAGCAGGGACCTCGACTTCAGTCGGATCTGTTGAGATCTTCGGTTGTACTGGTTCCTCTGTAAAGGGATCTTCTTTTAATGAGGGGAGGTGTAGGTGCTCGAGGCAGACAACACTCGGGACCGGTCTCCGAGTGGATCCAAGTTTCGCCAATTCATCTGCCGCTTGGTTTTTCAGTGGGGGAACATGGTGAAGTTCCAGACCTTCAAACTTCTTCTCGAGCTTCCTTACTGCGTTGCAGTATGCGGTCATGGTGGGGTTCCTTACGTCCCATTCCTTCATCACTTGATTAACCACCAGATCTGAATTGCCATGGACCATCAGGCGACGGACGCCGAGTGTGATGGCCATGCGCAATCCATATAGGAGAGCTTCGTACTCTGCCTCATTGTTGGAAGAATCAAAATGTATATGCAACACATACTTGAGTTTATCACCTTTTGGCGATATGATCACTACGCCAGCGCCGGAGCCATTCAACATCTTGGACCCATCAAAGAACATGGTCCAATGAGCCGAGTAGATGTGAGTCGGTTGCTGTTGTTCTACCCATTCTGCTATGAAGTCAGCCAAAGCTTGAGACTTTATAGCCTTCTTGGCTTCGAACTTGATGTCGCAGTATAACATCTCCATTGCCCACTTCACCACTCGGCCTGATGCTTCCCGATTGTGGAGGATTTCCGACAACGGAGCATCAGAAATGACAGACACCGAGTGGTCCTGGAAATAATGAGCCACCTTCTTTGCAGTCATGTAGATCCCATAAGTAAGCTTTTGATAATGGGGATACCTCTGCTTGGAAGGAGTGAGGACTTCGGAGACATAATATACTGGCCGCTGAACGTTGTACGCTTTGCCTGCTTCTTCGCGTTCGACTGTGAGAACAGTGCTAACGACTTGATTTGTAGCCGCGATGTACAGAAGAAGGGGTTCTTTACTGAGCGGGGCAGTAAGAACTGGATGGGTGTAAAGCAGGGCTTTGAGGTCGTCGAATGCAATTTGGGCTTCGTCTATCCACTCGAAAGTATCTGATTTCTTCATGAGTCGGTATAGAGGTAACGCCTTCTCGCCGAGTCGAGCGATAAACCTGCTCAAAGCTGCTAGGCAACCTGTGAGCCTTTGAACATCATGTATTCTGACCGGCCGTTCCATTCGGACGATGGTCCCGATCTTTTCGGGGTTGCCGTCAATCCCTCGTTCGGAAACGAAAAACCGAGTAACTTCCTGCTGGGAACGCCGAATGAACACTTGACTGGGTTGAGCTTGATATCGTACCTACGTAGGTTGGCAAATGTTTCTGCCAAGTCAGTGAGTAGGTCGGAAGCTTTGCGTGACTTGACTACGATATTGTCCATATATGCCTCCACATTTCGACCGATCTGGTCAAGGAGGCATTTTTGGATCCTGCGCATAAAAGTTGCTCCTGCATTCTTCAAACCGAATGGCATAGTGATGTAGCAGAAACACCCGAATGGGGTGATGAAGGCTGTTTTTAATTCATCCAGACCATACAGACGGATCTGATGATAGCCCGAATAGGCATCAAGGAATGATAAACGCTCGCAGCCCGCAGTCGAATCAACAATTTGATCAATGCTGGGGAGCGGGAAATGATCTTTCGGGCATACCTTATTGAGATGCTTGAAATCGATGCACATACGGAGAGATTTGTCCTTCTTGGGCACCATGACAACTTTGGCGAGCCAATCGGAGTGGTGTACCTCGGGAATTAAGTTCGCCGCCAAAAGTTTAGCCACCTCCTCTCCGACTGCCTTCCTTTTGTGCGCGGCGGACCGACGCAGGCGTTCTCGGACGGGCCGAGAAGCAAGATCCACATGCAGTCGGTGCTCAGCCAACTCCCTAGGTACACCTGGCATGTCAGCGGGCTTCCATGCGAAAATGTCCCAGTTCTCACGGAGGAATTGGATGAGCTCGGCTTCCTATTTTGGATCAAGGGTGGTGGAGATGTTCATCGGGGCAGCGGCATCGTCCGTCGGGTGGATGCTGACTTTCTTCGTGTCTCCCGCCGACTGGAATGCGCACCCGAAGCTGGCTTCTTCGAACGCATCAAGTCAGCGGGGTCGGCTGTCTTCTTGTACTCATCCAGCTCGAGGATAGCCATCTGCTGATCGGCAATCCTCGACCCCTGCTGTAGACACTCCTTGGCCCGCTTTCGATTGCCTGTGACCGTGATCACACCTTTGGGACCCGGCATCTTCAGCTTCAAATACATGTAACATGGACGGGCCATGAAACACGCATACGCCGGACGACCCAGAATCGCATGGTATGCACTCTTGAAGTCCACCACCTCGAATGTCATCTTTTCCTTGCGGAAGTTCTTGTCGGAGCCGAAAACGACGTCCAACGCGATCTGGCCGAGTGATTTGGCCTTTCGTCCTGGGACGACTCCGTGGAACTGCATGCTGCTCTCGCTAAGTTTGGACATCGGAATGCCCATCCCCTTGAGAGTGTCGGCGTACATGATGTTCAAACCGCTGCCGCCGTCCATGAGGACTTTGCGCAGTCAGACTCCTTCCACCACCGAGTCGACGACCAGAGCTTGCCTCCCTGGGTGGGCACGTCTGCTGGATGGACCGACTGATCAAAGGTGATCGCAGTCTGAGACCATTTGAGGAACGTGGGGTTGGTTGGGGTTGCCATGTTCACCTCTCTGTGCACCAGCTTCAGTCGACTCTTGCTTTCCACGGCAGCAAAAATCATCAATGTTCCATGGACTTGGGGGAACGGATCCTCCTTGTCCTCATCATCCTGCTCGTTGTCCTTTTCACTCGGCTTCCCTTCTCTGAACCCTTGGATCAGGAGGCGACATTGTCGAGTGATGTGCTTCGGGAATATGGCGTTGCCTTCTTCGTCCATCTTCGTGTGGATTGGTCATGGCTGATCCAGGATGGAATTCCCGAACTGTTTCTTCTTGGGGGTGTACTGAGCTTTCCCCTTGCCCTTGAACTTGGCATTTGTAACGGCTGCTTCCTGTGCCTTTGGAGTGGACGGAGCTTTCTGCTTCTGCTTTCGATTGTTGTTCCCATCTCCATCGGCGACTGCCTTATGCTTGCCGCTACGTATGCGGTCCTCCTCCTCGCTATTTGCATAGCGTGCGGCTATCTCCATCATCTTGCTCATGGAGATGTCGCCTGTCCGACCGAACTTCAGGTATAGATCTCTGTACCGCACGCCTCCCTTGAAGGCACAGACCGCTTGGTGTTCTGTGACGTTCTCCACCGTGTGGTAGAGGGTCATCCAGCGCTGGATGAAATCGCGTAGGGGATCATTCTGCTTCTGGACACACTACTGGAGCTCCACAAGACCAGCAAGGCGTTTGCACGTGCCCTCGAAGGTCCTGATGAAGACTCGGGACAGATCTGCCCAGCTATAGATGCTTGATGGAGCCAACTGGTTCAGCCACGCTCAAGCCGAACCGTCGAGCATCAGGGGGAGATGTTTCATGGCGACCTGGTCATCTCCACCACCGATCTGGATCGCCACTCTGTAGTCGTCCAGCCACGTTTCTGGCTTGGACTCTCCTATGAACTTGCTGATTCCCATCGCCAATCGGAAGTTGGGAGGTATGTCAGCTGAACGGATGGCCCGACTGAAGCACTCGGGACCAGAGACGATGGTCCTGCTTCCACTCGGACAGTCTCAATCGTGACCATCACGGTGGGCTCGACTCCTGTCGACCTTCCTCTGGGCAATGTACCCTCTTGCGTCGGGCCTTGGATCGTACGCGTCACCGACTGAACGCCGATCATCGTGATGCCGGGGCCCGTAAGGCCCACCCCGCGGAGGGGTGCGTGAACGGCGACGATCTTCGGGATTCCTGGAACGGCTGCCCCCCCCCCCCCCGCGTCGCTGATGAGAGTCGGGGCTGAAAACCGACCGATGTGTGTTCGCATGAACAGAACTGTTGTGGATCCTGTTGTGCGACTGGGAGACCGCCGAATTCTGCTGCTGCGCCGTATGCAACAGGGCACAGATCTGCTCGATCCCTCTACCAGCCTCTGAATCAGTAGGTTGGAGGGAATCGTCTATCTTGGCAGCGGCAGCCAGGTTGAGGACGAGTGTGCGGAACACCTCGACGTTGCTCTGGGGAGTGCGTCGACTGGCAGAACGGTGGTGTTGACGACGAGCGCCGGATGATTCGCCGACCTCATGCTCGTTCCGACCAGTTCGGAGGGGACTTTCATGGGAATCGGCCTCGAGAACTTGGGCTGCAGGCCCGCGACCCAAGTACTCGGAAGGTAACTCAGTCGGAACTGAGTCCAAGCACTCGGACGGCGGCGTGACCACAACCGACTCGAGGACCGCCACTTGAGAGGACGCGTTCTGTCGCGCCTGGGCGTGTCGTACCCAACGCTGGATCCGCGGCCGGCGGGACGGCTTGTTGCGGTGCGTGACGGGGGCGAAGATCGACACCAGGGCCGATTGCTGGAGAAGAAGGACGCCGCGGGAACCGGCACGGAAGTGCGTAGCCCCGCGACTGGGGAGCGCCTCGACATCAAGGGGCGCATCCCAAAGCCATGCCGAATCGTCGACGATGAAGGAGAGTGCGCCGAAGAGGATCTCATGACCCATGCACAAATCACCGCCGGACGACATGATGAAAAGATGAAGTCGCAAACTCGCCGGAAGTCGCTTAGACGCCTGCCCCACGATGGGCGCCAACTGTCGTGGGTATAAGTCTGACAGTAGATGTGTAGGGTACGAAAGGATGGGCAGAGCCTTAGCTACAGCGAGGATGTATGAGTTCCGGCCCCTCTACGGTGGAGGTAAAAGCCCTACGTCTCAACGCTCTTGGGAGCTTAGTGTCGAGTGGAATATAGGATTACAGTAAATGACAACTCATGCACCAGTGGGGAAGGGCGGCTTATATAGAGTGCGCTGCCCTTCATAATGGCCCGGTGGACAGGGGTGGAATAGTGGCGAATAAGTGCCTATGTTACAGGTAATGTACGCCTTAAATGTTAATAATGGTGCATGAAAACGTATGACCGTTGCCCTCCTGGGAGGTTACGATGTACAGAGTGGAATCCAATCGGTACGTTAAATATGCTCCGAATGCTCGTCACTGACTGGATGATGGGGGAGTCCTTAGTTCAGTCGGAACTGTCTAAGGGCCTTGTCCTCTATGAAGGGTAGTCTTTGGGTAGGACCTATAGGGCAGGCCTATGACCCTACCCTGGGACTATAACCCCATCATCTGTTGAGGGCTGAACCATCTGGGTTCACCCTATATGGCAACTCACCGAACTTGGTCATATCATTGCTATCATAGCAACACCTTTCTCATCACCACACACACACACACACACTCACACACACTTGGTTTATGCGGAAATAACTTGACGTTGTTTAAGCAGGATTACCCAACTGTCCTTGACCGTGGACACGACTATTCGAATAGTTTACACTCTGCAGAAGTAGTACGCTGGACCCACGAGAACCGGGAAACTTCCGTGTCATCCACGACTCGCGGTATATCACATACCCGAGGTAAGTACTCAATCAATGCCTTTCCCCTGACGATACTAGACAAAGAGATCCACTCGATTGGTACCCAGCCCACATGTTGTACGTCTTATGAGCACCAACTCTGGACAGTACCAACCATGCGGGGACCAACGGTGTGACCCGAACTCATAAAAATGGCATAGTCGTCCTACCCGGCACGACCCCATCACGAGAGTGACCACACATCACTCCCGCCACTAGTAATGTCGCTCTTTGCAAGCACCGACCAGAGTAATTAACATAGCACCGTCCCATAAGGGGTAACGTGGTCCTACTAGTAAGGTTGGGATGGTCGACACATCATAAATCTATTACCATTTCTGAAACCATACTCACACAAACATCGGGTGCATCACTTCACCAAAAGTGACCACCTAACTCATCATCACCCTTGGGCATTAGTGGCACCCGACGGGGTTTTCATAAACTCTTGCTTTATGTCATCGACATTCTTATGATAATACTACTTCTATCTTTACTTGTCAGCATGGTATTAGCATGACCCTCAAGGGGTAGGGTCAAGCTCAATGCATGTGCTCCAGGGGAGCCTTCGGTAAAATCATATCAAATGATTACCGACACTTATGATCATATGCAACGGGAATACTTGCTATTTTAACATGCAAAGTAACATATGCTCAGTCATGGTCAAAGGGTTGCTTGCCTTGGTCAGCTAAGTATCCGGGGTCTTCGAGGTCTTCCGCTCCGATTCCCTCGTCACACGGATTTTCTATCGTCGATAAAACAGTAAATAAGAAATAGCTCACACAGAAATAGTCCACAAAGTTATTTTAAAAATGTTCTGTATTACTGATAAATCTAAGGTATCATTTTAAAAATATTTGCCTTAATTTTCCCTGAAGGAATATTTTTGAAATTAACCAAACAGAAGCAAAACTATTTCAATTTAATCCTTTTTATTAATATAAAATAGAATAGTTGTTGGAAAAATTCATCCAAACATATCATTAAATACTACACATTTTTAGATGAATAACACTGGAAGAATCATATTTTTACACTGGTTAAATGTTTTTATAAAAATCTTAGAAACCAGGGTTTTAAAAAAAATAAAGAAAATAGGCTAACTCCCGGCCTGGCTCGGCCCAAAGCTAGGCTGGCCCATGGCCAGCCGACAGCCTACCCAGGCGCGCACGCCGTCAGGTTAGAACCTCACACGCGGGGCCCTGCGTTGAGCGGCCGAGGTCAGCGTGGGGGAGGAGGCTGGGCCACCGACAGGTGGGGCACACCTGTCGGGGTCGTCTCCAACCTCTGGCCAAAGAGGAGGAGGAGAATGCCGACGAGGTTGCCGATGCGCTCATGCCCCAATGAACACAGGAATGGGTTCGCCTTACTGTCGCCTAGCTGCTGGTGGTCGAAACAACGACGGGGAGGCAGGGGTTCGCCGGCGACGAGGAGGTCCTGGCGGAGGAGTTTCAGGAGGTGGTCGAGGGGGTGGCTAGAGACACGGAAAAGCTCAGGCGAATTCGGGGAAATCTTCCTCGGATCGAGAGGGTCAGTTTGGTGGGTCGAGGGGCGCAGGAGCCGTCGTGTAGCCAGAGATCGACCGATGCTCCGAGGCGGAGGGGCCTCGGTCAATCTCGAGCACCGGGGCTCTGCTGGTTTGCTAGGGTGGCTAGGGAGGTACTAGTGATCGTGGTGAAGCTATCTGAGGGGTGTTGGAGCGAGGGGGAGGGCTATTTATAGGCCCATGACGGTGAGCAGATTCGAGAGCGCCGGTGACTCACTGTGGCGCGCATGGGGGTGCAGAGAGAGGCTGGGGTCGAAACCACGGTCTCAGGACGTGGTTTTGGACCGCCCGAACCATCTGCAGCAGAGAGAGAGGGGGGTCGAGCATTCGTGGTCGTGCAACCTTGGCCGGTTCTGGTGCGCGCGAGCACGCGTCGCGCGAGCTCTAGCGCGGGAGAGGAGGGGCCTTGAGGCTTGCTCGATGCAGAAGGGTTGTCGGGGAAGAGGTTGGACATCTCGGTGGAGGCTGAAACTGGCCGAGGGCGTCACCCCCACCTTGGTGACTCCCTGTAGCACGCCCAGAGTGCAGTTTTGGCATGCCACGGCATGCTGGTGCGCTCTAAGGCACTTTGGACGTGTCTAGCATGTCCTGGCACTGGCTGGGGGTGTGGCTAGCCGTTTGGTTCTTGTGGGAGCTTCGGCTGGTCAAGGGAGGCAAGAAATACCGGTGCTGTCGGTCATGAACTGAGATCTAAATTGCGGTTTTTGGCCTTTCCACTTTGAACCAGTGAGGGGCCAGTTGACTGGGGTTAGACACAGGTGCTGGCCATTTAATCTAAGAGTTTGAAGCAAAGGAGTTTGGTTTAGCTGTGGCTAAGGTGGCTTTTTCCTATCTGTCAGACGGTGTTCGACGGTGGGTTTAGGGGGTTGCACCCCACCACTGGTGCTGCAACTTAACAGGTTTGGGTTTGGTGGTAAACCATGGAGTTTCACCAATTTTGAGCTCCAAAGGACAAGTTTAGCTTTGTAAACTTGAAAACACTCCAATATGACCAGATATGTCCCTTCCAAAGGGAGTGTGGGCAAACTAAGTCCCACAAATCCCATTTTTGGTGTGAAACTCTCATTTGAGGTATTAGGCACTCCTGCAAAGTTTCAGCATTATTGGACAAACTTTGCTATGTAGAGTTGCTCTAACTTGATTCTAGACACATAGGGTTTTTGGGTTATTTGGGGTCCTTATTCACCTTTGATCAAGGTGAAACTTTATGTGGACACCAAACAAGGCCTAGGGATATCACTGAAATTTTCTAGGGATTTATTGAGAATATTTCCTTTGTAAATATTTCAAAATGCTAAAACAGATAGAATATCTTTCATAGTTTTATTCAATAAATATGATATAAAATGGGGTTTAAAATCCTATGTATGGAAAATATATGTCCTTCTGATCATCTCTAAATTTAATCAGATTTTTCTAAAGCAGAAAATTATTTTTCCATGTTGGAATACCAATTCTAGCCTTATAAATGGATAGGTTATTTAATTAGGAAAATAATCACAAAAATAAATATTTTTGTGGTTTTGAAATATAAAGATAGGTTAAAATCAGATTACCAAATATGAGTAGAGGCATTGCTTTCTAGCAAGGACATGTAGTGCATCTCAAAGTAGGTTTTACCTTGGACAAAAATAAGCAAGGGTTTTTGGAAATCAGTATAATACCAAAGGACTTAGGGTTTTAAATCCTCACATGATCAAGCATACAAGCATACAATGTCAATCATGGCACTCACAACATTAGTTTTGAAAAAGTTTTAACAAGCTCAGAATTTCACAATACACACAAGTGATAGCAAAAACAGGGAGTGACACTTTTTTTCATTTTTTTGGTGGGCAACTTTGGCCTCTTTTTTTTATTTCCTCACATGGGACAATGCTCTAATAATGATGATCATCACACTTTTATTTACTTACAACTCAATATTTAGAACAATGATGACTCTATATGAAATGCCTCCGGCAGTGTACCGGGATGTGCAACCATCTAGCTTAGCGTATGACGTTGAAACATCTCGCTAGCTATCTTACGATCATGCAATGGCAATATGAACGTGATGGCACATGTCACCGGGCGGAACGGTGGGAGTTTCATGGCAACATATCTCGGAATGGCTATGAAAATGTCATAATAGGTAGGTATGGTGGCTGTTTTGAGGGAGATATATGGTGGGTTTGTGCACCGGCGAAAGTTGCACGGCACTAGAGAGGCTAGCAATGGTGGAAGGTGAGAGTGCATCTATACCATGGACTCACATTAGTCATGAAGAACTCATATACTTATTGCGAAAGTTTTATTAGTAATCGAAACAAAGTGCTAAACGCATACTCCTAGGGGAAGGGTTGGTAGGTGTTAACCATCGTGCGATCCCGACTGCCACACAAAGGATGACAATCAATAAATCAATTATGCTCCGACTTCCTAACATAGTGGTTCACCATACGTGCATGCTACGGGAATCACTAACTTCAACAAAAGTATTTCTAGATTCACAACACCCTACTAACATAACTCTAATATTACCATATCCATATTTCCAAACTAATTGTGAGGAATCAAACTTCTCTTACTAATCAATGCACTTGAAGATGAGAGTTTTTATTATATCCTCTTTGGATGCCTATCATATTTAGGACTAATTTCATAGCACACGCCAATTACCAAGTTACTTAGAGAGAGCACTCTCAAAAAGATATAAGTGAAGATCGAGAGTTCTTATTTCACCAAAATATGACACCGCCGTGCTCTAAAAAGATCTAAGTGAAGCACTAGAGCGAAGTTATCTAGCCCAAAGGATATAACTGAAGCACATGCGAGCTAAATTGCCTAACTCAAAAGATATAAGCGAAGCTCAAAGACTATTCTATCAAATTCACAATGAGTGCATGTCTCTCTCAAAAGGTGTGCAGCAAGTATGATTGTGACACAACAAAAATAAAAGACTCCTATAATACACGACGCTCCAAGAAAAACACATATCATGTGGTGAATAAAAATATAGCTCCAAGTAACGTTACCGATGGATTGAAGACGAAAGAGGGGATGCCTTCCCGGGGCATCCCCAAGCTTAGGCTTTTTGGTGTCCTTGAATTTGGCTTGGGATGCCTTGGGCATCCCCAAGATTGAGCTCTTTCCACTCTTTATCCCATTGTCCATGAGAACATCACCCCAAACTTGAAAACTTCACAACACAAAACTTAAACAGAAACTCGTGATATCATTAACACAAGCAAACAAACTACCAACTCTTTAGGTACTTTATCAAACTTGATTTCTATTTAGATTGATGATAGATTACTATATTATCACTTTTCCATGGCTAGTACCCCCCCCCCCGATACTATCCATAGTTTCATCAAAATAAGCAATCAACACAACAAAAACAGAATCTGTCAAAAACAGACCAGTCTGTAGCAATGTGTATACTTCGTATACTTCTTCTATCTCAAAAATTCTGAAAACTTCTGACAATTAAGGCAATTGTCATATAAACCAGCAGAAAAAATAATCAACTCAAAAGCTCTTTCTGGATAGGCATTAAAAATAATTTCGTCAGCGCAAAGTTTTTGTCTTTTTCAGCAAGATCAAACAACCATCACCAAAACTAGTCATAAAGGTTTTACTTGGCTCAAACACAAAAAAGAAACATAAAAAACACAATCATAACAGAATTATGATGGTGTGGACACAACAAAACAGAAAGCAAAAAGCAATGATAAATTCATTGGGTTGCCTCCCAACAAGCGCTATTGTTTAACGCCCTTAGCTAGGCATAATGATTTCAATAATGCTCACACAAAAGACAAGAATTGAAGGACAACGAGAGCATCATAAAGCATGTGAAAATCACATCTAAGTCTAACATACTTCCTATGCATAGGCATTTTATAGGAAAACAAATTGTCAAGACAACCAATAGTTACCATATGCAAGGAAGAAGAAAGAGACAATATCAATCTCAACATAACGAGAGGTGATTTAGTAGCATGAAAGTTTCTACCACAATATTTTCCTCTCTCATAACAATCACATGTTGGATCATATTCAAATTCAACAATATAGATATCACATAGGATATTCTTTTCATGATCCACATGCATGCAAAGTTGACGCTCTTCAAAAATAGTGGGATTATCATCAACTAAAGTTATGACTTCTCCAATCCCACTTTCAATATTATTGCAAATATCATATTCATCATGAGGCTTAAACAAATTTTCAAGGTCATAAGAAAAATCATCACCCCAATCACGATCATTGCAACAAGTAGTGGACATAGCAAAACTAGCATCCCCAAGCTTAGGGTTTGGCATATTTTTAGCATGATTGACACTAATAGGATTTATAGTGAAACCATTGCAATCATGCTTTTCATTCAAGGATCCCTCGTGAATCACTTCATAAATCTCTTCATCACGATTTTCAGATTCACGCATCTCAAGCAAAACTCCATAAAGATAGTCAAGTGCACTCAACTCACTAGCAATTGGATCAACATAATTGGATCTCTTACAGACATTAGCAAGTGGATGAAGATCCATATCAATAGATTTTCAGCAAGCGAAGATGCAAGCATATTGAAGGCACATAGCACACAAGCAAAGGAAAGCAAGCGAGAGAAAGGGCGAACAAAAAAGGAAAATATTTTTGTAATTTTTGTTTTTCAGAAGTGGGGGAGAGGAAAATGAGAGGCAAAATGGCAAAAAAAGTAAATGCAAGAGATGAGCTTGCGACAGTTACTTGGATAAGCTTCACTTAGAATAGTCCCCGGCGCCAGAAATTGACACGTTCAAGGAAGACTATTCTTGACTTGATACTCCCCGGCAACGGCACCAGAAATTCTTCTTGTTATCTCTTGAGCTTGGTTGGTTTTTCCCTTGAAGAGGAAAGGGTGATGCAGCATAGTAGCAGTAAGTATTTCCCTCAGTTTGAGAACCAAGGTATCAATCCAGTAGGAGTATCAAGGAAAGTCACCAATGTACCTGCGCAAAAACAAACAAACTTCCACCCAACGCTATAAAGGGGTTGTCAATCCCTTCACGATTAATTGCAAGGTGAGATGTGAAGGTTGAAAGTGCAACAAAGTAAAAGTGTAGAGCTGAAAATATGATGTGAAGTAGACCGGAGGGCCATGGTGTTCACTAGAGGCTTCTCTCATGATAGCAAGTATTACGGTGGGTGAAAGAATTACTGT
Source organism: Hordeum vulgare subsp. vulgare (assembly GCF_904849725.1). Lineage (NCBI taxonomy): Eukaryota > Viridiplantae > Streptophyta > Magnoliopsida > Poales > Poaceae > Hordeum > Hordeum vulgare. The sequence goes on along the minus strand of NC_058518.1, from coordinate 238,041,826 downwards.
CGAGCAAATGATAGAACCGCGCAAAGTCATGATGACATCTAAGGCAATGATCATACATATAGGCATCACGTCCGAGACAAGTAGACCGATACTGACTGCATCTACTACTATTACTCCACACATCGACCGCTCTCCAGCATGCATCTAGTGTATTGAGTTCATAACAAACAGAGTAACGCCTTAAGCAAGATGATATGATGTAGAGGGATAAATTCATGCAATAGATATAAACCCCATCTTTTTACCCTTGATGGAAACAACATGATGCGTGCCTCGCTACCCCTTCTGTCACTGGGTGGGGACACCTCACGGTATGAACCCAAAACCAAGCACTTCTCCCATTGGAAGAATTATAGATCAAGTTGGCCAAACGAAACCCACAACTCGAAGAGAATTACAAGGATACGAAATCATGCATATAAGAGATCAAAGGAAACTCAAATAATATTGATAGATAATCTGATCATAAATCCACAATTCATCGGATATCGACAAACACACCGCAAAAGAATATTACATCGGATAGATCTCCATGAAGATCATGGAGAACTTTGTATTGAAGATCCAAGAGAGAGAACAAGCCATCTAGCTACTAGCTATGGACCCGAAGGTCTGTGGTGAACTACTCACGCATCATCGGAGAGGCAATGGAGTTGATGAAGAAGCCCTCCATGTCCGAATCCACCCTCCGGCAGGGCACCAGAACGTGCCCCAGATGGGATCTTGCGGAGACGGAAGCTTGGGGCGGCGGAAAAGTATTTTCGTGGCTCCCTCTGGTGGTTTCAGATTTTTGAGGAATTTATAGGCGGAAGAAGTAGGGCAAAGGAGCCACGGGGGGCCACAAGCCTCGTAGGCGACCCCCCTAGGACGCAGCTAGGGGGCTTGTGGCCTCCCCGGGGGTCCTTCGCCTTGGTTCTCAAGTTCCGTGCGTATCTTGTCTTACGGAAAAAATCATTCTGAAGATTTTATTCCTTTTGGACTCCGTTTAATAGTCTTCTGTGAAAAGGGTCAAAAACACGGAAAAAACAGGAACTGCCACTTGGCACTGAATTAATAGGTTAGCCCCAAAAAAGATATAAAATGCATACAAAACATCCAAAGTTGACAAGATAATAGCATGGAACCATCAAAAATTATAGATACGTTGGAGACTCAATTTACTACAAACACCCACAGGTACAGGTACACCTGATGCAGGAGATCCTGATGACAGCTAGTTGAAGTGGGAGTTCGATGAGGACTTGGGCAAAATGTACGTGACTTATCATGAGGACTATAGGCTCTGGTCGTGATCGTGGGGCCAGCATGCAGGATGTCATAGACCTATCTATTTTTATTTTGTCCGTAGGTGGACCTTTTCATACTCTGAATAATGTGTGTTTGTAAGCTATATGCCATATTCTTAAGAGATGGCAAGTGTATGCCCTACTTGTCACTCTTTCAGTTATGTAATGTTATGATTATCTCGCTTGCGAAACATGTAGATGCGCCCCTTTCTCTTTTGAGGCCTCGCCCCCAAATAAGGAAAGGGTCGCATCTTAGTCGTTACAAGTTGCCTTACGACCATAGGAGCCTTTGTGTGATCGAACTTGGCCGAGTTGAGTCTAGTAAAACTATTTGAGTCTTAGTTATATCGGGGAGTAGGTTTATTTTTCTCCTCTTCTATGCTCTAGTGAGGTTCGCGACTTAGGAAATCTTAATTCTTCTCCTCTTCTCGCTCAAAAAAAATTTAGGATCAAGCGGATATTTTTGGAGTCTATATGATGTCGATGTGATGGAGTTCTGTCTTGGGGCCTCATGTCTGACTTGATTTCTTCCGGGGAGTTGAGCTCGAGGGGATTCTTGAGCACATCGCTATCATTCAGATTTCTTAGTATCTCAGGACGGAGGATGTTCATAATTACTTCAATACTAGTAGTGGCGAGAGGAGTCTGGCTTCCCCAGTACTGGTGCAGAGAGTTCCGGATGTATCGCCACACTTAGTATTGTTGTGATTACGAGGGTCCGTGATAAATGAAGTTCTGAGATTTTGGTTATGTGTTGACGGATGTGATACACTGGATGGGTTAGTATAGGAGTTGAGTGATAAATTACTTCTTGTATCCGTGGACCAGATTGCATGACCAGGTATTTCGGAAGTTCATAGGTGGGATATCACGTAGTGACTTATAGGGCAATCTTCCTACAGATGCATGATGTGAGGCTGGGATTCGACATTCAGTGGGTCTGTTTGTTCATGGTCGTCTTACAGCGGTTCTCGTTGTGTCTTATGAGTCCTTGTAGCTTGCTACGACTCGGGGACGCCTTGTATGTCATGTGCACTTCCTTGCACCGGATGGCTACTGTAAGCTCGAGCCCGTGCGATCATATCCACGAAGATATCGGATGGAATCTCTGTCATACGTTTCTTCCGAGCAGTTCTAGCTCATACTTGGTTTGCGAGTGGTCTTTAATCAGATGTTGTCGGCAGTCACTTTGAGGAAGCATTCTTACTAATTATTGTTCGAATGCAATTGCTAAGTATTCTTGTTCACATATTTCTGCCTATTGATTCAGCTTTATCTTGAATGTTATTCTCTGGTCTAACGTGTTGTCCGTCTTCACGATGGCTCCACAAACTCGCTAGAATCCAGGTCGCGAGGGTGTTGATGCTCCGTCGCCACCTCCTCTGCCGCCGCCGCCTCCTCCTCCAGAGGCATGGCAACGGTGGTGGCTGCAACAAATGCTAACACCCAGATATTAATTCAGCTGTTGCAAGAGAGGAACAATCAGCAGCAGGGCAATTTCAACCATGGTGGTCATCAATCTGCTTCTCTGAATCAATTCCTAGCGAACCAGCCAAAGTTCTTCACGTCTTGTGACCATCCATTCGACGCTCAGGACTGGATTCGGGACATCAACAAACACTTTGAGTGCAGCAATGTCTGTCCAAAGGACTTCCTCAAGTTTGCAACATTTCACCTCAAGGGTCAGGCAGCAGTTTGGTGGCAGTAGTTGAAGGACTCGAGGGGAGGCAGAATGATCAGCTGGGATGATTTCTGCAAAGATTTCACGTCTCACTATATCCCGTCTAGCTTTGTGGAAGAGATGCGTGAGAAGTTCAGACGCTTGAAGCAAGGAGGATCCTCTGTGTACAAGTACAACGTTGAGTTCCACGAGCTGGCTTGATATGCTTTGCAGGACATTCCAGATCAGAAGATCAAGATCTATCAGTTCAAAGGTTGTCTGAGAGAGGACTTGCAGTTGGCCCTTGCCTTGCACGATCCTGATGAGTTTGATAAGTTCTATAACTTGGCGCTCAGGGCTGAAGCAGCTTTGCTCAAAGTGGAGAATTCAAGGAAGCATTTCAGAGACTCCAGCTCCTCGCCCTCAACTCAGGTGGTTGCTTCCAGTTGCTGAACAATTAGCAATTGTCTTGCAACGGCCCACCAGCGTGTGGGATTGCGGCAGTTTTCGAGGGTAGAGTATTCAACCCAAATTTGTTGGTTCGACACGATGGGAGTGAAAGGATATTCTGCAGTATTAGCAGTTGAGTTGTCGTCTCAACCACATGTGAAAGATTAGTATCTGCAAGCAGGATATAAGCAGCAAAAGTAGTATGATAGCAACGGTGCTAGGAAAGAAACTGTTGACGGCAGATTATTCCTAACTGAAGTATCAATGGCGCCAGAAAAGTATTGTAGCAGGTAGTAGCAGTGTAACGAGTAAAAAAAGTGGCAAGGAACAGCAGTAGCAAGTAGCAGCAGTAGCAAGTGACAGCAACAGCAAGTAACAGTAGTAGCAACAGTAGTGGCAGCAGCAGCAGGACAAAGCAAGTAACAGTAGCAGTAACAGTAGTAACAGCAGCAAAGCAAAGCAAGTAACAGCAGCAGCAAGTAACAATAGAAGTGGGATAAACTCGTAGGCAATGGATCGGTGATTTGTTGGATGACATTCATCATGCAACAGTTATAACACGGAGAGATATGTGGCTAGCTCACGTTCGTCAATGTGATGTAGGCATGCATTCCGTGTGTAGTCATACGTGCTTTGGGAAAAGAACTTGCATGACATCTATTGTCCATCCCTCCCGTGGCAGCGGGGTCCAAATGGATACTACGGGATATTAAGGTTCTCCTTTTAATAAAGAACCGGACCAACGCATTAGCACTTGGTGAACACATGAACTCCTCAAACTATGGTCATCATGGGGAGTGGTTCCGGTTATTGTCACTCCAGGGTTGCCGGATCATAACACATAGTAGGTAACTACAACTTGCAAGATCGGATCTAAAACACACATATATTGGTGACAGCATAATAATTTCAGATCTGAATTCATGGCACTCGAGGCCTAGTGACAAGCATTAAGCATAGCAAAGTAGTAGCAACATCAATCTCAGAACATAGTGGATACTAGGGATCAATCCCCGTCAAAACTAACTCGATTACATGCTAGATCTCATCCTACTCATCACTGCCCAGCGAGCCTACGAATAGATTACTCACGAACGATGAACAGCTTCATGGAATTGGAGAGGGAAGAAGGTTGATGATGACGATGGCGATGATCTCGTTGATCCGGAGCCCAAAACGGACTCCAGATCTGCCCTCTAGGGCAAGAACGGGATGTGGCCGCGCCTCTGGATCGTGAAACGCGATGAACTCTTCTCTCTTGATTTTTTCCGGGACGAAAGGGAATAAATAGTGCTGGAATTGGGGGCGGCAGAGCCACGTGGGCCCCACAAGCCTCGTAGCCGCGGCTACAGGGCTTGTGGCCCACTGGCCGTCCCCTCCAGTGGATCTTTGCGCAGGTATTTTTCATATTTTTTCCAGAAATATTCTCCGTAAATTTTTAGGATGTTCCGAGAACTTTCATTTCTGCACAAAACCAACACCATGGCAATTCTGCTGAAAACAGCGTGAGTCTGGGTTAGTTCCATTCAAATCATGCAATATAGAGTCTGAAACAAGGGCAAAAGAGTTTGGAAAAGTAGATACGATGGAGACGTATCAACTCCCCCAAGCTTAAAACCTTGCTTGTCCTCAAGCAACTCAGTTGACAAACTGAAAGAGAAAGAAAAACTTTGACAAACTCTGTTTGATCTTGTTGTTGCAACTATGTCTAACTCATAACCAGAATTTCAGCAAGATCACAAGTTAACCACATAAGCAAGTGACACATAGGTCTCACGGTAAACTAATTTCAATAGCATAATCAGCTAGCGAGCAAATAATAATGAGTTTCAGATACCAACAAGTCAATCAAAACAAGCATGAAGCAATATGAATAGGTGGTACCTCGCTAGCTCTTTCTGAGATCACAAAACATAAATGCAGAGCACTTTCAAAGATCAAGGGTTGACTAAAATTGTAATTCATAGCAACGAAGATCCAGTCATAGTCATACTCAATATCAATCAAAAGCAAAGCATAAAAATGACAGAGGTGCTCTCTAATTGGTGCTTATATAAGAAGAGGATGACTCAACAGGAAAATAAATAGACAGGCCCTTCGCAGAGGGAAGCATTGATTTTCAGAGGTGCCAGAGCTCAAGCTTTGAAAACAAAGATAATAATTTTGGGTGGCATGCTTTCATTGTCAACGCAATGACCAAGAGTTCTCAATATCTTCCATGCTACTCATGCTATAGGCGGTTCCCAAATAGAAAAGTAAAGTTTTAACTCCCCCACCACCAATCAATCACACTCCACGGCTAGCCGAATCCTCGGGTACCGTCCATACTAACATCAATCCGGGGGAGTCTTGTTTTACTGTTATGTTTTCGATTTAAGCGTGGAATTGGGCATTCCAATTACCGGCCCCTTTCTCGTGAATGATGGTGAATAAACACATGTCGAGGATAACATGCCTAACATGGAAGATACCAATAGCCCCGTGTCACCACATGAGCGGTTTGGGCATGCAAAACAGATTATTTCTTGAAGGTTTAGAGAATGGCACATGCAAATTTACTTGGAACGGGAGGTAGATACCGCAAATAGGTAGGTATGGTGGACTCTCATGGAAAAAAATTTGGGTTTATGGAAGTGGATACACAAGCAGTATTCCGCTTAGTACAAGTGAAGGCTAGCAAAAGACTGGGAAGCGACCAACTAGAGAGCGACAACAGTCATAAAGATGCAAAGAGTTTGACTACATTGAGTGCAAGCATGAGCAGGATATAAATCACCATGAACACGAACATCATAGAGGCTATGTAGATTTTGTTTCAACTACATGCATGAACATGCGCCAAGTCAAGCCACTTGAATCATTCAAAGGAGAATACCATCCTATCATACTACATCATAGTCATCTCAAAATCTATGTTGGCATTCAAGACAAACCATTATAAGCTCCTAGCAACTTAAGCATGGCATCAGAAACCATGATCTCTAAGTTATTATTGCAAACATGGTTCTCTCTCAACAAAGCTGAATCTGGGACGACAAGCTAGTCATATTTACAAAAACAAAATAGATAGAGTTCATACCAACTTTTCCAGTCTCAGTAACTTCATCATATATCATCATTATTGCCTTTCACTTGCACGATCGAACGATGTGAACAATAATAAGAGTGCTCGTGCATTGGACTAAGCTGAATCTGCAGGCAAACACAAAGGAGAAGACAAAGTAATATGGCTCTTTAACAAATGAACAGGTATGCATGCGAGAGCCACTAAACATTGTAACCATGGTCTTCTACCTCAACTCAAAGAAAAAGAAGACTATTTACACGGGAAAGCTCCCAACAAGCAAAAGAAGAAAGGAAAATCTTTTTCTGTTTTCTCAAAAGGACACAAAACAAGAAAACAACAATAAACTAGCATGGATAATAATGTGGCAAAGTGTAAACACCGACTAACAAAGTGAAAGCATAAGCATGAATGTAAAGTTGGTGCAAACACGTACTCCCCCAAGCTTAGGCTTTTGGCCTAGCTTGGTCTACTCCCAAGGAGGGAAATAACCAGCTCCAGGATACTCCAGAGTGGACTATGGATGCCACTGCTGTGTGAGCTCCTCTGGCTCCCACTGATAAAGTGGCGTCTGGTACACGACTGGCGGCTCGGGCACGGGCACCTGTGGTTGGGCCAAGCCCCAATATGCTTAGATGTCCGAGGGCATAATAGTGTACCAGCCTGCATGAAGATTGAACAAGGAAGGAGCAGGCAAAGTAATAGTCTCACGAGGACCCTGACTAAATACCAGGTTATAAATCATCCTTCCACCTATATCTCTATCAAGAAAGTCATGGCGAACCATGCTATCGTAATCTAGATATCTCTCGGGAAGAAGCATCTCTTCTTCCTCCTCTAGTCTAACGGGTATCTCAAAGTGTCTGGCAAGACGGGTAGCATAGATACCTCCATAAATGACACCTTTGGAACGGTTTGTGTTCAACCGCTGAGCTACTATAACACCCAGGCTATAAGTCTTATTGTTATAAAGGCCTTCGTGCAAAACCGCAAGGTCTGGAGAGCTAAGTGATCCAGCCTCCCCACGGCCAATCAAACATTTTCCAACAAATAATGAGAAGTACCGAAGCACAGGAAAATTTATGCTAGCAATTCTAGCGTGAGACACTCCTCTCTCCTCTCCAACAGCAATAGTATCTATGAAAGCCTCCAAGTCCTGTGGACGAGGATCATGAATATCCCCAACATAAGATAATTTGCACACATTGCAAATATCCTGTAGTGTCATGCGCTCGGGGATATCGTATAACATGAACTCAACCATAGGAGGATTCTTCCACGGATAAAAGTTGAAGCTTTGAACGAAAATATTAGTGAGGAGGAGGTATTATGGGCACTTATCTTCAACAAACGCGGTAAGACCTGCGTTCTCCACCAAGTAATAAAAGTCTTCATAAAGCCCAGCGGCGCGCAAAAATTCATCACTTGGCCACTCGCACGCTCGAACTTTTGTGACTCGAGGAACCACATACTTGGGGTGGTTCTTCTCATCCTCCTTGGGGTTACGGATTGAAGAGCCTCTCAAGAACCTCCTCATCTTTTCCCTTTTCTAACTCTGAAAAATTCTGAAATTTTTAGAGACTTCGAAAGAAAAGTGAGTAAGGATTAACCCAACTCGTAGCAACTACTCCTACTAGTGCGTAGAGACCGTATCACGCGCTAAAACTACTTGGGACTAGCTAAAATCAACATTTCAAGCTTAAGAACAGGGTCACCAAGGTAGCAAGAATACGCGAAGGATAAAGCACTAGAGTAGAAACTAATTGGACGAATGGAGGAGTCACTTACCAAGGAGTAATTTCCCCAAAACGGTTCGGAGAATGGTGCTTTGAGCAAGGAGATCGAAAATCACAGCCAAATGAGCAAGAACACGGGTTTGAGCTGCGAAACGATTTTTTCTGGAGTTAGAAGAAGAGGGTGGGAGCTGGAATGAGTGGAGGGGTCCCTGTGGGCCCCACAAGCTTGGTAGCCGCGGCCAGGGGGATTGTGGCCCACTGGTGTGGCCCCCAGGCCAGCTCTTAGTCCCAGTATTTTTCAAAAAATCCAGAAAAAATCATATTTGATTTTCAGGACCATTGGAGAACTTTTATTTTCGGGGTACTTTTCTGTGGGACGCTAAAACAGAAAACAGGAAAAACATAACTAAATCTACCATTTTTCTTCTAAGCAATAGAAAGTGAAATCTTAAAACAGAGGTATGTGACTCTTTGATTCATCCATTTCATGGTCATCGAAAGAAATCCGTCAATGGGGTTGATCAAATCCTCATGACAAAACTTTTTCAAATCGCAAAAGGAAACGAAGAATTGTCGAATAGCCACTAAGTCACCTCAATGGGGATATGAATCTCCCCAACAAGCAAATCATACTTCATCTTAACACGAGGAATAGGGCATTCAAAGCTCCCAATAAGAATCGATGAAGTTTTTTCGATAGCATTGATACAATGTACTTGATATCGTTTCTTCAGAAAGTGCACTGTATGCTCATTACCATTGACATGGAAAGTGACATTGCCTTTGTTGCAATCTATAACAGCCCCTGCAGTGTTTAAAAAGGGTCTTCCGAGGATGATAGCCATGGCATCGTCCTCTGGAATATCCAAGATAACAAAGTCTGTTAAGATAGTGGTGTTAGGAACCACAACAGGCACATCCTCGCAAATGCCGACAGGGAAAGCAGTTGATTTGTCGGCCATTTGCAGAGAAATTTCAGTGGGTGTCAACTTATCCAGTTCAAGTCTACGATAAAGAGAGAGAGGCATAACACTAACACCGGTTCCAAGGTCACATAAGGCAGTTCTTACGTAGTTTCCTTTAATGGAGCAAGGTATAGTGGGCACTCCGGGATCACCAAGTTTCTTAGGAGTTCCACCTTTCAAAGTGTAATTGGCGAGCATGGTGGAGATCTCAAGATCTGGTATCTTCTGTTTATTAGTCACGATATCTTTCATGTGCTTAGCAAATGGAGACATTTTGAGCATATCAATTAACCGCATATGCTGAAAGACGGGTCTCAACATTTCAATAAAGCGCTCAAAATCCTCATCATCCTTTTTCTTGGATGGCTTAGGAGGAAAGGGCATGGGTCTCTGAACCCATGGCTCCCTTTCTTTACCATGCTTCCTAGCAGTGAAGTCATTATTATTGTATCTCTTAGGTTGTGGGTTATCAGGATTAACCGTAGGTTCAATCTCCACATCCTTATCACTGCTAGGTTGAGCATTATTATGAACATTGCTGTCCATATTGTCACCAGGTTCATGTTCATCACCAGATTGTGTTTCTGCATCGGACGCAGAAATATCATTTGGTTCTTCAGGTGTGACAGTATTTGGTGAACTGACATGTAGGTTTCTATCATCCTTCTTCTTCTTCTTAGGATGACTGGGTGCATCAGCATTAATTCCTTGAGAATCTTGATCAATTCTCTTAGGATGGCCTTCAGGATACAAAGGTTCCTGAGTCATTTTGCCTCCTCTAGTAATGACTCTGACAGAGTTGTCATTTAATTCATTGAGCAAGTCATTCTGAGCTTTAAGTACTTGTTCTACGTGAGTAGTAATCATAGAGGCATGTTTACTCCGAAGCTTCAGATCATTGACATTTCTGTCTACACAAGCACTTAAATGACTAAGCATACGAGTACTTTGTTCCAATTGTCTGCTAACACAATCATTGAAACTCTGTTGTTTCGCAACAAAGTTGTCAAATTCATCAAAGCATAGGCTAGCAGGTTTGTCAAAAGGAATATCACTCTCATTGAATCTACGCAGAGAATTCACCTCTACTGCTTGTATCGGGTTATCAGACCATGGATCTCTTCGATAGGCAGTAGATTTTTGACTTCTTCAGATCCAATGCCATTCTCTTGCATAGATTTATTGGCTTCTTGCATATCTTTGGGACTGAGGAATAGAATACCTCTTTTCTTAGGAGTTGGTTCGGGAATAGTCCAAGCATTATCGTTCATCAAGATGTTATTCAGTAGGATCTCAGCTTGTTCTACAGTTTGTTCCCTAAAAACACAACCGGCACAACTATTTAGGTGGTCTCTAGAAGCATCGGTAAGTCTGTTAGAAGATATCAAGTATCTCGTTCTTCTTAAGAGGGTGATCAGGCAAAGCATTATGTAGCTGGATGAGCCTCCCCCAAGCTTGTGGGAGACTCTCTTCTTTGAGTTGAGCAAAGTTGTATATTTCGTGCAAGGCACCTTGCTTCTTATGGGCAGGGAAATATTTCTCACAGAAGTAATAGACCATATCCTGGGGACTACTCACACATCCAGGAGCAAGAGAAGTGAACCAAGCTTTAGCGTCATCCTTTAGAGAGAAAGGAAACAGCTTAAGGATATAGTAGTAGCGGATCTTCTCCTCACTAGTGAAAAGGGTGCCTATATCGTGTAGTTTGGTCAGATGGGCTATGACCGTCTCAGACTCATAATCGTGGAAAGGATCAGATTCGACTAGAGAGATTATCTCAGGGTCGACAGAGAATTCATAATCCTCATCGGTGATAAAGATAGGTGAAGTGGCAAACTTCGGGTCATATTTCATCCTAGCTTTCAGAGATTTTTCCTTCCACTTGAGAAGTAATTTCTCAGCGTCATAGGCATCCTTACACGCAAAAAAATCCTTAGCTATCTCTCCCTCCATAACATAACCCTCAGGTATATCAGTCAATTCATATCTAGGAGAGCTAGATCTAGCAAGAGCAAAAGCAGGTTCTATCTCAATAGTATCGGTAGTTTCAAAAGCATAACGAGCATTGGCAGTAACTCTAGCAATATGAGAATCAAGGAATACCCCTAGTGGCATATCAGGCAAAGCAGTATCTCTAGCAGTATCAAGCATAGCATCATCAGGCAAAATAGCATCTCTAGCATCATCAGGCAAGCTAGTATCAAGCATAGCATCATGGATAGCACTATCAGGCATAGTATCTCTAGCAGTATCACGCATAGCATCTCTAGCAGTATTAGGCATAGCATCTCTAGCAGTATCAGGCATAGTAGCATCATAAGCATCATCAATAGCAGTAGCATCTTTAGCATCATCTAGCACATCCGACATATCAAGATTTCTAACAGGAGGTGGTATCGCAAACTTACTCATAACTGAAGGTGAATCAAGTGCAGAGCTAGATGGCAGTTCCTTACCTCCCCTCGTAGTTGAGGGCAGGACTTTTGTTCTTGGAACTTTCACAATCTTCATAGTGATCAGCAGATATAAAAACCAAGTGACTCAGAGAATATAGCTATCCCTCCCCGGCAACGGCGCCAGAAAAGAGCTGCTTTCAGTTGCTCAACAATTAGCAATTGTCTTGCAATGGCCCACCGGCGTGTGGGATCGCGGCAGTTTTCGAGGGTAGAGTATTCAACCCAAATTTGTTGGTTCGACACGATGGGAGTGAAAGGATATTCTACAGTAGTAGCACTTGAGCTGTCGGCTCTGAAAGTGCATACTATGCCCCTAATTGTCTTTTGGTGTTAATGACAACACATACATAGGAAACTAATCCTATTTGTTGAGTGTATCTCAGGACGGCAAGTACTTTAGTAGATTAAGATTTATGTGCCAAAGGTTGCCTGAAAAGATTGGTGATTCATATTTCGAGAAGACTCGGGATTAAGAAGAGATGCTGTAAAATAGTCTTTTGAATTTACTCATATTGAGTATAGGGATCTCGCACTATTAAGAGGGGATCACACGCTTTGCGAGAAACTTGCTCATACCACATCTCTACAATCATATCAGACATCACGTACTGTCCACTCTCTACAATTCAACATATGTCCAATCTCCTCGGACATCCGGCTCCCTCCGGACGTCCAAGGGCCGGACGTCCGACTGGCTTCGGAAATCCGGAGGTCAACACCAGTAGTTTGTGTGCACTATATCTCGGACATCCGGATCCCTCCGGACGTCCGAGGGCCGGACATCTGGTCAAGCTCCGAAAATCCGGAGGTCAACACCAGTAGTTTGTGTGCACTATATCTTGGACATCCGGCTCCCTCCGGACGTCCGAGGACCGGACATCTGGCCAAGCTCCGGAAATCCGGAGGTCAACACTAGTAGTTTGTGTGCACTATATCTCGGAAGTCCGGCCCCCTTCGGACGTCCGAGCTCCGGATGTCCGACCCCTATCGGAAATCCGGAAGCCACCACCAGAAGAAATTGTGTTGTATAACACGGACTTCCGGGCCACTCCGGACGTCCGGCTGCTGATGAATTCGAATAGGTTCAGGCACACCTACAGGCCTCGGACGTCCGACCCCTGTTGGACGTCCGGCCGCTGATGAATTCAGTAGAGCTCCAGTCATGCCTACAGGTCTCGGACGTCCGACTCCCTCCGGACATCCGGTCCCTCACGGACGCCCGGACTTCCGACAAGTGTCGGACGTCCGGACCCTGTGTGACTTATTGCACCTCCAACGGCTGGATTTCACTCCACACTATATATACTCTTCTCCCACCTCGTGAAATATGGTTCAACACAGCTAAGATACATCCAAGAACACCTTTCCTCTCACTCACTCTTGTCTACACTAAATCCTAGACCCCAAGAGCATTTGTGAGTCCTTTAGAGTGTTGTTCCAATCAAAAGAAAGATCGTCTCCCTCTCCTCCTGAAAGTTTGTGATATCCCCCGAAAAGTTTGTGAAGGTTTGGAAGCCACCTCAAGGCTTACCACTAGTGGTTGAGAAACGCCTTCGTGGAGTTATCTCAAAGGGAGAATAGGGTGAGCCTTCGTGGCGTTGGTGTGCCTTCGTGGTAACATCCGCCCCTCTAACGATGACGTAGCTTCCCTCCAAGGAAGTGAACATCGGGATACATCCTTGCCTCTCCCGGAGTTTCGGTTATTCCTAACGCTAACTCTCTACTTGTGTTAATCCTTATTACATACTTGTATTTGCTTATTGCTTATCGCTTGCCTTGCTTCACTCCTAATAGCTTACTCTTTGTCATAGCAATTATTAGGCTTACACTTATATTCCGCACTTTAGACTAAAATTGCTAAGTAATTGTTAAAATTTGGATTTGTACCTATTCACCCCCCCTCTAGGTCCATCTCGATCCTTTTCAATTGGTATCAGAGCCTCGTGCTCTATTTGTGTGGCTTAACCGCCCTAGAGCGAGATGGGCATGGATCCGGCTGCAGTAGCTCCAGTGCAGAGGGACGGGACTTCCGCGAAAGTCAAGTCTTTCACCTCTGAGGACCTGGAAAGGGCCCTTGCCAAGCAAAAAGAGGAGCATGATTCTTCTCTTGAGTCCATAATTCAAATGAGACTAGCAGCACTAACCACGGGGACAACCACGTCCCCGAGGGCCTCAGGGCCCCACGTGCAAGGTACTTCATTTGGCCAACCTCCTCCGGAGAGGAACCAAACCAGTGTTCCATGGCTTTATGCTAAGTCTCAAATTGAGAAACCTAAGTACAATCCTGGAGGAAAACCTCCCTTGCTTGATGACAATTCCGATTTTGCTTTTTGGAGAGTTGGTATGCAGGATCATCTTAGGTACGCCAATGATGAGATGCTGGACATCCTCGAGCATGGGTACAATCCTGTTGATCCAAGATGCCTCACGCCCAGAGAAACTTATGACAAGCATCTCAATGACACTCCGATCATGTGCATAAGAAAGGGGATGAATGACAAACAACGAAGACCTTACATTCACATCACAAGTGCCAAGGAATTGTGGGACAGCATCATAAGGACCAAGACCGGTACCTCCACTCTTCGGCTTGCTCAATATGAAATTGCCAAGGGGCAATTAAAGAATTTCTATATGGAAAAGGGTGAATGTCCCAAGCAACTACTAGAACGGCTCATGACTCTCGCCGCAGACATTGAGTCATGTGACTGTGACAAGACGCAAGATGGTTTCAATTTGACCAAGAGATTTCTTGTGGACAAGTTACTTCACGCTCTTGCTCCATATCACCATCAAATGGTATGGGACATGAGACAGCATCATGCCTTCAAAGAAATGACTCCGGATGACATCATATCCACTTTCCAACTATTTGAAGAGTCAAAGGCAAATGCAACAAAGTACCTAGCCATGCATGGCACTTCAACATCAAAGATCAACCTTGCTTTGAAAGCCAAGCATGAGTATGACGAAGAAGAAAGTGAAGAAGAAGAAGGTGATGATGACTGTCAAGATGGTGATGATGTTGACTCTGATGAAAGCCCATATTTTGAGGACATTGCCCTCTTTGTGAAGAAGTTCAGTGCAGGGAAGTTCAAGGGAAGATTTCCAAAGAAGAAGGTAAGGAAATGCTATAACTGTGAGGAAACCAACCACTTCTCCAACGACTGCCCTTATGAGAAGAGAGAAGACAAACCAAGGTTTCCAAAGACCTTCATAAAGAAGAAGTTACCAAACCCTATGAACTCAAAGTCCAAGAGGACAGATGGAAGAGCAGTGGTTGCTCAAGAAGAATCAGATCCAGAAGATGTTGGTGGAGTTGCCGGAGTAGCTCCAGATACACAGAGTACTTTGAGGCTAGTCAACAAAAGTGGTGATGTTGTTCACTACAACTATATGAAGGACTACAAGGGCAACGCTCACAAGTGTCTGATGGCCAAGACTGCCATGGGAGATGGGGAAGACCAAAGCTCCCATGATAAGGTTAAGGTAACCCCACGGCTAAACTCCTTCAGTCTAGCTTCTACCCCTTCTAATGAGTATTATGATGCGGAACATCATTATGAGGATAATGATTTAGATCATCCCATGTTTGCTAAAAAGAACAAATTTATGGGCTCTCTCAAAGGAAAGAAGCTCACTATGTTTCGCATACTTATGGAAATGGTGAGTAAGCACACCAATACCATCAAGGAACTCGAAACCCTCGTCACTGAGGAGAAGGAGAGAAATGAACTCCTTGAGCAGAAAGTCCTTTATGAGGAAGCACAAAATGATGCATTATGTTCAAAAGTAGGTGAAAACCTTGATAAACATGCTAATGATCTTGCCTCCTTGAAAAAGGCTGAAAATGTGTGCAGAGAATTACTAAATGATAAAGACCGACTTGTGAACACTCATGCTTCTCTTTCTAAGGACTGTGAGCGTCTATCCTTGTCTCTCAAAGACAAGGAAGAGAAACTCACTGTTCTTACAAAGAGCTTTGAGGCACTTAAGGTCACTTATCTTGACACTCTAGCTAAGGCCTACTCCTCACCTATTATCAATGTTGATACCTGCACTACTAACCCTAGTAGTGAACTGACATCTATCCGTGAGGAAAACTGTTCATTAAGGGCACAGCTAGACAGAGGTCTCATGAAATGTGCACAAGGAAAAAAGACTCTCAATGAGATCTTAAGTCGACACAATGGAGGTGTCGCAAAGGAAGGGCTTGGGTTCAACCCAAGTACTGCCAAGAAAAGTGCTTCTCCTCTGAAGTGTACCACTCCTCTTAAGGAAATATTTGTACCAGAGGGACACACGGAGAAAGGTAAGGTCGTGAGTGGATCGGCCACTAGGGGTCTGTCTGCTCACAACAAGACAACCGAATTCATGCCGCCATCCTATGTACTACGCAAATCAAAGGAAGGAGAGGTCTATGCTAAATTCGTTGGTCCCCGTAATGCATTTCGATTCTATGCTATTTGGGTCCCTAAGACTCTTGTAACTAATGTGAAAGGCCCCATGACAAAATGGGTACCTCAAACCAAGTCTTAATTCTTTACAGGCTATTTTCTCCGGTGGAGCAAAATGGGTGATCGACAGTGGATGCACCAATCATATGACCGGAGATAGTAACTTGCTCTATGAGTTCATGCAAGCCATTCGACCTTACATCAGCATTGTATTTGGTGGAGGGTCGAAAGGGCAGGTAATTGGGTTGGGCAAGGTGGCAATCACTAATGACATGTCTATTGCAAATGTCATGCTTGTTCAATCTCTTCAATATCATTTACTTTCAGTTTGTCAATTGGCTTCCGTCGGTTATGACACACTATTTGGACTAACGGGTGTGAAAGTCTTTAAGAGAGACACTCTTGAAGTGGCCTTTGTTGGAGAGTTGGATGGCAACCTTTACACGGTTGATTTCTCGAAAGAGAGCACTTTCCATACAACTTGTCTAATGGCCAAAGCCAACATGGGATGGCTGTGGCATCGCCGGCTCGCCCATGTTGGCATGAAAAATCTTCAAAATCTCTTAAACGGTAATCACATCCTTGGACTAACAAATGTATCTTTTAAGAAAGATCGTGTGTGCAGTGCATGCATAGCTGGGAAGCAACATCAATCAAGACATCCACCCAAGAACGTTGCATCCACTTCGAGGCCGTTAGAGCTCCTTCATGTGGATCTATTCGGGCCTCCTTCGTGGGCAAGTCTTGGAGGGAAAAAGTATGGCCTAGTCATTGTTGATGGTTACTCAAGATATACATGGGTGTTCTTTCTCAAGTCCAAGGACGAGACAAAGGTCACTTCCATTGATTTTTCCAAACAAGCCCAGCGGAAGTTTGACAAGGACATTAAGGCAGTAAGAAGTGATAATGGCTCTGAGTTCAAGAACTACACCCTAGAAGAATTTCTGAGTGATGAGGGGATTGAACATCAGTACTCCCCACCCTACACTCCCCAAAAAAATGGTGTGGCAGAAAGGAAGAACCGGACTCTTGTGGAAATGGCAAGGTCCATGTTAGATGAATACAAGTCACCACATAGCTTTTGGGCTGAGGCCGTCAACACAGCATGTCATGCATCAAACCGGCTCTTCCTCTGATCAATATTGGAGAAAACTCCGTATGAGCTCCTAACTGGGAACAAGCCCAATGTTAAGTACTTTCGTGTGTTTGGATGCAAATGCTTCATCCTCAACAAACGGGAACGGTTAGAGAAATTTCAATCCAAAACAACTGAGGGGATTTTTGTTGGCTATGGATCAAACTCTCACGCCTACAGAGTCTACAACAAATCCACTGGATGTGTTATAGAAACATGTGACGTGACGTTTGATGAATTTAACCGCTCCCATGGGGAGCAAGTTGATCTAAATAATGCAGGTGAAGAAGACTCCCCACAAGATATCTTAAACATGGGTGTAGGTGCACTTTTGCCTATGGAACAAAGACCCCATGATGATGATGAAGATGATGAGAACATCTCGCATCCTCAAGACGGTTCACTACCCGTACCTCCACAAGATACTAGCACACCCATCATGCCAGTTGTTGAGGATCAAGTAGGAGATGACACTCAAGAACAAGTTGATCCTCAAGAGGTAGACCAAAGTATGGGTATGCTTGATGATGAACCTGAACAGGTGCAACGCGAAGAGGAATATCTTCCTCCGCACATAAATGATCCATATGTTGAGGACATTGATGATGGAAACGAAGTTGAACCTCGTGAAACCTTGACCTCCATCATGCCACGTGTGGCCGGTCGTGTTGATATTGATCAAATCCTCACAGGCGTATCGGAAGGTAGAGTGACTCGTAAACTATTAACAAACTTTTGTGCTCACTTTTGGTTTGTCTCTAGTACCGTGCCACACAGGGTTCAGGATGCACTATGTGACAACGACTGGTTACTTGCTATGCAAGAAGAGCTAAACAGTTTCACACGCAATGAAGTATGGTCATTGGTAGAACGACCAACTAAAGAACATAATGTTATTGGAACTAAATGGATCTTCAAGAACAAGGAAGATGAGAACGGGACTGTTCTACGCAACAAGGCAAGGTTAGTAGCACAGGGGTACTCCCAAGTTGAAGGTCTGGACTTTGGTGAAACTTTCGCCCCTGTTGCTCGTCTTGAGTCCATTTGCATTTTATTGGCCTATGCTGCTTTCAATGGTTTTACCTTGCATCAAATGGATGTGAAAAGTGCTTTTCTTAATGGTCCTCTACAAGAAGAGGTATATGTATCACAACCACCTGGGTTTGTTGACCCTCATCACAAAGACCATGTGTATAAACTTCACAAGGCACTTTATGGTCTTAAACAAGCACCCCGTGCTTGGTACGATCCTCTTAAGAAGTTCCTACTAGATGATGGCTTTGTGGTGGGGGTGATTGATTCCACTCTTTTTACTAAGAGGGAAAATGGTGATTTGATCTTATGCCAAATCTATGTAGATGACATCATTTTTGGTTCTCCTAACATTCATTTGTGCAAGAAGTTTGCGGCCTCCATGACCAAGACCTTTGAGATGTCACTCAACACGGACTTGAAGTTCTTTCTTGGTTTTCAAATACAACAATTTCAAGAAGGGATTTTCTTGTCTCAAACTAAGTATCTCAAGGACATTCTTGAGCAATTTGATATGACAAATGCTAAACCAATGAAGACACCCATGGCCACCGATGTGGTTCTAAATGAAGACTCAAACGGTATCCCTTTTGACCCATCTACTTATCGCTCCATGATTGGTTCGCTGCTTTACCTTTGCGCATCTAGACCGGACATCATGTTAAGTGTGGGAATATGTGCTAGATTTCAAGCTTCCCCTATGGAAAGCCATCACACGGCGGTTAAGCACATTCTTAGATACCTTGTTCACACCCCAAAGTTAGGCTTATGGTACCCTAAGTATGCAAAGTTTGATCTTATTGGGTATTCTGATGCGGATTGGGCCGGTGATAAAGTGGGACGGAAATCCACTTCCGGTGCATGTCAGTTTCTTGGACGCTCGTTGGTAAGTTGGTCCTCGAAGAAGCACAACTGTGTTTCTCTCTCCACGGCCGAGGCCGAATATATTGCAGCCGCAAGTTGTGCTACTCAATTGCTATGGATGAGGCAAACACTGAAGGACTATGGTATCATGTATCGACACGTTCCTCTTCTCTGTGATAATGAAAGTGCCATAAAGATCTCCGTAAACCCCATTGATCACCCTCGCACAAAACATATTGATATTAGGTATCATTTCCTGAGAGACCATGTGCAAAAGGGTGACATTGATATTACTCATGTGGGTACCGACATGCAGTTAGCCGACATTTCCACCAAGCCACTTAGCGTAGCTAGGTTCTGTCAACTTAGGCGTGAACTTGGTATCTTGGAGCTTGAAAACATATCTTGAAATCTTGCACACATACATACACTCACATTATGGTTATGTCTTGATGTGCGCATATATTTAGGGGGAGTGTGTCGTAATTCTATGTGTTTTTAAGCTTACAACGTACGTACAGATCACTTCATGTTTGGTTTCTATATATATACCATGCAAGCCATCATCATACAACAAAATTACCAGAACTGCCCCCCCCCCCTCCTCTCTCTCTCGGACGTCCGGCTCATCTCGGACGTCCGGCGCTAGAAAACCCCCCGGACGTCCGACGCCTCTCGGACGTCCGGCGCCAGAACATCCTCCGGACGTCCGACCTCCGGACGTCCGACGCCTCGGGGCCTCTATATAAAGCTGGGGCGCGGGGCTGGGCCTTTTACCCTAATCCCCTGCGCCCCACTTCCCCCAGCCGCCGCCGCCAGCCCTGGGAGCAGCTCGAGGAGCTCCTCCCCAACGCCGCCCTCCTCGAGATCGACCGATCTCCTCCGCGGATCCCCTTATCCTCCGTCCGTACCCTTCACGGGATCCCTCTCAGGTTGCTCCTCCGTCTGTTCTCGCGTGGATTTGATTTATCCCTTGTCTTTCCTTGTTCGTTCCTCATTTGGGGATTCTTCATCCGCGTAGGGCTCCATGGGCAAGACCAAGCACACCGCTCGGAAGACCGTGGCCGCCTCATCCTCTCGCATCCCTATGAACACGGGGTCGGAATCGGATGAGTCACACCGTCCCTTCAAACGGGCTGCTCGGTGTCCTCCGCCCCAGCAGTCGCCGTCTCCATCACCGTCTGATGATGCTGACCCCGACTTCGAGGAGGAGATTGCCGCCGAGGAACTTCCTCAACCCGTCGCTCGAAGGTCCAAGCTCGGGTCTCGAAGGGCATCCTACATGCCACAACCGCCTCCTGCCCAGCCTAAAGGTGAAGCTCGCCGCATCTCCTTAGAGCCCCCTTCCACGTTAGGTCGTACTATTACCAACTTTACCACTCTTGGGGCAGCTTCCTATTTTACTTCCCGCCGCGACGAAAATCAATACGAGGTCGGCAGTGATTCTACGGATTCACGTTTTCGCAGAAACGTTCAGGCAGACGTCTTTTCCACGGTCATAGTTCCTAAGGGCTTATCCAATCATCTTTACATTGATATTGAGCATATTCGCAAGCATCCGGCGAAATATCCGGGTGCCTTTGAGCTTATTGAGTCTTCGGGGCTTGCCGCCCCGTTTGCTTTTCATTGCGACTATAATGTTGCTGCCATTCACCAGTTCTATGCCATGTGTCATTTTGGCACCGACAACACTGTCACCTGGATGACCTCTGATGTTCGCCTCAAAGCCACTTATGCTACTTTTGTTGCCGCTCTGGGTTTTCCCCATTCTGGTCATAAAATACATAAGGATGATCCTAATCATGCACCTAAGAACATTAAAGTGTGTGGACACCTCCTCAAACCACTAAGTGAGCTTGATGAGGATGAGCACCAGAAGGACCTTAACCAGGTATCCATCTGGCGCTCACATTTCTTCATTATCATTCAGTGTGTCATCCGCACCATCTATCCCAAGATGGGTGATAAGGGTTCTTGCAGTGGCTATTGCATCGATATCATGTACCACTTGTTCGAGAACCCCAAGACCAAAATCAATGTGCCCCATTTCCTATGGCATGAGATTCGGCTTGCTAGCTTTCAGTACAAGTGAGCCTTTCCTCATGCTCATTTTATCCAGGCTCTTATTAACCATGTTGCTGATTTCTCTGTGGCTACCACTCACATCCATCGCCAATGGACCATTCCCGCTCACATGGCGAATGATTTTGCTCCCAAGGGCGCCCCTTCTTCCTCTACTACCACTCGCCGCACTGCTGCACGGGCAGCCACCCCTTTATCTAGCTCCGCGTCTCTCGGTCGCATTGCCAAATTCCTTGGCAAAGCTTACTCTGCCTTGATGAAGGCTGTCTCCTTTCAGTGTGGTCAAACCCATGATGTGGTTTCCCGCTTAGTTTCCTCTCAGAATGCCCTCAAGGCTCGTCTGAGAGCCTCGGGCGATCTTACTGTGAGTGATGATGAGGCCCCTCCTGCTGCTCCTTCCATTGATTTTGGCTTCCCTTCTGGTCCTGAGTGGTCTGAGTTCTTTGATGAGGCTGGGGGCAGTGGTTTGGCTGATGATGCTGCTGATGATGATGATGAGCTCTGAGTTTGGTTGGTGTTATTGATGGCTCCCTTTTTGGTCCTTGGTGACAAAGGGGGAGTAATGTATCGTAGTTAAAATTTTATTCTCGTCATTTTAGTCTTTGGAGATTTAATGTAATGGATACAATTCATGTATGGCTACTTATGGATGGTTGTGATTTGCTATGATATCATCATAGACTATTATGTCGTGCTCTTTTTTTTCTATGATGATCTATTATTCTTCCATGTTGATCCATTTGGAGCTTCGATTTATTTATCATGCATGTCCTAAGGGGGAGCTCCGTACTAAATACCTCCTAGACTATAATGTATGGTTAATATTTTTGAGACCTATGTATATGTTGTCATCAACTACCAAAAAGGGGGAGATTGAAAGTGCATACTATGCCCCTAATTGTCTTTTGGTGTAAATGACAACACATACATAGGAAACTAATCCTATTTCTTGAGTGTATCTCAGGACGGCAAGTACTTTAGTAGATTAAGATTTATGTGCCAAAGGTTGCCTGAAAAGATTGGTGATTCATATTTCGAGAAGACTCGGGATTAAGAAGAGATCTTGTAAAATAGTCTTTTGAGTTTACTGATGTTGAGTATAGGGATCCCGTACTATTAAGAGGGGATCGCAGGCTTTGCGAGAAACTTGCTCATACCACATCTGTACAATCATATCAGACATCACGTACTGTCCACTCTCTACAATTCAACATATGTCCAATCTCCTCGGACATCCGGCTCCCTCCGGACGTCCGAGGGCCGGACGTCCGGGTGGCTTCGGAAATCCGGAGGTCAACACCAGTAGTTTGTGTGCACTATATCTCGGACATCCGGCTCCCTCCGGACGTCCGAGGACCGGACATCCGGGCAAGCTCCGAAAATCCGGAGGTCAACACCAGTAGTTTGTGTGCACTATATCTCGGACATCCGGCTCCCTCCGGACGTCCGAGGGCCGGACATCCGGCCAAGCTCCGGAAATCCGGAGGTCAACACCAGTAGTTTGTGTGCACTATATCTCGGAAGTCCGGCCCCCTCCGGACGTACGAGCTCCGGATGTCCGACCCCTGTCGGAAATCCGGAAGCCACCACCAGAAGAAATTGTGTTGTATAACACGGACTTCCGGGCCACTCCGGACGTCCGGCTGCTGATGAATTCGAATAGGTTCAGGCACACCTACAGGCCTCGGACATCCGACCCCTGTCGGACGTCCGGCCGCTGATGAATTCAGTAGAGCTCCAGTCATGCCTATAGGTCTCGGACGTCCGACTCCCTCCGGACGTCCGGTCCCTCACGGACGCCCGGACTTCCGACAAGTGTCGGACGTCCGGACCCTGTGTGACTTATTGCACCTCCAACGGCTGGATTTCACTCCACACTATATATACTCTTCTCCCACCTCATGAAATATGGTTCAACACAGCTAAGATACATCCAAGAACACCTTTCCTCTCACTCACTCTTGTCTACACTAAATCCTAGATCCCAAGAGCATTTGTGAGCCCTTTAGAGTGTTGTTCCAATCAAAAGAAATATCGTCTCCCTCTCCTCCATCTCACCAAAGTGATTTGTGATTTGAGCAAGTTTTGACCAATCCCCGTGATCTTGTTACTCTTAGAGGTTGGAGACTCCTAGGCGGTAGGAGTCTTCGGAGAGGAATCAAACCATTGTGATATCCCCCGGAAAGTTTGTGAAGGTTTGGAAGCCACCTCAAGGCTTACCACTAGTGGTTGAGAAACGCATTCGTGGAGTTATCTCAAAGGGAGAATAGGGTGAGCCTTCGTGGCGTTGGTGTGCCTTCGTGGTAACATCCGCCCCTCTAACGGTGACGTAGCTTCCCTCCAAGGAAGTGAACATCGGGATACATCCTTGCCTCTCTCGGAGTTTCGGTTATTCGTAACCCTAACTCTCTACTTGTGTTAATCCTTATTACATACTTGTATTTGCTTACTTCTTATCGCTTGCCTTGCTTCACTCCTAATAGCTTACTCTTTGTCATAGCAATTATTAGGCTTACACTTACATTCCGCACTTTAGCCTAAAATTGCTAAGTAATTGTTAAAATTTGGATTTGTACCTATTCACCCCCCCTCTAGGTCCATCTCGATCCTTTTCAGGCTCAACCACACCTGAAAGATTAGTATCTGCAAGCAGGATATAAGCAGCAAAAGTAGTATGATAGCGACGATGCTAGGAAAGAATCTGTTGACGGCAGATTATTCCTAACTGAAGTATCAATGGCACCAGAAAAGTATTGTAGCACATAGAAGCAGTGGCAAGGAACAACAGTAGCAAGTAGCAGCAGTAGTGATGTCAGCTGTGCTTCCCTGGCAACGACGCCAGGAATAGTCGTGTCGATTGCACCAGGAATCCTTCTGCTACGTCTACGCCTTAAGGGACTTCCTAGGAAAATATGCAAAGGTTTTCCCCGTTGGCCTTGGAGCCTTGCGTTGGTGTTCCCTCGAAGCAGAAAGGGTCATGTATCACAACGGTGGTAAGTATTTCCCTATGTTTGAGAACCAATGTATCAATCCAGTGGAGGAGTATCACAAGATCCTGCACAAACACAAAGAACCTGCTCCCAACGCTATGAAGGGGTTGTCAATTCCTTATAGATTGTTTGCCAAGTGAGAACTGAAAGCAACAAAGTAACAAAGCAAACTAAAAGCGAAGGTGTAAACGATAGATGTGAATAGACCCGGGGGCCGTAGTGTTTACTAGTGGCTTCTCTCATGAAAGCAAGTAGACGGTGGGTGAACAAATTACTGTCGAGCAATTGATAGAACCGCACAAAGTCGTGACGTCATCTATGGCAATGATTATATCTATAGGAATCACGTCAAAAACAAGTAGACCGATAATGTCTGCATCTACTACTATTACTCCACACATCGACCGCTATCCAGCATGCATCTAGTGTATTAAGTCCAAAAGAACAGAGCAACGACTTAAGCAAGATGACATGATGTAGATGGACAATCTAATATCAACGAGAGAGCCCACCTTGTTACCCTTGATGGCAACTACTTAATGTGTGCCTTGCTGCCCCTACTATCACTGGGAAAGGTCACGACATGGTAGAACCCAAAACCAAGCACTTCTCCCATTGCAAGAATCATAGATCTAGTTGGCCAAACAAAACCCAAGACTCGGAGAGACATACAAGGATATCAAATCATGCATATAAGAAATCAGCAAAGACTCAAATATATATCATAGATAATCTGATCAAAAATCCACAATTCATCGGATCTCGACAAACACACCACCAAAGAAGATTACATCGGATAGATCTCCATGAAGATCATGGAGAACTTTGTATTGAAGATCCAAGAGAGAGAAGAAGCCATCTAGCTACTAACTACGGACCCGTAGGTCTGAAGTGAACTACTCACGAGTCATTGGAGGGGCGATGATGATGATAAAGAAGCCCTCCAACTCCAAAGTCCCCTCCGGCAGGGTGCCGGGAAGGATCTCTAGATGAGATCTCGCGGAAACGGAAGCTTGCGGCGACGGGAAAGTATTTTCGAGGCTCCCCTGATTTTTTGCTGTATTTTAGGGAATATATAGGCCAAAGATCTAGGTCAGGGGGCGCTCAGGGAGGCCACAAGCCGAGCCACCGCCGCCTCCCCCTGGTGGCGGAGTGGGGGCTTGTGGGCTCCGTGGAGCCCTCCTGGCTTGGCCCATAGGCCTAGTGATCTTCTTCCGTTCGGGAAAAAATCATTTCGGGGATTTTATTCAGTTTGGACTTCGTTCCAAAATCAGATCTGAAAAGAGCCAAAAACACACAAAAAAACAGGAACTCGCACTTGGCACTGAATTAATAAGTTAGTCCCAAAAAATATATAAAAGGTACATAAAACATCCAAAGATGACAAGATAACAACATGAAACCATCAAAAATTATAGATACATTTGAGACGTATCAAGCATCCCCAAGCTTAACTCCTGCTCGTCCTCGAGTAGGGAAGTGATAAAGAATGAATTTTTGATGCTTTCATGCTACCTAGCATAGATGTCCTTTGTAACTCCTCTTATGTGACGTGAATGTTCAGATCCATTAGATTCAAAACAATAGTTTGCTATTGACATGGAAACGATAATAATTCAAGCAAACTAGCAAGGTAATCATGAACTTTCAAAATAACAAGGCCAAAAGAAAGTTATCCCTACAAAACCATATAGTCTGGCTATGCTCTATCATCATTGCACAACGAATTTAAATCATGCACAACCCCGGTATTGGCCAAGTAATTGTTTCACACCTTTACTTTCTCAAGCCTTTTCAACTCTCACGCAATACATGAGCGTGAGCCATGGTTTTAGCACTATAGATGGTGTGGAGTGTGGTGGAGGTTGCAAGACAAAAAAGGAGAAGATAGTCACATTAACTAGGCATATCAATGAGCTGTGGAGATGCTCATCAATAGATATCAATGTGAATGAGTAGGGATTGCCATACAAATGATGCACTAGAGCTAAGAGTATGTGAAAGCTCTTAAAGAAAACTAGTGGGTGTGCATCCAACTTGCTTGCTCACGAAGACCTAAGGTAATTTTGAGGAAGGCTGTCATTGGAATATACAAGCCAAGTTATATAATGAAAATTTCCCACTAGCTATATGGTGGTGACAAAATGAGAGACTCTAAATCATGAAGATCATGGTGCTTAATATGCACAAGTGTGGAAAAAGTGGTAGCATTATCCCTTCTCTCTTTTTCTCTCATTTTTTTGGTGGGCTCTTTGGCCTCTCTTTTTTATTTTATTTTTTATTTTGGTGGGCTTCTTTGGCCTCTTTTATTTCCTGACATGGGACAATGCTCCATTAATGATGATCATCACACTTTCAACTCAAAACTTAGAGCAACGATGACTCTATATGGAATGCCTTCGGTAGTGTACCGTGACAATGATCTAGCATGGCATAGACATTAATGGAAACATCATGCTAGCTACCTTACGATCATGTAATGACAATGTAGACGTGGTGGCACATGTCATGGTGGTAGTTGCATGGCAATATATCTCGGAATGACTTTGAAAAATCCATAGTAGGTAGGTATGGTGGCTGTTTTGAGGGAGGCTAATGGTGGGTTTTGTGCACCGGCGAAAGTTGCACGGCACTAAGAAGATAGTGATGGTGGCAGGTGAAAGTGCATCTAAACCATGGACTCAACATTAGTCATGAAGAACTCATATACTTGTTGCAAAAGTTTTATTAGTAATTGAAACAAAGCATTCAACGCATACTCCTAGGGGAAGGGTTGGTAGGTATAAACCATCGCGCGATCCCGACTGCCACGCAAAGGATGACAATCAATATACTAATCATGCTCAGATTTCATCACATAGCAGTTCACCATACGTGCATGCTACGAGAATCACTAACTTCAACACAAGTATTTCTAGATCCACAACGCCTTACTAGCATGACTTCAATATTACCATAACCACAACTCAAAACTAATTGAGATGAATCAAACTTCTCTAACTATTCAATGCACATGAAGGTGGAAGTTTTCGTATCCCTTTGGATAACTACCCCTTTCGAGGCTACTTTCAAAGCATAGATCAACTACCAAGCCACACACCGCTGTGCTCTAAAAGATATAAGTGAAGCACATAGAGCAAACGTATCTAGCTCAAAAGATATAAGTGAAGCACATGTGAGCTGAATTGTCTACCAAAAGATATAAGTGAAGCTTGACAAAATCACGGTGAGTGCATGTCTCTCTCTAGGTGTGCAGCAAGGATGATTGTGACACAACAAAAATAAAAGACTCCTACGATACAAGACGCTCCAAGCAAAAACACATTACATGTGGTGAATAAAAATATAGCCCCAACTAACGTTACCGATGGATTGAAGACGAGAGAGGGGATGCCTTCCCAGGGCATCCCCAAGCTTAGGCTTTTACGGCATCATTGAATCTCTTGGGGTGCCTTGGGCATCCCCAAGCTTGAGCTCTTGCCACTCTTTATCTCTTTGTCCATAAGAACTTCACCCAAAACTTGAAAACTTCACAACACGAAACTTAAACACAAACTCGTGATAACATTAGTATGAGAAAGCAAACCACCACTTCCTTAGGTACTGTAGCAAACTTCAATTCTACTTATGCTGATGTTGGGTTACTGTATTTTCAATTTTCCATGGCTAATACCCCCTGATACTATCCATAGTTTCATCAAAATAAGCAACCAACACAACAAAAACAGAATCTATTAACAGCATACCAGTCTGTAGCAATCTGTATATTTCGTATACCTATGGTACTTCACAAATTCTGAAAAATTATGACACTCTGAATAATTTGCCTAGAAATCAGCAGCAAAAAAATCAACTAAAAAACTCTTACATAAAAAATGAAAATTATTTTCGTGAGCAGAAAGTTTCTGTCTTTTCCAGCATGACCAAACGATCATCCCCAAGACTAATCATAACGGTTTGGCTTGGCACAAATGCAAAAAGAAACAAAAAAACACAATCATAACAGAATTATGAAAGTGTGGAAAACACAAAACAGAAAGAAAAAGGATAGATTCGTTGGGTTGCCTCCCAACAAGCGCTTTTGTTTAACGCCCTTAGCTTGGCGAAAAGTGATGGAATCACGTATAGTCATCTTTGGTGCTCAAACCATAGGTAGCGTGATCATTTATCATCTTAAGATCTTCATCTTTATTGGATGACTCACCGCTAGTTTTGGGAACAAAAACAGGCTTGACGGTCTTTTTGAGAGTGAGATTTGGAGTATTTTGCACAGCGGCAAAAGCGGAACCCAAGTTGGTTATGACATCTTCTAATTTGCCTATTCTAGAAGAATCATTAACTATAAGTTCCTTCTCCCTTAATTTTTTCAAAAAGTTTCCCACTTTGGATCCGTACTGAGTAATTTGATTGTGGATCTTTCTATCCAAACCCTCAATAAGTTCAACTGTGGCAATTTTATTTTCAATAGCGTCAAGCCTTTGCATCACGTGTTCCAAGGTCAAGATAGTTCCATTAACCATGAGCGGGGGTGAGCCTACCAAATTCATGATAGCTCTATAGGAGTCAACAGTATGGCTCCCCGAAAAGTTCCCGCCTACAATGGTATCAAGGATATACCTATTCCAAGGAGAAATTCCAACATAGAAACTGCGAAGGAGGACGGTAGTAGATTGCTTACGAGTAGATCTACTTTGAGCATTGCAAATCCTGTACCAAGCGTCCTTCAAATTTTCTTCCTCATTTTGCCTGAAATTGAGAACTTCATTTTGAGGGGTGTCGTTTAGAGTGGTGGCTCTAGCCATTGATGGACTATCTCACACACAAACGAGCAGGAAGAGAGAGTGAAACGTGCAAAAGAAAACGGCGAAAAAGAAAGGCAAAGGAGAAAGGAAAATGTGAAGTGGTGGAGAGGAAAACGGGAGGCAACTGGCAAAAAAGTAAATGCAGGAGATGAGTTTGTGAGACCTACTTGGATAGATCTTGATCTCTCCTCCCCGGCAACGGCGCCAGAATTACTTCTGATGTCAACTGTGCTTCCCTGGCAACGACGCCAGGAATAGTCGTGTCGATTGCACCAGGAATCCTTCTGCTACGTCTACGCCTTAAGGGACTTCCTAGGAAAATATGCAAAGGTTTTCCCCGTTGGCCTTGGAGCCTTGCGTTGGTGTTCCCTCGAAGCAGAAAGGGTCATGTATCACAACGGTGGTAAGTATTTCCCTATGTTTGAGAACCAATGTATCAATCCAGTGGAGGAGTATCACAAGATCCTGCACAAACACAAAGAACCTGCTCCCAACGCTATGAAGGGGTTGTCAATTCCTTATAGATTGTTTGCCAAGTGAGAACTGAAAGCAACAAAGTAACAAAGCAAACTAAAAGCGAAGGTGTAAACGATAGATGTGAATAGACCCGGGGGCCGTAGTGTTTACTAGTGGCTTCTCTCATGAAAGCAAGTAGACGGTGGGTGAACAAATTACTGTCGAGCAATTGATAGAACCGCACAAAGTCGTGACGTCATCTATGGCAATGATTATATCTATAGGAATCACGTCAAAAACAAGTAGACCGATAATGTCTGCATCTACTACTATTACTCCACACATCGACCGCTATCCAGCATGCATCTAGTGTATTAAGTCCAAAAGAACAGAGCAACGACTTAAGCAAGATGACATGATGTAGATGGACAATCTAATATCAACGAGAGAGCCCACCTTGTTACCCTTGATGGCAACTACTTAATGTGTGCCTTGCTGCCCCTACTATCACTGGGAAAGGTCACGACATGGTAGAACCCAAAACCAAGCACTTCTCCCATTGCAAGAATCATAGATCTAGTTGGCCAAACAAAACCCAAGACTCGGAGAGACATACAAGGATATCAAATCATGCATATAAGAAATCAGCAAAGACTCAAATATATATCATAGATAATCTGATCAAAAATCCACAATTCATCGGATCTCGACAAACACACCACCAAAGAAGATTACATCGGATAGATCTCCATGAAGATCATGGAGAACTTTGTATTGAAGATCCAAGAGAGAGAAGAAGCCATCTAGATACTAACTACGGACCCGTAGGTCTGAAGTGAACTACTCACGAGTCATTGGAGGGGCGATGATGATGATAAAGAAGCCCTCCAACTCCAAAGTCCCCTCCGGCAGGGTGCCGGGAAGGATCTCTAGATGAGATCTCGCGGAAACGGAAGCTTGCGGCGACGGGAAAGTATTTTCGAGGCTCCCCTGATTTTTTGCTGTATTTTAGGGAATATATAGGCCAAAGATCTAGGTCAGGGGGCGCTCAGGGAGGCCACAAGCCGAGCCACCGCCGCCTCCCCCTGGTGGCGGAGTGGGGGCTTGTGGGCTCCGTGGAGCCCTCCTGGCTTGGCCCATAGGCCTAGTGATCTTCTTCCGTTCGGGAAAAAATCATTTCGGGGATTTTATTCAGTTTGGACTTCGTTCCAAAATCAGATCTGAAAAGAGCCAAAAACACACAAAAAAACAGGAACTCGCACTTGGCACTGAATTAATAAGTTAGTCCCAAAAAATATATAAAAGGTACATAAAACATCCAAAGATGACAAGATAACAACATGAAACCATCAAAAATTATAGATACATTTGAGACGTATCAAGCATCCCCAAGCTTAACTCCTGCTCGTCCTCGAGTAGGGAAGTGATAAAGAATGAATTTTTGATGCTTTCATGCTACCTAGCATAGATGTCCTTTGTAACTCCTCTTATGTGACGTGAATGTTCAGATCCATTAGATTCAAAACAATAGTTTGCTATTGACATGGAAACGATAATAATTCAAGCAAACTAGCAAGGTAATCATGAACTTTCAAAATAACAAGGCCAAAAGAAAGTTATCCCTACAAAACCATATAGTCTGGCTATGCTCTATCATCATTGCACAACGGATCATAACACATAGTAGGTAACTACAACTTGCAAGATTGGATCTAAAACACACATATATTGGTGACAACATAATAATTTTAGATATGAAATCATGGCATTCGGGCCCTAGTGACAAGCATTAAGCATGGCAAAGTAGTAGCAACATCAATCTCAGAACATAGTGGATACTAGGGATCAATCCCCGTCAAAACTAACTCGATTACATGATAGATCTCATCCTACTCATCACCGCCCAGTGAGCCTACAAATAGATTACTCACGAACATGAAGAGCTTCATGGAATTGGAGAGGGAAGAAGGTTGATGATGACTATGGTGACGATCTCCTTGATCCGGAGCCCAAAACGGACTCCAGATCTGCCCTCCAGGGCAAGAACGGGATGTGGCGGCGCCTCTGGATCGTGAAACGTGATGAACTCTTCTCACTTGATTTTTTCCAGGACGAAAGGGAATAAATAGCGCTGGAATTGGGGGCGGCAGAGCCACGTGGCCCCACAAGCCTGGTAGCCGCGGCGAGGGGGGAGGCCGCAGCTACACGGCTTGTGGCCCACTGGCCCGTCCCCTCCAGTGGATCTTTGCGCAGGTATTTTTCATATTTTCCAGAAATATTCTCTGTAAATTTTCAGGACGTTCCGAGAACTTTCATTTCTGCACAAAAACAACACCATGGCAATTCTGCTGAAAACAGTGTCAGTCCGGGTTAGTTCCATTCAAATCATGCAAATTAGAGTCCAAAACAAGGGCAAAAGAGTTTGGAAAAGTAGATACGATGGAGACGTATGAGTGGTCCAGAAGAAGTAGAAATATTGGGTGACTCCTCCTCGGCAGACTCAACAGTTCAAGCAGTCAGGTGGTCGTGGTTCTTCCCACCCACCCAACCCAGCTTTCAAGCAGAGGTTTCAGCAGCAGAAGCAAGGGAATCCTCAAGGGCAATTCCGTTCGTTGTCAGATGTTACTTGTCACAAGTGTGGGCAGAAGGGTCACTACTTCAAAAAGTGCACCTCTCAGCAGCGTCTTCTTCCCCCTTCTCGAGGGAAGCCTCCACGCAATACTATGGTGAAGTTCAATCCCAGGTGTGCGAGAGTTAAGATGGTGAATGCAGCTGAAGTAGAAAACTCCTCAGACGTGATAATGGGTAATCTCTTGGTTAATGATTTTCCTACAAAGGATTTCTTTGATTCTGGTGCTTCGCATTCGTTCCTCTCCATTCCATTTGCATTCAAGCATAATTTTCATGTAGAGGAGCTGCCTAGGCCGTTGTCAGTAGTCTCTCCGGGCAAGTTCATGCATGCAAGTACTTGAGCCCCAGATGTCACTGTCAAGATGGGTGATTATGCCTTTCTGGCTTCTCCAATTGTCCTTGGCAAGTCTGATATTGATCTCATCCTTGGGATGGATTGGCTGGCTATGAACAAGGCATCTATTGATTGTGAAGCTAAGGAAGTGAAGCTAAATCATCCTTTGGAGGACATGATTATCTTCGCATCGCGTGATGATAGAGTCCGTCTGTCTTCCTTGAATGAGAAGGGTGAGATCTCTCCAATATCTCAAGTCCCGGTGGTCTGCGAGTATGAAGATGTCTTTCCCGAAGAGCTGCCAGGAATGCCTCCGCACCGGGCAGTTGAGTTCGTAATTGAGCTTGAACCGGGTACTGAACCAGTATGCAAGCGACCGTATAAATTGGGTCCAGAAGAGCTGAAGGAGCTGAAGAAACAACTTGATGAGCAAGAGCGTCTGGGTCTGATCAGACCAAGCTCATCTCCTTGGGGTTGTGGACTTCTTTTATCAAGAAGAAGGATGGCACGGATCGACTCTGTGTCAATTACCGTCCATTGAATAAGAAGACGATCAAAAACAAGTATCCACTTCCCAACATCAATGAGTTGTTCGAGCAATTGAAAGGGGCTAAGATCTTCTCGAAGCTTGATATCAGTATGGGCTATCATCAGATTCGCATTCATGAAGAGCACATTCCTAAGACTGCCTTCAGGACAAGCTTTGGCTCGTATGAGTACACGGTGATGTCTTTCGGTCTGGCCAATGCTCCATCCGACCTTCTGTCGGATGATGTCGGATGATGAATTATATCTTCTCCCCATTCAAGAATGAATTTGTCTTATTGTATCTTGATGACATTCTAGTCTTTTCAGAAACTGAGGAAGAGCACGAAGAACATCTCAGGCTTGTGCTTGATAAGCTAAGAGAGCATAAGTTCTATGCTAAGTTTTGCAAATGTGAGTTCTGGTTGAAGGAAGTTGTGTACCCTGGGTACATCATCTTTGCCGAGGGCATCAAAGTTGATCCATCAAAGGTGCAGGCCATTGTTGAGTGGGAACCTCCGCATAATGTGAAGCAGCTTCGAAGCTTTCTCGGGCTTGCAAGCTATTGTAGAAGATTCGTTGAGAATATATCCAAGATTGCTAAGTCTCTCTCAAGCCTTCTTCAGAAGAGTGTGAAGTATGTCTGGTCTCCAGAGTGTTAGTTGGACTTCGACACACTGAAAGAGAAACTCACTTCTACTCCAGTCTTGATTCCTCCTGATGATTCCAAGTCTTATCAAGTGTTCTGCAATGCCTCTCTTCAAGGTCTTGGTGTAGTTCTGATGCAAGAGAAGAAAGTGGTAGCTTATACCTCGAGGCAGTTGAAGCCAAGTGAGAAGAATTACCCCACTCGTGATCTTGAGTTGGCGGCAGTGGTATATGCTTTGATGACTTGGAGACATCTCTTGTTGGGCAAACGAGTTGTCGTCTACACCAATCACAAGAGTCTCAAATACTTCTTCACCCATCCTAACCTCAATCTTTGGCAAACTCGTTGGGTGGAAATGCTCCAAGATTACAATCCGAGCGTTGACTACACTCCAGTCAAAGCTAATGTCATTGCAGATGCTTTGAGCAGAAAGGCTTACTACAACAGTCTCATTCTGAAGCCTCTCCAGCCTGATCTTTGTGAATCTTTCAGAAAGCTCAACCTTCAGTTAGTACCTCAGGGATTTCTTGCTAATATCCAGATTTCTCCTACCTTGGAAGACCAAGTCCGGCAAGCTCAACTTCTTGATGCAATGGTGAAGAAATTTAAGATTGGCTTGGCAAAGAGCATTCCCAAATATAAGTGCTTCAGTGTTGATGACAGAGATACCTTGTTCTTCGAGGATCGCCTTGTCGTTCCAAAAGGAGAGCTCGGGAAGGTTATCATGGAAGAAGCCCATAATTCCCTTCTCTCGATACATCCAGGAAGTTCAAAAATGTATCAGGATCTGAAACAGACTTTCTGGTGGACTCGCATGAAGCGTGAAATTGCTCAGTTCGTGAATGAATGTGATGTCTGTTGCAGAGTGAAAGTAGAGCACCAATGTCCATCAGGTCTCTTGCATCCCTTGCCCATTCCCGAGTGGAAATTCGATGATGTTGAGATGGATTTCGTCACCGGCTTTTCGAAGTCCAAGAAAGGAAACGATGCCATCTTCGTCGTCATCGACAAGTTGAGCAAAGTCGCTCGTTTCCTTCCAGTCAAGGAGTCTATCTCGACAGCTCAGCTTGCAGAGTTGTATACGTCAAGGATAGTCTCATTGCATGGTGTTCCAATGCTGATATCTTCGGATCGCGGAAGCATCTTTACTTCCAAGTTCTGGGATTCATTTCAGTCTGCGATGGGTACGAAGATTTGATTCAGTACAACTTTGCATCCTCGGACTAGTGGGAAAGTTGAGAGAGTCAATCAGGTCCTCGAGAATATGCTAAGAGCCTGTGTGATTTTTTTTTGGCAAGAAGTGGGAAGACTGCCTACCTTTTGCTGAGTTTTCATACAACAACAGCTATCAGCAAGCTCAGGCAAGGCTCCATTCGAGATTCTTTACGGAAGGAAGTGTCGTACCCCGCTCAATTGGTCACAGACTGGTGAGTGTCAGATTCTTGGGAATGACATGATTGATGAAGCATAAGAAATGTGCCGTGTCATTCGGGATAATCTCAAAGCAGCGCAGTCCCGTCAGAAGAGCTACTATGATAGCAAGCATCGTGACATGACTTTTCAGCTCGATGATTTTGTGTATCTCAAAGAGTCTCCCATGAAGGGCACTCAGTGCTTCGGCATCAAAGGAAAGATTGCTCCCTGTTTTTTGGGGCCTTTCAGAATTGTTGGCAAGAGAGGCGACCTTGCATATCAGCTAGAGCTCCCTTCCAACTTATCAAATGTGCATGACGTGTTTCATGTCTCTCAGCTCCGGAGATGCTTCAAGAATCTCGAGCGCACAGTTGATCTTCATGATATCGACCTCCAGCCCGACCTATCCTACCATGAGCATCCAGTTGCATTTCTTGAAGTGACTGAGCGCAAGACCCGCAATAACTCAATCAAGTTTCTCAAAGTGTAATGGTCACATCATTCCGACAAAGAGGCCACTTGGGAGCGCGAGGATCACCTCCGTTCCGAACTTCTAGAGTTCTTCTAGTCCTAGATCTCAGGTCGAGATCCTCTTGCAGTGTGGGAGAGTTGTAACAGCCCAGATGCTTTCTTTCCTATTTTGTAAGCCTTTCCCCTTGTGGCAACATTGTTGAACCTATGTTATGGAAGTGATGAGGTGATTGTCATTTCATGTGCATCTCATGCATCATATCATTTTTTGTGTTAGTCTTGATCTTGTCTACCTTGGTGTTGTGGATTCATGTGGCTAGTGATGTTTTTGTGGAGTGTGGTGTGGGTGCAACTATGACCTGAAAACCTTAGTTGCACCATAGCCCAAAACCCCCTCTCCTTTATATATTTTGAGATATAATCAAGTTGCTGTTTTGGGGTTTTCAAACTGCTCATCTTCTTTGCAAATTCTTTCAAATAATTGTGAATGTCAAACATCACTGATTTAAAATCATTTCCCTTTTTGTTTTAATTTAAACACGGGCTTATTTAATAAAAAGACAATTATTTTCCTTTGCTCTAAAATGCCTCCTCTATTTTTTATAAATAGGAGCAGCATTTTAGAGACTCATATTTATTTTTGTTTCTTTTCTTTCCTTTATTCTATTTTACCTCTCTCTTTTATTCCAAAAGCTGATTTGAAAAATAGAAAACCCTACTTTATTTTAGAAAGAGGGGGAGGCAGATGAGTGGGCTATGGCCCATTGCTTCTGTGGCGCTGGAAGCCCGTGCCCCTTTCCTTTCTTCCTCCTCCTCACACCGTTTCTCTTCTTTCTTCTTTCCGTCAGACAGAGAGGTGCGAGAGCGTGTGAGAGAGAGCGCCAAGTCGACGCCGTGAAGATCACGGACGTCGAGGCCTATTTAGCCTCGTCAGTCGTGCCCCCTCCTCCTAGGGTTCCGCAACTCCCTCCTCACCGCCGCCACTTTTCCTTCTTCCCCTGTTCTTCACTGTAGATAGATCTGAGAGAGAGAGAGAGAGAGGGTGAGTTTCGGAGAGATACTAGGAGGCGCCTCACCATCGTCGTCGTCGTCCTCGTCAACGCCGATGCCTCCCGCTCGGGCAAGGATGTCTGCGACGTCCCCGGAGATGCCCTCGTCCCATTCCCGTCGCTGGTAAGGCCGGAGCACGTCCGCAACGACGGCCCCGACCTCGTCTTCGGCGAGCACCCGAAGCCCCGCCCTGCAGCAGCGCCATCTTTTTCCTCTTCCCCGCACCGATCTTCTTTGTCAAGGTGCTCTAGGGTGAGCGTCTCCTCCCCCTATTCCTTCCCCCGTGCGTAGAAGGGCTCCTCTGTGCGAGGGTGTCGCCGCCGTCGTGGTCGGCCATGGACGGAGGCCAAGCTCCGTCGCGCCGCTGTGGTAGTCCACCTCCCACTGCGTTAGTAACAGGAATGGAACCCCCTTGGTTCCCGTGTTCCCCGCCAGTAGCTTCTAGCCGCCGTTGTCGCCTCCTAGCTCGCCGGCGTTAGCTCCCCCTTCTTTGCAATGCGGCCTGGAGGTAGAAGAAGGCCCGTGGCCTTGGCATATGAAGAGCAGAACCTCCTTTGGTTCAGTCTCCCCTCGCGCTAGCCTAGTGGCGCCAGCCCCGCGCCTCCACCAGGAGGGCCTGGGTCTGATCCCACCCTGGCTCCCCATTTTCTTTGATTTTCTGGTGTAATTTTCCACTATGGTGGAGATTGATGGCAATGTCATCTGGTGTGTTTCCTCTGGTTGATGAGCAACCGAGTGACAACCCAGTGGTAGCGAGTGGTGGCTGATAGCAGGAGGTGGTGGGTTCGACCCCCCTTCTTGCACCTTTTCTTTTAGTTTGTTTTTTCATGTGTATGTGTAGGTGTGCATGTGTGTGTGGCTGTAGCAGAGGTAGATTAGTGTGTGTATGGCAGTGGGCCCAGAGGACCCACATGTCATGCTGAGAGAGAGGCACTACCAAGTGGACCCTCTCACCATGTTTATTTTTC
Source organism: Hordeum vulgare subsp. vulgare (assembly GCF_904849725.1). Taxonomy (NCBI): domain Eukaryota; kingdom Viridiplantae; phylum Streptophyta; class Magnoliopsida; order Poales; family Poaceae; genus Hordeum; species Hordeum vulgare. Next base: position 238,004,350 of record NC_058518.1, on the reverse strand, counting down.
TTAAGTGTTGCACTTTATGATTTCATGCCCTGTTTAGAGCTTCATATTAGGTGGAGGTGTGATCCATTGATGTTGATTCCTTATTGGAATGCTAGTAGGTGAACCTGTCTACAACTTGGGACAAGTATGTTGCTCTTAGGATTTTGCATGTGCTTATTACACCTTATCAAAGTGGGCTCTTGACTGAAAATGACAGGTTTGTGAAAACCTGTGAATTTCACTAAGTCTGGGAATCTGGAGTTATTTTCTTCCCCTGTTGTGTTGTTCATATCTGCTCCTCTGTTGGGAATTAGCCCAAGCAACAAACTAATGTTTGGTTGTTGTTATGTTTGTCTAGCTCCCTGTAAAATGTCATGCCCATATACATCCTGTAGATATCATTTTGGAGGCTGCCAAAATGCTTCAGAGCATAAGCAGCTGGTGAAAATCTGTAATTTTCACTAAGTCCCAATCTGTGATATTTTTATCCACGTTAGAGGTTGTATATCTGCTTATGTGTGAGACCTTTGCTTTAGATACTTATTAGAGGTTGTAATGCAGTTGGATGGCTTCAGTTTCATGTCTTGTTTGAATTATTTAGAGGGTTGTAGCTGGTGTAGATCTTGTAGTCAAAGTGCTATGTTGTTGTTAAAAACAGATTATGTGTCTAGATGGTTTTTGAGCTTGTGTGAGCTACGGTTGATGGTGTGGTGTGTTCTCAAGCACCATTCCACTTGTATTTTGATGCTTGATCACTTGACATCCTGGTTACACCAGTGACTGCCCATTTAATTGAGTTTGTTGTTGTTTTGAACCCGTAGACCTTCGTAACTTGTTTTGTAGTTTCCGGTTGTTCCGAGACTCCGTTCACGAAGTTCTTCATATGTTTTTGCATCGTTTTATTGTGATGCATATGATTATGCCATGGTCATGCATGTCAAGATAAATTAACATGAGGTTCTGTCCAGGATATAAACAACTCAATTAATGCATGCGAAATTGACTAGAATAGTGGTGCATGCTTTCTTCTTCACACATGCATCATATTGGTTGATGCGTATTGCTGGTGTTTATTTGTTGTTATCTTGTCTTTGGGTAGCATCGGGAATGGAGAGCGAGTACGTGGATTCTAGAGAGTTCGTGCAGGAAGAACAAGAGCAGTTCCAGGCTGAAGAAATCATAGGCAAGATGACCGTGACCTTGACACCATTTCTAGCTTTGTTATGCTTAGAGTTACGTTTCCTTTGTTACATGCCCGCTACCTACCAAATGATACACATGCCATCAAACTTCGCCATGAAACCTCAAACACCTCCCTTCCTAGCAAATATTGTTTGTCTAAGTAGGCTTGCTCAACCTCTAATTGATAGCGTTGCTAGTTGCAGGTGCCAGCTGGTCCATGTGATAACATGGGCATTTGTATATCATTATGTTTAACTGCTATTTAATTAATGCACCTATATACTTGGTAAATAACGAAAGGCCTAGCCTTTTGCCGGGTGATTTGTTCCGTTGTTGCCGCCTTAGTTTCGGTTACCGGTGTTTTATTCCGTAACTGAGCGCTCCTAACACGTTCGGGGTTGTTATGGGGACCCCTTGATAATTCATTTTAGATTAAAGCTTTTCCAGCCAGGTCCAACTTTGGTGTTAACTTGCTAACAACTTAATAAAGCATAGGGAATAGCTACCCCGAGGAATTAATCAACAACCGGGCCAGTGCTCCTCATGAGTGTTGGTCCAACCTAAGCGATGTCCGGCGTCCCGTGGTCACCCAGGGTTTAGCGAACCCGACATCTAGCTCATCCGGTCGTGCCTTGAGAACGAGATACGCGGCTCCTATCGGGACTGTCAGCACGCCGGGCGGCCTTGCTGGATTAGTTTTACCTTTTATGAGATATCTTGTGCATTGGGATTCCAGTGAGACTTTGTGTCTTCTCAGAGTTGAGGTTTACCTCTAAGGAATCCGACGAGATCACGAGTTTCGTGGTAGAGGATTACTATGCGGCCCGTGGTAATTTGTGATGGACTAGTTGGAGCACCCCTGCAGGTTTTTAATCTTTTAGAAAGTCATGCCCGCGGTTATGTGGAAAATATTGATATTTTGTTAACATCCGGTTCTAAACAACTTAAAGTAATTCTAATAAAACTGCCAACTGAGTGCGTAGCCGTGACTGTCTCTTTCGGAGGTCCTTCTCTGATCGAGAACACGGTGGGGTTATGTCTGACGTAAGTAGGTGTTCAGGATCACTTAGTGATCAATCTAGTATTCAACCGACTTGCGTAGACCACCATATGTTGACTCTGATAATCGTAAGATAGCCACCAAATAAGCTTAGGTTGCTGCAAACCCATACACTTAACCTTCCTCACCCATTAACTCAGCTAGATTCAATACCAAGGTCATTCGATTGCTGAGTCCTCGTGGCTCACGGTTTACTACAAACACCCACAGGTACAGGTACACCTGATGCAAGATATCCTCATGACAGCCAATTGAAGTCGGAGTTCGATGAGGACTCGGGCAGCCTGTACGTGACTTATCCGGAGGACTAGAGGCAGTGGTCGTGATCGTGGGGCCAGCATGCGGGATGTCATAGACTTATCTGTTTCTATTTTGTCCGTAGCTGGACCTTTTCATATTCAGAATAATGTGTGTCTGTAAGCTATATGCTATATTCTTAACAGATGGCAAGTGTATGCCCTACTTGTCACTCTTTCAGTTATGTAATGTTATGATTATCTCGCTTGCGAAACGTGTAGATCCAGCCACGAAGGCTCGTGCACCTCTTTGGGCATGGGCCAACAAATGCTACGCGCACGTGTGTGGCCCAGGCCCGGGGGCTCCTGTCGGTGCACTAAAGACTAGGGTCCCTAGTGCCCGAGACTTGTGCACGCGCGCTGCTACCTCTTGAGCTTGCGTTGGTTTTTCCCTTGAAGAGGAAAGGGTGATGCAGCACAGTAGCAATAAGTATTTCCCTCAGTTTGAGAACCAAGGTATCAATCCAGTAGGAGTATCAAGGCAAGTCACCAATGTACCTGCACAAAAACAAACAAACTTGCACCCAACGCTATAAAGGGGTTGTCAATCCCTTCACGATTAATTGCAAGGTGAGATCTGAAGGTGGAAAGTGCAACAAAGTAAAAGTGTAGAGCTGAAAATATGATGTGAAGTAGACCCGGGGGCCATAGTGTTCACTAGAGGCTTCTCTCATGATAGCAAGTATTACGGTGGGTGAACGAATTACTGTTGAGCAATTGATAGAACCGCGCAAAGTCATGATGATATCTAAGGCAATGATCATACATATAGGCATCACGTCCGAGACAAGTAGACCGATACTGTCTGCATCTACTACTATTACTCCACACATCGACCGCTGTCCAGCATGCATCTAGTGTATTGAGTTCATAACAAACAGAGTAACGCCTTAAGCAAGATGACATGATGTAGAGGGATAAATTCATGCAATAGATATAAACCCCATCTTTTTACCCTTGATGGCAACAACACGATGCGTGCCTCGCTACCCCTTCTGTCACGGGGTGAGGACACCGCACGGTATGAACCCAAAACCAAGCACTTCTCCCATTGCAAGAATTGTAGATCAAGTTGGCCAAACGAAACCCACAACTCGAAGAGAATTACAAGGATATGAAATCATGCATATAAGAGATCAGAGGAAACTCAAATAATATTCATAGATAATCTGATCATAAATCCACAATTCATCGGATCTCGACAAACACACCGCAATAGAAGATTACATCGGATAGATCTCCATGAAGATCATGGAGAACTTTGTATTGAAGATCCAAGAGAGAGAGGAAGCCATCTAGCTACTAGCTATGGACCCGAAGGTCTGTGGTGAACTACTCACGCATCATTGGAGAGGCAATGGTGTTAATGAAGAAGCCCTCCGTGTCCGAATCCCCCCTCCGGCAGGGCACTAGAACGGTCCCAGATGGGATCTTGCGGAGACAGAAGCTTGCGGCAGCGGAAAAGTATTTTCGTGGCTCTCTCTGGCAGTTTCAGATTTTTGGAGAATTCATAGGCGGAAGAAGTAGGGCAAAGGAGCCACGGGGGGCCCACAAGCCTGGTAGGCGCGCCCCCCAGGCCGCGGCTAGGGGGCATGTGGCCTCCCCCGGGGTCCTTTGCCTTGGTTCTCAAGTTCCGTGCGTATCTTCTGTTATGGAAAAAATCATTCCGAAGATTTTATTCCGTTTGGACTCCGTTTAATATTCTCCTCTAAAAGGCTCAAAAACACGGAAAAATCCGGAACTGGCACATGGCACTAAGTTAATAGGTTTGTCCCAAAAAAGATATAAAATGCATAGAAAACATCCAAAGTTGACAAGATAATAGCATGGAACCATCAAAAATTATAGATACGTTGGAGACGTATCAAGCATCCCCAAGCTTAAGTCCTGCTCGTCCTCGAGTAGGAAAGTGATAAAGACTGAATTTTTGATGTGGAATGCTACCTAACATATTTGTCCTTTGTAACTTCTTTCTTGTGACATGAATGTTCAGATCCGTAAGATTCAAAACAATAGTTTACTATTGACATGAAAACAATAGTTCTTCAAGCATACTAGCAAAGTGATCATGAACTTTTGAAATAACAAGGCCAAAGAAAGTTATCCCTACAAAATCATATAGTCTGGCTATGCTCCATCATCCCCACACAACGAATTTAAATCATGCACAACCCCAGTATTGGCCAAGTATTTGTTTTCACACTCTTACTTTCTCAAACTTTTCAACTCTCACACAGTACATGAGTGTGAGTCATGGATATAACACTATAGGTGGAATAGAGTGTGGTGGAGGTTGTGAGGCAAAAAGGAGGAGATGGTCACATCGACTCGGCGTATCAACGGCTATGGAGATGCCCATCAATAGATATCAATGTGAATGAGTAGGGATTACCATGCAACAGATGCACTTAGAGCTATAAGTGTGTGAAAGCTCAAAAGGAGAACTAGTGGGTGTGCACCCAACTTGCTTGCTCACAAAGACCTAGGGCAATTTTGAGGAAGCCCATCATTGGAATATACGAGCCAAGTTATATAATGAAGATTCACACTATTATATGGAAGTGTCAAAACAAGAGACTCTCTATCATGAAGAACATGGTGCTATTTTGAAGCACAGGTGTGGAAAAAGATAGTAGCATTGTCCCTTCTCTCTTTTTCTCTCTTTTTTTTCTTTGTTTGGGCTCTTTGGGCTCTTTTCAATTTTTTTTATTTTTTTGGTGGGCATCTTTGGCCTCTTTTTTTTATTTCCTCACATGGGACAATACTCTAATAATGATGATCGTCACACCTTTATTTACTCACAGCTCAATGCTTAGAGCAATGATGACTATAGAAAATGCCTCCGGCAGTGTACCGGGATGTGCAACGATCTAGCTTAGCGTATGACGTTGAAACATCTCGCTAGCTATCTTATGATCATGCAATAGCAATATGAAAGTGACGGCACAAGTCATCAGACGGAATAGTGGGAGTTGCATGGCAATATATCTCGGAATGGTTATGAAAATGCCATAATAGGTAGGTATGGTGGCTGTTTTGAGAAAGGTATATGGTGGGTTTGTGCACCGGCGAAAGTTGTGCGGCACTAGAGAGGCTAGCAATGGTGGAAGGTGACAGTGCATCTATACCATGGACTCACATTAGTCATGAAGAACTCATATACTTATTGCGAAAGTTTTATTAGTAATCGAAACAAAGTGCTAAACGCATACTCCTAGGGGAAGGGTTGGTAGGTGTTAACCTTCGCGCGATCCCGACCGCAACACAAAGGATGACAATCAATAAATCAATTATGCTCCGACTTCCTAACATAGTGGTTCACCATACGTGCATGCTACAGGAATCATTAACTTCAACACAAGTATTTCTAGATTCACAACACCCTACTATCATAACTATAATATTACCAAATCCATGTCTCAAAACTAATTGAGAGGAATAAAACTTCTCTTACTAATCAATGCACTTGAATATGGCAGTTTTTATTATATCCTTTTTGGATGCCTATCATCTTTGGACCACTTTCATAGCACAAGACAACTACCAAGTTACTCAGAGAGAGCACTCTCAAAAAGATATAAGTGAAGATCAAGAGTTTTTATTTCTCAAAAATATGACACCACCGTGCTCTAAAAAGATATAAGTGAAGCACTATAGAAAAGTTATCTAGCTCAAAAGATATAAGTGAAGCACATGCGAGCTAAATTGCCTAACTCAAAAGATATAAGCGAAGCTCAATGTGTATTCTAGAAAATTCATGATGAGTGCATGTCTCTCTCAAAAAGGTGTGCACAAAGGATGATTGTATCACAACAAAAATAAAAGACTCCTATAATACGCGACGCTCCAAGCAAAACACATATCATGTGGTGAATAAAAATATAGCTCCAACTAACGTTACCGATGGATTGAAGACGAAAGAGGGGATGCCTTCCCGGGGCATCCCCAAGCTTAGCCTTTTTTGTGTCCTTGAATTTGGCTTGGGATGCCTTGGGCATCCCCAAGCTTGAGCTCTTTCCACTCTTTATACCATTGTCCATGAGAACATCACCCAAAACTTGAAAACTTCACAACACAAAACTTAAATAGAAACTCGTGATATCATTAGCACAAGAAAACAAACTACCAACTTTTTAGGTATTGTAGAAAACTTAATTTCTATTTAGATTGATGTTAGATTACTGTATTCTCACTTTTCCATGGCTAGTACCCCCCCGATACTATCCATAGTTTCATCAAAATAAGCAATCGACACAACAAAAACAGAATCTGTCAAAAACAGACCAGTCTGTAGCAATCTGTATACTTTGTATACTTATGGTATCTCACAAATTCTGAACAATTATGACAATTAGGGAAATTGGCATATCAACCAGAAGCAAAAAGAATCAACTCAAAAGCTCTTTCTGGATAGGAATTAAAAATAATTTCGTGAGCGCAAAGTTTCTATCTTTTTCAGCAAGATCAAACAACCATCACCAAAACTAGTCATAAAGGTTTTACTTGGCTCAAACACAAAAAGGAACAAAAAAACACAATCATAACAGAATTATGATGGTGTGGACACAACAAAACATAAAGCAAAAAGCAAAGATAAATTCATTGGGTTGCCTCCCAACAAGCGCTATTGTTTAACGCCCTTAGCTAGGCATTGATAATTCAATGATGCTCACATTAAGGACAGTAAAACCGAGCCTAATCCGAGGACTCTCACGCATCCACACTCTTTGCCGTCAGATGGACAGTAAAACCGAGCCTAATCCGAGGCCTATCACGCATCCACACTCTTTGTCGTCGGATTCCGTGTCTTAATCATTCCTGGCCGTCTGATACACCTTCTCCTGCGCGTGGGCTGCTCCTGGGCCAAACTGTCCTGTGGGCAGCTGCTCCGGAAACCGAATCGAGGCCCTCTCGTTCTTTTTCACTATGTGACGTCCGATCCCGGATGAACAACGATCGTTTGCTTCCTCCCGTTCCACCCTAACCTCTCGTTCCTCTCCTTCAATTCCCAGGCTCATCTCTTCTCGCTCTATATCTCTCTCACCCGCGACACATGCGCCGCCGCCACCATCATCGTGGCGCAGTCAGAGGATGAACGGATCCAGCCGAGGCGCTCACGGGGATCTAGCGGACACACTCCAGCCGAAGCACCATGAGGGGATCGGCGATGGGATAATCAAGCGGACCCTTCCCTTCGAAGTAGTCCTGCCGACCTCTCGTCTCTCGCAATTCCAACCTTGGGTGGATCCTTGGTCCGCCGCTGCCGCCGGTGTGCCTGGAAGATGCGAAGGGGCAGTACCACACTCGCAACCCTAACGAAGCCGCCAGCGGCGGCGGACGCCCTTCTGACAGGTGACGACAACGGCATGGCTAAAACCATGACGGCGCTATAGGCGAAGAGGAATGTGGGTGGTGGTGAGAAATATCGGTGGAGGTGGATCTGCTCTCTCACGCCTCGCTCTCCGCTGCGTGGGTACGCTCAACCCCAATTACCCGTCTCATATCATCATCCCTGATTTGCTGACGAAGACACCACGCAGCGGCACCTGCAGCCTGCGGTTCCTGTTGTGCTCCCGTTGACCAGCCTCCTCATCTTGATGACTTGATCCAAAGGCAAGGGTAAGGTTCCTCCCTCATCACCTATCATGTTGATCTATGAACTGAAGTATAATGCCTAATGTTTCATTGTAGTTTGAGACCAACCGCAGAGGAGATTAATGAGACACTTTTTGATGATAAAATGGTAGGAACCATGCAGGAATGTTCGGTTGTACTGAAGCATGAAGTCATGGGCAAACTATACTCAGAGTTGAAAACTTTTAGCATAAGACTTGACAACAGAACATACCCTGAATCTCTTCCGATCCTATGGTCTTATTCAATCAACTTGTCAGGTGAGTTGACAGATTATGCATAATATTAGTTCCGTGTTAATTGCGCGGACCTTTATACTAAATAAGGTTTACATCACTTATCGCAAAATACATGGATGCGAATTTTGTAGCAATAGAGAAGTATGCTTCTTATTAAGATTTAGGACTATAATTACATGAAGAATGCAGACACTTAATATTTTGCTGTGCAAATATAATTCTACATCTACATACATTATTGTTTCGGCGAAGTATTTTTAGTTATTTATTATTGCAGTATGAAACTTTGCATCTTGAGGATATGGTCTCATATATATTTTGTACTTGCACCATGGAAGTTGACATGTATTTGCTTCTCATCCATGACCTTACTAGAAGCATCATCCATGTTCGACCATATTCTTTACATGCATGGCTATCATTACAATATTCCGGCACCAGCATGAAAAAACAATATATATTCCTGATTCTACTCAACTACTCTCTGCAGTAATGCAATACCATGTCCCGAACAATAAACGAGCCTACTCCACATCCCTACAGGTTAGACAAGCTTCATCTCCCATTTAATCAGCACTTTGTGCATATACGTTCAATCTTATGTGAACAGAATCCATTTCGATCCATATGGCACAAGCTCCCCAATTCTGAAGGATTTAGCAAGATATTTGTTTTTTAGTTTGAAATCGCCCAACCAATTAAAGTCAGGTCTAAAACCTTCGTATATATTTTTGCCTTCAGCTAGTATCAAGTTTGTGCATGATGCATGTACCATCGGAACATCATTTTTTGAAAATCTAGCCACTTCTCTTTAGCCTGAAATCATTCAAGCCATTAGGCTCGACACTAAAACATTTTCTTTTACAACTATTTGTGTGTAGACTATGACTAATGATATTGTTCTTTCTTCACGTGCCCACTACTCACAAATAGTTTTGAGAGGCTGAAAATAATCCAAATCTTATAGTAAAGAATGTAAATAATAGAATAAAAGGATCGTGTTCTTTTTAAGACCAATGAACATAGTTTTGCATACATTCCCTTTTGTCCTCCATATTGACACAATTTCTGGATGATGTAGCAAGCCAACTTTACAACAATGGGAAGCAACTCCAGTGACACCAACGATAGCTGCTGCTTTCAAGAAGTTGTTGAATTTCTCAATAAAGCAACCTATGAGGGTAGGCCATAAGTTCTATCTCGATGAGAGGTGATGGGCCACAAAATTATTGCTGGTTCGATAGTTGTGTTGTGAGGATTTGATATACTCCCTTCTTGTTTTGTAGGTTTTGTGATTACCATCAGAAGTGGTATGTCAAGCTTGCTCCCATTCTAGGGTGAGTTGATAGAGATTTCCTCGCCCTTTAGCTGAACCTTGTTATGAAAATTGAGCATTTCCGTGTAAAATCTTTCTCATGTTTATTTCAATGGCTTTGCATGTTGGTTCTCACCACAAAAAAATGATAATGCTTAATTAAGGCGTAGGCTATGTTTTGAACTTCAGGTTCATCGAGGCATCCGACCAAGAAACGACTGTCTTGGATTTTCTTAGTGAGTGTATGATTCTCTCCCCCGATGATGCCAAGTTTCAACCTAGCTGTTTGCCGTTGTCATTTAATGTTTTATGGTAAGTTGCATCAACTAGATGGACTATGTCAATTCATAGTGTTCCTTTCAGTGCACCAGCTAGCTGATCAAAGAAGTCAGCGGATGATGTAAAAGTATTCGATAAGTGTTAGCTTTGGTTCTTCATTGAAGGTTGGGTTTAACCTCATCATATAACTTTTTGTATGGTTTCGTTTCATGATAAAAGAGCCCGTGCTCCGGTAAATGTTAAAGGAGTAATCTGTTTCATGTATTGTGCTATTAGATGATTCCTGAACCAACAAATTAAAGAAGAGCCCCAGATTTTTGATAGGATTGTAAATCTTGAAGGCATCTTGTAAAGAACTCGCTAACGTCAGATATATATTTTGTCAAGTGTAATGTGTTAGTTGTAAAGCATCTTCAGAGGCATGGGTCATTTTTGTATGCTTGGGATAAAAAAAGTAAGTGTTATGTCATGAGATCCTTTTAGTGATCCAGCTTGAATGCTTTATTCTTAAATTAATGATTAGGGCGACCAATGATGAGAGTGAGAAATGTCTTTTCATCTTCATTTCTAATGTGACTGACGAGAAACTATGTGAGACAGATCATCCATGTACTCACTACAACAACACACAACTTTAATATTATTATATTTTCTCACATTTGCTGCCCTGCCATTTTAGCTTTAAGTTTCATTTTTTCTTTAAATATTTGTGAAAATTCCTACCAATACATAGTAAAAATAGACGGGCGCAACAGCGCGCGCCTTCAATGATCTAGTAAAAGATAGCAATCGGACACGAAGAGAGCATCATGAAACATGTGACAAACATATCTAAGTCTAACATATTTCCTATGCATAGGCATTTTATAGGAAAACAAATTATCAAGACAAGCAATAACTACCATATGCAAGGAAGAAGAAAGAGACAATATCAATCTCAACATAACGAGAGGTAAATTAGTAACATGAAAGTTTCTACCACAATATTTTTCTCTCTCATAACAACACATGTGGGATCATATTCAAATTCAACAATATAGCTATCATATAGGATATTCTTTTCACGATCCACATGCATGCAAAGTTGACGCTCTTCAAAAATAGTGGGATTATCATCAACTAAAGTCATGACTTGTCCAAACCCACTTTCAATATTATGCAAATACCATATTCATCATGAGGCTTAAACAAATTTTTAGTATCATAAGAAAAATTATGACCCCAATCACGACCATTGCAACAAGTAGTGGACATAGCAAAACTAGCACCCCCAAGCTTAGGGTTTTGCATATTTTTAGCATGATTGCCATTAATAGAATTCATAGTGAAACCATTGCAATCATGCTTTTCATTCAAGAAGCCCTCGTGAATCACTTCATAAATTTCTTCATCACAATTTTCAGATTCACGCATCTCAAGCAAAACTTCATAAAGAAAATCTAGTGCACAAAACTCACTAGCAATTGGATCAACATCATTGGATCTCTTGAAAAGATTAGCAAGTGGATGAGGATCCATATCAATAGATTTTCAGCAAGCGAAGATGCAAGCATATTGAAGGCACATAGCACACAAGCAAAGGAAAGGCAACCGAAAAAGGCAAATATTTTTGTAATTTTTTTCAGAAGTGGGGGAGAGGAAAATGAGAGGCAAAAGGCAAAAAAAAGTAAATGCAAGAGATGAGTTTGTGACACTTACTTGGATAAGATTCACTTAGAATAGTCCCCGGTGCCAGAAATTGACACGTTGAAGGGAGACTATTCTTGACTTGATACTCCCCGGCAACGGTGCTAGAAATTCTTCTTGATACCTCTTGAGATTGCGTTGGTTTTTCCCTTGAAGAGGAAAGGGTGATGCAGCACAGTAGCAATAAGTATTTCCCTCAGTTTGAGAACCAAGGTATCAATCCAGTAGGAGTATCAAGGCAAGTCACCAATGTACCTGCACAAAAACAAACAAACTTGCACCCAACGCTATAAAGGGGTTGTCAATCCCTTCACGATTAATTGCAAGGTTAGATCTGAAGGTGGAAACTGCAACAAAGTAAAAGTGTAGAGCTGAAAATATGATGTGAAGTAGACCCGAGGCCATAGTGTTCACTAGAGGCTTCTCTCATGATAGCAAGTATTACGGTAGGTGAACGAATTATTGTCGAGCAATTGATAGAACCGCGCAAAGTCATGATGATATCTAAGGCAATGATCATACATATAGGCATCACGTCCGAGACAAGTAGACCGATACTGTCTGCATCTACTACTATTACTCCACACATCGACCGCTATCCAGCATGCATCTAGTGTATTGAGTTCATAACAAACAGAGTAACGCCTTAAGCAAGATGACATGATGTAGAGGGATAAATTCATGCAATAGATATAAACCCCATCTTTTTACCCTTGATGGCAACAACACGATGCGTGCCTCGCTACCCCTTCTGTCACGGGGTGAGGACACCGCACGGTATGAACCCGAAACCAAGCACTTCTCCCATTGCAAGAATTATAGATCAAGTTGGTCAAACGAAACCCACAACTCGAAGAGAATTACAAGGATACGAAATCATGCATATAAGAGATCAGAAGAAACTCAAATAATATTCATAGATAATCTGATCATAAATCCACAATTCATCGGATCTTGACAAACACACCGCAAAAGAAGATTACATCGGATAGATCTCCATGAAGATCATGGAGAACTTTGTATTGAAGATCCAAGAGAGAGAGGAAGCCATCTAGCTACTAGCTATGGACCCGAAGGTCTGTGGTGAACTACTCACGCATCATCGGAGAGGCAATGGTGTGGATGAAGAAGCCCTCCGTGTCCGAATCCCCCCTCTGACAGGGCACCAGAACGGTCCCCAGATGGGATCTTGCGGAGACAGAAGCTTGCGGCGGCGGAAAAGTATTTTTGTGGCTCTCTCTGGCAGTTTCAGATCTTTGGAGAATTCATAGGCAGAAGAAGTAGGGCAAAGGAGCCACGAGGGGCCCACAAGCCTGGTAGGTGCGCCCCCCAGGCCGCGGCTAGGGGGCTTGTGGCCTCCCCCGGGGTCCTTTGCCTTGGTTCTCAAGTTCCCTGCGTATCTTCTGTTACGAAAAAAATTATTCCGAAGATTTTATTCTGTTTGGACTCCGTTTAATATTCTCCTCTGAAAAGGGTCAAAAACATGGAAAAAACAGGAACTCCCACTTGGGACTGAGTTGATAGGTTAGTCCCAAAAAAGATATAAAATGCATACAAAACATCCAAAGTTGACAAGATAATAGCATGTAACCATAAAAAATTGTAGATACGTTGGAGACGTATCAGGCGCAAAGTGCCCCTGACGGCAGGGCATGGTAGAGTCCAGACAAGATGCACCCCCAAGATTACCAAGGCCCCGCCAAGCCTGCCTTGCCAGGAAGATATCCAAGGCCACGCCCATTTTAGTGGGCGTGATGAACTCACCAGGCACGAGGCCTCGGCAAACCTACTTTGCCGGGAAGACAACCGAAGCCCCCCGGCAAGCTTCCTTGCCGGGGCAAAGACCCAAGGCCTCGGCAAGCACCCTTGCCGGGATGAAGGGCTAGGCACTGGAGGGCGACCGCCCTTGCCACAGTGCCACCGCCCCCAGGATCCAGCGCATTCCGTATGCGCCAGCGTGGCGTCCAGGTGTCGAAGCACCTGGACACATGTCTTCACCAGCACTTTGCTGACAAGGACAAGACGTGCATTTAATGCACCTGACAGCGGTAGATAGATAAGCACCGCTCTAGGTTCATTGTAACATCTCGTGAACCTACCATCGAGCACTGTAGGTGACCCCTTTGCCTATAAAAGGAGGCCCTTTGATCGTGAAGAAATTGACTCCGGTTGAAGACTTTGGTCATTTCTTGAAGACTTTGATCGTGAAGAAATTGACTCCGGTTGAAGACTTTGGTCATTTCTTGAAGACTTTGGTCGCGAAGAAATTGACGTCTATTGAAGACTTTGGTCATTACTTGAAGATTTTGATCGCGAAGAAATTGCGACGAAATTGATATTCCTCATGAATAAATTGAAGATGAGGAATTCGGTGCTCCTTGAAGAGAATGCTCTGAAGACTTTGAAGCTTGAGGATTTACTCTTTTTGTTCAATTTTCTTCTTTCTTGAGTCATAGGAACACCGTACTGTTAAAGGGGGTCGAGGTAATACTACGGAATGAATTTCCTCAACGATGCTCAACTCAAACCTACACCTACCAAATCCTCGAGTGAGGAATTTAAGACATGAGGACTTTCACAGTTGAAAGTTCCGACCGTTGCCGCACTGCGCGCCACCTGTCCTAAACCTTATCCACCCAACAATCACATTACCGAGGGTATTTATGTCATATCATGTCGGGATGCTCCCTGGCTATAAATAGCCACCCCCGCAACCATTATCTGGTTGGCTGCTCCGTGAGAAACTGACACTTGTCTATTTGAGCAATCCAAATTCCTCACGGTCTGTGAGTGAAAATCATCAAGTAAGGAAATACCCCAGAACACCCAAACCAAACCCAAAAACCCAAGTGATTGAGCATCACTGAAGAATTTTTTCCTGTGTGGAACCGAGGCCTATTACCTTTGAGGACTGTGCGTTCTCCAGATGGCTAGGCGTGATGGTCTAGAGCATCCAACAGTCAATTGTGGTTCACCGACCAAGTTTGTAAGGGTTTGGAAGTCTGCCCTGAAGACTTACCACGAGTGTTGGCAAGGACTGTGTGTCCTTAGCTCTAGGAGAATACGGTAGGGACTGTGTGTCCCGCGACTGTGTGTCCTTAGGTTTCAATACCTAGCCGCTCCAAACCAGACGTACAACTGTCACAACGGTTGGAACTGGGTCATCAACCATTGTCTTCATTGAGCTCCTAGTTCTATTTCCTCAACTGCTTTCATTTCATCGATTGCATGTTGAAGACTTTCACCTTTACTGTTTGAAGATTTTGACTCAGGACTTTCATCAATTTCATCACCTCAAATTCTTGACTTTAGTTTTTCACCACCTGCTTATCCTGTATTAGTGACCTGTGTGAACCGAATTGAAATATTCACTTTGAGGACTTTGCTGTAGCCTATATTACATCTCTATTCCTCACTATTTCCGCTGCACGTTCTTCATGAGTGAGGACTTTCCTCACTAGGAATTTCTTCACTGATGATTTTTTTTTAAATCGCCTATTCACCCCCCTTTAGCCGACTTAACGTACTTTCATTTTGAAATACCGATTTTGTTTTTTTGCCATGCCTTACACGAATGTGATCTCATGATAAAAATTTGCAAGCACTTAGAACATTTGTCAAAGTTCTTCGCAAAAAAAATTCAGAATTTTTTGAAACTATTTTTTTGATTTACTATTCACGCGGATGCTACTTTCAATAGTCGGGTGAGTTGACAGAGAAGCAAAAGATGCTACTCTGGAGAAAAGAAACTGCACATGGGTTACAAGTGAAGATTATACTTCCTCTATAAAGAAACTAGATGATGCCCCGCGCGTTGCTGTAAAAAAATTTGTTAAAAAATATATGGATAAATATTAGAAAACTGATGTTAATGCAAAAATCATTATAAAAATGTCTTAGTTAAATACCTTTAAAAAAATTCATGCATGAGGGTGTGTTTTGTATGAAAAGATTAATGAAAAAAGTAAGTTATGACTACATGCATGACTTGATGATGTAGCATTGTTGCATGAAGATGAAAATTGAATAGTGGGTTTTAGCTATTTAAGGATGGAACATTTAGATCACTCTAGTAATCTAAAGACTTTCATATTTTTTTATTACGGAATGAATTTGACTAAACAAGGATTTAATTAATCCTAATATTTATACGCACGCATCTAGCCGGTGGCCATTGGATGGTTATACTAAGCATTCACCTTGATTGAACAACTTTTTGTCCTCATGTCATAAAATTATGAAACCCCTCACGTTATGTCAAAAACAGTTTCACATGGTCCCTTCATGTTCCTTTACACTCCTTCTTAAACTAATATAAAAGCGTTTAGATCACTACTTTAATGGTCTAAACGCTTTTATATTAATTTATGGAGGGAGTATTACGCAAAGTGCAAGTGTAAACAAGTGTGAACGTATTAAATTGGGACTTCATTTTCTTTAAAAAGCCATAACTTTTGAATCGAGAACCAAAATTAAGATCTACCTTCACCGTTGAAATCCTCACGATGTGCTCTTTGACACTAAATCTTGTATGTGTATATTTCGAAGAAATTTTTTGGGCGTAATTTACTCCTTGTTTTGTGTAACTGATTAGCAATCGATGTGTAACTACCTTATAATCTATGTGCAACTTTTCCCTATTCGTGGACATGCGGTTTTCCTTCATGTGAACATGTGAACACATTTAATACGATTTTTTTAGAAAATTGTCATAACTTTTGAACCAAATTTCGAAATTAAGATTGGCTTTCACGATTGAAATTTTCATGATGTGCCCTTTAAAACTAGATCTCACACGTATATATTTTGTTGATCTTTTGGGTGTGCAATTTACTCCCCATTTGGTGCAACTGTTTCATAGTCGATGTGCAACTGTCTCATAGTCGATGTACAACTTTCTCCCTACCTATGGATGTGCAATTGTCACCGATGGCACCTCCATCCCAAACTACCTCATAAATAGTTTCGTGTGTTGCTCATGCCAATTGTCTAATAGTTGATGTGCAACTTTTTGCTTGACATTGAATGTGTAGATTTTACTATTTGTTGCCCCGACCATCTACCTAGCAATGGATGCGTAACTTTGGATGCTACTCGGCCAACTACCTAACAGTGATGCGCAATTTCCCCCGTACCCCCGTGGATGTGTAGTTTTTTTCTGCTAGCATCCCGTTCGAACCACCCCTAGTAGTGAGATGTATACTTTAGCGCCCCATCTATGCGCAACATTTCAATACACCTCATGGATGTGCAGTTTCCATCATTCAATTATCCATGCGAGGGCATGTGTAACTTCGTCTGTTGCCCCGACCAACTACCTAGCACACTATGTGCAACTCTGCCTATTGTCCCGTCAACTGAAACTAAACGTCCACAAATAGAAAGGAGAAAGAGTTGCATATCGACTACTGGCAATTGGTTGGAACAAGAGACTAAGTTGCACGTACTGTTGGTAGAGTAAGTGGGGCAGGGTGTGCTAACGGTGAAAAACTACACATCTACAAGTACGGGGTTGCACATTGACTACTAGGTAGTTGGTGAGGACAAAAGATTAGTTGATCATTAGAAAAATTGGTTGTCATGGTTGCTAGGTTGCAACCTCATAAGAGGTTGAATCATGCAGCTTTAAAATTTATTTTGAAGAAGTTGCACAATACATTACTAAAGTTGCACCATCTAGTAATAAAGTTGCATCAATGATCATTAAAATTGGCATCGATTTTTTTGTCGAAACATATTCATGTGAGATCTAGTTTTAAAGATCTCGTTGCAAGGATTTCAATAATGAAAACGGACCTGAATTCCGACGCGAGTATTAAAAGATATGAATTTTTTATATTTAAAACCTAAAATAAATGCACATGGAGTTGTTTTTCAAATCAAAGTAACGACGTAAATACATTTAATACTGATAACAATATATACTAACGGACAAAAAAAAGTCAAACCATGTAAGTGTGAAGCACCATGACTGACTCCTTTACTTAAAAAAGTACGCTTGTACTCCTTTCATACATTAATATAAAAGCATTTACTAGATCATTACTTTAGTAATCTGAATGTTTTTTATATTAATTTACAAGGAGAGTACTTTTAAAAATTTAGGCATTTATATTGGTTCAACACATCGCATTGTAAAATTTAGATAGGTGCTGGAGATGCCTCTAAACCCCATTCCCAAGAAAGAAAAGCGAAGCTTCGAATCGCCGTTTCATCAAATCCCCATCCACACGGGCCACCGGCTACCTACGAAGCACCGATACGGCGACACTGATACGCCGATACGGGTACGGCGATACGGGATACGGCAATTTTTAAAAACAGCAATTCGACGATACGGCAAGCATATATAAATAATAATAAAATAACATGCAATAAAAAGTAACATAATAAATGTATGAGATGATAACAAAATACCGACCCACTGGTTGTCTAATTACTTCCATACCTTATTGTTTCTCATTTTAAAATATCACTATCATCAATGAATAATACGACCAATCGGTCATAGACTATCACAGTATAATTTAGACTGTAATATCTATTAACATGACAATATAAAATTAATAAATCTTTTAAAATTAAAAACTTGAGATTATCAAATGACAAACATATATAAAGAACAACTTTGGATTGCACGAGTGGGTCAAATAATCAATTGCACAAGCAACATCCTTAACAAGCACTTTTATCCAACTACTACATTAGTACAGTCCACGTGCACTACCTATATGAACAGATCAACGATATATCAAGGCATGGGCAATACACAACGGCGATACTTTGAGGATACGCGTATCGCCATTTGTTTTAAATTAAAAATGACGATACTTCAGAAATACGAGTATCGAAGGCGTATCTGAAGTATCGAAGTATCGGCGAAGTACTGAACGGCGATACACAAGTTTCTGAAGTATCGGTGCTTTGTAGCCGGCCACCGCGCACCTCACTCACCTTCGGCTGATGCCTGAAGCAGCGCCGGCGGCGGCGGTGCCTTCTCCTCCTCCTCCCGCCCAGCCTCCTTCATCGCCGCAATGGGTGATACTTTCAAGCGTCCCGGTTGTGTTCGCCGAGGACATCCCTGCGATTGATGCCTCGTTGTCCAGGTCGGAACTCTTCAACATCTCCCTCGACCTCCGGAACCCACCTGCCATCTCCCATGTTACTGTTCCCCGTCGAATTTGTCCGGCGGAGGCGACGCTGAGCGATTTTCCCCATATTATCTCTGTGGACCGCATGGGTATTTATCTGATGTACACACCTGGTTCTTCTGAGCTTGCGGTATGCCTCCCGTACAAGGGTATTGCCGGCGAGGTCGACACCATTCCATGCCCCCCTCTCCCGATTGACAACCTAGGAAACACCGGCATCATATCCTATCGAGGGCTTCCGGACTACGCCATCTGTGAGCTCCGTCCAATTACGCCACCTTGCAGAGCTACTCAACCCTGTGGGGTAAGTGGACCGTCTCTGACAAGCTCCAGTGCGACGGGCTAATTCCGAAAGGGTGGGGTACCAGCGCCTCGGTGATCTCGCACGAGAGGAAGTTATGGTGGACAGACCTCTCGTGCGGCATCATTACTTGTGACCCCTTCGCCGGGGGTTTCATCCAGCGCCAGCGTGACCCCTTTGACGAGCCGCAGCTACTGCACTTTATTCCACTACCAGGGCCGGCTATCCTTTCCAAGTCCCAGGATTACTTGGACAAGACGAGGTGTGTGAAGGTGAGCAGCGGGAAGCTCCGATACGTTCTGTTCCATCCATGTTCTCCGGAGGTACAGGCTCCCATGGTCAGTATGTGGACTTTGGATGACCCTGCTGCTGCACACTGGTCGCTTGCGTATAGTGTATCCTTCACTGAGATCTGGTTGAGCCGAAGCTACAAGTTGACTTGTCTGCCAAACATTGTTCCCAAGCTTGCGCTGGTCCACCCACTGGACCCCAATGTCCTGTATTTTTTCAGCTACGGTCGAATATTTTCGGTGGAAGTGCACTCGCGGAAGGTCCTTCACTGTGAGCAGTACAACATGATCTTTCCACCAGAGGAGCACCACTGCTCCCGCTTCGTCTATGCTTACGAGTGTAGTCGTGGTACATACAATACCTTGCTAGCTACTGGCCTTGTTATCTCACTTATCTGATATACAATATACAGATACATTGACATGATACATTGGCACAACGGTGCAATTAAATGCCATTTCCTCCAAAATAGTAGTGTGGTTGTTTCTTTTTTTGTTTCATTTTAATTTGATTTTTTTTGACGATTGCCATATCATTTTGTATATTCATACTTTCCTGTGAACATTCAGGTGGAGAAGATCGGATGTTGCTCAATGATATTCCAATATCATCTATCAATAGGAAACCGTTATCGCTGCTGGTATAAACGCATATCCACATCCATTGTCTTATCAATATTAATATATTGGGTGGGGGAACCTGCTCGCTATTTCTCACCGTTTAGGTTCATGTTTCTGATTCCTCAAATTGTTATCTGGACAGGAGAATCAAAATTTTGGCATTGAAACTGCGGGCAGTACTTCTAGAATCCATCAAGAGAACTTGTCATTCCTCGATAATTTCAGCTGTAAGTCCGCTTTTCCAGTGATTTGGCTTTCTTTTTAAATGCTAAATTTGACAATGTCATAAGACTTGTGTAAAATTTTACGGGGTGATCCATGAAAACATGTGTCATGAGCAATTTAGCCGGCAGCGTTGGGTAGCAGGCTATTAGCATCCATGAGCCAGATATAGTTATTGCTGCTATCAATTAGATTTTAGGATCTTGAAATAGTAAGGAAATGATAGTTTGTATTTTTCACCTTCCATTTTTATGTGATTTGGGTCAGTTATATTCTATATTTAGTTGTAACCCATAAACCATACACCAGAAGAATATTTGATGGAAACTAAATCTTCGAGCACTATTAATGAAAATCTGTGCAAGATACGGAGGATGGAAGGTCACATGCATTGAATTGAATTTGTGGTTTTACTGTGAGCCAGGGTTGGCGAGGATGTCCAAATATCTGTGTTACTTTTCACTATTTCTGATATTGCCATGATGATTTATATATTCATATCTCTTGTGAACATGCAGATGGAGACCCTGGGATGCTTTCACAGTCGTGCGCGTCCCATGATGGCCCAACATCAGCTGTCTGTGGCAAGCAATTACTGCAACAGGTAAACTACAAGACCACATCCATTATTGTAGCAATATTCATATAATGGGTGTAAAGCATGTTCCCTGCTTCCCACTGTTCAGACTTGATATTTCTGATTCCCAAATAATTATTTGCACAGGAGAGTGGTAATGGTAGCATTGATCCCATCAGTAACACTGCAAAAACTCATCAGGGAAAGTTGATAATTCCCAAAAATTTCTGCTGTAAGTTCGCTTTCCAGTAATTTTGGCTTCATTTTACATGCTAAATTTGACAACCCCTCCAGACTTGTTTTTGCCCCTGTTTTTTTGCCAAGGCCGAACACCATCCCCTATTCCTACTTCCTCCAACCCGGTTCATCCTCCTCATCCATGAAACAACTTTGACTTTTGTTTTGTTTCCAACTAAAAAACACCACATTTAATCTCCAAAAATAATGATTGGGCTAACATTTTCTCTAAATTATACAGCTCCCTGATATCCCCTGCTATAGCATAAGTCCGAGTTAGAGAGCTAGGGGTCTAATAGTAGAGCTAAATAATTTTTTGGGGTAAAATTATTTGTGTTGGCCAGAGGATTATCAAAAACTTATTGTTCTACTGTTTCTTTTGCAGCGGACAAAGTACTGGAAGGGTCACACATTCATTTGTTTAAGTCTGCCCAAGACCTAAGAAACAGTATTGATGCCAGTAATTTGGAGTTCTTATCAAAGAAGCAGGCCTTTGCACTGCTAACAAATGCCAATATTTTCCAAGTGTCAGCTGCAAGGGGTATAACGGAGGAAGCATATCGAGCTGATGGTTCCTGCATAGTGGCAGACCAGGCTCTGTTACAACAAATTCAGCCCGCCGATTTTGCATACAGCAGTAGGAGAAAGCAGCTGAAAGAAAAAGTAGCCTCTCTGATGGTATGTGGATTAATAGTTTTTTCTTCTCTCTGCGATAGCTATTTCTTCCAGGAGAGATGTCAAAAGCTTGACATTCATATCTGCATGTCCTATTACTTCCTAGTGTTAGATGTGTATTAGTCTAGCTGTGCCCTGTGTTGGGTGCCCTCCTCTGAAACAGACCAACCACTTGTTTTGATCCCGCAGCAGCGAGTTTCCCTATGTTCCATGGTACAAAAATATACTGCCGCAAACATTAAGTTCTATCATACAGCGCAGAATCGTCAATAAGAACGCGAAACGGCAAGTTTTTATTGCCAAAACACTAGTTCTTGCCTATCACCTTGTCTACCAAGTAACAGCTCAAGCAAATTTCTAGTAGCAGAACCAAGCAGCAACCAGCAGGTATCTCAGTTTAGAACTTAGTAGATATGTTAGAATAAATCCGAGGCACTCCGTCGATTATCCGAGGACCAAGCAATCACACAAGCACGACACCGAGATTTGTTAACGAGGTTCACCGATATGGCTACATCCCCGGGGCATGACTACGGGCGCTCCTCCCCGTGACACCGTCACAATACCGCATCCCGGCCGTCTTGGGCGCCGGCACACGTCGCCGGCTCCCCCTGCACGCCTGTGCTATTATGTTGGCATAGGTTACATCGTGTGTCTACCCCGCTATATATGAGAGGCCTAGGATACAAGTGTCCTATCAGGACACGACTCCATATCCTGTCTAAACACAATACTACTCAGAGTCCAACTGTAACCTACCGTGTACACAATATTCGACACAACTCTAACAAACTCCACCTTGGCGAATATTCTCCACCACCTTGAATTCATCTGTGCGTCAAACTTCCATGTACATTGGACTTGAGCTTATCCATGAGCACCGCTGCTACTCCAAAGACTCCATGTGACTCCACCTTCAACTTGTAGTTCCTTCTTTTCCAGACCATAGTCAACGCTTGAACGAAATTAAGCTCCACATTACTCTAGTTGAGCTCCCAACTTCCAGAGTATCCAACACCATCACACACCGATCACTGACCTGCATGAAAGTGAACAACTCATATTGGGTGTTGCACATAAGAGTTACCTGAACTCAACATCACCGCTCTTCCTTGACCGCCCGTCTGAAACTTGAAGGAATTTCACCATTGCTTGTAGTCATCCCGAGTCAAATTTGCAGTTGTCTCACCACATGTATGACCACCAGAGCCCTGGCCCGTCTCCATGTCCCGTGCGTACCGCACGCCTCGGTGCTATTACCGCATCGAGCCTCTGTTGTCCCGGTCGAGTCTCAAGGGCCGCGAACCCGCACCACTCAACCCCCACTTCAGAGTACCACCGATCATCACCAACCGGTGCCGAGTATCACGTCTCCATCAGACCACTGGTACCCAGTCCGATCCACGTGTCTCTCGCTATCCGTTGAAATAGGCTTCGACTCTCCACGCATTTACGCCGTAGCCCCTCCATCAGCACAGAGTGAAGTCTTTCACCAGACTCCAGCTCCACCTTCAACATGACTCCATGTAGCTGGCCCTGCTACCCCGTGCCCTGTCGACTTCAAGCTCTCATGTGTGCACTGCCTTGAATCAACCCTGTGTCATAGTCTGTTGAAGCTGCACAAGCCCTCAGACCTGCACCACGTGTTTCCACGTCCCAGAAGTTGGTCACCATCAGCATCACGCTCCTATGTTGTCGTCGTTGAAATCACCGCCGTCTTCTGCTTTGACCGACATTCCGGCGATCCCTCAGACAGTCCAGTTTGACCCAGCCGAAAATTATCTGGCTACAACCATGCTCCACCTTGCGTCATATCCGCCTCACACATCTCCGTGCATTGCTTGACACCTTGTGTATGCATGATCCCATCGCGACGTGCTCTAGACTCCTCCAAACCTTATACGCACATCGCCATTCTTGCCACACGCATCACAGACCCTCACGCCATCATCCCATACACAACCCGTGTACAAAAAAAAGCCAAACTATGCCATGTAAGCCTTCCCGTTGCACTTGGTGATGGAGATCAATCCAGAAATCCATCACGTACTCCTGTAGGCTGTAGATGCATTGATCTTTCCTTTTTTTTTTGATGATTAGCATCAATCTGGTACGTAGCTTTCTTTTTTTCCCTTAACAAAACCTCATATCACGATCAGATTTCCTTGGCTCTGCACAACCAACACGTACGCTCCTCGGCCAGCTTGCGCTGCCTGGTGCTGGCACGATCAATCTCTGATCCATCGCTGCACCTCCCGGCTCAAACTGCCATACGCGCACGCGTCTCGCACGCCTTACACTCAGCCGATCGATACGGGTCGATCGCCGTACGCCAATCCAATCTCGCCGAGACAGCGAGTCCCTGCACACCGCTTATGTCTCCACCTGCTACCTCTGATTGCTCCTGATCTGATCTTCTTGTCGCCCCCGTCGAATACCACACAAAAAATCTTTCAATCAATCAGCTTCGATACGATTATTCTGCACATTGATTTCAACGCGACTTCCGAAGATCCATCCTCTAGATCATAATCACGACCTCCATAAACCTTGCTCATGATACCACTTGTTACGCAATCCCGGGTCCGCTAACACCAGCGTTTCCGACCCACATGCTTCAACAGGCCCAACCGAAGAGCAACACCGACTTATGACAGGCCTTGGGCCCTCTTCCCCCAAAAGACTAGCCTGTTAGGAGGGGACACCCTCGCCCTTATAAGTCGTGTTATGTCTCCTCCCACAACTGATGTGGGACAAAACCCAACAATCTCCCCCTCACACATCGGTCACCCATGGGCCCGCTAACACTAGCGTTCCAGCCCACCTACCATGACCGACCACCCGTGAGTCCACCGAGATTTATTCCGGGCACCTGGGCTCTGATACCACTTGTTACGAATAATCCGAGGCATTCTGTTGATCATCCGAGGACCAAGCAATCACACAAGCACGACACCGAGATTTGTTAACGAGGTTCACCGATATGGCTACATCCTCGGCGCCGGACTACGGGCGCTCCTCCCTGTGACACCGTCACAATACCGCACCTCGGCCGCCCGGGCGTCGACACACGTCGCCGGCTCCCCGCGCACCCGTGCTGTTATGTTGGCATAGGTTACATCGTGTGTCTACCCCGCTATATTTGAGAGGCCTAGGATACAAGTGTCCAATCAGGACACGACCTCATATCCTGTCTAAACACAATACTACTCAGAGTCCAACTGTAACCTACCGTGTACACAATATTCGACACAACTCTAACAAGATACAAACCAAGTTAAACTGCACGCTGTCCCTACAGACTATGGAGAAGCAACAACTTGGGTGCTTTGCAGACCATGTGCAACTAGAGGGAATGATTACTCCATTCGTCACGCCTGGATAACAGATGCTAGATGGGTTCTCAACGTGCGCACACACAATTTTTGGCTGCCCAAAACATACGTTTTTATGGTATATTTCTGTTCAAAAAAATAATTCTGATTCCTTATTCGGTGACTCTTTCCCGTGCAGATTTGGATTTAATAGGAAGGCAACACAACTAATAAACACGCCCAATTTATTTTACATCTTCGTTGGACCATGTAGTATCATTTGAGCCTCTTGGCAATAAAATAGAACACATGTAAATTGAACATTAATACTTAGACTGTCTATTAAACAAATAGAAGTCTCCCAGGTTCTTTATCTCCAGGCTAAACATGGTGCACATTGATGTCAGTAAACCATAGTTTAAAAACCACCGACGGTCAGACCGGAAAAAATCGTAACCAGTGCCATTTGCGGTTGGTTAAGTGTCACGGTCCGTCTGCCCTCCATCCTAGTTCCCGCCCTTTTCATGGTGCACCGCCGTATGGACCTGATTGAGACCTCCGAACTATCACCAAAGTTGGAAGCGGAGGATCCAGAGGTGATGGCTGCCCGCAGCTACACGCAACGTGCGCCATCGCAAGCAGAGGAGCAGGAAGTTAGCAGCTAAGATGGTTGGCCAGACGCCAGCTCTTAAACTCCAGTACCCTCCTGCCCTCATGGTCTGAGGAGCTGCGGCTGCCGTATTACTATGCCGCCAAGCAACTCGGTCTTCAGTAGTAGTCCCCGACCACCTTGGCCTTGCACATGCCATGGGGCGTCGACCGCAATGCGACAATCAATTCCGCCGACTCACCATCGCGCAGCTCTTTCGGAACCGGACGTGGGGCATGTATCAGCTCGGCGCCTGCTATCTGCGTTTGTCTCAACCGGGCACGACGCCGGCTGACGGTGGGGAGATGTTGGACATCATCCACGACGGAGGCGGCTTTGAGGACAGACAAGTGGATGACTCCCGACCGGAGTTGGGTGTTAGGAAATATGCAACTTATATTCCCATGAGGCCATAGGCCGATATATATACATGTACAGGTGTGGAATATATGCAGGAAACCCCTTATACAATGGGATAAATACAAAAGGGTACATGGCTATATTATATATACTCTAACACCCCCCTCAAACTCATGGTGGATGAACAACATCGAGTTTGAAGAGATAGAAGCCATGTTGCGCTCTAGTCTGGGCCTTCGCCAGGAAATCTGCCAACTGCAACTCGAAAGGCACATACTGAAGAGCAATAACCTGATCCTGCACACCAATATGCTTGGTGAGCTCATGCTTCATAGGATCGCGCGCAATGCTAATAGCACATGTACTGTCATATAAGAGCAGAGTAAGTGTAGTGACAGAAACACCAAAATCCTGAAGTAACCACCATAACCAAGTCACCTTTGCCGTCAAAAGAGCCATAACTCACAACCCAGCTTCTGCACTCGAACGGGAAACTGCAATCTGTTTCTTCGTCTTCCAGGTAATGAGAGAACCACCAAGAAAAACAAAGCAAGCAAAAAGTGAACGGCGATCTGAAGGATCACTAGCCCACGTAGCATCCGAATAGGCCTGAAGTTGTAAAGAACTGGAGCGAGGAAAGAATAGACGGTGAGAGATCGTGCCCCGAAGATATCGGGGAACGCGAAGGAGGTGACTATAGTGAACGGAGGTGGGAGCGGAGACAAACTGACTCAGAATATGAACCGGGTAAGAGATATCTGGATGAGTGACAACTAGATAGACAAGATTGCCAACAAGATGACGATAACGCGTCGGGTCAGGCAAGGGGTCACCATCAGTATCACGGAGGTGAACATTGAGCTCCATGGGAGTCTCAACAATGTGCTCGTTAGTAAGAGCAGCACGAGCAAGAAGATCCTGGATATACTTTTCCTGGGATATAAAAAAGCCATCAGAGGTAGAAGAGACTTCAATCCCAAGAAAGTAGCGAAGAGGTCCAAGATCGGACATAAGAAACTGCTCACTAAGACGGGCCTTTACAAAGGCAATATACTCGGGGTCATCACTAGTGATGATCATGTCATCGACATCGAGAAGAAGAAGAGTCCGACCATGAGGAGAAAGGTGGACAAACAATGCTGGATCATGAGCACTTGCTGAAAAACCAGGGGCAGTCACCATAGAGGCAAAACGCTCACACCAGGCGCGGGGGGGGGGGGGGGGGGGCTTGCTTAAGGCCACAGAGAGAGCGACGAAGACGACATACCATGCCATCAGGAACCGAATACCCAGGTGGTGGCTGCATGTACACCTCCTCACGCAGCTCACCATTAAGAAAGGCATTCTTAACATCAAGCTGAGATACAGACCAGTGGCGTGCACAGGCCACGTCAAGAAGTGTACTTATAGTGGTCATATGGGCCACAGGAGCGAAAGTCTCGGCGTAATCACGACCATGCTCCTGCTGAAAGCCACGAGCCATAAGACGAGCTTTGTAACGCTCAAGAGAACCATCGAAGGAAGTCTTAACCTTGTAGACCCATTTACAAGTGATGGGACGGACACCGGGAGGAAGAGAAATAAGATCCCATGTACCAGTGCGTTCAAGAGCAGCAATCTCCTCTGCCATCGCAAACTGCCATTCAGGATGAACAACAGCCTCATGATAAGAAGTCGGCTCAAGAACAGCAGCACCAGCGGTGGAAAATCCAAGGCGATCAATAGGCGGACGAGGACGAGGACGCAATCCATAGGTAGGCTGAGACGAGGAGGATGACACATCCGTAGAGGCATCCACATTACATGAACAACGAGTGAAATACTGAGGAAAAGATGGAAGAATACAAAGAGGAATTGTCAAGGTAGAATCGGGGGTGGAGACGAAGAAGTCACCGGAGATGAGGGTGCAGAATCCGGTGACATGCTAGGTGAGGAAACCGTGGGAGATGGTGGAAGCAAATTGGCAAGAGACGGAGAAGCAGAGGTAGCGGAATGAATAGGCAAAGGCTCGATGAGGATGATAGTTGTGTCATGAAAAGTGAGGAAAGAGATATCTTGCACTGAAAAGGTGGAGGAAGATGGGCGCGGGTAGAAGGGACGAGACTCATCAAAAATCACATCCCGAGAAATACGCATCCGACGACCAATAGGATCCCAACAACGATAGCCCTTATGCTCATCACTACAGCCTAGGAAGACACACTCAACGGACTGAGCGGATAGTTTGGTGCGTTCACGAGGGGCAAGAAGAACATAGCAAACACAACCAAACAAACGAAGTGCCGAGTAATCGGGAGAACGATCAAAGAGACACTCCAAAGGAACACCACCTTGCAAGGCAGTGGACGGCTAAAGGTTGATGAGATACATGGAAGTGGAGACAGCCTCACCCCAAAAGTGAGGCGGAAGAGAGGTGGCGATCATCATCGCACGAGCTGTCTCAAGAAGGTGACGATGCTTACGCTCAGCCACACCATTCTGAGCATGAGCACCAGGATAAGAGAACTGAGCAAGTGTACCCTGCTCAGCGAGAAATCCACGCAACATCTTGGAGATACACTCTCCAGCAGAGTCAGCACGGAACACACGAATAGGCGTAGAGAACTGAGTGTGAACCATGGCAGCAAAATGCTATAGATAGATAAGACCTCACTACGAGAAGACATAAAATAGATCCACGTGTATCGAGAGAAATCATCTATAAAGATAATATAGTAGCGATGGCCTCCCTTCGAGGCAATCAGCAGGGTGCGAAGTCGCGCAATCTCGTCATCAGTGAAGTACACAGCTAAAGTAGGCGTTTAGTGGCATGAGGAGAGAAGCGACCACCACCACCTGTGGAAGTCGCTAAGTATAGTGGTGTAGCATGCCCAGTATCGTCGGCAAAGGCCGGTGGAGAAGACGAGGTCGTGTGCAGACAAGCACCAAGCGCCAAGGGAAGACGCGTGGACGAAACGTAGTCCATGGAGTCATAGGCACCAGGACAACCGGTGAAAGTCGCGAGAGGTGTCGGGGAAGAGCGACATGCACCGATGAAAGTCGCGACATGAGTCGGTCTAGAGCGACAATCACCATATGTAGAGCTCGCAGGAGGTCCAGAAGAAGAGCTACCAGCACAGCCGTCAGGAGTCACCGGGAAGCAAGGGACTTCAACGTTGCGCGCTGGGGTAGACATTTTTTCTTTCTTTCTTTCTCTTTTTTTTACCAAAGGAACTCAGGCAACGTGAGTTGCAGCAGACGTTGGCTGCTCGATCTGGAAATCAAACCGACCTGGAGGAACGGCAGATCGCTGCAGCAGCAGCATCTCGATCTGGAAATCCACCCAGCCTTGAGAAAACGGCGAAGTGCTGCAGCAGCCGCAGCGAGATCCGACTTGGGGGCAGTAGAGGACCGACACGGGCCTGGGGCGGCGGAGGACCGGCGCGGCGGCAGCTACGACGGAGGACCAACGCGGGCCTGGGGGCGGCGAAGGACTGGCGCGGCTGCGGCTGCGGCGGAAGACCAACGACGTGGACGAGTTCTGGCACGGGAGGCTGGCGACGGGATCCAGTAGAGACTGGATCGGGGAGACGGGATCCAACACAGGAGGCTGGCGACGGGATCGAGGAGCCGTCCCAGTCCTGCGATGCACACGGCAGAAGGGCGACGACGAGCAACGGCCACAGAGGAGAGTGGCGGCGTGGAGCGGATCAACAACAACTGTTGCGACGTGCAAAAAATTGACCTAGCTCTAATACCATGTTAGGAAATATGCAACTTATATTCCCATGAGGCCATAGGCCGATATATATACATGTACACGTGTGGAATATATGCAGGAAACCCCTTATACAATGGGATAAATACAAAAGGGTACATGGCTATATTATATATACTCTAACATCGGGCACATACACCCAACAGCCCGGCACGTATACCCAGTGGCCAGACTCATACACCGAGCAACCTGACCTTGAGCCAGAGCCAGACGATTGGTTGGCCGGTGCCGACCCAAAGAATAGGGGTAGGGGAGAAAGTTCCAATTTGAGTGAGGACGAATTGTATGTGATTCGTGGTTGGTCACTAGCCTTGATTCGTTTCATGGCTTCATGGCACAGAGCAAAAGGGCTCAACCTTCTGGTCGGATTTTCATGCTTGGTTCCATGAGCACAAGCACTACGATCCATATTGCAAGGAAGCGATCGGCTATCATGGTCCAAAGTCGCTCACCCATCGATGGTACACCATTCAAGATGTTCATGCTTGGTTCCATGAGCACAAGCATTATGATGTGGTCCAAAGTCGCTCCCCCATTGATGGTACACCATTAAGATGCCATCAACAAGTATGGCAGCCATTACAAACAACTCCAACCTGTAAACAAATCGTGCGCTTGTCCTAGAGCAAGTAAGTTATTTATGCGTTGGTCATTTGGCCGGATATGCTATATGTGTTGGTAATTTGGCCGGATATGCTCTATATGTTGGTCATTTGGCTGGGCATGTGTGCATATTGTTGACCATGCCCCTTTTTGCTAGCTACCCCGTGTATGCACATTGTTCATGAAGGTGGAGAAGAAGCACTTCATCTTCATGCATTGTTGTTTGAATTTGAATGCGCATCCCAAATGGCTACTATCCATTGCCATTCCATTCAGACCGCTGCAATCGTTAATGAAGAGGAAGATGGTGATCCAACCGACCCGACAAAAGGAGGGCTTGAGCCGGCCAGGAAGGTTAAAAGGTGGTTTCGATGGAGGAAGTGGAAGGAAAAGCGAGAAGGGGCGATGGCCACGATGATGGAGTGGTTTGAAGACATTATGGCGAAGGAAGCATGTTCAAGCGCAATGACACAAAGAGGGAAAAGAAGGCCGAGAGGTTTGACATGTTCTTAGCGGTGATGGAGAAGAAGATCAAGCTCGAAGAGAAGAAGGTTGAGCTCGTGGCCAACTCAAACAATGCCAAGATGTTGACCTTGAAGATGGAGGACTTGGAACCCGATGCGACAAAGATCGTGCAAGCCTACCATGCAAGGATATTCAAGCGTTTGGCGGTTTAGTTGGAGGAGCCGGCCGTTGAGGAGTAACCGGCTGCACAGTGAAGAATTTGCCATTGATAGCTGTCTGTCCATGCAAAAATTGACGTTTTTTTGCACGGACAGCCGGACCGTCATCTTTTGGCATCTATTGGATGTTAAAACTTGTTGAACATCCGGTGTTATTTTGAGTTTTGGTTGTGATGCATATGTTTGCAACTATTTTTACATATGCCAAAAATGCTATTGATTCAACACATACATGTCAACTAGAGTAGGCCAGACCTGGGGCGGACGTATGTTGCAAATGGTTGGACGGACGGCTCCAGTATCCGTGTCCGTAGGGGTTTACTGTGTCTTATTTGGGGTACACAGTTGGAGATGCCCTTAGCAGGTTTTGCCTCACGAACGGTCACTTTCCTCCAACCCCCAAGTTGTCCCGCTCGATTTGCGCCGCCGAGCGCCGCGCCGTTGCCACCCCCGCGTGCCCACTTCCTGCGCTGTTGTCCAGTGCTCGCTGGATGCACTGCGCCCACGCACAAATATTGGAGTGAGTCAGCGCAGCCTGCCTCTCTAGGTCAAGGGGACAATCGCTGCCGCTGTCCTCCTGAGTTCCTAATTCGGATGCCCTGACCTTGGCCTGGCATGTTCCATGTTCTGATTCTTCCCTTATCTTCAATTCTTCATTTGCGATGTTTATGCTGGTCTGTGATAGCGTGATGCATTTAGTGTCATATGAATATTAGAGAAAATAATGCTTGTTTGCTGTTGCTAATGATCTATTCAACTATGACTATGAGAGTATTTTGGTTAATTTGATATTTGAATATCAAATTATTGATGCTTGTTGGCTGTTGCGTGTGTTCATGGTGGCTGCCGTACACGGTACACCAGTATGTGAGCCATATTTGTGTGTGCGCTTGTAGGTTGTAGGCTTTTATACTTTTGTAGTTGCGTCCCATACTGCTATATTATTCATTGGGATGATAAAGCTGATTACTCTCACATGATGTTGCATATATTTTTATCTATTGGCTAGAGTATTTATTGTTACTTTCATGAACTAAAAACCAGACATCGAACTAGTGGACCGGCGGTCTGACCAGTGAAAACCTGAACCGAGAGCGCCTCACCGTTCGATCACCGGTCTGTTTTTTAAACTATGAGTAAAACTGGAGTTAGCTCCATGCAAAAGGCTACATAGAAACTGAACACCAAGAGGACTTGGACCATTTTTCAAATAGAAACTTCAATGTGCCCATGATAAGATACCGACACGTAGTTCTGAACCTGGGATCACCCTCATATACGAAGCAATCTAAAGAGGATCTAAGTCCACCATCATCTGTGTTTATTTGGTAGTACACTTGTTGGTGTTGTGGGCAACAACTTGCGCTTCCCTCTCAGTGCCTACTGGTACCAACTACCAAGTATATACTTCGGTGCATCTGTCCCACAGGCTGCCTCCACTGCTCGCTTTCTGCCATTATTTTATTGGAATAGCATGTATAAATCAGGCCACATTGGCCCATAGCAGTCCAAGAATCCACTCTCTAACATGGTATTGAGCATAGGTTAAGGCTCTCGTCCCAGCCATATCATTATGCCACCAACTGCCACTTCTTTAAGGACTCCTTCCTCTGTACTGGACCTTCCAGCTCCTACCCCAACTGCCATCCCAGTGCTGCAAACTTGGGCGCTGCGAAACAGATCCCCTGCATGTTGTCTCTGCCTAGATCTGTTATTCTGTTAGCTGCCTGACACTGTTGCTTCTACAGCCACAATGGCTGTTCACGATGGCCAACTCCGGTGCCTTGGGTGCCGTCTCGTCCAGAAGTGTCCCATCATATTCAACCCACTCAATTACCGAGACTAAGTGGCGCATTTCCTGCCATGCTGGTGAGTCCTCATAGCGGGATGCCATCGCTGCTTTGAGGAGGCTCTGGAGACATAGCAGACCTAGCTCCACTTCTTCAAGGGCTTTGGATGAGGATGCTTGTTCATAGTTCAAAAAAGCGCTATTAGGCGCTCGCCTAGGCGTGCTTAAGCGCTCGGCGTTGGCATAGCACCTAACTTTGGCCCTAGGCGCTCAAAAAAGCAGCCTTGAGGTCCTCCGGCAAGAAATCAGCCTTTCCGGCCAGGAATCATGTTTCTCAGGTGAGAAATCAATCTCCCCAGCGAGGATGAATCCTCGCCGACGAGGGATTCAACTACTCCAACGACAAGTTGACTGATTCCAGCGAGGGATCGAGCTTCTCCGGCAAGGGACATAGGAAGAGGGAGAGAGGACAAGGGGCAGAGGCGGCGTGAGGAGGAAACCTAAATTTCCCGCTGCACCATACGAGAGCTTCACTAGGAGAATATGAAGATGGGCCTGTGGTTTAATGGCTAGGCCAGCCCATCTAGCTTATTTCTTCAGGCTACAGTACTAACACCTACTCCCTTCGTTCCTAAATATAAGTCTTTGTAGAGATTTCACTAGTGAACTACATACGGATGTATATAGACATATTTTAGAGTATAGATTCAATCATTTTTCTCCGTATGTAGACCCTTAGTGAAATCTCTTAAAAGACTTATATTTAGGAAACGAGGGAGTAATTCCTAGTTGCGCCTAAGCTAGAAAAGCGCGAGTAGGTGGCCAACCGCATAATTAACGCCTAGCGCTTTTTTGAACTTTGCTTGTACTTCTTCCTTTGTGGTGGCTAGAATGGATGGTGACTTCACTATGGAGCATGGATATGGTTTCTCTATTTGCGGCTCACTTGATCTGGGGAGCACCCTTGCCTTAGCTACAAGCCAGCTGGGGATGCTATGCATCTCACCATTCTTCATCAGCAGCAGTCACTGCAGTAGGGTGGTACCATCGTGGACAGTTGCTAGACTACTAAAAAAAGGGGCTATAACTAGTTATTGTCTACTAGTAGGTCTTAAATAATGTTGGATATTTACTTCCTAATGATGAGATCGATGGGATTGGACAACTGGTTGCTCCATGGGAACATAGTGGTCTGAATCGGAACTGCTCTAGCTAGGGAGCTATGTAAGAAAATAAGATGCTGCTGTGAGTATGGAAAAGTTATCTTCTACACCTTATGCTTCTGTTATTTGTTTCAGATTTCAAGCACCATAAAATTATGCCAGCATACTATGAAAGGAAATATGTGGGAAAGACAGCGTTATACCATTCAAGCCAATGATACACTCGGTGTTATTCAGTGGCGCTCAACACACAAGGTATACTTGTTAAGCATCTCATTTCTGTTATTGATTTTATTTTTAATTTCCATATCATATCTAATTGTAGTGTTTCTTTACTGAGTGCAGGGGGATAATGATGGACACTCCTGCAGAACGAGGTCTCAGGAGCTTGCAGCCAAAGGGGAGCATGCTGATCAATCACTACCTCCTGACCCAGACGTACCAAGGCGAATACATGGTGCTGATACTGCTGCACCAAACACACCTGGACGCACTAATGATGCTGAGGCTGCTCCATCAGATGCACCGGGGCATACATATGGTGCTGAAGCTGACCCAGCCGTTAGAGTTTCAATGGCTGAGTGGTTAAGTCGCCTTCAAACTAGCCAAGACAGACTAGTAGCAATTGTGGAGCAATTTTCAGCAAGGCTTGAAAGAGATACATACATGTTAGAGCAGATCATGTTGCAGCAAGCTAAACTTGAGAAGGCTCTCCAGGTGCACACCGCATCTTCAAATGCCATATCTGAGAGGGTTGAACAGATCAACAAGCAACTTGATCAAATTGCTCCACTAACAACTCCCGCGGCAGGTCAGTCACCTTCTGCTTCACTTCTTGATCTACTATAGGGAGATTATCCATCTCTTTAATTTGATGTGATAGGAAGTGAAATAGGTTGGTGTCTGTCGTATTACAACATTGCAGGAACTCCAGCAGATATTACACATGTATTGCAAAAATTACAGTAGACATGCACAGTGCACATTTACTGTTCTAACCATAGCTACACTTACATTTCCTGTGACTTGTAGGTAGCAGAATCCATGATAGCACGCTAGAATGAAGGAACTGGCGTTGGCTTTGCAGTGAGCTCGTGATGTTGGCAGAGAGATCGATAGATATCCCACTGCCGTTGTGGCAATGACGTAGTAATACAGATGAGCAAATTTTTAGCATCAGCTTAACCCGAGACGCCGTGGAAGAGAAGTGATGGGAGTAATGCAGTTCTGGAACCATACAAGATTGTAATGAAAATTGGTATTCTAGTGCATACTGGACTTTAGGGGACGCGCCCCGTCCCATCCACCTCCTGTTCCCCACCTCCCATCCACCCAGGCCAGCGGCGGGTTCCCTCCGGCAGAGGACGCATCCACGCACGCTCGCACGGTGAGGCAGGGAGGGCCAGCCACCCGCGGATTGACCTGCGCCCGACCGTTCGGCCCTCCCCGCACCTCGTCTCGTCGACCCTGAGTGGATTCGGCCGGCGGGGAGCTTTGCCCCGTCCCAGTTCGCGCCGCTCCGACAGCGGCGAATCCACCGCTAGCGCACAGTGAGTAATAGATTCTGCTGCTTCCCTTGGGTCGTGCGACTCGAATTCGAGTCGAGTTTGGCGCTTCGTGACACGGATGTCGCTCTAACGGTTGTCCGCACGCTTCTGTCAGGACCGAAGGGTAGGGATAGTGTTCTTGTCGCAAGGGGAAAGGGGAAAAGTATCGCCTCCATAGGAATTGTATTACTGTAAGAGGAATATCCGTTGCTTAAAGGCAAGACAAGAGGAATCAATGCTGAGCTAAGCCACAACCCGACATGCTTTATAGGCGAGAGTTTAACCCACAGTAACTATCAGGTGAATTACCGACAATGGCTACAGTTAAAACGGCAACGGACAGTGAACAGTCTGATCCAACGGCTGGTACGAACTGGTACACGAGAGATACGTTAGCAGTCGTTGGATAACTGACGAAGCTGCA
Source organism: Hordeum vulgare subsp. vulgare (assembly GCF_904849725.1). Classification (NCBI taxonomy): domain Eukaryota; kingdom Viridiplantae; phylum Streptophyta; class Magnoliopsida; order Poales; family Poaceae; genus Hordeum; species Hordeum vulgare. The sequence goes on along the minus strand of NC_058518.1, from coordinate 237,968,317 downwards.
AGTGTTAACTGAAGATGGTCCTGACATTGCCCTCTCCTTAGGCACGACGTGTCCTCACAGCGTGTTCCTGTCGTGGCGCCATTGGGAAATCGTCTGATTGAAGAAGTCCGGGAAGGTATACTTGATGAAATCAGCATCTTCCCACGTAGACTCAGTTGGTAACAGATTTTCCCATTGCACTTGCCACTGAACGACTGGAATGTTGTGTCTTGGAATCTGCTGAACCTGAAGAACTGAAGCAGGACCCATCTTGATGGAACCATCAGCCAAAACCATTGGTAGATTAGGACTAGGGATAGAGTGAGATCCCACATGTTTCTTGAGCTGGCTCACATGGAAAACTGGGTGAATCTTGACATGTTCTGAAAATTGTAATTTGTAAGCAGATTTGCCAATCTTCTGTATGATCATGAAAGGTCCATCAAATTTGTTTTGTAACTTGAGAGCTCCTCTGAATCCAAAAGCTGCCAATCTATATGGAGCCATTTTCAAATAAACCAGTTCTCCCACTTGAAAAGACCTTTCCACTCTTTTTAAATCAGCATATTTCTTCATCCTGTTCTGGGCCACTATTAAATTGTTTCTGAGCTGGTCCAACATTTGTTGTTTCACTGTTAAAAAGTCTTGTGCTTCCTCATCATCTGGCCTAGGTATAGCTAATTCACTAATCATTGGGGGAGGGTAACCATATAATGCTTGGAATGGAGACATTTTTAAACTAGTATGATAAGTGGAGTTATACCAGAACTCTGCCAAGGATAGCCAGGCAAACCACTTACTAGGAGCAGTAGTGGTCATGCACCTTAGATAGGTTTTTAAACATTGGTTGATCCTCTCTGTTTGGCCATCAGTTTGAGGATGATAAGTTGTGTTGTATCTTAATTCCACTTTTACAGCAGCAAAAATATCCTTCCAGAGCTTGCTAGTGAATATCCTGTCTCTATCTGAAATGATCAGTTTGGGAGGACCATGTAATCTGATTATCTGATCCACAAATGCTAGGGCCACACTCAGCATAGTGTAAGGGTGTGACAAGGGAATAAAATGAGCATACTTAGTGAATCTGTCCACCACTACCATGATCACATCATATCCTTTTGATACTGGTAATCCCTCAATAAAGTCCATGGATATGTGTTGCCAAGCCAAGTCTGCAACAGGTAGAGGGTCTAGCAATCCAGGTTGAAGACAATTTTCATGTTTAGCTCTCTGACATATAGGGCAAGAAGCAATAAACTCTTCTACTGCTTTCTTTAGTCCAGGCCAATAAAAGATATGCTTAACTCTTTGATTTGTTGCTCTATTTCCAGAATGTCCCCCTACTGGTGAACTGTGGAGGGCTGCTAGTAACTTAGTTCTCAAAACAGGGATGTTACCTACCAAAATTCTGCCCTTGTATCTGATGATCCCTGAATGCAGTGTATAATCAGAATCAGCTTGATTTTCTTGTAGTAGCACCTTTTCTAATATTGTTTTACGGCCTTTATCTTGTTGGTAACTTTCCACTAGCTCCTGTGCCCAAGTAGGAGTAGCTATAGAGATTGCCATACAGCTAGGAAGTACTCTGGATAAGGCATCAGTACCTTGTTAAAAACTCCCTTTTTGTATTGGATTGTGAAGTTGAATTCCAACATTTTCATCATCAGTTTGTGTTGTATCCCCTCAGTGAGCTTTTGATCAGTGATGAATTTCAGAGATTGTTGATCTGTCTTGATTGTGAGATCATTTCCCAATAGATAGTGTCTCCATCTCTTAAGGGCTTCCAAAATAGCTAGAGCTTCTTTCTCATATGTTGACAGAGCAGCATTTCTAGGGCAGAGGGCAGAGCTATAGTAAGAGATTGGTCTGCCTTCTTGCATTAGCACAACTCCTATTCCTTTCCCTGAAGCATCAGTTTCTAACACAAAGGGTTTGCTGAAATCAGGTAATGCTAGTACTGGAGCAGATATCAGTGCAGCTTGCAACTGTTTGAAAGCTGCTTCTTGAGCCGCTTGCCAAGAAAATTTTCCTTTCTTTAACACATCATGAAGGGGTCTGCATATTACTCCATATCCTTTAATGAACCTTCTATAGTACCCTGCCAACCCCAAGAAACTTCTTAGTTTAGTTACTGTATCAGGAGTAGGCCATTCAGCAATAGCTGATATTTTCTTAGGGTCTGTTGCTACCCCTGCAGCAGAAATAACATGTCCCAAGTATTCTACTTGTTGAGCAGCAAATACACACTTGGACAACTTAGCAAAGAGACTATGGGTCTTCATTGTTTCCATAACTATTTTGATATGCTCCAAATGCTCTTTGAGATTTTTACTGAAAATCAGTATGTCATCAAAGAAAACCAGCACAAACTTTCTCAGATGGGGTGCAAAAATAGTGTTCATTAATTCCTGAAATGTGTCAGGAGCATTGGACAATCCAAAGGGCGTGACTAAATATTCAAAATGTCCTAAGAAGGTTCTGAAAGCAGTTTTAGGAATATCTTCAGGACTCTTTCTGATTTGATGGTAGCCAGACCTTAAATCCAACTTGGAAAAATAAGTAGCTCCATGCAATTCATCCAATAAATCTTCAATGACAGGGATGGGAAACTTGTTTTTGACTATCAGTGAATTTAGTCTTCTGAAATCAGTGCATAGTCTCATTGATCCATCTTTCTTCTTTACTAATATAACAGGAGCTGCATAGGGACTTTGGCTGTGTCTGATAAAATGAGAGCTAATAACTTTTTGATTTGATCCTCCATTTCCTGTTTTTGATGATGAGGAACCCTGTAAGGTCTTACTTGGGGAGGAGTAGCCCCAGGGATTAATGGAATTGTGTGATCCAAAGCCCTGTGAGGAGGAAGACCTGTTGGTTCTTCAAACAAATCAGCATATTCCAGAAGTAGTTTCTATACTTGAGGAGGAGTCTTGCAACCCTCAGGTGCATTCATCATGATGTTGTTGATTTGCACTAGAAACACTTCCACACCTTTATCCAGCAACTTATCCATTTTCTCTGCTTTAACTTATTTCAAACTTTCAGCATTGGTAAACATAGCAGTAGTAACTGTCTGCTGTCCTTGAACTGTAAAGCTAAATAGCTTTTTGGGAATGTCAAATGCTACTGGACTCACAGCTGTAAACCAATCATATCCTAGAATAGCATCATGACTAGGTAGAGATATGGACCTGAAACTGTGCTGCAACTTCAGCTTGCCTAACTGAAATGTACATTGAGGAATTACTGCTTCAGATACTAATGTTCCTCCTCCTGCTACAACTATCATTCTTGGTTTAACTGGAATTAACTGAGAGTTAGCTTTAACTGCAAAATCTTGATTTAAGAATGAAGATGTACTACCAGAATCCAGTAGGGCTACAACTCTTTTTCCATTTATGTGTATGATGACTGTAGATGTAGGCACAGTCAATTGCTGTCCCATAGCAAAGGCACAGATGAACATAGCTTGTTCCCCTTCAGAGATAACTTCAGGTTGTTCCTGATTTGAATTTTCTTCCATCTCCTGTGCCAATTGTTCTTCTGCCTCTTGTTGCATCATGTGTAGATTAGGAACTAGCTTACATTTATGTCCATGAACCCATTTGTCTCCACATCTCCAACATTCTCCAAGTTTCCTAACTCTTTGGTAACTCTCATCAGATTTTGGTAGAGTTGTTGTTGTAGTAGCCACTGAAGTAGTAGCTATTTGTTTGCCTACAGTGATGCTTGTATTAGGCCTGTTATAAAAATTGTAGTAAGGAACATTGTTCTTCTTGACCCAAGATGACACAGGAGGATGACAAGGTTCAACATCCCTAGCTAACCAGTATGAATCAATGAGTGTTTGTGGTCTTAAGGGCCTGACTTGAAATTTAATTCCATCCCTTAGCCCATTCACAAAGTATCTCACAAACCAGAGTTCATTTAACTCAGGATTTTCCTCCTGGATGTCAGCCATTAAATCTTCAAACAATTTAGTATATTCAGCAACAGTGCTACTGCCTTGCTTGGCAGAGTTAAATTTCTCTGTGAGATCATAAGATCCTTGTTCAGAAAATCTTTTGACAAGTTCAGCTCCAAACTGTTTCCAGCTCAACTGTTTCTTCAGAATACCAGACCTTCTGAGCCAAGTATCAGCATCACCCACAATGTAGACCTGAGCAAGTGAAACCTTATATTCCTCTGGAGCTGCACACATCTGAAAATATTTGTTACATTGTCTGATCCGTCCAACAGGATCTGTTCCATCAAATTTAGGAAATTCCATTTTTGGTCCTTTGGTTAATGATTTCATGAATTGAGCTTGCATATCCTGTTCATAATTTCTGTAATAACCCTGCCACATGTTTCTGTCTTTGTTACCTTGATAGAGTCTATTGAAAACAGGGGTTTGACCTCCACCTCTTGCAGTGACAGGAGTACCCATAGCACTAGCATTCTCATTTCTCTGCTGATTATCATAACCAGGAGGAAAAGACTGTCTCTGAACTTTCAATGGAGGTAAGTTGTGTGCCTGGATCTCTTCAAACTGTTTTGTTTTTTGTTTCTCTAGTTCCAATTGCTTCCTCAACATCTCATTTCTGGTTTGTTGCTCTTGCAAATTCTCCTGATGCAAAGTAGGGGATTTCACTGCCTGACTAGAGCTAGCTGGCTGCACATTACTCACAACTGTTCCTCTAGATGGAGCAATATTTTGCAACACTAAACTGATGCTTGATAATTGCTTACTCAGATCTAGCACTGCCTTCTCTATGCTACCCACATGTACAAATATATCACCTTGCTTAGCATCAATGGAGTGCATGTCAGCCTGAAGTTTTGACACATCTGCTCGCAGCACCGAATTGTCTTTTTGTAGGGTAGCAAACTCCTCTCTCACAGCCAACAGATCTTGCACATCAGCTTCATCAATAGTGCCTTTACGCCCCATCTCCTTGATCTCAGTCCTGGTGAGGAATTTTACCACGGTTCAACCGCAACCCTTCCAGAGAACTAAGATCCTTCCGCCGCCTAGATCCACGCCTCCTGAAGCATACAAATCAGTGCAAGGACATGGAATTTTACGGATCAAACAGTGTGTTCGATCAACCACTCCTGCTCGACTGATTTATGCCCGAATGAAAACACCGCCACCAACGCCACCAGAATTCTGCCGAAGTTGAACACCGCCGCCTACGCCGCCATAACTAAGCCAATCTTCCTCTAACAGGGTGGGAAAAGGGTGGGAATCACGGATCGGGAGGGAATTCTATCACTCTATCATCTTTGTCGCCGAGGATCGTTTGCTCTGAATACCAATTTGTCAGGACCGAAGGACAGGGATAGTGTTCTTGCGCAAGGGGAAAGGGGAAAGTATCGCCTCGATAGGAATTGTATTACTGTAAGAGGAATATTCGTTGCTCAAAGGCAAGACAAGAGGAATCAATGCTGAGCTAAGCCACAACCCGGCATGCTTTATAGGCGAGAGTTTAACCCATAGTAACTATCAGGTGAATTACCGACAACGGCTACAGTTAAAACGACAACGGACAGTGAACAGTCTCATCCAACGGCTGGTACAAACCGGTACAGGAGAGATACGTTAGCAGCCGTTGGATAACTAACGAAGCTGCAAGTGTTAACTGAAGATGGTCCTCACAGCTTCGCTCCCTGCGCCGCCGCCGCCTCCTCCTTCCGCCACGGGCGCCCCTCCTCACCCTCCCCCCTTCAGCGCCCCGCCTGGCGGTCGCTCCGACGCCGGGCGGCCAGATAAAGCCGCTGCTCGCCCTGTGTCGTCTCAGGCGTCCTCCCTGGGGGCCTGGGCTCGGCTGCTTCCCGGTCGGTCCTGCCCGACCTCATGTGACCTGGAGCCGGTCGATGATGGGTGGATGTTTGCACAAAACCGGAGGCGCTCATGTTGCCCCGTGAATGATGCTCCGCGCTCGGGGGTTTTTTCCACTGTTTTGACCTTGCAAAGTAAAAGTAAAAATGGAGACGATAGTTGTGAATAGACCCAGGGGCCGTAGTGTTCACTAGTGGCTTCTCTCATGAAAGCAAGTAGACGGTGGGTGAACGAATTACCGTCAAGCAACTGATAGAACCACGCAAAGTCATAACGTTATCTAAGGCAATGATCATATCTATAGGCATCACGTCCAAAACAAGTAGACCGATACTTTCTGCATCTACTACTATTACTCCACACGTCGACCACTATCCAGCATGCATCTAGTGTATTAAGTTCATAAGAACAGAGTAACGCCATAAGCAAGATGACATGATGTAGATGGACAATCTCAAATCTATGATGAAAGCCCATCTTGTTACCCTTGATGGCAACAACATGATGTGTGCCTTGCTGCCCCTTCTGTCACTGGGAAAGGTCACCGCACGGTATGAACCCAAAACCAAGCACTTCTCCCATTGCAAGAATCATAGATCTAGTTGGCCAAACAAAACCCAAGACTCGGAGAGACTTACAAGGATATCAAATCATGCATATAAGAAATCAGCAAAGACTCAAATATAATTCATAGATAATCTGAACACAAATCCACAATTCATCGGATCTCGACAAACACACCGCCAAAGAGGATTACATTAGATAGATCTCCATGAAGATCATGGAGAACTTTGTATTGAAGATCCAAGAGAGAGAAGAAGCTATCTAGCTACTAACTACGGATCCGTAGGTCTGAAGTGGACTACTCACGAGTCATTGGAGAGGCGATGATGTTGATGTAGAAGCCCTCCAACTCCAAAGTCCCCTCCGTCAGGGCACCGGGAAGGGTCTCCAAATGAGATCTTGCGGAAACGAAAGCTTGCGGCGGCGGAAAAGTGTTTTTGTGGATGCGCTGATTTTTTCTGGGATTTTAGGGAATATATAGGCCAAAGAGCTAGGGCAGGGGAGCTCCAGGGAGGCCACAAGCCTGGTCGCCGCGGGCCCCCCTGGCCGCGGCGTCAGGGCGTGTGGGCTCCCTGTGGGCCTCCTTCCTTGGCCCTCAAGTCCCCCATCTTCTTCTATTCTGGAAAAATTTATTTCGGGGATTTTATTCTGTTTGGACTCCGTTCCAAAATCAGATCTGAAAAGAGTCAAAAACACAGAAAAAATAGGAACTGGCACTTGGCACTCAATTAATAAGTTAGTACCAAAAAAGATATAAAAGGTATATAAAACATCCAAAGTTGACAAGATAACAACATGAAACTATCAAAAATTATAGATACGTTTGAGACGTATCACGCTCCGTCCGGCTCGCTGCAGGAACTCACCCGCACTGCACCAACCAGCGCAACACTCTCTGGCCTCAAGCGTCCTGCACTTGGCTGGCTTCTGCTGATTTAGCCAGATGGTTGACTTCTCACAAAAGAGGGCACGATGTTCTGGATATTTTTTCTTCTTCCGCTGACACCACATTGCTTGCATGGCTGCGTGGTAACCAACGTTCTACTCTCCTGTTGTTACCACGTGTTGCTTTCCTACATGCTTGCTGCTTCATGTGTTAACTCTTTCCCGTAGCTACCTCCTTTGTCCGGTGTTGGATGCTCATGCACCTTTGTCTCGTGTTGCATGCTCTTCTTGCTAGTTGTTTTCTAGTTTTCTTTTTTTTCCGCTGCGTCCACCAAATCCGTTGATATTTTTGTGTTTTCTCATGCCATGCGAGTCCACCATACCTTAGCCCGTCGGCCTTTTCTTCGGTCCTGATCCTTTTTATACAACTTTTGTGGCCTATTTGCTCTTGTTGTTTTCTATAGGATTTTCTGGATTTCTTTTGCATTATCGATCTACGTCCATCGTGCCTTATCCGACGAGCTTCTTTCGCCGACGGTTGTCGTGGACTATGATTTTCTGCACAATGCTGTATTCTCTTATGTGCCATCTTCTTTTGACAACCCATCTTTTCTTGATACTTATCTTGTATCTTCAAGTGATGCCGTGTCTACCTCTGAGGTGCCATCTCTTCATTCTCTCCTTCGGTGACTCGACAAGTTTTGAAGACTCTTCATGCTACAACGACACTCTCAAGACGCGGATTTGGATTATCATTGTTTTTTTAGTATTACACTTCTTCAAATGCAACGCTATTGCATACGCTTTGCATTTTAGGGGGGGGGGGTGTTAGGAAGTATTAGTATTAGTCTAGGAGTCCTTATTACTCTATTAGTATTAGTCTAGGAGTCCTTATTAGTCTATGTTTACTTTCCTTGCACCTCAAGTCATGTGTAATACATATATGCCCCTTGGGCCTTCAATACATATAAGTTGCTTTCCTAACATTAATAACCTCGCTAGGCGGAGTTTGGTCAAGATATTTGTGCAACCCTATGATGTCTCGTTTGTGTGCCTACAAGAATCTAAATTAGCTTCAATGGATCCGCTTCTGATCAGCCAGTATCTTGGTCCTGCCTCTGATGGGTTTGATTTTTTGTCGGCTGATGGTACGAGAGGTGGAATTCTTTTGGCATGGCGCTCGGACAGATTGTGTTGCTCGTTGGTACACAAAGGGGAATTCTCGATCACTATCAGGGTGACCTCTCTGAGAGATGACAAGACCTAGAGGGTTACATTTGTCTATGGACCATAGGGCCGGGCTGAGAAGCTGCGCATTCTGGAGGAGCTGGTCGCTTTGGGCTGTCTGGAGATTTTGCCTTGGATCATTTGTGGAGACTTCAATATCGTGAGGAATGCGGAATAAAGAAGAAGTGGTCGAGCCAACCGTGGGGTTATGAACAAGTTCACACATACTATCAATGTGTTGGGCTTGCTGGACATGCCATTGAGGGGGCGGAAGTATACTTGGTGTAATGAGCAGCGGGACCCCATTTTGGCTAGGTTGGACATGGTGTTCCACAATGATGCTTGGGAGGACACGTTTCTGATCAGCGACATCTCGGCTCTGAGTTCCAACATTTCACATCATTGCCCTCTCTTGTTGTCATGCTGTGAGGCGAGACCTAGGGCCTTCCGCTTCCGCTTTGAGAACTTCTGGTGCAAATTGCGTGGTTTCATGGATGTAGTCGGCAATGCGTGGGATAGGGAAGTTCTGTGTTCTGATCCAGTTTTCGTTTTCAACACCAAGCTGGGGCGTACTGCTAAGGCGTTGAGGAGTTGGGGCCAAAGGAGGCAGAGCGAACCCGCTCTGCAATTTCATATTGGTAATGAGGTTATCTTGCGCCTGTATGAGGCTAGAGAGCGTCGCCCTCTCTCGAAGCAGGAGCGGGGCCTTCGGGCGCTTCTCAAAGGAAAGTGCCTTCCCTTCCCTTCCTTGGAGAGGGTCAGGCTGAGGCAGCCCTCGAGTCAGGGACCTGAAGGAGGGGGATGCAACCACGAAATACTTCCATATGAAGGCGAACACTCAGCGCTGCGAGGGTTTGATTCCAATGCTGCAAGATGGCGTTCATTGTGTTGCAGATCCGGAGGCCAAAGTGGAGCTGGCCTGTGATTTCTACCGCAGACTGACGGGCCAGGCGCGTGCCCGCTCGCGGGCCATTAACTTGGGTGCTCTTGATCTATGGGTTCTCTCCCCGGAAACGGTCGCTTGCTTGGAGGCACCTTTTTTTTTACTGAGGATGAAGTACGCCCGGTGATTATGGATAGGCCATCTGACCGTGCACCTGGCCCGGACGGTTTCACCGGGTTGTTCTTCAAAATCTGCTAGTATACAGTGAAAGTTGACCTGCTTCGGGTGTTTCACACACTGCATGCCGGGAGGTTTGGTTCCTTTGATTGTCTCAATTCGTCTGTGATCACTCTGCTCGAGAAGAAGGCGGATTCCATGATTTGTCGGACTTCAGGCCCATTAATCTCATTCATTCGGCTGCCAAGATCTTCGCCAAAACCCTCTCAGACATGCTGGCCCCCTTCTGCTCGGTCTGATCTCTAAGGCTCGATGTGCCTTTGTGTTTGCTAGAAATATCCATGAGAATTTCAAGCTGGTGAAGAATGCGGCGAAATGGTTGCATGGAATAAAAACCTCTGCGGTCTTGATGAAAATTGACACTTCCAAGGCCTTCGACACTTTGACCTGGTGAAAGTGCGTTATATTGACTAGAGGGGGGGTGAATAGGAGATTTTTAGAATTTCATCACTGAGGAAATTCCTTTTGAGGAAATTCCTCACTGATGACTATCTTACAGCAGAAACGGTTACGGATCAGACGTGCAAACTTTCACAATAGTAGTATTACAGAGTGAAGAATGTGAAAACAGATTGCACAGTAAGCAGGCACGCAGAATACAGATGATGATTAACTCAAGTGAAGAATTTGGGGTTGAGGAAATTCAGAGAAAGTCTTCAGCAAATTCTTCAAACAGACACAGTGAAAGTCATCAGCACATAATACAGAGAAAGTAAAGAGTTGAGGAATTAGAACCCGATTCTTGGTGAAGACTGTTGTTGATGACCCAGTTCCAACTGCTGTGGCAGTTGTACATCTGGTTTGGAGCGGCTTGGTATTGAAACCAAAGGACACCCAGTCCCGGGACACACAGTCCCTACCGTATTCTCCTTGAGCTAAGGACACACAGTCCTTGCCCAACACTCGTGGTAAGTCTTCAGGGCAGACTTCCAAACCCTCACAAACTCGGTCACCCGACGATCCACAATTGACTGCTGGATTGCTCTAGACCATGACGCCTAACCGTCTGGAGGATGCACAGTCCTCAAAGGTGAAAGGCTTCAGTCCCACACAGGAACAACTTCTTCAGTGATGCTCAATCACTAGGTTTGGTTTATGGTTTCGGTGGGTGGTGTATTTCCTCACTGATGATTGACACTCGAAAGCTCTGAGGAATTTGGGTTGCTCTTATGACAAGTGTCAGTTTCTAACGGAGCAGCCAACCAGCTAGTGGTTGTGGGGGGCGGCTATTTATAGCCTGGGAGCATCCCGACATGATTTGACATTAATGCCCTTAAATAATATGACCATTGGAGTGGATAAGATCAGTGACTTGGCGTGGCTTATCGAAACGGTCGGGACTCTCAACTGTGAGAGTCCTCATGTCACTCATATTCCTCACTTGAGGCTTTTGGTAGGATTTGGCTTAGGTTGAGCATCATGAGGAAATCCATTCCATAGTGTTACTTTGACCCCCTTTAACAGTACGGTGTTCCTACTCATTAAGTGCGAAGAAAGTAGAACAGAAAACGTAAATCTTCATGCTTCAATTTCTTCAGAACGATTTTCTTCAGGAACCACCGATCTTATCAATATCAATATCTTCATGAGGAATATCAATTTCATCGCAAATTCTTCGCGATTCATTACTTCAGCTTCAGACCAATTTCTTCAACTGAAGACATATATTTTTAGGGGTCGATATTCTTCAAATATCTCAAACTCCTCAATGACTTATAGATCCTGTGTACACTTATAAACACATTAGATACTTAACCTATAAGTCTTCAAACCACCAAAATCACTAAGGGGCACTAGATGTGCATACCTTGAGGATTTTGCTTTTATAGCATATGCACATTGATGATTTATATCATGGAGATCTCCCCCTGAATCTTGTAAATCATGCATACATATAACGTATCATATGAAGAAAAATGAAAATGCATGATGGCAAATGGTATCTGACGAATTCCAGCATGCGTGCATTAAAACTTGAGGAATAAGCATGCGAAGAAAAACGTTCAAAAAGCGTCAGAGTACCATCGGGCTTAAGTTACAACTCATTACATAAAAACTTCAGAAGAGCCAAGAGTTTGTAACTTAAATATAGTTCATACGCCCCAAAAATAAATCCCGTTTGAAGACTAACTCTCAAGTTTCTCCCCCTTTGTCATCAAGTGACAAAAAGGGACAAACTGAGGACTAACGCCCGTGAAGACGTCATTTCTTTGCGGTTGAAGAAGATCCTTGGCGCTTCTTGGGGGTAGTCTTCTTTGTTGGTCCGGTTGCAGTGTCGAGTTGTTCCTCATCAGATTCGGCGGTGCGGAATGACGAGAAGGAGCTGTCTTCAAGATCTGGCACAGGAATGGGCCTGAACTTCTTCTTGGGAGGCCACGACCAGTCAAAGTCCTCCTCAAAGTTCAATTCTTCAAGCTCAGTCTGGGTCTTCAGATGTGCAAGGGTAGCCCAGGTGCGATCAAAAACCTCAGGCAGATAGTGATGATTAAGCTTCACACTGTTCTGTGTCTCAGTGAGGGTTTTCACAATGGCACCAAACTGGCGTTTGACCCATTTGTGGTTGTGATCCACCTTCTGATGAAGACTGAGAAGAAGCTCTCTGGTGTTTAGCACGCGAGGAGGAACTGGGCTTGGCGGACGAGTCTCAGTGTCGTCCCATGAGGAATATGCATCTGGTTCTTTAAATTGACCATCAAGAGGCCTGCTTCCTTCATCAATTACAGACTTTCCTTTTCCCTCAATGGGCTCGAAAGTCTTCTTGTTGACACGGATAGGAGGCATATAACCAACATGGTTCTGGAAATCTGCGTGAAAGTTGATGCCTGTCCTTGTCCTGAGGAATCTCATGATACATGGTGCATAAATTTTGTGATCATATGGGCACATTGCATTGTCAGCCAAAGTCCTCAAGAAGAAATCATGGATATTCATGGGGATACCGTGAATGATGTTGAAGAGGATATTCTTCATGAGGCCAACGACATCTTCGTCATCATCATGGCCTTTGATTGGCGCTAGCACACTGTAGAGAATGCGGTAGACAGACCGGGGTGTGTACTTGAGCTCATGGACGAGGAATGTGGTTCTTGAGGGTTTTCCTGCAGCCAAAGGCTTCATGAGGACTTCCATCATTCCATTTGGCAGCTCACGCTCACCATAAAGCTTCACTACCCCTTCTGAAGGAATTGGTACGGGCAGTTCTCTGAGGAGTTCATACGCTGGAGCCTTGTAGTGAGTATTTTGGGTCATCCAGTCGAACACCCAAGTGTTGATGTCATCAGCATTGCCCGAGATGTGCAGAGTTGAATAGAACTGAAGAATTAGCTCACTATTCCAATCTGATATGTCGGAGCATATAGGGAGCAAACCTGCATCATGTAGTACACTGAGAACTGGTTCCATGCAGGGAATCTCTTCAAGTTCAGCATGAGGAATGTGCCTGTGCTGAAATATCTTGTTGCGGCCACAGAGCACAGAAGCATAGTAGTTCATCTGCGTCCTTGTCCAAAACTTCAGATGCCTCATTTGAGGCTTGTCATAAGGATTCTCTCCGATGAAATACATGCGTTCCTCAAAGAAATTCTCTTTCTGAAACTTTGGCCTCTTCGAGAATGGCAGGCGCTGAACTGGATTGAGATTGTGCTGAGGAATGGGAGGGGAAACAACCATGGCAGATTCTGGGTTGAGGACAATGAATTCATTGTCACGGGCGGGAACATTTTCTTCAGCAGTTTCCTCAGGATGAGGAATTTCTAGTTCTAGCTGAGCATCAGGCTGAGGAATTTCTTCATCCTTCTCAGCTTGAGGAGTTTGATCAGCCTGTTCAGTGGGAGGAGCCTGCTCAGACTGGACATTTTCTTCAGCTTGATTTTCATCAGCTGACTTTGTGGCAGACGCAGATTCATCAACTGCTGCAGCTGAAGCTTCAGTAAACTCTTTCGGAGGAATATGAGGTTGAGGACTGTCATCAATTTGTATTTCCTCATCAGTATGCTCCTCAGAGGCAGCATCCTTCATTTCCTCATCTACCCTTGTAGTGTGGTCACCAACGACGACCATTTCAAATGAGGGTGCAACATTAAGAGGCACCGGGTCCAGAGGGGCAGATTCTTCAGTTTCCTTGAGGCGTTTTGCCTCAATCATTTCTTCTGTTGAGGAAGCTTTTCTCTTCTTTGCTTCCTTCTCAGCACCTCTTGTCTTTTTCGCGTCTGATGCAGACGGGATTAACTTCTTCACCTTTGAAGTTTTTGGTGAAGGTGATTTCTCAACAAATTCTTCAGCCAGCAGTGAGGAACCAGCTGGAACGGAGTCATCAGCCTGCTTTGGTGAAGCAGCTGGATCAGTAGCAGTTTCATCAGGAGCGGTCTCAGTGATGATCTCTTCAATGGTCGGCTCATCAGCACGACGCTCTTGGTGTTGTTCCTCAGCTTGAGGAATTTCCTCCTCAACAGGAGATGCATCTTCTGGCTGTTCAACCAGGGGCTGAGGAGTTGGTGCTGGTGGGGGGTGACGTCTGTTGTAGTCATCAACAGCACTAGTGGCTAGCTTGATGAAATTGCGTTTGATGCTTGTGCGGTCTGACAGTTTCTCACACTTGTCAGTTAGGACTTGCAGCTCTGCCTGGGTGGACACCAATGCTTCAGGCGTCAACTTGAGAACATTTTGCCTGAGGAATTTCTCCTTTCTGGCCTTTGCCATCTTTGCCTTCTGTTCCTTCCACTTGGCTTCGTTTATGAAGGTAGCCACCATGTGGCTGACACCAGGAGGAAGTTTCAAATCATCAATGGGTGTGTTTGGGTCTTCATACCACACATTGATGAAGTCGAGGAGGACCTTGGGGTCCATCGCCAGAGGAATAGCACTGCCTGATGCTTGTGCTACCCTTTCTTGCTTGTTCCTGATGATGGCTTCCAGAGTTTCATCATCATATTCTTCACTTCCCTCTGATGCAGACGGGACTGTGATGATTTTGCTTGGGCTGGGCAGAGGTGCAGGTTCAGTAGTTGCCAAAGTCTTCACATGGGGTGTTGAAGACTTTGTCTCCGAGCTAGTTGCAGCTGGGAGTGAGGAGCTAGAGCTGGCAGTCGTAGTCTTCACGACTTTCTTCTGTACTGGCTTTGGAGGTGGAGCTTAGGACTTTTGTGTAGATGCGATTGGTGCTGAGGATTTTGGCGCTGATGGTTTTGGTGTGGACGGTTTTGGAACCGAGGGTTTTGGAGCTGAGGGTTTGGTGATAGAAGTCTGTGCAAACTTCTCTTGGGGTTTTGAAGCTTTTGGCTTTGCTGGCATAGACTTTGGTTGAGGAATCTCGGAGCCTGAGGTTTCTGCTGCTGAGGAATGAGCAGCACCGGAGGCAGCAGCTGAGGATTCATGAAATTTCTTCACTGCTGTTTCTGCTTGCTTCTTGAGCTTGGCGAGATGCCTTTCTTTTTCCTCTGGGTAGTCATCAAGTGTCATAAGACTTGAGGGATGAGCAACTTGATGATCCTCAAGCGGGGCCCTTCTGCCAGGAGGCTTCTAAGCGAATTTCTTCGCATATTTTGGAGTCACAAACCTGTACGCCTTCCACTCCTTTGCCCATCTGCGTTCAATTTTCTGCAGCCTAATCTTTCTTTTAGGCATAGTCTGAGGTTCATCATCAGGCGTGCAATAGTCCAGGTATATGTCACCAGGAATATCAACTGCTGTGTTCTGCTCCAGTTTCTTTCCTCTCTTCTGTTTCCTTTCTTCCTCCATTTTCTTTAGACGAGGAACTTTCTGAGGATTTTGAACTCTTGAGGATTCTGATGAGCCTTGAAGAGTTTCTTCCAAAAATGCTACAAATGAGTTAATGTGATGAGAACCGAGAGATTCATCAGCTGACATGTGTGTACCTGTGAATAGAGTATAGTTGCGAGGAATTTGGAGAGGTCATATGCGTTCTCAGATTTGAAGAAAATGGAAAAGTTTGACAGTTTGAGGAATATAACCACTGGTTGAGGAATTTGCTTAAGCTTCCTGTTCTTGGGTTCCAGAGTTGTACAAATCCGAAAATTTGCACAATTGAGGAATCTCGTGAAAATCTTAGATGCTTAGCTAGTTCATCAATGATTGTGGAGATGGATAGTGTTTGAGGAATCATGTGCGCATCGTATCTTGAGGAAAAACAGATTTCACATGGGAGAGGTAAAATTTTAGATCTAATCTGTTGTAAAAATGGGATATAATTACCCTGGAAGGTGCGAACGAAGAACACAAAAAGGTGGTGATGGAGAGGCTCTTCGGTCAAGTGTCCAATGCACCCTAACTTGGCAGCAGAGGACGTCTACGGCGGCGGCGGACGTAGATGTTCCGTCTCCGGCGTGATCCTGGCGGCGAGAAGGTTGAGGCAGTGAAGCTCTTCCTTGCCGGCGACAAGACTACCAGCGGTGGCGCTAGGGTTCGGTGTGCTGTGGGAGGAGAGCGATGAGGCGAAGAAGATGATACCGAGGGGGTTAAGGACATATTTATAGCCCTTTCCTCTACGTCTCCGCAGGACACGTGTAGCTCCCGTACGATGCGGTGGAGATAGTGGAGATCGTGGCTATCCAATCGTGGGAAGTGGGGATTCAGTTACTGTTCCTTTGAAGAAAACAATTTTTTTGAAGATTTGAGGATTTTCGTTACAAAATCATCAGCTGACAAGGATGCAGTGAGGATTTTGAAAAAAGTTTCAAGTAGAACGCATATGAAGAATTGAATAGACTGGATAAGTATAGCATAGAGGGAAAATCGGGTCCGATCACATTCACTTAGCAGAAACATCAAACTGAAGAAATAGCAATAAGTGAATGCTGTTGAGGACTAGAAATCACAGTCTACCTAGGCAAATGAAAGTCATCAAGTGTTTTTGAAGATTTTGCAATAGATCATCACAATGAAGAACAACTGTTTTGAAGAGAAATGCATTGTGAAGAATTTGATCATTTGAAGAAAATCAACTTGAGGAATTTCACATTGTGCGGTGGCGTTGGCCACCATATAAGAATGTTGATTACAGACGCCGCGTACAGTTGTCGTAGGGCTCTGAGAATCAATTTCTTCGTTAATTTCTTCACATTCAGAGTGTAACTGCACATCCATGGGTAGGGAGAAAGTTGCACATCGACTATGAGATAGTTGCACATCGACTATGAAACAGTTGCACCAAACGGGGAGTAAACTGCACACCCAAAAGATCAACAAAATATGTCCGTGTGGGATCTAGTTTTGAAGGGCACATCATGAGAATTTCAACCGTGAAAGCGAATCTTAATTTTGAAATTTGGTTCAAAAGTTATGACATTTTTTTAGAAAAATAAAACTCGTATTAAATGCGTTCACATGTTCATATGAAGGAAAACTCTATGTGTGCGAATAGGGCAAAGTTGCACATCGATTATAAGGTAGTTAGAGCATCTCTAACACATGCCCTATCCTATATGCAGTTTTTGGTGTTATAGGGCACTTGTTTTAGCGTTTTAGGGCACGAAAAACTTTTCTCCTTTTCCAGATGCCCTATTTTAGGGCACGCCTTCTCCAATAGCTGCCCTATTTTAGGGCACCGCAGCCGAATCGCACCACTCTTTTTTGCACATATTTCAAACATATGACGAACAACTGATATGATAAATGATCTAAAATAGTTCAAACAAATAATAGTTAAATATTAGTTAATTTATTACAACACAACATGTCTAGTTCATCAAATAGCACACAAATCAACACACAACATGAAATTGTTCATCAAATGCAACAACATCAAATAGAATAGAATCAAGTGCACAACCTTGATCTTTGCCTTCCATTCCATACCCACCACTCATCCATGAGATCCTTATGAAGATTGTCGTGGACATCGTAGTCTCGAATGCCGTGGTACATGTCAAGGAAGCGCTGGACCCGAACTGCACCTCGCCTCGGCCGAACCGGATGCCCTATCAACTCATAGGTGCCATAGATGGCATTTTGGGCACGCTCATTCTCTACGACCATGTTATGCATGAGCACGCAGGCCGTGATGATGTACCAAAGGGTCTCCTGATCCCAAAACCTCACCGGTCCTCTCACAATAGCAAATTAGTCTTCTAAAACCCCAAAAGCTCTCTCCACATCTTTCCTAGCCGTCGCTTGAGCATTGTGGAAATCAAGCTCCTTCTTACCTTAGGGGCGAACCAATGGCTTCAGAAATGTCGACCACCTCGGATAAATCCCATCCGGAAGATAGTAGCCCATGTTGTATGTGTTGCCGTTGGCTGGAAGCTCCATCGGTGGTGTCTCTCTTGTGGCCAACTTGGTAAACAGAGGTGACCAATGGAGAACATTAATATCATTGCAAGAACCACGCATGCCAAAAAATGCATGCCATACCCAAGTCTCGTGATCAGCCATGGCCTCAAGAATAATGGTGGAACCTTGCTTGTGTTCTCTGAACTGTCCATGCCATGTCGCATGACAGTTCTTCCACTTTCAATGCATACAGATAATAGATCCGAAAACCTCAATATTGGCAACCGCAAAGCGCCTCAGACACTTGATGCTCTGGCTCTCACTCATGGCCAAGTGATCATTGACAAGATCTACCGGAATGCCATAAGCCATCTGCTGCAATGCTGCAGTCACCTTTTGATATAGTCTATGTCCAAGATCTCTGACGCAATTCCTCCTCTGCTCGAATAATTTATCGTGCAACTGCACACACTCGGCAATATGCTTGAAAAAATCACTACTCATCCGAAACCGGCGTCGAAAGTACGTCTCCAGAAACACTGATCTGTAGACGAAGTATTTGTCCATGAGCTTGGCATGTCCTTCCACCCTCTTCCTCCAAATGTACTCTCGCCCCATCACCAAACCGCCGTGCTTCGGCTTCTTGTTCTTGTGCATCATCAAGAGCATCGCAATATCCTTGTCCTCGTCCATGTCCATATCCTCATCGGACGTGGTGTAATTGAACACCATCTAAAAACACAAAAAAATCACTATCTACTTCTACTAATTCACACGAGCGAATTTGCATCATCAAGAAATTTAAAGCGTGCAGTACCTTGGAGCGGGTCGGGCAGCAACGCTGGGCGGGGCCGCGGAGCGTCGGGGTGGTGCCGACGGGCAGCAAGCGTCGACGGAGACGCAACTCCACGGCGGGGAGGTGATACGCCTCCATCGTATCTACTTTTCCAAACTCTTTTGCCCTTGTTTTGGACTCTAATTTGCATGATTTGAATGAAACTAACCTGGACTGATGCTATTTTCAGCAGAATTGCCATGGTGTTGTTTTTGTGCAGAAATGAAAGTTCTCGGAACGTCCTGAAAATTTACGGAGAATATTTCTGGAAAATATGAAAAATACCTGCGCAAAGATCCACCGGAGGGGATGGGCCAGTGGGCCACAAGCACTATAGCCGCCGCCCCTGGTGGCGGCTACCAAGCTTGTGGGGGCCATGTGGCTCTGCCGCCCCCAAACTCAGCTCTATAAATTCACTTTCGTCCCAGAAAAAAATCAAGAGAGAAGATTTCATCGCATTTGCGATACGGAGGCGCCGCCACATCCTGTTCTTCATCTGGAGGGCAGATCTGGAGTCCGTTTTGGGCTCCGGAGAGGTGAAATCATCGCCATCGTCATCATCAACCTTCTTCCCTCTCCAATTCCATGAAGCTCTTCATCGTTCGTGAGTAATCTATTCGTAGGCTCGCTGGGCGGTGATGAGTAGGATGAGATCTATCATGTAATCGAGTTAGTTTTGACGGGGATTGATCCCTAGTATCCACTATGTTCTGAGATTGATGTTGCTACTACTTTGCCATGCTTAATGCTTGTCACTAGGGCCCGAATGCCATGATTTCATATCTAAAATTATTATGTTGTCACCAATATATGTGTGTTTTAGATCCAATCTTGCAAGTTGTAGTTACCTACTATGTGTTATGATCCGGTAACCCCGGAGTGAAAATAACCGGAACCACTCCCGGTGATGACCATAGTTTGAGGAGTTCGTGTGTTCACCAAGTGCTAATGCGTTGTTCCGGTTCTTTATTAAAAGGAGAATCTTAATATCCCGTAGTATCCTTTTGGACCCCGCTGCCACGGGAGGGATGTAAAATAGATGTCATGCAGGTTCTTTTCCCTAAGCACGTATGACGACACATGGAATGCATGCCTACATCACATTAACGAACGGGAGCTAGCCACATATCTCTCCGTTTTATAACTGTTGCATGATGAATATCATCCAAACAAATCACCGACCCATTGCCTACGAGTTTGTCCCACTGCTACTGTTACTTGTTCTGCTCTGCTGCTGTTACTACTGTTGCTGCTACTGTTACTTTCTGCTGGTGTTACTTGTTTTTGCTCTGCTGCTGTTACTACTGTTGCTGCTACTTGCTACTTCTGTTCCTTGCCACTGCTGTTACTCGTTACACTGCTGCTACCTGCTACAATACTTTTTCTCTCGACGTTGACGGGAAAGAATATTTCCCGTCCACAGAAAACTTCTGGCGCCATTGATACAACAGTTAGGAATAGTCAGCTGTCAACAGATCATTTCTGGCACTGTTGCTATCATACTACTTTGCTACTGATACTTTGCTTGCAGATACTAATCTTTTAGGTGCGGTTGAATCCGACACATTCAACTGCTAATACTTGAGAGTATCTTTTCACTTCCTGTCGGGCGAACCAACAAATTTGGGTTGAATACTCTACCTTCGAAAACTACCGCGAACCCACGCGCTGGTGGGCCATTGCAAGACAATTGCTAATTGTTGAGCAACTGTGAGCAGTTCTGGCTCCGTTGCCGTGGAGGCATCAAGTCAGGAACTCGTCAACAACATTTCTCTAGTTTCGTTGCCGGGGACTACTAGCAGCATTTTCTGGTGCCGTTGCCGGGGAAGGAGATTGCTATATTCTGTGAGTCACTTGGGATTTATATCTGCTGATCACTATGAAGAATTTGAAACATCCAAAAACCAAAGTTTTGCCCTCAACTACGAGGGGAGGTAAGGAACTGCCATCTAGCTGTGCATTTGATTCACCTTCAATTATGAGTAAGTTTGCGACACCACCTCCTGCTAGAAATCTTAATATGTCGCGTGTGCTTGATGATGCTTATGACGTTACTATGCTTGATACTGCTAGAGATGCTATGCCTGATACTGCTATAGATGCTATGCCTGATGATGCTATGCTTGATACTGCTTTGCGTGATGATGCTATGCTTGATATTGCTAGAGATACTACTTTGCCTGATATGCCACTAGGGGTATTCCTTGATGCTCATATTGCTAGAGTTACTGCCAATGCTCGTGATGCTTCTGAAACTGCCGATACTATTGAGATAGAACCTGCTTTTGCTCCTGCTAGATCAAGCTCTCCTAGATATGAATTGCCTGATATACCTGAGGCTTATGTTATGGAGGGAGAGATAGCTGAGGATTTTCTTGCGTGTAAGGATGCCTATGACGTTGAGAAATTAATTCTCAAGTGGAAGGAAAAATCTCTGAAAGCTAGGATGAAATACGACCTGAAGTTTGCCACTTCACCTATCTTTATCACCGATAAGGATTATGAATTCTCTGTCGACCCTGAGATAATCTCTCTAGTCGAATCTGATCCTTTCCACAGTTATGAGTCTGAGACGGTCGTAGCCCATCTTACCAAACTACACGATATAGCCACCCTTTTCACTAGTGAGGAGAAGATCCGCTACTACTATATCCTTAAGCTCTTTCCTTTCTCTCTAAAGGATGACGCTAAAGCCTGGTTCACTTCTCTTGCTCCTGGATGTGTGAGTAGTCCCCAGGATATGGTCTATTACTTCTGTGAGAAATATTTCCCTGCTCATAAGAAGCAAGCTGACTTGCAGGAAATATATAACTTTGCTCAACTCAAAGAAGAGAGTCTCCCACAAACTTGGGGGAGGCTCATCCAGCTACAGAATGCTTTGCCTGCTCACCCTCTTAAGAAGAACGAGATACTTGATATCTTCTATAACGGACTTACCGATGCTTCTAGAGACCACCTAGATAGTTGTGCCGGTTGTGTTTTTAGGAAACGAACTATAGAACAAGCTGAGATTCTATTGAATAACATCTTGATCAACGATAATGCTTGGACTATTCCCGAACCACCTCCTAAGAAAAGAGGTATTCTATTCCTCAGTCCCGAAGATATGCAAGAAGCCAAGAAATCTATGCAAGAGAAAGGCATTGGATCTGAAGATGTCAAAAATCTACCACCTATCGAAGAGATCCATGGTCTCGATAACCCGATACAAGTAGTAGAAGTGAATTCTCTGTGTAGGTTTGATGAGAGTGATATTCCTTTTGACAAACCTGCTAGCCTATGCTTTGATGAATTTGACAACTTTGTTGTCAAACAACAGAGTTTCAATGATTACGTTAGCAGACATTTGGAACAAAGTACTCGTATGCTTAGTCATTTAAGTGCTTGTGTAGACAGAAATGTCAATGATCTGAAGCTTCTGAGTAAACATGCCTCTATGATTACTACTCAGGTAGAACAAGTACTTAAATCTCAAAATGACTTGCTCAATGAATTAAATAACAACTCTGTCTGAGTCATTACTAGAGGAGGCAAAATGACTTAGGAACCTTTGTATCCAGAAGGACATCCTAAGAGAATTGATCAAGATTCTCAAGGAATTAATGCTGATACACCCAGTCATCCTAAGAAGAAGGATGATAGAAACCTACATGTCATTTCACCAAATACCGTCACACCTGAAGAAAGAAATGATATTTCTGCGTCTGATGCAGAAACACAATCTGGTGATGAACATGAACCTGGTGACAATATGGACAACGATGTTCATAATGAGGCTCAACCTAGCAATGATAAGGATGTGGAGATTGAACCTACGGTTAATCCTGATAACCCACAACCTAAGAGATACGATAAGAATGACTTCGCTACTAGGAAGCATGGTAAAGAAAGGGAGCTATGGGTTCAGAGACCCATGCCCTTTCCTCCTAATCCATCAAAGAAAAAGGATGATGAGGATTTGAGCGCTTCGTTGAGATGATAAGACCCGTCTTTCTGTAGATGCGGTTAATTGATATGCTCAAAATATCTCCGTATGCCAAGTACATGAAAGATATCTTGACTAATAAACGGAAGATACCAGATCTTGAGATCTCCACCATGCTTGCCAATTACACTTTCAAAGGTGGAACTCCTAAAAACTTGGTGATCCGAGAGTGCTCACTATACCTTGCTCCATTAAAGGAAACTACGTAAGAACTGCCTTATGTGACCTTGGAGCCGGTGTTAGTGTTATGCCGCTCTCTCTTTATCGTAGACTTGAACTGGATAAGTTGACACCCACTGAAATCTCTCTGCAAATGGCTGATAAATCAACTGCTTTCCCTATCGGCATTTGCGAGGATGTGCCTGTTGTGGTTGCTAACACCACTATCTTAACAGACTTTGTTATGTTGGATATTCCTGAGGACGATGCCATGGCTGTCATCCTCGGAAGACCCTTTTTAAACACTGCAGGGGCTGTTATAGATTGCAACAAAGACAATGTCACTTTTCATGGCAACAGTAATGAGCATACGGTGCACTTTACGAAGAAACGATATCAAGTACATTGCATCAATGCTATCGAAAAAACTTCATCGATTCTTATTGGGAGCTTTGAATGCCCTATTGCTCGTGTCAAGATGAAGTACGATTTGCTTTCGGGGAGATTCATATCCCCATTGAGGTGACTTAGTGGCTATTCGACAATTCTTCGTTTCCTCTTGCGATTCGAAAAGGTTTTCTCATGAGGATTTGATCAACCCCATTGACGGATTTCTTTCGATGACCATGAAATGGATGAATCAAAGAGTCACATACCTCTATTTTAAGCTTTCACTTTCTGTTGCTTAGAAGAAAAATGATAGATTTGGTTTAGTTTTTCCTGCTTTCTGTTTTAGCGTCCCGGAGAAAAATACCCCGAAAATAAAATTTCTCCGATGGTCCTGAAAATCTAGTATGATTTTTTCTGGAATATTTGAAAAATACTGGGACTGAGAGCTGGCCTGGGGGCCACACCAGTGGGCCACAAGCCCTGTAGCCGCCGCCCCCTAGTGGCGGCTACCAAGCTTGTGGGGCCAACAGGGACCCCCTCCACTCATTCCAGCTCCCATCCTCTTCTTCTACCTTCAGAAAAAATTGTTTCGCAGCTCAAACCCGTGTTCTTGCTCATTTGGTTGAGATTTTCGATCTCCTTGCTCAAAGCACCATTCTCCGAACCATTTTGGGGAAATTACTCCTTGGTAAGTGACTCCTCCATTGGTCCAATTAGTTTTTGCTCTAGTGCTTTATCCTTCGCGTATTCTTGCTACCTTGGTGACCCTGTTCTTGAGTTTGAAATGTTGATTTTAGCTGGTCCCAAGTAGTTTTAGCATGTGATACGGTCTCTAGGCACTAGTAGGAGTAGTTGCTACGAGTTGGGTTAATCCTTACTCACTTTTCTTTCGAAGTCTCTAAAAATTTCAGAATTTTTCAGAGCTAGAAAAAGGAAAAGATGAGTAGGTTCTTGAGAGGCTCTTCAAGCCGTAACCCCAAGGAGGATGAGAAGAACCACCCCAAGTACGTACTTACCTACTATGTGTTATGATACGGCAACCCCGGAGTGACAATAACCGGAACCACTCCCGATGATGACCATAGTTTGAGGAGTTCATGTGTTCAGCAAGTGCTAATGCGTTGTTCCGGTTCTTTATTAAAAGGAGAACCTTAATATCCTGTAGTATCCATTTGGACCCCGCTGCCACGGGAGGGATGGACAATAGATGTCATGCAAGTTCTTTTCCCAAAGCACGTATGACTACACACGGAATGCATGCCTACATCACATTGACGAACGTGAGCTAGCCACATATCTCTCCGTGTTATAACTGTTGCATGATGAATGTCATCCAACAAATCACCGATCCATTGCCTACGAGTTTATCCCACTTCTATTGTTACTTGTTTTGCTCTGCTGTTGTTACTACTATTGCTGCTACTGTTACTTGCTGTTGCTGTTACTTGTTTTTTCTCTGCTGCTGTTACTACTGTTGCTACTACTGTTACTTGCTGCTGCTGCTACTTGCTACTTCTGTACCTTGCCACTACTGGTACTCGTTACACTGCTTCTACCTGATACAATACTTTTTCTCTCGATGTTGACGGGAAATAATATTTCCCGTCCACGGGCAACTTCTAGCGCCATTGATACAACAATTAGGAATAGTCTGCCGTCAACAGATCGTTTCTGGCACCGTTGCTATCATACTACTTTGCTACTGATACTTTTCTTGCAGATATTAATCTTTGAGGTGCGGTTGAATCCGACACATTCAGCTGCTAATACTTCAGAGTATCTTTTCACTTCATGTCGAGCGAACCAACAAACTTGGGTTGAATACTCTACCCTCGAAAACTGCCGCGAACCCATGCGCTGGTGGTCCATTGCAAGACAATTGCTAATTGTTGAGCAACTGGGAGCAGTTCTGGCTCCGTTGCCGTGGAGGCGTCAAGTCAGGAACTCGTCAACAACATTTCTCTAGTGTCGTTGTCGGGGACTGCTAGCAGGAGGCAGCTCCACTGTGGGGAATCAGCGTGGCGGGGCTCACCGGCGACTTGGCAGCACCGCGTCGTGACAATAACACAGCGGCGGAGGACCCTCGTGGAAAGTCCTAGGAGGCTGGGCGGAGTGGCTCGGGGGCGGTGGCGGATGGCTGGATCGGGGATCTGCCCGTCCATGGCTTTACCACGGCGTGTGGTGGCCGAATCAAGGGCGACAATGGCCGGCGGCGATGGCGGGATTTAGCGCGGAGGCGGGGCGCCCGCGCCAATTTTTTGATGGGCTTCGACGGCAGAGAGGATTATGGAGTCGGCGGGAGCTTTTTTGGAAGGAGGGGCGGTATCAGCCGGTCGAATCGGTGGCGGCGGCGGTCCAGTGAAATGGCGGGTCGGGGGCGGGGAAGGTTTGACGATGGCGGTAGACTTCGCGCAGGCTGAAAATGAAAGGATAGGGCACCCTTCCGCGCGGTCGATACGTCCCAAACGTATCTATAATTTATGCTTGTTCCATGATCTTTTGGGTGACATTGTTATGTGTTTTGCTACACTTTCATATCATTTTACACATATTTGGACTAACCTACTAACTCAGTGCACCCAGTGCCAGTTTGTGTATCCTGATGTCGTTTTTGCATGGGCTTTTACCCAATGTTCCGAAGCTTGAAAAATTCTGAGAAAAATATATAAAAATCAGCATACCAGAAGCTTCCAGATCATCGAAGGGGGGCCAAAGGGGTGTCAGGGGCCGCCCAGGCGACCTGTGGGCGCGGCCCACCCCTAGGCCGTGCCAAGAGGCCGCCTGGGTGGGGCCCACGCCGTCTGGTGCCCTCCTTTTGCCTATATTTACCCCTCGACGAGGAAAACCCTATACAACATCCAGAATCGCGAATATCTCCATCATTCCGCCGACGCAGCGCTTCCGAGATTGGGAGCGTCAAGAGACCTCTTCCCAACACCTTGCCGGAGGGAGGATTGACCTCCGGGAGCTTCTCCACCGCCATGGACGCTTCCCGGACCTGCCGTGAGTAGTCCTCCTTGGACCATGAGTCCTTGACCAGTAGCTATGTGATATCTTCTCTCCAATCTTGTGCTTCAATGGTTAGTCCTTGTGAGCTGCCCTACATGATCAAGGCATCTATGTAATTCTCTTGTTATTGCTACGCTCGGTTTGTTGGGATTCGATGGATTACGAGATTATGTTCAGATTGTTATGAGTTATATATTCAATTATCCTTTTATATTATGTTCCTTAGTGATTCATGCATGTTCTCTGTTGCTATTTATTGCTTTGGACGAGTAGTAGATTGTAACTCCAAGAGGGAGCGTTATGCCCCTCGATGTCTAGCTTGAGTGACAGAAACATGAGACTAGGGGATGTGCTGTTGCCACCACGGAGAAAACAACGGTGCTTGTGACCGCGGTTGCAAGGATTGTTTACCTTACACATAGTTCGTTAATGCAGTTCTCCATTGCTTTGAGTTTACACTTTGGGTGGGGCTCGCAACTTAATACCGGCGAGATGTTCTGGATGGATATCTCAAGGTGCATGATTAGTAAGTAGATGCTGATGAATAAACGCTCTACTTGTCTTGGCGTACTGCCCATTACTATTGAGCCTCTAACTATCAAGTAGCATAATTAGCATTGCGGTGCGTTCATAATCTTGTCAATTGCCCAACTGTAATTTGTTTACCCAAGCATAGTTGTTTATCGTCTTTTGGGAGAGAGACATCACTAGTGAACATCATGTGACTCCGGTCCATATCACGACCATTGCTTACACCTCCATCATTTACTGCTTTCATTTACTTTTCCGTTGCAATCACTATTACTATTCTCGCTTGTGTTTTGATCCTTTGAAAACTACAAGGCCGGAGAGATTGACAACCTCTCTGCACTCGTTGGGAGCAAAGTTATTTGTGTGTATGCAGGTCCACGTCTACTACTAGCCAGGACAACGAACACCTACTTGTTGATCCTAGGAGTCCTCCGTGTTCGATAAACCTTACAGCCTCCGTGTAAGGGAAAACTTGCTGCTGACTACATCTCAACCTTCCACTTGGGGTAACCAACGAGGAGTGAGAAGTATATACATAATCTCTTCATCAAGCAAAGTTTTATGGCGCCGTTGCCGGGGACTCCAGTCTTCAAGATAGGGGAGTTGCACGCTATCTTTTACTTTTGCTTTTTAGTCTTGTTAGTTTGCTTTCTAGTTTTTGCTTTAGAGTCTTATACCATAAACCACAAAAAAATTAGTTACTTTGTTCTTGCTTGTTGTCGCTGCTATGGGTTCCACTAAAAACACCAAGTTGTGTGACTTCTCTAGTCACAACAACAATGACTTTATCTGCACTCCTATTTCTGCTCCCGCCACTGAGGCTACGTCCTATGAGATTAAACCTGATTTACTGAACCTTGTTATGAAAGATCGATTCTCCGATGCTGGAGATGCTGCTTCTTTGCACTTGACCAATTTTGTTGAACTTTGTGATATGCAAAAATATAAAGAAGTAGATGGTGATATTGTTAAATTTAAGCTTTTTTCCTTTCTCCTTGAGAGGAAGAGCTAAAGTGTGGCTTCAATCTGTGCCTAGGAATAGCACAGATTCTTGGAGTAGTGCAAATATGCTTTTATTGGAAGTACTACCCTCCCGCTAAGATTATCCAATTAAGAAGTAACATTATGAATTTTAGACAATTGGATAATGAACATGTTGCTCAAGCTTGGGAACATATGCAATCTCTTGTTAAGAATTGCCCTACACAATGTTTGACTACTTGGATGGTTATCCAAACTTTCTATGCAGGATTGAACTTTACATCGCGGAATTTGTTAGACTCGGTCGCGGGAGGAACCTTTATGTAAACTACACTTGGTGCTGCCACAAAGCTATTGGATGAGATGATGACAAATTATTCTCAATGGCACACCAAGAGAGCTCCAACAGGTAGGAAGGTAAACTCTCTTGAGGAGATCTCCTCCCTTAATGATAAGGTTGCCATGATCATGACTTTAGTTACTAAGCAAGCTCCTATTAATCCTCATGATGTTCCTTTAAATTCTTTGGTTGCTCAACAAAGAGAGCAAGTTGATGTTAACTTTATCTCTACGAACAACTTTAATAACAATGCTTATAGGAGTAATTTTGGTAGCAATCCTAGACCGTTCCCATCCAACAACTATGGGAACAACAACAATTATCCTAGCACCAAAAACTCCACTTGTGAATTAGAGAGCATGCTTAAAGACTTTATCACTTCTTAAAAAGCCTTCAACAAGAGTGTAGAAGA
Source organism: Hordeum vulgare subsp. vulgare (assembly GCF_904849725.1). Taxonomy (NCBI): domain Eukaryota; kingdom Viridiplantae; phylum Streptophyta; class Magnoliopsida; order Poales; family Poaceae; genus Hordeum; species Hordeum vulgare. The sequence goes on along the minus strand of NC_058518.1, from coordinate 237,939,850 downwards.
TAAATTAGAAAAATTATATAGTCTCTCTTTGGAGGTGGACAACATAGATCCTGATGTAGAGATGCTTAAAATTAGAACTCCCCCCCTTGAGGAAAGGAACACCACACCCATGAATGCTATCCAAGTCCAAATTAATGAGAACATAAGAATGGTAGCCAAACTTAAAGATAGATGGGCTAGAGAAAAAGAAGAGGAAGAGAGAACTAAGAGCCTTCCTACACACACTACCATTGCTACTATACAAGTTGTTGAGGATCTCAAAACTTTTAGCACCCATCACACCCTAGTCCCAATGGACCTATTGATGGTGATGCTAATACCTCAACTGTAGGACAAGAAGGTCCTTTGAATTTAGAGACTACCAAAAGAATGAGCTTAGATGACATTACTACCACTTTAATTAATGGTAGTAATATTGATTTTGACAGTTGTAATCTTTCCGAAGTTATCACTTTTTTTTGCAAAGAATGGATAAAAACCCCCACACTAGTACACTCAATATTGCCTTCACCGAGCATATTACCAATGCTCTTATCAAATCTAGGGAGGAGAAACTCAATCTAGAGACTTCTATCCCTAGGAAACTAGAAGATGTTTGGGATCCTATGGTCAAGATTAAATTGAATAATATCTCTTGCTTTGCTTTATGTGATGTTGGAGCTAATGCCTCCGTTATGCCCAAAAGAATGTATGATATGCTTGATTTGAAACCTTATGATCAATGTTCTTTTGATGTTCGTCTTGTTGATTCTTCCGTAAAGAAACCTTTAGGGAGAATTGATGATTTTCTTATTATTGTCAATGATAATTATGTGCTAGTTGATTTTCTTATTATGGACATTGAGTGTGATCCTTCATGACCAATTATTTTGGAACATCCTTTTCTCCGCACCATTGGTGCTATCATTGACATGAAAGAAGGGACCATTAGATTCCAATTTCCTCTTAAAAAGGGAATGGAATACTTCCCTCGAAAGAAGATTATGTTACCTTATGAGTCCGTTATTCGGGCAAGCTATTCTTATGGATTTGATAATACTTGATCTTTTTACATCATGCGTTGCTCAAAGGCATAAAAGAAAGCGCTTGTTGGGAGGCAACCCAATTTGTTTTTACTTTCAGTTTTAGTGGTCTTGATGTTTGTTACTACTATAGCAACATCATTGTATCTTTATTTTTAAGCTTTGTGCCAAGTTCTAGCCTTCGATTGCAAGAAAGTTCAAAAGTTGTGACATGCTGTCCAGAAACAGATTATGTCCGCCTCACGGAAAAATTCGCCATAAATCACCAGATCATCTTTTTGATCTGAATGCTTTTGACAACATGCTCTATATAATTGCATTTCTGCCATCTGTTCTGAGGTTTTTGATTTAAGTTGAGAAGTACCCCGAATAAATTATTTGCTACCTGTTGTTCCGTTTTTCACAGATTCTGCCGTGTTTTGCGTTTTCATTTTTTTGCAAATCCTAAGCTTACATTTTATATGCAAAAACCTTTTGGGAATCATGAGAAACAGTAGCTATTCATGAAAATCTTTATTTCCAGTAGGTAATGAATTATTTTATTAAGGGTACTAACCACTCTAATCAGCTTACGATGAGTTTCGTATGAAGGGAGTTTTCAAGTATGCGATGGGAGATGATGAAAGAAGATACACGAGTGTCAAGCGCTCAAGCTTGGGGATGCCCCCCATGCACCCCAATAAATATTCAAGGATAATCAAGCGTCTAATCTTGGTGATGCCCCCGTGCATCCCTTTCTCTATCAACAATCATCAGTTCGTCCATCTACATGTTATATTTTTATTACTTCACATGTTATGTGCTATGCTTGGAGCGTCCTGCTATTTACTTTTTAGTTTGTTTTAGTTTTTCTTGATGTTCATTACAAGTCGGAACCTAGCCTACCTTGTTTGGGAGAGAAACACGCTCCATTCCACTCTAGAACACAACATAGGTTTTCGTGCTTATCTTTTTTGTGTGTTCTTTATCTTTTCATAGTTAGTGTCATGCTTAGCTCTTAGTTTTCATGCTTATCTTTTATGAACTTTTATTTAGGTTGCTTTTGGAACTCTCTTGAGTTATCATGCTTATCTTGTTTAGAGAGTTGGCTCGTTGCACTGAGTTGTGGTCTTGCATGAGTAGGTAATTGAGGTTGTTATTTAAGTATAGTAGTAACTTGCAATAGTTTTGAGGTATTGATTTGAGTAACGTTTGGACTATTGGTGCCAAGAGCTTGAGCCTATTAGTGATAGGTGTAGTATTTTGGGAAATCCATGTGTTTTTCAAAAACTAAAAATTAGTTGTGAAATCTAGCTACTAAATTGATCGCCAACCTCTAAAGGGGTTGGAATATATAGAGTGCCCTCACGTTACCATGTGTCGAGGATGCGCAAGGATAACCAAAATCCCAAACACTCCTGCTCGGGGTACTTGTTTCTTTGTGATTTCCTAACTAGATATGGAGTTACCGATAATAAGTGCATGAGTTCTTCGGACTAATGTGAGTATTCGATTGTTGGCACTTCCACCATCCATATTTTGCTAGCCTCTTCGGTACCGTGCATTGCCCTTTCTCATCTTGAGAGTTGGCGCAAACTCCGCTGGTGCATCCAAACCCATGACACGATACGCTCTGTCATACATAAGCCTCATTATATCTTTCCTCAAACTAGCCACCATACCTACCTATTAAGGCATTTCCATTGCCTTTCTAAGATACATTGCCATGCAACATCCACCATCTCATGACTTGATCTTCATGTCATACATGCTTTTTCCTGATTGTAGAGTCGCATGATAGTTGGGTCTTGCCCATATTATTGCTACATGACATGCTAGTATCATTGCATATCCTGCTACACCGACAGAGGCATACATCATGATAGTTTTCACTTGCTTTATGTTGAGTACATCTTATAAAGTGTGATGATCCTCTTTTTATTCATGTAAAACATAGAGTGTTGCCCTTAAGTGAGGGAAAGATCCCAAAGAGGACAAAACAAAAGATCCCAAAGAGGAAAAATGAGAGATAAATAGAAAGAGCCAAAGACGCCCCAAAAAAATTAAAAAAAGAGAAATGAAAAGAGAGAAGGGGGCAAAACTACTATTCCTTTTGAAAGATCCACACTCGTACTCCATTGCTATATTGGTACTACATAGAGATTATCATTCATGCATAACTATGTGGGGGCCCTTACACTATAGAACTGGGTTTCCATATTCCAATGATGAGCCTCCTCAAATGAGCTCTAGGTCTTCGTGAGCAAACAAGTTGGATGCACCACCACTAGTTCCATTGGAGAGCTTATGTTAGCTCATATGTGCATCCGTTACATGGCAATCCCTACTCCTCACATCATATCTATCATTTGGCTTTCTCTCGCCTATGGTTGTCCTCATTGATGTGAGCCTTTCACACCTTTTTGTATTCCTTCCCCATCATTATTCTATTTGGCATCCTAAGTGCCAACATATCTTGCTTACACTCATCCATTGCATGAGTGCTCTAAGTCGAAAGAGAGAGAGGATCATTTTGACTTGTGCCTGACTAATGGTCTGGGAATTAGTCAAAATAAGATTCTGAAGGAGACCAAGTGTGAAATTTTAGTAGATGGAGTTCTCAATTAAAAAATATTTTATACTCTAAACCCATCTCCCACTTCTTGCACGCAAACACCATTTTGAGACATTCGAGTCACGGACACCGAGAGCTCTTGCACCTTTATGTTCTTACTTTGCTATTTTCAATACTAAATATAGACTCTTGCTTATTATTATCATGACTTGAATTGCATATCTTACTTGCTTTACTTTGAAGTTCTTATATGTGTGTTAGCATGTCATCATAGAATTTATTTGTGTTATCATTCATCTACTCGAGGACGAGCAGAAATTAAGCTTGGGGATGTTGATACGTCCCAAAGATATCTATAATTTCTGCTTGTTCCATGATCTTTTGGGTGACATTGTTATATGTTTTGCTACACTTTCGTATAATTTTACACATATTTGCACTAACCTACTAACTATGTGCACCCAGTGCTAGTTTCTGTGTGCTGATGTATTTTTTGCACGGGCTTTTACCCAATTTTCCGAAGCCCGAAAAATTCCGAGAAAAATATATAAAAATCAGCGTACGGAAGCTTCCAGATCACCGAAGGGGGGCCAGAGGGGTTCCACGGGTCGCCCAGGCGACCTGTGGGTGCGACCCACCCCTAGGCCGCGCCAAGAGGCTGCCTGGGTAGGCCCACGCCCTCCGGTGCCCTCCTTTCGCCTATATTTACCCCTCGACGAGGAAAACCCTATACAACATCTAGAATCGTGAATTTCTCCATCGTTCCACCGCCGCAACGCTTCCTACATAGGGAGCGTCAGGAGACCTCTTCCCGGCACCCTGTCAGAGGGAGGATTGACCCCCGGGAGCTTCTCCACCGCCATGGACGCTTCTCGGACCTGCCGTGAGTAGTCCTCCTTGGACAATGAGTCCATGACCAGTAGCTATGTGATGTCTTCTCTCCAATCTTGTGCTTCAATGGTTAGTCCTTGTGAGCTGCCCTACATGATCAAGGCATCTATGTAATTCTCTTGCCATTGCTATGCTCGGTTTGTTGGGATCTGATGGATTATGAGAATATGTTCAGATTGTTATGAGTTATATGTTTGATTATCCTTTTATATTATGTTCCTTAGTGATTCATGCATGTTCTCTGTTGCTATTTATTGCTTTGGCCGAGTAGTAGATTGTAACTCCAAGAGGGAGCGTTATGCATGATTGTGGCTTCATGCCCCTCGATGTCTAGCTTGAGTGACATAAATGAGACTAGGGGATGTGTTGTTGCCACCAGGGAGAAAACAACGGTGCTTGTGACCGCGGTTGCAAGGATTGTCTACCTTACGCATAGTTCGTTAATGCAGTTGTCCGTTGCTTTGAGTTTACTCTTTGGGTGGGGCTCGCAACTTAATACCGGCGAGATGTTCTGGATAGATATCTCAAGGTGGATGATTAGTAAGTAGATGATGATGAATAAATGGTCTACTTGTCTTGGTGTACTGCCTATTACTATTGAGCCTCTAACTTTCAAGTAGCATAATTAGCATTGCGGTGCGTTCATAATTCTGTCAATTGCCCAACCGTAATTTGTTTACCCAAGCATAGTTGTTTATCATGTGACTCTAGACCATATCACCACCATTGTTTACACCTCCATCATTAACTGCTATCATTTACTTTTCCGTTGCAATCACTATAACTATTCTCGCTTGTGTTTTGATCCTTTGCAAACTAAAAGGCCGGAGAGATTGACAACCTCTCTGTACTCGTTGGGAGCAAAGTTATTTGTGTGTGTGCAGGTCCACGTCTACTGCTAGCCAGGACAGCGGACACCTACTTGTTGATCCTAGAACAGTCCTCCGGGTTCGATAAACCTTACAGTCTCCGTGTATGGGAAAACTTAATGTCGACTACATGTCAACCTTCCACTTGCGGTAACCAACAAGGAGCGAGAAGTATATACATCATCTCGTCATCAGCGGTTCTCTCTGCCCCATATTTGGAACAGAGAGGAGCAAAATTTGGGGCAGCCCTATTTTAGGGCACGCCATGGGGCACCTGTTGGAGGACCGTTTTTGGCCTTTCGTGCCCCAAAAAAGGTTTTTTGGGCACCACAGCTAAAATAGGGCATATGTTAAAGATGCTCTTACACATCGATTGCTAGGCAATTACACTAAACAAGGAGTAAATTATGGCCAAAAAATTTCATCCACATATACCCATACAAGATTTAATGTCAAAGAGCACGTCCTTAGGATTTCAACGGTGAAAGAAGATCTTAATTTTGGTTCTCAATTCGAAAGTTATGGCTTTTCAAAGAAAATGAGGTCCCAATTTAATACGTTCACACTTGTTTACACTTGCACTTTGCTTAATACTCCCTCCGTAAACTAATATAAGAGCGTTTAGATTATTAAAGTAGTGATCTAAACGCTTTTATATTAGTTTATAGAGGGAGTAGGAAGAAACATGGAGGGACCAGGTGAAACTGGTTTTGACATAACGTGAGGGTTTTCCTTATCAGTATTTCAAAATACTTTCAGAAGTAGCATTTTGAGAGCATCATTTTTTTATCGCGCCTTAATCGAATGTGATGTCATAATAAAAGTTTGCAAACACTTAGAACTTTTGTCAAAGTTCATCAGAAGAAAAATTCCAATTTTTTTGATATGTTTTTGATTTTTTACTATTCATGAGGGTGCATTTGAGTTGGAACTCAAATACTCCACGTCCCACTTGTGTCTCTTATAATGGTATAGATAGTTTCACTATCATCGATGAAGAAAGATTAGTTAATCATTTCAACACTAACACGTTGTCAATAGATAGTTTCTACTGAGATTGCATAGAGCAGTCGCTGACATTGAGATACCGGGCCTCATCTCTTTCTTCCTTTGCCTCATCCGCGAGGACGGGCGCCTCGTCGTTTCATCGCCCGTGGCCAACATGGAGTTTGCAGGCGCCGTTGATTTCATCGGGTGATGCACCGCCTCCACCATCTTGGACACCATGACGTTGGATAAGGTCACTGTGTCGCCAGACGTGACGCTCGGTGTGGCCTTCACGCCTATGGACGCATCTCTCGTGGTCACTGCACGTATGAACACGGCCATCACGTGTCTGCGTGAAGTGACCATGCCCCGTCGTGTATATATTATCTTGTGATGTGATGTACCGATATATATATATATATATATTGTCAATATCCAACCTAACAACTAGTTCATACATGTCAGTGCTCATTTTCACTTTCGCTAGTGTAATCTCTCAACAATGCTAAAATAGTAGGATCATATGATCATGCCTCAACGTTCAACAAAGAATCACTCGGAAGTTCAAAATTAGCGGAGAGCATAAGATCAAATTGACATAGGTAGTAGAACCACCTCAAAGTTATTCTTTTTGATCAATCTTTTGTGCTATTCCAGAAGTGTCACAAACATCCCTAGAGTCTGTAGTAGAATAACACCCATGATACATATCAATCAACCCTAATGTCACATGATACTCACATGCCACCTCAAGTATCCGTGGGTTAATTATACAACATGCATAAAACAATTTCAGATTCAACATATTCAATCCAACACAAAGAACTTCAAAGAGTATCCCAAGATTTCTATCAGACAAGATAGTATGAAAACGTGCAATCAACCCCTATGCATAGATCCCCTAGGTCACAAGAATCCACAAGTTGATGACATACTATATATCAAGTGAATCAATAGAATACACCATTGTCACTATGGGTATCCACATGTGAAAGTGCTTTATATCGACTAGAGGGGGGGGGGGGTGAATAGGCGATTTTAAGAATTTCATCGTTGAGGAAATTCCTCACTGATGAATAACGTGCATCGAAAATAGCACAAAATCAGAGGTGCAAAGATTACAACAACAATTTACTTGATGAAGATTATGAGAATCAGTTTGCACAATATACATGCACAGAATAAGCAGTTGAAGATTAACTGGAGTGAAGAATTTGAGGTTGAGGAAATTCAGTGGAAGTCTTCAGCAAATTCTTCAAACAGTGACAATGAAAGTCTTCAACATACAATATTGAGGAGTTGAAATAGTTGAGCAAATGGAACCCGTATCACGATGAAGACAGTTGTTGATGAACCAGTTCCAACTGCTGTGAGAGTCGTACGTACGGTTTGTACTGGCTTGGTATTGAAACCAAAGGACACACAGTCCCTACCATATTCTCCTTGAGCTAAGTACACACAGTCCTTGCCCAACACTCGTGGTAAGTCTTTAGGGCAGACTTCCAAACCCTCACAAACTTGGTCACCCGACGATCCACAATTGACTGCTGGATGCTCTAGACCATGATGCCTAACCGTCTAGAGGATGCACAATCCTCAAAGGTAAAAGGCTTCAGTTCCACACAGGAACAAATTCTTCAGTGATGCTCAATCACTTGGTTTTTGGTTTGTGGTTTGGTGTTTCGTGTATTTCCTCACTGATGATTTACTCTCGAAGATTCTGAGGAATTTCGGTTGCTCTAAATGACAAGTATTAGTTTCTCGCGGAACAACCAACCAGCTAGTAGTTGTGGGGGTGGCTATTTATAGCCTGGGAGCATCCCGACATGATTTGACATAAATGCCCTTAAATAGTGTGACCGTTGATGTGGATAAGATCGGTGAGGTGGCGCGTGTCGAGGCAACGGTCGGAACTTTCAACTGTGAATGTCCTCATGTGTCTCATATTCCTCATTGAGGCTTTTGTAGGATTAGGCTTGGGTTGAGCATCATGAGGAAATTCATTCCATAGTATTACCTCAACCCCCTTTAACAGTACGATGTTCCTATGACTCAAGAGTAAAGAAAATGAAATAGAAAGAGTAAATCTTCAGGCTTCAAAGTATTCGGACTGATTTTCTTCAGGACATACCGAATTCCTCATCTTCAATATCTTCATGAGGAATATCAATTTCATCGCATTCTTCTCGATCAAAGTCTTCAAGATTAGACCAATTTCTTCAGCCGAAGACATACATTTTTAAGGGTCGATATTCATCGTATAACTCAAACTCCTCAACGACTCATAGAGCCTGTGTACACTTATAAACACATTAGTTACTTAACCTATAAGTCTTCAAACCACCAAAATCACTAAGGGCACTAGATGCACTTACAATCTCCCCCTTTTTGGTGGTTGATGACAATTAGGTTAAGTTTTCAACGGGGATAAAAACATGAAGTGTAAATACTGAGTTTGAGGAATTTGAAATCAAGATACTGAGAGACTCCCCCTGAAGATGTGCATATTTTGAGGAATTTGCTTTTTACGGCACATGCACATTGATGATTTATATCATAGATATCTCCCCCTGTATCTTGTAAATCATGCATATATTTGACATATAAAATCAGGAATTTACAACGCATGATGAAAAATGGTGTCCGACGAATTTCAGCATGCGTGCATTAACATACTTTGAGGAATGAAAGTGCATTATATCGACTAGAGGGGGGGTGAATAGGAGATTTTTAGAATTTCATCGCTGAGGAAATTCCTCACTGATGAATAAGTTGGAGCGAAAACAGCAAAGGATCAGGGGTGGAAAGTATCACTACAACAGTTTTCTAGATGAGGAATATGAAAAACAATTTGCACATTACGTAGAAACAGAGTAAGCACATGAGGATTAACTCGCGTGAAGAATTTGAGGTTGAGGAAATTCAGAGAAAGTCTTCAGCAAATTCTTCAAACGGTGATAGTGAAAATCTTCAACATACAATATTGAGGAATGAAAAGAGTTGAAGAAATAGAACCCGTATCACAGTGAAGACACTGGTTGATGACCCAGTTACAACTGTTGTGACAGTTGTACATCTGGTTTGGAGCAGCTTGGTATTGAAACCAAAAGACACACAGTCCCTACTGTATTCTCCTTGAGCTAAGGACACACAGTCCTCACCCAACACTCGTGGTAAGTCTTCAGGGCAGACTTCCAAACCCTCACAAACTTGGTCACCCGGGATCCACAATTGACTGCTGGATTGCTCTAGACCATGACGCCTAACCGTCTGGAGGATGCACAGTCCTCAAAGGTAAAAGGCTTCAGTTCCACACAGGAACAAATTCTTCAGTGATGCTCAATCACTTGGTTTTTGGTTTGTGGTTTGGTGTTTGGGGTATTTCCTCACTAATGATTTACTCTCAAACTCTTTGAGAAATTTGGGTTGCTCTAAATGAAAATGTCAGTTTCTGGCGGAGTAGCCAACCAGCTAATGGTTGTGGGCGGCGGCTATTAATAGCCTGGGAGCATCCCGACATGATTTGACAATAATGCCGTTAAATATTATGACCGTTGGTGTGGATAAGATCAGTGATGTGGCACGAATTGCGGCAACGGTCGGGACCCTCAACTGTGAGAGTCCTCATGTCTCTCATATTCCTCACTTGAGGCTTTTGTAGGATTAGGCTTGGGTTGAGCATCATGAGGAAATTCATTCCGTAGTGTTACCTCGACCCCCTTTAACAGTACAATGTTCCTATGACTCAAGAGTGAAGAAAATGAAGCAAAAAGAATAAATCTACACGCTTCAAAGTCTTCGGATCGTTTTTCTTCAGGACACACCGAATTGCTCATCTTCAATATCTTCTTGAGGAATATCAATTTCATCGCAATTTCTTCGCGATCAAAGTCTTCAACAGAAGACCAATTTCTTCAGCCGAAGATATACATTTTTAGGGGTCGATATTCATCATATAACTCAAACTCCTCAGCGACTTATAGATCTTGTGTACACTCATGAACACATTAGATACTTGACCTATAAGTCTTCAAACCACCAAAATCAATAAGGGCACTAGATGCACTTACAATCTCCCCCTTTTTGGTGGTTGATAACAATTAGGTTAAGTTTTCAACGGGGATAAAAATATGAAGTGTAAATACTCATTTTGAGGAATTTGAAATCAAGATACTGAGAGACTCCCCCAGAAGATGTGCATATTTTGAGGATTTTGCTTTTCACAACAAATGAACATTGATGATTTATATCATGGAGATCTCCCCATGTATCTTGTAAATCATGCATACATATGACATATAATATGAAGAATTTGAGAATGCATGATGAGAAATAGTATCTGACAAATTTAAGCATTCGTGCATTAATATTTTGAGGAATGAACATGCGAAGAAAAACGTTCAAAAGCGTCAGAGTACCATCCGGCTTATGTTACAACTCATTACATAAAACACTTTAGAAGGACCAAGAGTGTCTAACTTAATAAAGTTCATAAGCCCCAAAATATATCCCGCGTGAAAACTAACTCTCAGATTTATCCCCCTTTGTCATCAAGTGACGAAAAGGGACAAAACTGAGGACTAACGCCCCGTGAAGACTTTCACTTCTTGGCTGATGAAGAAGATGCGTTAGGATTCTTGGCGATGGGTTTCTTCCTTGGGCCAGTGGCAGTGTCTTCTGGTTCTTCATCAGAATCTACAGTGCAGAATGAAGAAAAGGAACTGTCCTCAAGGTCTGGAGCTGGAATTGGCTTGAATTTCTTCTTGGGAGGCCACGACCAGTAGAAGTCGTGAGTAAACTCCAATTCATCGAGTTCTTTTTGAGTCTTCATATGAGACAGAGTGGCCCAGGTGCGATCAAAAACCTCATGAAGATAATAGTGATTTTTCTTCACTGCATTCTGGGTCTCATTGAGTGTTTTCAGAATGGAACTGAATTGACGTTTTACCCATTTGTGATTCTGATCGACCTTCTAATGAAGACTGAGGAGTAGTACTCTGTTAGTCATTATCCTTGGGGCAACAGGGCTAGGCGGATCCTGAGTTGCAATGTCATCATATGAGGAATATGCTTCTTGTTCATAAAACTGGCCATCAAGGGGCAGACTTCCTTCATCGATGATAGATTTGCCTTTTCCTTCAACAGGCGCAAAAGTCTTCTTGATGACTCTGATCGGAGGCAGATATCCAATGTGATTGTTGAAATCAGCATGATAGTTGATGCCTGACCGTTGCCTGATGAATCTCATGATCCACGGAGCATAAATCCTCATGTCAAATGGTGACATTGCATTGTCAACCAAAGTCCTCAAGAAGAAATCATGAAGATTTATTGGTATGCAATGGATGATGTTGAAGAGGATATTCTTCATGATGCCTACTACATCTTTTTCATCATCATGGCCTTTGATTGGAGCGATGACATTGCATATAATCCTGTAGACAGTTCGTGGCTCATACTTCAAGTCTTGAACCAGAAAGCGAGTCCTTGGAGGTTGATTCTTGGCCAGAGGCTTCATGAGGACTTCCATCAGTTTGTTGGGCAGCTCCCGTTCATCATACAACAACAGAACTTGTTCTGAGGGAATTGAAACTAGAAGCACTTGAAGCATTTCAGTGGCAGGAGCTTTGTAATGAGTGTGCTGAGTCATCCAGTCCAGCACCCAAGTGTTGATATCCTTCGGGTCTCCAGAGATGTGCAAAGTAGCATAAAATTGAAGAATGATATCGCTGTTCCAATCACCTATATTAGTGCAGAGAGGCAGCAGTCCAGCTTCCTGAAGAACATTTAGGACTGGGTCGAAGCAAGGAATTTCTTCCATCTCAACATGAGGAATATGCTTGTGCTAAAATATTTTGTTCCTCCCACATAGCACAGAGGCATAGTAGTTGAGCTGAGTCCTTGTCCAAAACTTCCTATGCCCGATGGGAAGCTTGTCATATGGATTGCCGCCGATGAAATACATCCGTTCTTCATAGAACGCTTCCTTCTGAAACTTTGGCCTCTTCGAGAAGGGCTGATTTTGCTTTGGTTGAAGATTATGCTGCTGTTCTTGAGGAGATACTATCATTGCTGTTTCAGTGTTGACCACAAATATAGCAGTTTTGGTATTTGGTGCAAGAGCATTTTCTTCAGCATGTTCCTCGGGTTGAGGATTTTCCCTGGGTTGAAGATTTCCTCAACTTGAGGAATTTGCTTGGTGGAGGAGGCAAAATATTTAGCTTTTGCAGCTGATCCTTGAGCAGGTTCATCAGACGTCTTGTGAGGAATGAAGGACTGAGGGATATCATCAATTTGAATTTCCTCATCCATGGTTTCTTCAGATTCAACATCTTTCATTTCCTCATCTTCTTCAGGAATGACATAGTCAATTCCGAAGGGAATCAGTGAATATGATGGAGCTACCTTCACATGCACAACATCCACTGGAGCAGTTTCATCAAGTGTCTTGAGGCGCTTGTGAAAGGATCGATATGGTTGGCTAGAGGGGGGTGGTGAATAGACAACGACCACTTTTCAATTAACCTTAGCAAGTTAAGGTAAACAACATACGGGTTCACAAATAATACGACTGAAAGTGCGTTATATCGACTAGAGGGGGGGGGGTGAATAGGAGATTTTTTGAATTTCATCACTCAGGAAATTCCTTTTGAGGAAATTCCTCACTGATGACTATCTTACAGCGGAAACGGTTACGGATCAGACGTGCAAACTTTCACAATAGAAGTATTACAGAGTGAAGAATGTGAAAACAGATTGCACAGTAAGCAGTCACGCAGAATACAGATGATGATTAACTCAAGTGAAGAATTTGGGGTTGAGGAAATTCAGAGAAAGTCTTCAGCAAATTCTTCAAACAGACACAGTGAAAGTCATCAACACATAATACAGAGAAAGTACAGAGTTGAGGAATTAGAACCCGATTCTTGGTGAAGACTGTTGTTGATGACCCAGTTCCAACTGCTGTGACAGTTGTACATCTGGTTTGGAGCGGCTTGGTATTGAAACCAAAGGACACCCAATCCCGGGACACACAGTCCCTACCGTATTCTCCTTGAGCTAAGGACACACAGTCCTCGCCCAACACTCGTGGTAAGTCTTCAGGGCAGACTTCCAAAACCTCACAAACTCGGTCACCCGGCGATCCACAATTGACTGCTGGATTGCTCTAGACCATGACGCCTAACCGTCTGGAGGATGCACAGTCCTCAAAGGTAAAAGGCTTCAGTCCCACACAGGAACAACTTCTTCAGTGATGCTCAATCACTAGGTTTGCTTTGTGGTTTCGGTGGGTGGTGTATTTCCTCACTGATGATTTACACTCAAAAGCTCTGAGGAATTTGGGTTGCTCTTATGACAAGTGTCAGTTTCTAACGGAGCAGCCAACCAGCTAGTGGTTGTGGGGGGCGGCTATTTATAGCCTGGGAGGATCCCGACATTATTTGACATTAATGCCCTTAAATAATATGACCGTTGTAGTGGATAAGATCAGTGACTTGGCGTGGCTTATCGAAACGGTCGGGACCCTCAACTGTGAGAGTCCTCATGTCACTCATATTCCTGACTTGAGGCTTTTGGTAGGATTTGGCTTGGGTTGAGCATCATGAGGAAATCCATTCCATAGTGTTACTTTGACCCCCTTTAACAGTACGGTGTTCCTACTCATTAAGTGCGAAGAAAGGAAAACAGAAAACGTAAATCTTCATGCTTCAATTTCTTCAGAACGATTTTCTTCAGGAACCACCGATCTTATCAATATCAATATCTTCATGAGGAATATCAATTTCATCGCAAATTCTTCGCGATTCATTTCTTCAGCTTCAGACCAATTTCTTCAACTGAAGACATATATTTTTAGGGGTCGATATTCTTCAAATATCTCAATCTCCTCAATGACTTATAGATCCTGTGTACACTTATAAACACATTAGATACTTAACCTATAAGTCTTCAAACCACCAAAATCACTAAGGGGCACTTGATGCACTTACAATCTCCCCCTTTTTGGTGGTTGATGACAATTAGGTTAAGTCTTCAACAGGGATCAAAAATATGAAGTGTAAATACTCATTTGAGGAATTTGAAAACAAGATTCACAGAGACTCCCCCTGAAGATGTGCATACCTTGAGGATTTTGCTTTTATAGCATATGCACATTGATGATTTATATCATGGAGATCTCCCCCTGAATCTTGTAAATCATGCATACATATAACGTATCATATGAAGAAAAATGAAAATGCATGATGGCAAATGGTATCTGACGAATTCCAGCATGCGTGCATTAAAACTTGAGGAATAAGCATGCGAAGAAAAACGTTCAAAAAGCGTCACAGTACCATCGGGCTTAAGTTACAACTCATTACATAAAAACTTCACAAGAGCCAAGATTTTGTAACTTAAATATAGTTCATACGCCCCAAAAATAAATCCCGTTTGAAGACTAACTCTCAAGTTTCTCCCCCTTTGTCATCAAGTGACAAAAAGGGACAAACTAAGGACTAACGCCCGTGAAGACGTCATTTCTTTGCGGTTGATGAAGATCCTTGGCGCTTCTTGGGGGTAGTCTTCTTTCTTGGTCCGGTTGAAGTGTCGAGTTGTTCCTCATCAGATTCGGAGGTGCGGAATGACGAGAAGGAGTTGTCTTCAAGATCTGGCACAGGAATGGGCCTGAACTTCTTCTTGGGAGACCACGACCAGTCAAAGTCCTGCTCAAAGTTCAATTCTTCAAGCTCAGTCTGGGTCTTTAGATGTGCAAGGGTAGTCCAGGTGCGATCAAAAACCTCATGCAGATAGTGATGATTAAGCTTCACACTGTTCTGTGTCTCAGTGAGGGTTTTCACAATGGCACCAAACTGGCGTTTGACCCATTTGTGGTTGTGATCCACCTTTTGATGAAGACTGAGAAGAAGCTCTCTGGTGTTTAGCACGCGAGGAGGAACTAGGCTTGGCGGACGAGTCTCAGTGTCGTCCCATGAGGAATATGCATCTGGTTCTTTAAATTGACCATCAAGAGGCCTGCTTGCTTCATCAATTACAGACGTTCCTTTTCCCTCAATGGGCTCGAAAGTCTTCTTGTTGACCCGGATAGGAGGCATATAACCAACATGGTTCTGGAAATCTGCGTGAAAGTTGATGCCTGTCCTTGTCCTGAGGAATCTCATGATCCATGGTGCATAAATTTCATCAGGACTTCCATCATTCCATTTGGCAGCTCACGCTCACCATAAAGCTTCACTGCCCCTTCTGAAGGAATTGGTACGGACAGTTCTCTGAGGAGTCCAGTCGAACACCCAAGTGTTGATGTCATCAGCATTGCCCGAGATGTGCAGAGTTGAATAGAACTGAAGAATTAGCTCACTATTCCAATCTCATATGTCGGAGCACATAGGGAGCAAACCTGCATCATGTAGTACACTGAGAACTGGTTCCATGCAGGGAATCTCTTCAAGTTCAGCATGAGGAATGTGCCTGTGCTGGAATATCTTGTTGCGGCCACAGAGCACAGAAGCATAGTAGTTCATCTGCGTCCTTGTCCAAAACTTCAGATGCCTCATTTGAGGCTTATCATAAGGATTCTCTCTGATGAAATACATGCGTTCCTCAAAGAAATTCTCTTTCTGAAACTTTGGCCTCTTCGAGAATGGCAGGCGCTGAACTCGATTGATATTGTGCTGAGGAATGGGAGGGGAAACAACCATGGCAGATTCTGGGTTGAGGACAATGAATTCATTGTCAGGGGCGGGAACATTTTCTTCAGCAGTTTCCTCAAGATGAGGAATTTCTTGTTCTAGCTGAGCATCAGGCTGAGGAATTTCTTCATCCTTCTCAGCTTGAGGAGTTTGATCAGCCTGTTCAGTGGGAGGAGCCTGCTCAGACTGGACATTTTCTTCAGCTTGATTTTCATCAGCTGACTTTGTGGCAGACACAGATTCATCAGCTGCTGAGTAAACTCTTTCGGAGGAATATGAGGTTGAGGACTGTCATCAATTTGTATTTCCTCATCAGTATGCTCCTCAGAGGCAGCATCCTTCATTTCCTCATCTGCCCTTGTAGTGTGGTCACCAACGACGACCATTTCAAATGAGGGTGCAACATTAAGAGGCACCGGGTCCAGAGGGGCAGATTCTTCAGTTTCCTTGAGGCGTTTTGCCTCAATCTTTTCTTCTGCTGAGGAAGCTTTTCTCTTCTTCGCTTCCTTCTAAGCAGCCCTTGTCTTTTTCGCGTCTGATGCAGACGGGATTAACTTCTTCACCTTTGAAGTTTTTGGTGAAGGTGTTTTCTTAACAGATTCTTCAGCTGGCAGTGAGGAACCAGCTGGAACATAGTCATCAGCCTGCTTTGGTGAAGCAGCTGGATCAGTAGCAGTTTCATCAGGAGCGGTCTCAGTGATGATTTCTTCAATGGCCGGCTCATCAGCACGGCGCTCTTGGTGTTGTTCCTCAGCTTGAGGAATTTCCTCCTCAACAGGAGATGCATCTTTTGGCTGTTCAACCAGGGGCTGAGGAGTTGGTGCTGGTGGGGGGTGACGTCTGTTGTAGTCATCAACAACACTATTGGCTAGCTTGATGAAATTGCGTTTGATGCTTGTGCGGTCTGACAGTTTCTCACACTTGTCAGTTAGGACTTGCAGCTCTGCCTGGGTGGCACCAATGCTTCAGGCGTAAACTTGAGAACATTTTTCCTCAGGAATTTCTCCTTTCTGGCCTTTGCAATCTTTGCCTGCTTGGCCTTCTGTTCCTTCCACTTGGCTTCGTTTATGAAGGTAGCCGCCATGTGGCTAACACCAGGAGGAAGTTTCAAATCATCAATGGGTGTGTTTGGGTCTTCATACCACACATTGATGAAGTCGAGGAGGACCTTGGGGTCCATCGCCAGAGGAATAGCACTGCCTGATGCTTGTGCTACCCTTTCTTGCTTGTTCCTGATGATGGCTTCCAGAGTTTCATCATCATATTCTTCACTTCCCTCTGATGCAGACGGGACTGTGATGATTTTGCTTGGGCTGGGCAGAGGTGCAGGTTCAGTAGTTGCCAAAGTCTTCACATGGGGTGTTGAAGACTTTGTATCCAAGCTAGTTGCAGCTGGGAGTGAGGAGCTAGAGCTGGCAGTCGTATTCTTCACGACTTTCTTCTGTACTGGCTTTGTAGGTGGAGTTGAGGACTTTGGTGTAGATGCGATTGGTGTTGAGGATTTTGGCGCTGATGGTTTTGGTGTGGACAGTTTTGGAACCGAGGGTTTTGGAGCTGAGGGTTTGGTGACAGAAGTCTGTGCAAACTTCTCTTGGGGTTTTGAAGCTTTTGGCTTTGCTGGCACAAACTTTGGTTGAGAAATCTCGGAACGTGAGGTTTCTGCTGCTGAGGAATGAGCAGCACCGGAGGCAGCAGCTGAGGATTCATGAAATTTCTTCACTGCTGTTTCTGCTTGCTTCTTGAGCTTGGCCAGATGCCTTTCTTTTTCATCTGGGTAGTCATCAAGTGTCATAAGACTTGAGGGATGAGCAACTTGATGATCCTCAAGCGGGGCCCTTCTGCCAGGAGGCTTCAAAGCGAATTTCTTCGCATATTTTGGAGTCACAAACCTGTACTCCTTCCACTCCTTTGCCCATCTGCGTTCAATTTTCTGCAGCCTAATCTTTCTTTTAGGCATAGTCTCAGGTTCATCATCAGGCGTGCAATAGTCCAGGTATAGGTCATCAGGAATATCAACTGTTGTGTTCTGCTCCAGTTTCTTTCCTCCCTTCTGTTTCCTTTATTCTTCCATTTTCTTCAGACGAGGAACTTTCTAAGGCTTTTGAACTCTTGAGGATTCTGATGAGCCTTGAAGAGTTTCTTCCAGAAACGCTGCAAATGAGTTAATGTGATGAGAACCGAGAGATTCATCAGCTGACATGTGTGTACCTGTGAACAGAGTATAGTTGCGAGGAATTTGGAGAGGTCATATGCGTTCTCAGATTTGAAGAAAATGGAAAAGTTTGACACTTTGAGGAATATAACCAGTGGTTGAGGAATTTGCTTAAGCATCCTGTTCTTGGGTTCCAGAGTTGTACAGATCCGAAAATTTGCACAATTGAGGAATCTCGTGAAAATCTTAGATGCTTAGCTAGTTCATCAATGATTGTGGTCATGGATAGTATTTGAGGAATCATGTGCGCATCGTATCTTGAGAAAAAAAACAGATCTCACATGGGAGAGGTAAAATTTTAGATCTAATCAGTTGTAAAAATGGGATATAATTACCCTGTAAGGTGCGAACGAAGAACACAAAAAGGTGGTGATGGAGAGGCTCTTCGGTCAAGTGTCCAATGCACCCTAACTTGGCAGCAGAGGACGTCTACGGCGGCGGCGGACGTAGATGTTCCGTCTCCGGCGTGATCCTGGCGGCGAGAAGGTTGAGGCAGTGAAGCTCTTCCTTGCCGGCGACAAGACTACCAGCGGTGGCCCTAGGGTTCGGTGTGCTGTGGCAGGAGAGCGATGAGGCGAAGAAGATGATACCGAGGGGGTTAAGGACATATTTATTGCCCGAAAGTTACTGTTTGTCGCGAAAGTTTCGGACCGAATAGCCCTTGCCTCTACGTCTCCGCAGGACACGTGTAGCTCCCGTACGATGCGGTGGAGATAGTGGAGATCGTGGCAATCCAATCGTGGGAAGTGGGGATTCAGTTACTGTTCCTTTGAAGAAAACAATTTTTCGAAGATTTGAGGATTTTCGTTACAAAATCATCAGCTGACAAGGATGCAGTGAGGATTTTGAACAAAGTTTCAAGTAGAACGCATATGAAGAATTGAATAGACTGGATAAGTATAGCATAGAGGGAAAATCGGGTCCGATCACATTCACTTAGCAGAAACATCAAATTGAAGAAATAGCAATAAGTGAATGTTGTTGAGGACTAGAAATCACAGTCTACCTAGGCAAATGAAAGTCATCAAGTGTTTTTGAAGATTTTGCAATAGATCATCACAATGAAGAACAACTGTTTTGAAGAAAAATGCATTGTGAAGAATTTGATCATTTGAAGAAAATCAACTTGAGGAATTTCACATTGTGCGGTGGCGTTGCCCACCATATAAGAATGTTGATTACAGATGCCGCGTACAATTGTCGTAGGGCTCTGAGAATCAATTTCTTCGTTAATTTATTCGCATTCAGAGTGACTTTCTTCATCGGTTGAAGAAAATCGTTTCATCATGTGTTGCACATCTAAGTCATCAACTTTGCACAAGTGTTAGGATGTGTGCATGTTTTTACAAAACATTTGAAGATTCTAAGATATTTAGCTCACACCGCAACTTGCAAAACCTTTTCTCATCCAAGGACTTAGTGAAGATATCAGCCAGTTGATCATCAGTCTTCACATGGTCGATGAGGATATTGCCCTTGAGGACATGGTCCCGAAGAAAATGATGACGAATCTAGATGTGCTTGGTCTTCGAGTGCTGTACTGGATTGTAGGCAATCTTGATAGAACTCTCATTGTCACAGTAGAGAGGCACATTCTTCATGTTGATGCCGTAGTCCTTGAGGGTTTGCTTCATCCATAGTAATTGAGCACAACAAGAACCAGCAACAATGTACTCAGCTTCGGCAGTGGAGAGTGATACGCAGTTCTGCTTCTTTGAGGACCAGCAAACGAGTGATCTTCCGAGGAAATGGTATGTGCCAGATGTTGACTTGCGATCCACACGGTCACTAGCATAGTTTGAATCAGAATACCCTACCAGATGAAGATTGGAGCCCTTGGGATACCATAATCCTAGTGTTGGTGTGTGAGCTAAGTATCGAAGAATATGTTTCACAGCCTTATGGTGTGATTCCTTCGGTTTTGCTTGAAAACGTGCACACATGCAAACACTAAGCATTATGTCTGGCCTAGATGCACATAGATACAATAAAGAACCAATCATAGAACGGTATACCTGCTGATCGAAATCTTTACCATTTTCATCAGTGCCGAGGTGACCGTTGGTAGGCATTGGAGTCTTGGCACCTTTGCATTCATGCATGTCGAATTTCCTCAGAACATCCTTGAGGTATTTCTCCTGTGATATGAAGATTCCATTGATTTGTGGACGAATTTGAAGACCTAAGAAGAATTTCAGCTCCCCCATCATAGACATCTGATATTCTTCACTCATCATATAAGCAAATTCATCACTGTATCTTTTGTCAGTACAGCCAAATATGATATCATCAACATATATTTGACGTACAAACAGTTCATTATCATAAGATTTTGTGAAAAGAGTTGGATCGAGTGAACCAGGTTTGAAGCCTTTCTTCATGAGGAATTCCTTCAATGTATCATACCATGCCCGAGGGGCTTGCTTGAGACCATACAGAGCCTTTTTGAGTCTGAAGACTTTGTCTGGATTCTTTGGATCCTCAAAACCTGGGGGCTGAGCAACATATACTTCTTCCTCAAGCTTACCATTGAGGAATGCACTTTTCACATCCATTTGATATAAGATGATGTTATGATGATTAGCATAAGCAAGTAAAATTCTAATAGCTTCAAGTCTAGCAACAGGTGCAAAAGTTGCATCGAAATCTATTCCTTCAACCTGGGTGTAGCCTTGGGCTACAAGTCGTGCCTTGTTCCTCACCACTTGATCGTCCTCATCTTGCTTGTTTCGGAAAATCCACTTGGTGCGGATTATGTTATGCTTGCGAGGATCTGGTCGTTTGACGAGCTCCCATACGTCATTCAGCTTGAATTGAAGAAGTTCGTCTTGCATGGCTTGGATCCACTCCGGTTCCAGAAAAGCCTCAGCTACTTTTGAGGGTTCTGTGATAGATACAAAAGAAAAATGCCCACAGAAGTTAACTAAGTGTGAAGCTTTTGAGCGTGTGAGAGGATCTGGCGCGTTGATGTCGTTGAGGATTTTGTCAAGTTCTACTTCATTTGCAATCCTCGGATGTGCTGGTTGAGGATTTTGTCTGGGCTGAGGAAGTGGTGTTGTTGCAATTTCCTCAGGAGCATCTTCTTGTCTTTCATCAGCGATGGGGATTGTTTCTTCACCAATTTCCTCAGTGGGAACAATGTCTTCAGTAGGCTTAAGCTTTATTGCTTCCTCAGGAGACAGCTTATCTGGATCAGAAGGCAATTGCTCTCTTTGCGAGCCATTAGTTTCATCGAACCGCACATCTACAGTCTCAACAACTTTGTTGTGATAGTTGTTGAAGACTCTCTAGGTGTGCGAGTCCTTTCCATAACCGAGCATAAAACCTTCATGTGCCTTAGGTGCAAATTTCGAGCTATGATGAGGATCTCTAATCCAGCATTTTGCACCGAGGACTTTGAAATAACTTACATTAGGTTTCTTGTCTGTGAGGAGTTCATATGAGGTTTTCTTGAGGAATTTGTGAAGATATACCCTGTTGATGATATGACATGCAGTGTTGATTGCTTCAGGCCAGAAGCGTCGAGGAGTCTGATATTCTTCAAGCATAGTTCTTGCCATTTCAACCAGAGTCCTGTTCTTTCTTTCGACGACACCATTCTACTGAGGAGTATAAGGAGCAGACAATTCGTGAGTAATACCAAGTTCATCAAGATAATCATCAAGATCAGTGTTTTTGAACTCGGTTACATTATCACTCCTGATATGTTTGATCTTGATGCCGAAGTTCGTTGATGCCCTTGAAGAAAATCGTTTGAAGATTTCCTGCACTTCAGTTTTATACACGATAATGTGCACCCAATTGTATCTGGAATAATCATCAACTATGACAAAGCCATATAGAGATGCTGCATTGGTTAGTGTTGCATAGTGTGTAGGTCCAAATAAATCCATATGAAGCAATTCAAATGGACGTGTAGTGGTCATGATGGTTTTGGAGGGATGTTAGGATCTGGTCATTTTCCCAGATCCACAAGCACCGCAGAGATGATCCTTGAGGAATTTGACTGATTCGATGCCAATGACATGCTTCTTCTGAGCAAGTGTGTGCAAATTCCTCATGCCTGCATGACCTAGTCTTCTGTGCCACAGCCATCCTTCTGAGGTTTTTGCTAGTAAGCAAGTGGCTGGTTGAGGACCTGTAGAGAAGTCAACAATGTACAAATCCCCTCTTCTTACACCTTCGAAGACTTTGGATCTATCAGATTCCATGATGACTACACATCTATATCTACCAAAGATAACAATCATATCAAGATCACAAAGCATCGAGACTGACATGAGGTTAAAACCAAGGGATTCAACAAGCATCACTTTGTCCATATGCCTATCCTTGGAAATAGCTACTTTGCCAAGTCCCAATACCTTGCTTTTACCTTTATCAGCATATGTGATTTGCTTCAGAGGTGATGGAGTTAGTGGCATATTCATCACTAGGCTTTTATCACCAGTCATGTGATGTGTGCAGACACTATCGAGAACCCACTCAGTATTTTTCGGTTTGTCATCCTGCAGATGAATTAGTACAGCTTACCATCTCATATGCTTCAGGTTTGAAGAATATGATACTAAGTTCATCATAACAGAAATGTAAGGACGTGTGAAATATTTCTATTTCATCAATCATTAGCTTGCGTCCTATCAAGCATTTCCTCAGGTCTCCAGCAAATTCTTCAGATGATGGTATTCATCTGGAGACCTGACCTGCAAAAGTGATTAGTTTGATTTCTTCGCCACCCACATCTGAAGGGGTGGCAAAGCGTTCATCATCCTGCGAGCACCATATGAGAAAGGTGGCATTGAAGCTAATGCACTTCTCTTAACAGTAGGGGGGTTAAAGTACTCATATGAGTATGCAGAGAACTGGTTTGAGGGTTTATGAACATAATGACTTGAAGAATAGAGCTCATAATCATATTTCTTGTAGTTTCCCTGCATGTTAGACGCATAAGCACGGGTATGAGCATAGTTTTGACCAGTTGAGGATTTTGATCCTCTTGAAGACTTTGGTCCTCCTGAGGAATTTGATCTCGGGTTCAGATTCTTCAGAGGTGATGTCATGAGGACATTTACTTGAAGATTTTCAAGACAACTTTTGGGAACCCATATTTTCCTCAGAGGAGGGCCATTCCTGCAGTTAGTTCCAACGTATCGAGCAAATACTTCACCAGATTGATCTTTGAACAGTTTATAGCTGGAATCAAATGACTCATCCGAGGAATAGGATAATTCACATGAGAAGCCAGTTAGATTAGATGGATCAAAAGGAGGCCCAGTAGCAGCAACCCATGAGGTTTTGGGATACTGCTCAGGTTTCCAATAAGATCCATCAGCATTCAATTTCCTCTCAAAGGCAATTCCTTCTTTCCTCGGGTTCCTGTTCAAGATCTGCTTTTTGAGCACATCACAAAGGATTTGATGTCCTTTGAGGCTTTTGTACATGCCTGTTACATACAATTCCTTCAACCCTGCATTTTCATCAGTGACATTTGTGTTTTACTCAAGTGAGGAAATATACACAACAGGTGCAGTTGAAGTATTTGTAGCAGTGGTAGCATTTGAAGATTCTGGTGAAGAATTAGCATTTTCACGATCAATGCATTTAAGACATGGAGGAATAAATTCAACTTGACTAGCGCTGATCTGTTGAGCTAGTAATGAATCATTTTCCATACGAAGATCATCATAAGACATCCTCAGCTTCTCAAGATCAAGCTTCCTTTGAAGAAATTCGTAGGAAAGCTTCTCATGATCAGTGAGGAGTGTATCATAACGATCCTGAAGAATCAAATCTAGACTGAAGATTTTTCATGTCATCAGCGACGATTTGATTAAGATTCATTTCATCATTCAACAGATCATCACTTTTGTCTAGCATTTTTTGAAGCTTTTCCAGAGCAGTTTGTTGTTTAGTGGCAATGATGGCAAGTTTACTGTAACTGGGTTTTTTGTAATCATCATGTTCACAGTCACTTGAATGAGATGAGGAGACATTATATGATACCTTTGAACCTTTTGCCATGAAGCAATAGGTTGGAGCGAAGTCATCAGCATAGTCATCAGTATGGATGGTGCACTCATTTTCTTCAAGATTGAAGATTGACTTGCTGACGAAATTGGTTGCTAGTGCAAGACTAGCCTGTCCGGATTCTGAATCTTCTCCAGAGCCTTCTTCATCATCTCATTCTTCTGATTCTGCCTCGGAATCCATTTCCTTGCCAATAAGTGCCCGAGCCTTTCTGAAGCTGGTCTTCTTGTGTGAGGAGGACTTTGAAGATGAGGATTTTGAAGATTTCTTCTTCTTCTTTGAGTCATCAGAACTGTCATCCTTGTATTTCTTCTTCTTTGATTCCTTTCCCCAGCGAGGACAATCAGCAATGTAATGACCTAATTTCTTGCACTTGTGACAGGTCCGTTTCTCATAGTCCTCAGATGCAGATTCTGATTTCCTCATGTCTCTTCTTGATGATTTACCGAACTGGCCTCGTCGTGTAAATCTCTGGAATTTCCTCACAAGCATTGCAAGTTCCTGACCAAATTCTTCAGGGTCACAACTGCTGTCATCTGTGTCGTCTTCTTCAGATGAGGAAATTGCTCTTGCCTTCAGTGCACGTTGTCTGGAATAGCTTTGTCCATATAGATCTCTCTTTTCTTCTAGCTGGAATTCATGAGTATTTAGCCTTTCAAGGATATCAGCAGGATCTAGCATCTTGTAGTCTGGTCTTTCTTGGATCATCAGAACTAAAGTGTCAAATGAAGAATCCAAAGATCTCAGTAGTTTCTTCACAACTTCGTGATCAGTGATGTCTCGAGCTCCCAGTGCTTGCAGTTCATTTGATATGTCAGTGAGGCGATCAAAGGTGTCTTGGCACCTTTCATTGTCATGTCTCTTGAAGCGATTGAAGAGATTGCCAAGAATATCAACACGAGAGTCGCGTTGGGTTGATACTCCTTCATTTACCTTGCACAGTCTCTCCCAGATCAGTGTTGCAGAGCCTAAGGCACTTACTCTTCCAAACTGGCCAGGGCTCAGATGACCACAGATGATGTTCTTCGCTTGAGAATCAAGTTGCTTGAATTTCTTCACATCAGCTGCAGTGACACTAGCAGAAATGATGGGGACACCATTTTCCACAGTATACCAGAGATCATTGTCTATAGCTTGTAGATGCATTTGCATTTTGTTCTTCCAGAAGGGAAAGTTCTTTCCCTCGTAGGTAGGACATGCTGCAGTCATCTTAAACATGCCTGCAGTCGACATAAATAAAACTCCAGGTGGTTAAACCAAAATCACATAGAACAAGGGAGTACCTTGCTCTGATACCAATTGAAAGTGCGTTATATCGACTAGAGGGGGGTGAATAGGAGATTTTTAGAATTTCATCACTGAGGAAATTCCTTTTGAGGAAATTTCTCACTGATGACTATCTTACAGCGGAAACGGTTACGGATCAGACGTGCAAACTTTCACAATAGCAGTATTACAGAGTGAAGAATGTGAAAACAGATTGCGCAGTAAGCAAGCACGCAGAATACAGATGATGATTAACTCAAGTGAAGAATTTGGGGTTGAGGAAATTCAGAGAAAGTCTTCAGCAAATTCTTCAAACAGACATAGTGAAAGTCATCAACACATAATACAGAGAAAGTAAAGAGTTGAGGAATTAGAACCCGATTCTTGGTGAAGACTGTTGTTGATGACCCAGTTCCAACTGCTGTGACAGTTGTACATCTGGTTTGGAGCGGCTTGGTATTGAAACCAAAGGACACCCAGTCCCGGGACACACAGTCCCTACCGTATTCTCCTTGAGCTAAGGACACACAGTCCTCGCCCAACACTCGTGGTAAGTCTTCAGGGCAGACTTCCAAACCCTCACAAACTCGGTCACCCGGCGATCCACAATTGACTGCTGGATTGCTCTAGACCATGACGCCTAACCGTCTGGAGGATACACAGTCCTCAAACATAAAAGTCTTTAGTCCCACACAGGAACAACTTCTTCAGTGATGCTCAATCACTAGGTTTGCTTTGTGGTTTCGGTGGGTGGTGTATTTCCTCACTGATGATTTACACTCGAAAGCTCTGAGGAATTTGGGTTGCTCTTATGACAAGTGTCAGTTTCTAACGGAGCAGCCAACCAGCTAGCGGTTGTGGGGGGCGGCTATTTATAGCCTGGGAGCATCCCGACATGATTTGACATTAACGCCCTTAAATAATATGACCGTTGGAGTGGATAAGATCAGTGACTTGGCGTGGCTTATCGAAACGGTCGGGACTCTCAACTGTGAGAGTCCTCATGTGACTCATATTCCTCACTTGAGGCTTTTGGTAGGATTTGGCTTGGGTTGAGCATCATGAGGAAATCCATTCCATAGTGTTACTTTGACCCCCTTTAACAGTACGGTGTTCCTACTCATTAAGTGTGAAGAAAGTAAAACAGAAAACGTAAATCTTCATGCTTCAATTTCTTCAGAACGATTTTCTTCAGGAACCACCGATCTTATCAATATCAATATCTTCATGAGGAATATCAATTTCATCGCAAATTCTTCGCGATTCATTTCTTCAGCTTCAGACCAATTTCTTCAACTGAAGACATATATTTTTAGGGGTCGATATTCTTCAAATATCTCAATCTCCACAATGACTTATAGATCATGTGTACACTTATAAACACATTAGATACTTAACCTATAAGTCTTCAAACCACCAAAATCACTAAGGGGCACTAGATGCACTTACAACGACAATGAGGTGAACCCTAAAGAAGCTAACAACGAGAGCTATTAAGAGAAGTAAGATATAGTCACAAGCATAAGCAAATACAGAGTAAAGGATAGAGATAACCACAAGTGGAACCGATGGAGACGAGGATGTGTTACCGAAGTTACTTCCCTTTGACAGGAAGTACATCTCCGTTGGAGCGGTGTGGAGGCACAATGTTCCCCAAAAACCCACTAAGGCCACCGTATTCACCTCACGCCCTCGCACGATGCAAGGTACCGTGATTCCACTATAGGTGCCCTCGAAGGCGGCGACCGAACCTTTACAAACAAGGTTGGGGCAACTCCACACAAAGCTTGGAGGCTCCCAACTAGACCACGAAGCTTCACCACAATGGAATATGGCTTCGAGGTGACCTCAACCGTCTAGGATGCTCAAACACCCAAGAGTAACAAGATCCGCAAGGTATTGGTGGGGGAATCAACTTTTCTCTTGGTGGAAGTGTGGATCTAGGCCTTCTCAACCAATCCCTAAAGAATCAACAAGTTTGATTGGCTAGGGAGAGAGATCGGGCACTTTTGAGCTTGGGGCGCAACAATGGAGCTTAGAGAGGTAAGAGATGAGGTTCCTCAGCTAGAAGAACCCTTTATATAGTGGGGGGAAAAATCAGACCGTTTTCCCACTCTCTGCCCGAGCTCCAGCGGTACTACCGCTGGCTGCAGCGGTACTACCGCTGGCACTCCAGCGGTACTAACGCTGACCAGGGGCGGTACTACCGCCGCCTAGCGGTACTACCGCTGGATGCAGCGGTACCGCCGCTGGAACTCCAGCGGTACTACCGCTGGCCCCAGCGATACTACTGCTGGGCCCCTGGTAGTGCAAAAGCACTACTACCGCCAAGAAAGTCTTCGCAAAAAGGTTCGTCCACGAACAACCACTAGGCAAGCGGTACTAAGCTCCTGGAGCGGTACCACCGCTGACCAGGGGCGATACTACTGCTAGCTAGCGGTACTACGGCTGGCTGCAGCGGTACTACCGCTAGCAATCCAGCGGTACTACCGCTAGGGCCAGCGGTACTACCGCTGGGGACCATTTTGCAAAGAGACACGAAACAAAGTGGCGGGGGCCACTCCAAAGATGAAGGAAAGGGAGAATATGTGAAGTGTGCGCGTGCAAAGATAGATTCCACCCAAACCTTTCCACTACGGATCCCCTCTTAATAGTTCGGCTTTCCTATGACTCAAATAAAGAGAATCGTAGAGAGCGCCGTGCTTCCGTTCCATTAATGAGGAGATGAGTCGTATTGTGCCGTTGACGTGTGTTATCTGAAACCTTAACACACACGGTTAGTCCTTTACGGTACTGTCATCAATCACCAAAATTACTTAGGCATAAACTATGCCCCAACAATCTCCCCCTTTTTGGTGGATTGATGACAATACCGGATTTGCACAAAGAATAATATGAGAACAAAAAGATAGAGATATATGACAATATGGGGCATATGACTCACAGCATATGATGGAAATAAATCTCACATAAGTTCATGTCTCACAAACGATAGCAAACTAGAAGCAAACCAATTCGAAGCAAACCACGAAAGAAAGCAAAGCAAAGCAAAGTTCGACTATGAAAGCAAATCCACCTCCTAGACTCTCTCCCCCTTTGGCACAAGACACCAAAAGGGGCACACCTAACGCCACAGGTAGTTACTCCTCATCCTCAGCATCGCCAGACTCGTCGGTACCCTCCTGATCGTCCTGCTCCTCCTCTTCCTCCTCATCGCCAGACCACTGGTAGCCTTGAGCCTGCATCCAAGTAGCCTCTGGAGTGATGTCGTCCTCGGATCCGCTGGAGATGTCCATATCAAGAGTCCTGAGAACACGCTTGTGCCTTTGGCGGCTCTCCTTCTGAGCCACGTGAGTCTAGTACTGACCCTTAGCCTGCATACATAATAGAGTCTTCATCTTATCCTGAAGTTTGATGGCCCAAGATGGCACGGCAGAAGAGCGGGACTGAGAGGTGGTTCCTCTGTCAACAGCAGTCTCTGTGTCAGTATCCATGTGCTGAGAGGAAGTTGATGGGTTGGCCCATTTCTCCTTGACGCGAAGCTTGATCGGGTCGTGCACAATGTAGTCAGACTGAGCGTAGAGCACCTCCTCCGGAAAAGCCTCTTGCCACTTATGACGAATATAAGCGAACAGATAGGGCCCGTAGATGGGAACCTTACGCATGATGATGCAGTTACAGAGCTCCGTGAACATCACATCAGAAATATCCAGAGGGGCAGACTCCTTAGACATAGCCTCCTCACAAAGCAACAGCATCTCAGCCAAGGAGCCATGAACCTTGTCGAAGTTACCAATGCGAGGGAAGAGGGTGTTGCGAAGGATCCGATGGATGATGTCCAGATGCTTGGGGAGCACACCCTTCCTCACATAGATTTTCTGCAATCTGTCCTTTGCGGGGGGCCTATCGGTGGGGGCTGCAGCATGAGGACGCAACCCAAGTGGAGTGTCAGCTCCCTGGAAGTCAATGTTGAGGAATTGCATGAATTCACGTCAGGTACCGGTCATCTTCTGAGTCCCAGTCATCCACACCATAGAGCGCTCTTCATCAGGAGAGAAGTGGACCGTGACATAGAACTGAGCAACAACAGTGGGGTCAAAATCTGTCGTGAAAGTGATGATGTCCTTGATGCCTAGTTTGTCAATCAGAGAGAGGGCATCACCAAAATAGTCCAGGTTCCGCTGAAGATGAGCTACGTCAATCCACTGAACGGAGACATAGTTTTTCTTGAAATGCGCGACAACATCACGGTAGATCCTGCACTGATCCTTTGCCCAGACATGGTCAACATCCTTGATCACAGCCTTCTCTTTGAGATAATGGTTCTGAGTGCAAAACCGCAGAAAGTCCTTGGGGGACATTGTTCGGACATTGATCCCCTTATCCTTGTGCGCGGTCATCTTGAAGGACTGCCTTTTGGGTTGCAGACCTAAGGTGGCAGACCCCTCGGGAGCCTCTGGGTTGCGAAACTGCTTTGACTGCGTGTCCCATGGGGGCTTCGAACGGCGAGAACTACCTATGACACAAAACACACAGTGAAAAGAAGCGACAAAAAGAGTCAAGGCAATGAACTAGAAGAAGCAGAAAAATAAACACTCATTGCCAAGCACATGAAAAGAATGCACAGTGAATCCTCCTGGCGGTAGTACCGCTACCCCTGGCGGTAGTACCGCTGGGGGTCCTAGCGGTAGTACCGCTACCCCTGGCGGTAGTACCGCTGGGGGTCCTAGCGGTAGTACCGCTGGGGGTCCTAGCGGTAGTACCGCTGGGGGTCCTAGCGGGTTTGACTCTCAGATCTGACAGATAAACATAGACCTCATGCATAGGGCTACACGATTTTTACGAGGGGCATGGGCTGTATATGAACACTAAGAACTCCACCCCAGCCCTACTCACATGAGGATCACAAGTATCACCGAAATAAGTACATGCCTAAGCAAGATAGAGCAAGTTTTAGATCGAATCCAAACATAATTCAAGTGCTAGATCTAAAACAAGTAAATCCTAGGGCATGGCAAAATAATCAGCAATGATTCATAGGACCTACACTCCCCTCAAATATCTCCTTCATGCCATCCAAGAACAAGGCACAAGATCAAAGACATGGATCCAATCCCCCAATGCTCCTAACCCTATAACAAGAACATCAACCAAATAGAAGAAGGGGAGGAGCTTTACCGGGATTCATGGCCCTTTGAGGAGGCAGGAGAGGTGGAGCAACCCTTCCAATCCAACGGAAAGAAGGAGCTCCACGAAACGAGATCCAAACAGGGAGATTTCGGGCTAGGGGAGGGAGGAGCCGCGAGAAAGAAGAAACATGCTGAGAAAAACGGGCTCCCCCTCCTTTATATAGCCCAAGGGGTACGGGCCAGCGGTAGTACCGCTGAGGACCTAGCGGTAGTACCGCTGCCTGGCGGTAGTACCGCTGGATGCAGCGGTAGTACCGCTCCCCCTGGCGGTAGTACCGCTCCCCCTTGAGACAGCCCTAAAAATTTCCTAGCCGGTCGTGTTAGATGGGAATCCTGGCGGTAGTACCACCATACCTAGCGGTAGTACCGCTGGGGTCCTAGCAGTAGTACCGCTACCCCTGGCGGTAGTACTGCTGGGGGTCCTGGGGGTAGTACCGCTACCCCTGGCGGTAGTACCGCTGGGGTCCTAGCGGTAGTACCGCCAGGCTGGCGGTAGTACCGCTACCCCTGGCGGTAGTACCGCTGCAAATGTCACAACGCGGACTAGGATAAGAGAAGAACTTATCCTAGAAAAGTAAGTAAAAATGAAGAGATAGCACCTAGAAAAATGTACTGACTTGTCATTGTATATCCTTTCTTCTATACAAAAGAAAGGTGGGAGGGGCGGTGGCCGAGGCCACCTATGTTTGAGACAATGGTATGACACCGCGAAGAATTATCCTTGGGTTCATGACCAATGCTCGTCTTTGAAGCACAAGTGCCATTTGACAATGGCTAAAGTGAAAGACTAGATTGATTTATGCATAATGGGTGGAGGGAAAGTTCATTGAGAGAACAACACTCCCCCTATGTCCATGCCTACATCTAGACCAAGATGGAATGCAAAGTGAGGTGCAACATGCCTAGTTTCAATCCACATTACTTGAATCAATGATATTTAGCTCATGCCTTAACTCCCGGAACCTTGCTTCATCTAGAGGCTTAGTGAAAATATCTGCAAGTTGCTCTTCAGTGTGGATGAAGTGAACCTCAATATCACCTAGCTTGATATGTTCACGAATGAAGTGATGACGAATATCAATATGTTTGGTTTTGCTATGTTGCACTGGGTTGAGGGAAATCTTGATAGCGCTTTGATTGTCACATAGAAGAGGCACTTTGTCACAAGTGACACCATAATCCTTTAAAGTTTGCCTCATCCATAGCAATTGTGCACAACAACTTGCAGCTGCCACATACTCAGCTTCGGTGGATGATAAGGAGACGCAATTCTGCTTCTTTGACGACCAACTTACCAATGAGCGACCAAGGAATTGGCATCCTCCAGACGTTGACTTCCTCTCCACACAATCTCCTGCCCAATCTGAGTCAGAATAGCCAACTAGATTGAAGTTTGCTCCTTTGGGATACCAGAGGACAAAGTTTGGGGTATGAGCCAAATATTGAAAGATTCGCTTAACAGCCATGTAATGGCTTTCTTTTGGTGCGGATTGAAACCGTGCACATATCCCTACACTCACATAATATCCGGTCTAGATGCACAAAGGTAAAGGAGGGATCCAATCATAGAGCGGTATACCTTTTGATCCACGGCTTTACCATTGGGATCACTGTCAAGCTTGCATCTTGTTGGCATGGGGAACTTGACCGGGTTGACATCTTCGAGCTCGAACCGTTTGAGCATGTCTTGAGTGTACTTGGCTTGTTTGATGAATGTCCCTTCTAGACCTTGTGTAATCTCGAACCCGAGGAAGAACTTCAACTCTCCCATCATGGACAACTCAAACTTCTCAGTCATTAGTGCAGCAAATTCTTCATTGAATGAAATGTTAGGAGAGCCAAAGATAATATCATCAACATATAGTTGGCATATGAACAAATCCCCTTTAACCCTCTTAGTACAAAGAGTGGGATCTATCTTCCCAATTTCAAACCCACGATCTTGTAACAACTCAGTAAGATACTCATACCACGCGCGTGGGGCTTGTTTAAGGCCATAGAGTGCCTTATTAAGTTTGTACACATGATTGGGGAGCTTGGGATGTTCGAATCCCGGGGGTTGTTTGACATAGACCAACTCATTCAAAGGACCATTAAGAAAGGCACTTTTCACATCCATTTGCTGTAATTTGAAGTTATGATGAGAAGCAAATGCAAGCAACATGCGAATAGATTCTAGACGAGCAACAGGGGCAAATGTTTCACCATAGTCGATACCCTCGACTTGGGAGTAGCCTTGAGCCACCAATCTTGACTTGTTTTGAATCACAATTCCATTAGCATCTTGCTTGTTCTTGAATATCCATTTGGTCCCGATGACATTATGTTCCTTCGTTGGCCGAGGCACTAAATCCCAGACTTGGTTGCGCTCGAAGTTGTGAAGTTCTTCGTGCATGGCCATAAGCCAATCCTCATCATCGAGCGCTTCCTGTACCTGTTGAGGTTCACAATACGAGACAAACGCGTGATGCTCACAATAATTCCAAAGCTGTTGACGGGTGGATACTCCCCTTTTTAAACTGCCAAGTACATTCTTCATAAGATGTGACTTGACTCTCAGCTTGTTCGCATTCTTGGCTGCTCGACGCTCCAAGAGTTGTTCATTAGATAACGGGGGAGCATGGACTTGTTTCCTTTGCTTGCCCTTGAGTCTTGCGCCGGCTGTTGGAGCTCCAGAGGGGAATTGTGAGACAGTCTCCTGATCATCTTGTCCTTCAACTTGAGCAGGTTCACTAGTTTGTTCTTGTATTTGTGGTTGCTCTTGATCTTGATCTTGTGCTTCTACTTGGTCTGGATCTCGGGGTTGCACTTGATCTTGATCATGAGCAGATTCGGAGTCTTGGGGTAGTGCTTGAATATTCTGAGACACATCATCTTGGTTGGGCAATTTATCTTGACCTTGAGCTAGTTCATTTTGTTGAGAGTCTTATCTTTGTTCATTGGAAGCGTGTGGGGCTTGTGGAGGTGATGGCTCCACTTGAGTAGAGCATTGTCCTTCTCCTTCGGCCACAAGGGGTTCCTCAATGGGGAGTATTTGACCAATCCCCATTCTTCTTATGGCTTGGGGAGGAATTTCATCACCTGCATCACAAAGACCACTTTGCTCCACTTGGGAGCCATTATTTTCATCAAAATCTATGTTACACGTCTCCTCAATTAGTCCGGTGGACTTGTTGAGGACACGGTAAGCATGAGAGTTTGTAGCATAACCAACAAAGATACCCTCATGTGCTCTAGAATCAAATTTACCTAACCGTGCTCCTTTCTTGAGAATGAAACACTTACAACTGAATACCCGGAAGTACTTGAGATTAGGTTTGTTTCCAGTTAGAATCTCATACGGAGTCTTGTTCAAGCCTTTGCGGATGTAGAGCCGACTGGATGCATGACATGCTGTGTTGATGGCCTATGCCCAAAAGTTATATGGAGATTTTAATTCTGCCATCATTGTTCTTGCAGCGTCTATCAAGGTCCGGTTCTTCCTTTCTGCCACACCGTTTTGCTGAGGGGTATATGGTGCAGAATATTGGTGCTTTATTCCCTCATCACCTAGAAACTCATCTAAGGTGTAGTTCTTGAACTCGGTGCCGTTGTCACTCCTAATCATCAAGATATTTGCATCATGTTGACGCTGCGCTTCATTAGCAAAGTTGATGACCGCTTGTTGAGTTTCACTCTTCTTTTTAAAGAAATATACCCAGGTATATCTTGAGTAATCGTCAACAATCACTAAGCAATACTTTCTGCCTCCAAGACTATCAAATGATGGAGGACCAAACAGAACCATATGGAGAAATTCCAATGGCCTCTTAGTGTAGATATAGTCGTTGGACGATGAGCAGTTTCATGAATCTTTCCTTCAATGCAGGCACTGCAAACACGATCTTTAGCAAAGCTCACATTTGTTCGTCCACGAACATGGTCCCCTGTCAGAAGACTTTGCAAAGATCTCATATTTACATGAGCTAAACGGCGATGCCAAAGCCAGCCCACGTCAACTTTAGCCATTAAAGATGTCGCAGTCTTAGTGGGTCGCTTTGAGAAGTTCACCACATAAAGACCATTTCCGACATGTCCAACATAGGCTACTTTAAGAGTCTTGCTCCTCAGGAGGACCACAGTGTCAATATTATAGAATGTGGAAAAACCCATAATTGCAAGTTGACGAACCGAAAGTAAATTGTAGGCAAGTGACTCAACAAGCATGACCTTCTCAATAGATAAATCTTGAGAGACGACCACCTTACCAAATCCCAATACCTTTGAAGAGGATGCATCGGCGAATTGGACATGGGTGGGCATAGATGGAGAAGGATGCACATCCACCACTAAGTCCTTGCTTCCGGTCATATGATTTGTTGCTCCACTATGGAGCAACCATGACACCCCACCGGAAGCAAACTCCTGCAATAGATCAAGGCTTGGTTTTTGGTACCCATTTTTTAATGGGTCCTTTCATGTTAGAGACAAGGGTCTTAGGAACCCAGATAGCCCATTCAATATCCTCATCGTAGGAACCAACAAATCTGGCATAAACATGCCCATCACTAGCACAACACAAAACATAAGAAGAATTTAGTTTGCCAGCTGTGTTAGTAGGAACGGTTTTGCCCTTCTTGGGGTTCCCATAGTCCACCTTGTTCCTATTCAACTTCTGAGTCCCCTCACCCTCTTTGACAAAGATGTCCATGAGGGTGGGAGATCGTTTGTTCTTGTTCCTCCTTTTACCTTTTGACTTGGAGGTAAGTCCAAGTCCTTCCTTTCCTACAACACCCTTTTGAGTGCTCAAGATATCGTTCAGACTCTTCTCACCTTGTATGCATGCCACAAGGCCCTTCTCAAGTTTCTCCTTTAACTTGGCATTTTCCTCCACAAGATGTACATGCTCACAACTGGGGTTAGTTGCGCAAGCATTATCAATTAACACAAAGGGAGGACAAGTAGAGATCTCCTTGGTAAGCTTTGCTTGGAGTTGATCATGAGACTCTTTCAGAGAGAAATGAGCACCTTTCAAGGCCTTGTGGGCCTTGTCAAGTATGTCAAACTCCTCATTGAGTCTGTCATGGCCAACCCCAAGAGCATACTTTTCAGATTTAAGCATACGAGTAAGAACAACATCATGATCTAGTTTCTTTTGCATTTTAGCGCAGTCATCGTTATATGACTCCTCAAGAGCCAAACGAAGAGTGCGCTCCTCTTCTAGAGCACTAGATAATTCGGCAATTTCATCGGCATAGTGACGACTATGTCCCTGATGCTCGGAGATGGTCTCCTCATGATACTCAATGAGGTCAGTGGACTCACCCAGTTGTTCCAAGAGAGCAACAAAGTGCTTATTGGGTTCTCCCTTAATAGTGCACAGAAACTTATCAATATCATGCTCATTAAGTTCCCCAACATCACTATCTTCAACACAATTTAACAATGAAGGAGCAGAAGCAATGTTTGTCTTAATGATGGGAGTTACCTGATTGATACCTTTTTCCATGAGGCACTTGGTGATGTGGTTCTCGTTTGGGGCGTTGAAGAGAGACACCTTCTAGGAAGAGGTAGTGGCAATAGCAACAGTTGCCGTTGCCACTGTATCATCATCATCACCATCATCATCGGAAGGATACTCTTCAAGGGCCACCATTCCTTTTGGGTGAGGTTTCTTCACAAAGTTGTTCTTGATTGGAAATGATTTGGTTTTGTCTTTGCGAATGAGCTTGCCTCCATTGTCTTCCCTTTTCTCATAGGGACATTCGGCCACGAAGTGACTCACGTTACCGCAGTTATAACATGTCCTTACTAGTTGTTTGGGTTTCAATCCACTCGAGTTGTTCTTGGTGAAGGTGGGTCTTGAGTTCCTCTTGTTGCCCTAGAATTGCCTTGATGCAAGAGCCATGTGCTCATGACAAGCATACTTTGTGTCTTCAGGGCAGCTCTCTTCTTCCTGATCTTCTTCTTCTTCTTCTTCTTCAAGCATTGATTTTCCTTTCAACGCAAGGTTGGGTGAAGTTGTCTTTGATCGAACACGAGCAAGTGCATTGTCAGCTGTTTCGTTCATGATTGACATTGCAATGAAGTCATCCAACACCTCACTGGAAGACAAGGAGTTGAAGTCTGGCCGCTGACGAATGACAGATGACATGGCTTTGTTGAAAGGCATGATGGCTTTGAGGAACTTGCGCTTGACCCATGTATCATCCACATCCTTACTCCCATGATCCTTGAGCGCCACAACAATAGCAGTCACCCTCCGATAGAGATCACGAGGGTCCTCGTCTTCCTTCATCACAAACTCATCGGCCTTATCAAGTATCACTTCATAGTTGGATCGTTGAATGCTTGAGCCTCCCTTGTACAACACCATAATATGCTCCCAACAATCCTTGGCCAACGTGAAGGGACGCAAGTGGGGAAGATCTTCAGGTGGCACAGCAGACTGGAGAATAAACAACGCAGAGTGATTGTATTGATTGTATGCATCTTCTCTTGGAGTGAGGTTGCTTGGGTCATGGGGATACTATCCTTGCTCGATGAGGTGAACCCTAAAGAAGCTAACAACGAGAGCTATTAAGACAAGTAAGATATAGTCACAAGCATAAGCAAATACAAATTAAAGGATAGAGATAACCACAAGTGGAGCCGATGGAGACGAGGATGTGTTACCGAAGTTCCTTCCCTTTGACAGGAAGTACATCTCCGTTGGAGCGGTGTGGAGGCACAATGCTCCCCAAAAAGCCACTAAGGCCACCGCATTCTCCTCACACCCTCGCACGATGCAAGGTACCGTGATTCCACTATAGGTGCCCTTAAGGCGGCGACCGAACCTTTACAAACAAGGTTGGGGCAACTCCACACAAAGCTTGAAGGCTCCCAACTAGACCAGGAAGCTTCACCACAATGGAATATGGCTTCAAGGTGACCTCAACCGTCTAGGATGCTCAAACACCCAAGAGTAACAAGATCCGCAAGGGATTGGTGGGGGAATCAACTTTTCTCTTGGTGGAAGTGTGGATCTAGGCCTTCTCAACCAATCCCTAAATAATCAACAAGTTTGATTGGCTAGGGAGTGAGATCGGGCACTTTTGAGCTTGGGGCGCAACAATGGAGCTTAGAGAGGTAAGAGATGAGGTTCCTCAGCTAGAAGAACCCCTTATATAGTGGGGGAAAAATCAGACCATTTTCCCACTCTCTGCCCGAGCTCCAGCGGTACTACCGCTGGCTGCAGCGGTACTACCGCTGACCAGGGGCGGTACTACTGCCGCCTAGCGGTACTACCGCTGGATGCAGCAGTACTGCCACTGGAACCCCAACGGTACTACCGCAGGGCCCCTGGTAGTGCAAAAGCACTACTACCGCCAAGAAAGTCTTCGCAAAAAGGTCCGTCCATGAACAACCGCTAGGCAAGCGGTACTAAGCTCCTGGAGCGGTACCACCGCTGGCCAGGGGCGGTACTACCGCCAGCTAGCAGTACTACCGCTGGCTGCAGCGGTACTACCGCTAGCAATCCAGCGGTACTACCGCTAGGGCCAGCGGTACTACCGCTGGGGACCATTTTGCAAAGAGACAAGAAACAAAGTGGCGGGGGTCGCTCCAAAGATGAAGGAAAGGGAGAATATGTGAATTGTGCGCGTGCAAAGATAGATTCCACCCAAACCTTTCCACTACGGATCCCCTCTTAATAGTACGGCTTTCCTATGACTCAAATAAAGAGAATCATAGAGAGCGCCGTGCTTCCGTTCGATGAATGAGGAGACGAGTCGTCTTGTGCCGTTGAGGTGTGTTATCTGAAACCTTAACACACACGGTTAGTCCTTTACGGTACTGTCATCAATCACCAAAATTACTTAGGCATAAACTATGCCCCAACAGCTTGGCCTCTGATGATTCTGAGGTCATGGAAGCTTTTCTTTTCTTCGCCTCTTTCTCAGCAGCCTTGGTTTTCTTCACGTCCGATCCAGACGGAACCATCTTATTCACCTTTGAGGATTGAGGTGAACGAATTTTCTCTTTAGGAGCTGGTGCGGTATTAGTCCTGACAGTTTCCTCAGCTGAAGCATTTTCTTCAGTTAGAGCAGTTTCATCAGCCGGAGTGTCTTGAGGTATTTCCTCAATTACAGGTTCATCGGCTCGACTATCTTGAGGCATTTACTCAACAAGAGGTTCTTCTTCTTCATCTTCCTCGGTTAGCTGAACAGAATAGTTGGACTGAGGCTGCTTTGGTTTTACTGGAGGAGCGGCCTTCTTGTTATATTCATCAACTGCATCACTTGCAAACTTGATGAAATTTGACTTGAGACTTTGACGATCAGATAGTGTCGTGTACTTGTCGATCAAAGTCTTCACTCCAGCCTAGGTGGACACAAGATCTTCATGCGTCACGTTGAGGAGATTCTGCGTGAGAAATTTCTCCTTCTTCAGTTTTGCAGCCTTTGCTTGCTTGTCTTGCGTCTCTTTCCATTTGGCCTCATTGATGAATGTGGCCACCATATGACTGATACCTAGGGGAAGCTTCAAGTCATCAATGAGGGTGTTTGGATCTTCATACCAGACATTTATGAAGTCCAACAGAACCTTGGGATCCATGGCAAGAGGAATAGAGCTGCCTGAAGCTTGTGCAACTCGTTCCTTCTTGTTTGTGATGATGGCTTGAAGATTTTCATCATCAAATTCATCACTTCCTTCTGATGCAGAAGGGACGTTGATGACTTTGCTTGGGCTGGGCTTGATGCCCCTTCCAGCAGTCATTTTAGTCTTCAAGGCTGTTGGTGAACACTTTGTCTCTGAGCTCGTGGCAGATGGTACACATGAGCTGGAGTGAGCACGCTGTTCCCTGACAATCTTCTTGTGTTCAGGCTTTGAGGCTTGTGTAGTTGTTGAAGGTTTTGGCGCAGGTGCAGCCTTCTAAGGAAATTGCTCTTTAGGCTTCAAAGCCTTTGGTTTCTGTGGCACATACTTCACTTGAGGAATAGCTGTACCAGAAGCTTCAGCAGCAGAAGAGGTGGCTGCGGTGGCCGGAGCAGATTCCTCATTGAATTTCCTCACTGCAGCTTCTGCTTTCTTCTGAAGTTTAGACAAGTGTTTGTCTTTCTCCTCACGGTAATCCTCAACTATTTTGATGCTTGAGGGATGTGCAACCTGATGATCACCAAGAGGAGGCCTTTTGCAAGGTGTCTTGAGGGCGAATATCTTCGCATACTTTGGAGTGACAAAGCGATATTCCTTCCACTCCTTAGCCCACCTGTGGTCTATCTTTTGAAGCCTAATTTTGCGCTTCGGCATAGGTTCTTGCTCATCAGGCGTACAGTAGTCAAGATATATATATCCTGAGGGATATCACTTGCAGTGTTCTGTTCAAGTTTCTTTGCACCCTTTTTCTTTCTGTCATCTTCCATTTTTGTTCAACTGATGCTTTTGCTGAGGAATTTGCACTCTTGAAGATTCTGATGACACTGACAAAGTTTCTTCGAGAAATGCTGCAAATGAGTTAAGTTGATGAGAACCTAGAGATTCATCAACTAACATTTTGTACCTGTGAACAGAGTATGGGTGCGAGGAATTTGGAGAGGTCATATGCGTTCACAGATTTGAAGAAATTGAAATTTTAAAAGTTGAGGAATTTGACCAGTTGGTTGAGGAATTTGTCTAAGCATTCTGATCTTGGGTTCCAGAGTTGTGCAGATTCAAAAATTTGCACAATTGAGGAATCACATGAAGAATTTTAGCGGCTTAGTGAAATTTGTCAAGTGTTTGAGGAATTGAGTGTGCGTAGCTGATAGACACTGAGGAAATAAAAATTTCTCGAATCTATGGTAAAATAGTAGATCGAAAGGGACAGTAAAATAGGATTTTAATTACCCTATGTGGCGAGCACAAAGAACAGAGGCAGTAACAGTAAGATGCTCTTCGGTTCGAGTCCGCTGCGCCCTAACTTGGCGGCAGAAGACAGCTACGGTGGCGGCGGATGTAGATGTTCCGCTTCCGGCGTGAGTTCGGCGACGGAGAGGTCGAGGCAGTGAAGTTGTTCCTCACCGGCGACGAGATTGCTAGCGGTGGTGCTAGGTTTGTGGTTGAGGTGGAGAGAAGGACGAGAGGACGAAGAGTTTGGACAGAAGGGGTAAGGACGTATTTCTAGCTGAGATGAAAACGGTGCGACCGAAATTTTCGGACCGAACTGCCCTTGCGCATTCGTCTCCACATGACACGTGTAGCCTGAGATTAAAGCGGTGGAGATCATGCTTATATGATCGTTGGAAGTGGTGTTCGGTTACTGTGTAACAATATAAAATTCATTTTTGAAGATTTGAGGATTTCGTTGCAAAATCCTCAGCTAACAAGGACAGAGTGAGGATTTTGAACATAGTTTCAAGTAGAACGCATATGAAGAATTGAATAGACTGGGTTGAGTATAGCATAGAGGGGAGTAGGGTCCGGTCACATTCACTTAGATGAAATATCAAATTGAAGAAATAGCGATAAGTGAATACTGTTGAGGACTTTGAAATCACAGTCTATATATATATATATATATCTAGGTAAATGAAAATCATCAAGTGTTTTTTAGGATTTTTAAGATTTTGAAAAACTTGAGGATTTTGTGACAAAGCAACAGGTTGATGAATTTCAACTTTGAAGAAAAATAGCTTGAAGAATTTCAAAGTTGGGTGCTGGCGTGACCCACCGTATAAGAATGATGATTTCAGGCGCCGGGTACAATTGTCGTAGGGCCCTGAGAACCAGATTCTTCAATAATTTCCTCACACTAAGAGTGATATTCTTCATTGATTGAAGAAAATCGATTCTTCGTGTGTTGCACATCTAAGTCATCAATTTTGCATACGTGCTAGGATGTGTGCATGTTTTTACAAAACGTTTGAAGATTCTAAGATATTTAGCTCACACCACAACTTGCAAAACCTTTTCTCATCCAAGAGCTTAGTGCAGATATCAGCTATTTGATCGTCAGTCTTCACATGGTCGAAGATCATATTGCCCTTGAGGACATGGTCCCGAAGAAAATGATGACGAATCTGGATGTGCTTAGTCTTCGAGTGTTGTACTGTGTTGTATGCAATCTTGATTGCACTCTCATTGTCGCAGTAGAGAGGCACATTCTTCATGTTGATGCTGTAGTCCTTGAGGGTTTGCTTCATCCATAGCAATTGAGCACAACATGATCCAGCAGCAATGTACTCAGCTTTGGCAGTGGAGAGAGAAACACAGTTCTGCTTCGTTGAGGACCAGCATACTAATGATCTTCCGAGGAAATGACAAGTGTCAGAAGTTGACTTGCGATCCACATGGTCACGAGCATAGTCAGAATCAAAATATCCCACGAGATGAAGATTTGAGCCATTGGGGTACCATAATCCTAGTGTTGGTGTGTGAGCTAAGTATCAAAGAATATGCTTCATATCCTTATGGTGTGATTCCTTCGGTTTTGCTTGAAAACGTGCACACATGCAAACACTAAGCATTATATCTAGACTAGATGCACATAAATATAGTAAAGAGCCA
The DNA here is from genome assembly GCF_904849725.1 of Hordeum vulgare subsp. vulgare. Taxonomy (NCBI): domain Eukaryota; kingdom Viridiplantae; phylum Streptophyta; class Magnoliopsida; order Poales; family Poaceae; genus Hordeum; species Hordeum vulgare. The sequence continues at coordinate 237,897,636 of NC_058518.1, read as the reverse complement.
ATCATTGAGCGATATACCCGTTGATCGAATTCTTTACCATTTTCGTCACTGCAGAGGTGGCCGTTGGTAGGCATGGGAGTCTTGGCGCCTTTGCATTCATGCATGTCGAATTTCCTCACAAGATCCTTGAGGTATTTCTCCTGTGATATGAAGATGCCGTTGCGTTGTTGACGAATTTGAAGTCTTAAGAAGAATTTCAGCTCCCCCATCATAGATATATGATATTCTTCACTCATCATGTAAGCAAATTCATCACTGTAACGTTTGTCAGTACAACCAAATATGATGTCATCGACATATATTTGGCACACAAATAGTTCATTGTCATAGGATTTTGTGAAAAGATTTGGATCGAGTGAACCAGGTTTGAAGCCTTTCTTAATGAGGAATTCCTTCAATGTATCATACCACGCCCGAGGGGCTTGCTTGAGGCACAGAGTGCCTTTTTGAGTCTGAAGACTTTGTCTGGATTCTTCGGATCCTCAAAACCTGGGGGCTGAGCAACCTATACTTCTTCCTCAAGCTTACCATTGAGGAATGCACTTTTTACATCCATTTGATATAAAGTAATGTTATGATGATTAGCATAAGCAAGTAGAATTCGAATAGCTTCAATTCTAGCAACAGGTCCAAAAGTTTCATCGAAATCAATTCCTTCAACCTCTGTGTAGCCTTGGGCTACAAGTCGTGCCTTATTCCTCACCACTTGACCATCCTCATTTTGCTTGTTTCGGAAAATCCACTTGGTGCCGATGATATTGTGCTTGCGAGGATCTGGTCGTTTGACGAGCTCCCACACGCCATTTAGCTTGACTTGAAGAAGTTCATCTTGCATGGCTTGAATCCACTCAGGTTCCATGAAAGCCTCAACAACTTTTGAAGGTTCTGTGATAGACACAAAAGAAGAATGCCCACAAAAGTTAACTAAATGTGAAGCTTTTGAGCGATTGAGAGGACCTGGCGCGTTGATGTCTTCGAGGATTTTGTCAAGTTCTACTTCATTTGCAATCCTCGGGTGAGCTGGTTGAGGATTTCGTCTGGGCTCAGGAATTTGTTCTGGAGCAATTTCCTCAGGAGCATCTTCTTGATTTTCGTTAGTGCTCGGAGTGATTTCTTCAGCAATTTCCTCAGTAGGAACAATGTCTTCAGTAGCTTTGAGATTGATTGCTTCCTCAGGAGACAATTTATCTGGATCAGGAGGCAATTGCTCTCTTTCCGAGCCATTAGTTTCATCGAACCACACATCTATTGTTTCAACAACCTTGTTGTGATAGTTGTTGAAGACTCTGTAGGTATGCGAGTCTTTTCCATAACCGAGCATAAAACTCTCTTGTGCTTTAGGTGCAAACTTTGAGCTATGGTGAGGATGTCTAATCCAGCATTTTGCACCGAAGACTTTGAAATAACTTACATTGGGTTTCTTGTCAGTGAGGAGTTCATATGAAGTTTTCTTGAGAAATTTGTGAAGATATACCCTGTTGATGATATGGCAAGCAGTGTTGATTGCTTCAAGCCAGAAAGGATGAGGAGTCTGATATTCTTCAAGCATGGTTCGTGCCATCTCAACCAGACTCCTGTTATTTCTTTCGAGGATACCATTCTGTTGAGGAGTATAAGGACAAGACAATTCGTGAGTAATACCAAGTTCATCAAGATAATCATCAAGACCAGTGTTTTTGAATTCTGCCCCATTATCACTCCTGATGTGTTTGATCTTGACCATGAAGTTCATCGAGGCCCTTGAGGAAAATCGTTTGAAGACTTCCTGTACTTTAGTTTTATACAGAATGATATTCACCCAAGTATATCTAGAATAATCATCAACTATGACAAAGCCGTATAAAGATGTTGCATTTGTTAGAGTGGCATAATGAGTAGGTCCAAATAGATCCATGTGAAGCAATTCAAATGCACGAGTAGTAGTCATGATAGTCTTCGAGGGGTGTTTGGATCTGGTCATTTTCCAGACTCACAAGCACCGCAAAGGTGATCCTTGAGGAATTTGATTGATTCGATGCCAATGACATGCTTCTTCTTCACCAACGTGTGCAAGTTCCTCATGCCTGCATGACCAAGTTTCGATGCCATAGCCAGCCTTCTGAGGTGTTTGCTAATAAGCAAGTGGCTAGTTGAGGACATGTAGAAAAATAAACAATATACAAATCCCCTCGTCTAACACCTTTGAAGACTTTGGATCTGTCAGATTCCATGATGACAACACATCTATATTTTCCAAAGATAACAACCATATCAAGATCACAAAGCATTGAGACTGACATGAGGTTAAACCCAAAGGATTCAACAAGCATCACTTTGTCCATGTGCATGTCCTTGGAAATAGCCACGTTGCCAAGTCCAAATACCTTGCTTTTACCTTTGTCAGCATAGGTGATTTGCTTTAGTGGTGATGGAGTTAGTGGCATATTCATCAGCAAGATTTTGTCACTAGTCATGTGGTGTGTGCAGCCACTATCAAGAACCCACTCAGTACTCTTGGGTTTGTCATCCTGTAGATGAATTAGTACAGCTTACCATCTCAGATGCTTCAGACTTAAAGAATATGATATCAATTTCATGAGATAGGAATTTCATCATAAATAGTAGATTTGAGGACGTGTGAAATGTGATCATTTCATCAATGTTAGCTTGCGTCCAATCAAGCATTTTCCTCAGGTCTCCAGCAAATTCTTCAGATGATGATTTTCATCTGGAGACCTGACCTGCAGAAGTGATTAGTTCAATTTCTTCACCACCCACATCTGAAGGGGTGGTAAAGAGTTTCCTGCGAGCACCATATGAGAAAGGGGGCATCGAAGCTAATGCACTTCTCTTCAAGTAGGGGGTTAGAGTAGTCAAATGAATAGGCAGAGAAGTTCTTTAAGGATTTATGAACATAATGATTTGAGGAGTAATGCTCATATTCATATTCCTTGTAATTTCCGTGCATATCAGTAGCATTAGCATGAGTACGAGCATAGTTTTGACCAGTTGAGGATTTCGATCCTCTTAAAGACTTTGGTCCTCCTGGGGAATTTGATCTGGGGTTTAGATTCTTCACAGGTGGTGTCATGAGGACATTCACTTGAAGATTTTTTAAGGCAACTTTTGGGGACCCAGATTTTCCTCACGGGTGGTCCATTCCCGCAGTTAGTTCCAACATATCGAGCAAATACTTCACCAGATATATTTTTGAACAGTTTATAGTTGGAGTCAAATGACTCATCTGAGGAATAGGACAATTCACATGCAAAGCCTGTTAGATTGGATGGATCAACATGAGGCCCTTTAGCAGCAATCCATGAGGTCTTGGGATACTACTCAGGTTTCCAATATGATCCATCAGTGTTCAGTTTCCTTTCAAAGGCAATTCCTTCTTTCCTCGGGTTCCTGTTCAAAATATGCTTTTTGAGCACGTCGCAAAGGGTTTGGTGCCCTTTGAGACTTTTGTACATGTGTGTCACATACAATTCCTTCAGCCCTGCATTTTCATCAGTGACATTTGTGGTTTCCTCAAGTGATGAATTTGATACCACATGAGCAGTTGAAGAATTTGTAGCAATAGAAGCATTTGATGATTCTGGTGAAGAATTGGAAGTTTCACGTTCGATGCATTTAAGACATGGTGGAATGAATTCAACCTGAGCGGCACTGATCTATTGAGCGAGTAATGAATCATTTTCCATTCTAAGATCATCATGAGACATCCTCAACTTCTCAAGATCAAGTTTCCTTTGAAGGATTTCATAGGAAAGTTTCTCATGATCAGCCCGGAGTGTGCCATGATGATCTTGAAGATTATCAAATCTGGACTGAAGACTTTTCATATATTCAGTGAGGATTTGGGTAAGATTCCTTTCATCACTCAACAGGTCATTTCTTCTGTCTAGCAGTTTATGAAGGTTTTCAAGGGTAATTTGTTGTTTAGTTGCGATGTTGGAAAGTTTACTGTAACTAGGTTTTTTATAATCATCAGGTTCATAGTCACTTGAATCAGAGGAGGAAGTGTCATTCAATACCTTTGAACCTTTAGCCATGAAGCAATAGGTTGGAGCGAAGTGATCAACATAGTCATCAGTGTAGATGGCGTTGTCGTTTTCTTCAAGGTTGAAGATTGACTTGCTGATAAATGCGGTAGCCAGTGCAAGACTTGCCACACCAGACTCCGAGTCTTCTTCAGAACCCTCCTCTTCATCACATTCCTCAGATTCGGCCTCAGAATCCATTTCCTTGCCAATAAGTGCCCTAGCCTTTCTGAAACTAGTCTTCTTGTGCGATGAGGACTTTGAGGATGAGGATTTTGAAGATTTCTTCTTTTTATACGACTCATCAGAACTTTCATCCTTGTATTACTTCTTCTTTGATTCCTTCACCCATCGAGGACAATCAGCAATATAGTGACCAGATTTCTTGCATTTGTGGGAGGTTCTTTTCTTGTAGTCCTCAGATGAAGATTCTGATTTCCTCATATCTCTTCTTGAAGATTTACCAAACTGGCCACGTCTTGTAAACTTCTGGATTTCCTCACGAGCATTGCAAGCTCCTGTCCAAGTTCTTCAGGATCACCAATCCTGCAATCTGAGTGTTCTTCTTTACATGAGGAAATTGCTTTGGCCTTTAGTGCACGAGGTCTAGAATAGCTTGGTCCATACATATCTCTCTTTTCATCCTGTTGGAATTCATGAGTATTGAGTATTTCGAGTATATCACCATGATCAAGCATCTTATAGTCTGATCTTTCTTGAATCATCAGAACCAAAGTATCAAATGATGAATCCAAAGATCTTAACAGTTTTTCACAACTTCATGGTCAGATATGTCTCGAGCACCCAATGCTTGTAGTTCATTTGAGATGTCAGTGAGGGGATCAAAGGTATCTTGGCAGCTTTCATTGTCAAGCCTCTTGAAGCGATTGAAGGCATTGTGAAGAACATCAACACGAGAGTCACGCTGAGTTGATATTCCTTCATTGACTTTGGACATCCTTTCCCAGATAAGCTTCGCTATGCCTAAAGCACTCACTCTCCCATATTGACCTTTGCTTAGATGGTCACAGATGATATTCTTCGCTTGAGAATCAAGTTGCTTGAATTTCTTCACATCAGCGGCAGAGATAGTAGCAACGATGGAGGGAATGCCATATTCCACAATGTACCAGAGATAATTGTCAATAGCCTGAAGATGCATCTCATCTTGGTCTTCCAGTAGTGAAAGTCCTTTCCTTCGAAGGTAGGACATCCTGCAGTAACCTTGATCATTCCTCCAGTCGACATACTAAAACTCCAGGTGGTTAAACCAAAATCACACAGAACAAGGGAGTACCTTTCTCTGATACCAATTGAAAGTGCATTATATCGACTAGAGGGGGGTGGTGAATTGGCGATTTTTAGAATTTCATCGCTAAGGAAATTCCTTACTGATGAATAATGTCGAGCGGAAATAGCACAGAATGAGAGGTGCAAAGATTACAACAGCCGTTTACTTGATGAAGATTATGAGAATCGGTTTGCACAGTATGCAGGCACAGAATAAGCAGGTGAAGATTAACTAGAGTGAAGAATTTGAGGATGAGGAAATTCAGTAAAAGTCTTTAGCAAATTCTTCAAACAGTGACAATGATAGTCTTCAACAGACAATATTGAGGAATTGAAAGAGTTGAAGAAATCGAACCCGTATCACGATGAAGATAGTTGTTGATGACCCAGTTCTAGCTGTTGTGACAGTCGTGCGTCTGGTTTGGAGCGGCTTGGTATTGAAACCAAAGGACACATAGTCCCGGGACACACAGTCCCTACTGTATTCTCCTTGAGCTAAGGACACACAGTCCTCGCCCAACACTCGTGGTAAGTCTTCAGGGCAGACTTCCAAACGCTCACAAACTCGGTCACCCGACGATCCACAATTGACTGCTGGATGCTTTAGACCATGACGCCTAACCGTTTGGAGGAGGCACAGTCCTCAAAGGTAAAAGGCTTCAGTTCCAAACAGGAACAAATTATTTAGTGATGCTCAATCACTTGGTTTTTGGTTTGTGGTTTGGTGTTTGGGGTATTTCCTCACTGATGATTTAGTCTCGAAGACTGAGGAATTTGGGTTGCTTTAAATGACAAGTGTCAGTTTCTCGCGGAGCAGCCAATGAGCTAGGGGTTGTGGGGGGTGGCTATTTATAGCATGGGAGCATCTCGACATGATTTGACATAAATGCCCTTAAATATTGTGACTGTTGGTGTGGATAAGATCGGTGAGGTGGCGCGTGTTGCGGCAACGGTCGAAACTTTCAACTGTGAAAGTCCTCGTGTTTCTCATATTCCTCACTTGAGGCTTTTGTAGGATTAGGCTTGGGTTGAGCATCATGAGGAAATTCACTCCATAGTATTACCTTGACCTCCTTTAACAGTACGGTGTTCCTATGACTCAGGAGTAAAGAAAATGAAACAGAAAGAGTAAATCTTCATGCTTCAAAGTCTTCGGACTGATTTTCTTCAGGACACACCGAATTCCTCATCTTCAATATCTTCATGAGGAATATCAATTTCATCGCAATTTCTTCACGATCAAAGTCTTCAAGATTAGGCCAATTTCTTCAGCCGAAGACATACATTTTTAGTGGTCGATATTCATCGTATAACTCAAACTCCTCAACGACTAATAGAGCCTGTGTACACTTATAAACACATTAGTTACTTAACCTATAAGTCTTCAAACCACCAAAATCACTAAGGGCACTAGATGCACTTATAACATGCAAGACATACGTCAAGTGTTCACAAATTTACTATTCAATCCAACATAACGAGATCTCAAAGGGAAAGATTCAATTCATCACAACAAGATGGCAAGGGAAGAACACCATATGATCCAACTACATTAACAAATCTCATGATACATCAAGATCGTGACATCTCAAGAACACGAGATAGATAGATCAAACACATAGCTACTGGTATATACCCCCAGCTCCGAGAGTGTGCTACTCCGTCTTCGTCATGGCCTCCGCCGAGATGATGAAGATGGCCATCGCAGATGATTTCCCCCCTCCGACATAGTACTGGAAAGGTTCCAGATGGGTTTTCGTCGATACAGAGAGTTGCGGTAGAGGAGCGTAAGTTCTGTGTTTATTTCCAAGGATTTGTGTATATATAGAAAATTCTAGCATTGGAATTATGCTAAACGGAGCCACGTGGGCCCCACGAGCCATCAGGGCACGCCCAAGGGGGATTGGCGCTCCCTGTTGGCTTGTGTCCCATAGGTGGCTCCCCTCCGATGGTTCTTCGCACTAGTAATTCTTATTTTCTCTAGAAAATATCATAAAAGGTTTCAGGAAATTCTGAGAACTTTTATTTTCTTCACAAAAACAACACCACGGTAATTCTGCTGAAAAGAGCGTCAGCCCGGGTTAGTTCTAATTAAATCATATAAAGTGCATCAAAATAATATAAAAGTGTTGTAAACATAGGCAAATATGGCATGAATACTTCATAAGTGATCACGACAATCTTCACAACCTAGTTGGATACGCCGATGCTTGACCAAAGCTTTACACCACAATGATTGAGCTTCGAGGCACCACCAACCGGCTAGGACACCGAAGCACCCAATAGGAACAATCTCTAGGGTACCAAGAACACAAGAGTAATAAGCTTCTCAACTTTTCACTTCCACGTATCACCGTGGAGAACTCAAACCGATGCAACTAATGCAATTGCAAGAACACACGAAGTGGTTAAGTCCCTCACACTCAAATCCCACCTCAACAACAAAAGCTATGGAGGAATATGAGAGGAAGAACAAGGAGCTCACAAAGAACTCCAAGATCTAGATCCAAGGGGTTCCCGTCACATAGAAGAGAAAGTGATTGGTGGAAATGTGGATCTAGATCTCCTCTCTCTTTTCCCTCAAGAACTAGCAAGAATCATTGAAGGGATTGAGTGATAGCAAGCTTGAAGAAGGTCAACAATGGGGAGCAAACATGACCTCAAAGGATTGGGACCATTGGGGAAGAAGCCCCCCTTAAATTGGCTCCCCGAATCCAACCGTTATTCCCACAAGTCGTGCTCAAGCTGTACTACCGCTCGGGAGAGCGGTACTACTGTTAGCACAATCAAAACAGCCCAACGAGACAGAAAAACATGAGTGTAGTTCTGCGAGAGAGGTAGTACAACTCGGGGAGAGGTAGTATCGCATGGGGGAGAGGTAGTACCTCTTGAGAGGTACTACCTCTCGGGGAGAAGTACTACCACTCGGGGGAGCAGTTCTACCGCTTAGAGCTAAAAACCCGCGCAAGCAAAACAGAAGAATGATCCAATACTAAAACAACTATAAGTACTGCATACTAACTTCGACTTGAGCAAACTCAAGCTTGTTCGATCGAGGACAACAAGAGCTATCCAACACAAGATGGTTATATTTAGAACAAGCAGTTGAGAATAAATGCCTATAGGATAAATAAGATGAACTTCCCAAACATGATCCAGCAAAATATCCAACACTGAAAACACAAAGATGATGCATATGAAATCTGTTTCTGATGAGCTTGAGCTAATCATGATGAAGACCATAAGCTCCAAAACTCACATAGAGAAAATCCAAAAAAGAACCAAGAAATATGATGATGCTAAGAATGCAATGGTTTGAGCTCTCAACGAACGATACGATCAAGCTACTCACTTGAGATCCCCCCTTGATAGTACGACTATCATTCCTGTAACTGGTCTCCCAACTACTACCATGAGACTAGTAAAATAGAAAAACCTATCAATGTCAAACCTTTGCCTTGCGAATAGTCCACTTGAGATAGATGATGGAAATCTTGTCCGACTCAAGATGTACCACCTTTCTTGATTGCGGCGGCTCGATGAAGACTAGTAGATTGCTCCCCATACTCCATCATGGGTGAGCCTCTCTTCATCACATCTTCACATGCCCATTATCACCATGATGGACGTCAAGCTTCAAGCATATGATCTCTTCATGATGCTTCACTTGAACTTGCACACCTTAACTGTGATGATGATCACCACTTGATGTCATCCTCCATGGGTTGTATGAGATATTCCTTTTGATGCATGCCCATGGAAACATACCTAACCCCACAAAGAACACTCACAAAGTTCATGGGTTAGTACACAAAGCGTACTGGATAATACTTACCGTACCATGGGAATACTTGATTCCACTTGGTACATCTTCTAAGATTTGTGTGTTGATGATCATGAATCACTCTTTTCCTTAGTCTTGATCCACCTTGTATCTTATCCTCTCTCTTCATAAAGGTGATGTCTTGAAAATAAACATGAATATTCTCACAATCTTCTTCTTCAAGACATGATTGCCATAAGCTCAACTCTCACATGACCAATCTTTGGATAAATCCTTGAATACCACCTTGGTCATCACATAAACTCCTTGAAACCAACAAATGGACTCCAAGAAGTGCCTATGGACAAATCCTTCGAATATAAATCAAGGCAACCATTAGTCCATAGAGAATGTCATCAATTACCAAAACCACACATGGGAGCACCATGCTCTTTCATAAGCTTTTATCATTGCTTCTTCTATATGTTTAGTAAAAGCTTTTTTTTTGTTCATAGGCATTGGATGAGGGAATAATGGATTGCAGAAAGGAAATACATTCTACTAAAGAACAACTCTCATAATTAAAGTCTGTGTAATCCAAGATAGTGGGCACATCATTAGTTAAAGTTTTGACCTCTCCACAACCACTTTCTCATTTTTATCATTAAGACTATCACCCTCCAAACAAATGGGATGGATTCTTGCTAAAGTCGACTCATCTCCAGTCCCTTTATAATCTACTTTCAATTTTTTAAATAAATATTCAATAGGAGAAGTATCAATCATTTTAAGATCTTTATCATGATTACAATAAAAATTGGGTGGAAGAGCCTTTTCTTAGAATTCTCGCTTAGATCTCAACCTTGCGGTCCTCTACTTACTTTCACTACTAAACACTTATATTAATGGACTTATTAATGACATTCTTTGGTGGCAATTTTTTATTTTTAAGAGTCTCCGCATCAAGAGCAATTATATCCATCTTCCTAGCCATATCATCAACTTTATGCAACTTTTCTTCTACCATACGTTGAAAATCTTTTGAGAACTAATAAATTCTTTAGTGGTGTTCTAAAAATCAGAGGGTATCCTATTAGTAGTAGTAGAATAATATCCATAGGAATTACCATAAGGATTACCAGAATTATTAGAAGAATTAGTGGGATACAATCCAGCATTGAAATTTCCTATATAAGCATTATTGTTGAAATTATTTCAGGAAACAAAGTTCACATCAATAGCATAATTATTTTTCTCAATCAAAGTAGATAAATGCATATCATTGGTATCAACATGAGCATGTTTACTAGCAAGCGTATTCATAAGAGCATGCATGTTGTTCGCTGAAAGTGGAAATTTCCTCAACATAATTTACCGTCTTACTAGTTGGAGCTCTTTCGGTATGCCATTGAGAATGATTTTTCATGATATTGTACAGAAGTTTGGTGGCCTGTCCCAATGTCACCTGCATGAAGGTAACACCTGCATCAAAATCTAGAAGGTTTCTAGACACAAAGTTTAGTCCCACACAAATTTTTTGTATGATCATCCATAAGCTTAAACCATGCGTGGGACAATTTCTAATCATCAATTTTATTCTCTCCCATGCTTGCGCAACATGTTCTTTCTCGTGTTGTTTAAAATTCATAATTTGATTATGAAGAGAAATAATCTTAGCGGGAGGAATATACTTGGCAATGAAAGCCACTTTACACGTATTCCATGTTCCAATACTATTACGAGGTAAAGATGATAACCACGCTTTAGCTTTGTGTCTTAGTGAAAAAGGAAGTAATTTCAATTTGATAACATCACTATCCATATCATTTTTATTTCGCATATCACATAGTACAACAAAGGTGTTGAGATGAAAAACGGGATCCACACTAGGACTTCACGAAAATTGTTCTTTCATCACAAGATTTAGCAATGCAACATTAGTATCATAAAACTCCGCACTAGTGGCGGGTGGTATAGGAGTACTAACAAAATCATTATTATTTTTATTTAATAAATCACACAAATTTTTTATATCTTGAGACATAGTGATTAAACTAGCAAGCTAACAAGCAAAACAAGTAAACTAGCAAGTATAACAAGCAAACAAGTAAACTAACAAAGATAAATAATTTTGTAGTTTTGTTTTTCATAGCAAGAAAAATATAAGAACAAATAACAATTAGAACAAGTGAATTGTAATTTGTGTATAGGTACTTGATAGGAACTTGGTGATACTCCCTGGCAACGGCGCTAGAAATCCTTCTTGACACTTGTAAACTGCATTGGGATTTTCCCTCAAGAGGAGGGGATGATGCATCACACTATAGTTCGGTATTTCCCTCAGTGAGTGCCAAGGTTATCGAACCAATAGGAGGACCATGCAATTTCCCATCTTTAGCGTCTACAGACAACAGAGCACACTCTTGCACCCAACGCGGGCATGGTTGTCAACCCCCTTGAACTCATTACTTGCAAGCGATAAGTAGTGACAGGTTAATAATATAAGTATACTAAATATAATAAGTAAATGCAAATAATAAAAGTCAATGAGGTATTTAGAGGCTTCTCTCTCGTAGAAAGCATAATGTGGGTAAACAAATTACTGTTGGACAATTGATAGAAAGGCGCATAGTTATGCAATATTTATTCATGACGTTGATCATTACATATACACATCACGTACGTACGCAAGTAGACCGACTCCTGCGTGCATCTACTACTATTACTCCACCCATCATCTGCTATCCAGCATGCATCTAGAGTATTAACTAATAACAGAGTAATGCTTGGAGGATGATGACATGATGTAGACAAAGTAAATCAAATTAATATGAATAAACCCCATCATTTTACCCTTAGTGGCAGCAATACAATACGTGCCATGTCCCTTTCTATCACTAGGATTGAGTACGGCAAGATTGAACCCACTACAATGCACCTCTCCCACTGAAGATAAATCAATCTAGTTGGCCAAACCAAACCGATAGATCCAAGAGAACTACGAAGCTATAATAATTATGCATATATATGAAATACCAGCAATGAACTCAATATAATCTCATGAATAATCCGAACAAAACACACAATTCATCGGATCCCTAGAAACACACTTCACAAGAGTGATTACACAATATAGGTCACTACGGAAATCACTGTGATCTTGGCAACGAAAAATATATATAGAAAGATAGCCATCTAGGTACGAAGGGTCGGTTATTTTGCTAGTTTCTAAAATAAGCTAGAATAGGTTGTACCCTATCAAGCTTGTTCTAAAAGCCAAACCAAATTTATGTTTTTAGAAGCTTACTAGTTAAGACTTAACTAATAGGCTTCTAAAAAATATTTTTGGCTTGGCTTCTAGAATAAGCTGGGTTGGGGCAGATTATTCTAGAAGCCCCAAAAATCCAAATGAACAGGCCGTAATTATAGACCTGTAGGTATACGGTGAACTACTTACATATCACCATGGGATCAATAAGGTTGATGGAGAGGCCCTGTGTGATCAATCCCCCCTACGACAAGGCACTAGGACAGGGCTCCCGATGGGCACACGGAGGAACAGAGACTTGAGACGACAGAAAAAGTGTTTCATGAGGCTCTCTAGGATTTCCTAGATATATTTGATTTATAGCAAAGAGAACAGGGCCACGAGAGCTGGGAGGTGGCCCGAATCCATCAGGGCGTGACCACCACCCGTGTGAGCACCCTATTGATTTGGGGGCACCTTGTGTGCCCTCCGGTCTTCCTCCAAAGCTTCCATGTCTTACTTTTGTCTATAAAAAATCATTAAAAAGTTTCGGGGTATTTGGACTTCATTTGGTACAGTATTCCTGAAAAGCCAAAAACATGTAGAACACAATAATTGGCACTTGGCACTGGGTTAATAGGTTAGTTCTAATATATATATATATATATATATATATATATATATATATATATATAATAACAATTAAATTCTTAAAAAGTATCTTAGAGTGATAATATAATATCATGGAACAATCACAAAATATAGATACGTTGGAGACATATCATGCTTGCACTCCTCCTCGTCATCCGTGGTGCTGCAATAATACCTATGCATGCACACGAGAGGAGTGCCAAGTAGTATACCATCCTCGAGGGAGTCAAGTGAACACATGTAAAGGAGATGATTAACCTTTACGTATGCGAAGTAGATGTCACATGTGTCATTTTCCAAACAAACTCTTGACATGGTGATGTCCGTAGGATTCTCCACATCATCCCTACCCCTTGTAAAAGATCCATCATCGGATACAAATCAAATCACCATGGGAAAGACATGGTGTCTTCATGTAGAAGTGGACGATCACCAAGCAGTCATCATCTTGAAGCTTTAAATTGGCACACTCCAACGCCGCATCATCTTCTACTTCCTTGAAAAGGAGGAAGGAAAACAAACACTTAGAAAAACGAATGTGGTCAGTGTTAGTGCAAAACCAAGCATTCAAGTCGTTATTCACTGAACAAGTGTCATGATGATGCATAACATATGGGTTGACAAAGGAATGAGGCATGATATGTAAGCATATGAATTGAGCGCAAGCAAAGTCATCATGGAACAAGTATGCAAAGTTGAGGTAGAAATGCTAATATGTGTGGCAAGCAAACATGCATGTACCTCACAGTCATAGCAAGCATGCACAAAGCGATCGGTGAAAGGTTTATGGTAGGCATAGGAATCAGTCACAAAACCAAATAAGAGGAAGTGTTTAAACACATGGGTCAAGTGCAAAACAATCCAAGCATAATGAGCATGTGGTGTAGTGAAGATAGTGTGGCACTCTACACAATAGAAAGAGCAATTCGTCATCATGTGTGAGACAAGAAAGTCAAGCATGTGGCAATCAATGGCATGCAAACTAGTAGTGGAAAGATGCAACATACTAGAGGAAATCATGGCGATCATGTGATGTGAGCAAACAATATACATAGGTAATGCACATGTCGTGTCGTAAGCAAGACAAGTAATGTGGAAAGCTTGAATATCATCATAGGCATGCAACACAAATGGAACATGGCAATAACAAGAAATTTCTCCGTCAAGCTTGCAAATACACACACATACGAGAGTCAAGTGTCATGTGAGATGAAAGGCATGGGTCACAAGTGCATGGCAAGGGCATAAAAATGATCATATTCTGCAAAGTGAACATGCCAATACGGGCAAAGGATATATAATGGACAATAACCCATACTCGTGTGTGGTACATGTAAAAGAAATGTGCAATGTCTTTGCACAATGAGATTGGGTGGAGGGTAAGCACTCCATGGCGGTTCATGTTTTTGTTGTTCTCTAGAGGTCATTTCGTCAACTTGTGCACTTGCGATGTTGACGAGAAATCATGTGTACAAACACAACAAGGAAACTTATAAAACAAAGTGTGTGCATGGGAAATATACACATCATCCATCATGATGTGTATGTGCACATGAGAGTTAGCATAAGAAAAGCGATTCTAAAAGAAATTTAGTGCATGGTATAGGAACATGTCATCCATCATTAAATAATAGTTTTTTAGGCAATCATGAAAGAACGGATATTATGTATAACATGATAGGGACACAAATTGAGCATACAAGCATATGGCACATTAATAGCATTTTTATTCATGAGGGGCATACTGTGCACACATTCATTGGGATCATGCAATGTATGGGATGGATAAAAATCTCCTAATATTTATGAGGAAACAATGGGGGTCTCCTCATGTGCAATTGAGGAATATGGAGAATATGGACACCATACAAAACAATGCACATCCAAAGCATGGTGCTCATTGCATGGCATATGAGAACAATTGCACAAACACTACTTCAGGAATGCCTATTAGTGGCGGGAGTAAAAAGCCTAGTAGTGGCGGGCCAGGATCTTAGGGCCGCCCACCACCGCCTCTTGCCACTGCTATTATGGCATCACTGGCGGGCCGGCCGCCTGCCACACATCAATCAATTCATTGGCACACGCACGAGACTGATCGCCATTGGTTATCTTCCTTAAGTGGTGGGCCATACTTTCCCGCACGCCACTACTTGTTTCAATTGCAATGGCGAGCGTAGTGGCTTGTCTCACACTGTGGGCTTACTCATGGTAGCTAATACACCAATTGTGTTGCCAGCGAAGCGTTTTGCACAAATGTAATATAAACAAAAAATGAAGCACACAATGTACGCTTAGGCATGCAAGTTCATAAGGTAATTAGTACTCTTCTTAACAACTAGTAACACTTCAAGTTTGTTTGTGTTAACAAACCAACATCAAAATATTACATGCATGTTAACTAAAACTAAGAGTTCATCGGCTAAGAGATATTTGATTAGACCTTATTTCTAAATAAGACCTACAATGACCATCATCTGGAAGTTGTTGTTCCTATTATCCCTTATTGTGATGACCGCTCTCGTGTCATCTCTTAGTCGTCGTCTCTTTGCCTTCATGAATTCCCTCCACCCGATGTAAGAGCATATTTTTACCCCATTAGTTTCGGTGATTGATGACAATGTATTTGCGGACTAATCATGTGCATTAAGTCTTTCAGATAATTCATCATCTTGCACAAGATGGTTCAAGTCCCTCGATGGATTAGAGTGTAGACGATTTCTTTCCTACGTTTCATTTTCGGTGGATTTGGGTCGTAGGAAAACCGTACTATCAAGAGGGGTCCGCATCGGAAAGGTTTTGGGTGGAATCATTATGTACACCGTCTTATGCACCCATGCTCCATTCTAGCCTCAATGAAGTTGTTCCTTCATGCCTTGGTCTTGTTCTGAAGGCTCTAAGCGGTAGTACCGCCTTGGCGTGGTAGTAGTGCACAACACCGGTTACCTTTCTATTCTTGAGTTTTAGGCAGAAGACTTGCACGGTATTAGCACGGTAGTCAGCGGTAGTACCGCCCTAGGGCAGTAGTACCACTCGCACCTCTACCCTTTTGTACTCTAGAACCTCCATTCATACTCTAGGCGGCAGTATGACGAGGTACTAGAGTTGTGTAGCGGTAGTACTGCTCCAGCGACACTATCACACCTCGTACCATTGGCCTGGGTGGCTGCCCGAGATGCCCAAGTGGTAGTACTGCTCCCTTGAGCGGTAGTACCGCTTGTGTGCGAGCTAAGTGGGGATCACGGTCGGATTTGTCTCACCCCCACTATAAAAGGGGTCTTCTTCCACAAGAAGACCACCTCTTCCATTTCTAAGCTCAATTGTTTCTCCAAGCTCCATTTTCACACGATCTCTCTCCCTAGCCAACAAAACTTGTTGATATTCTAGGGTTTGCTTGAGAGGGGCCCAATCTACACTTCCACCCCAAGAAATTTGATTCCCCCCACTAATCCCTTGTGGATCTTATTACTCTTGGGTGTTTGATCACCCTAGAAGGTTGAGGTCACCTAGAAGCCACAATCCATTCTCGTGAAGCTTCATGGGGTTGTTGGGATCCTCCAATTAAGTTGTGGAGATTTCCCCAACCTTGTTTGTAAAGGTTCAGTCGCCGCATTCAAGGGCACCACTAGTGGAATCATGAAAACTCACATTGTATGAGGGCCTGAGGTGAATATGGTGGCCTTAGTGGTGTCTTGGGGAGCATTATGCCTCCATACCGCTCAAACGGAGATGTACTTCCCCTCAAAGGGAAGGAACTTGTGGTTACTTCTTACCTTGTGGTTACTTCTTACCTTTACGTTGTGCTCATTACTTGCTTGTTGTTATTGTTGTTAACATCATATAGGTTGCTCACCTAGTTGCATATCTAGACAACCTATTTGTTGCTAAACCTAATTTGTTAAGAAACGCTAAAAATTGGCAGTTTCCTATTCACCCCCTATAGTCAACCATATCGATCCTTTCAATTTGTATCAGAGCTACATCTCTTTATCAAGGGTTTTACCACCTAAAGAATATGGTTAACGACGGTGGTAGCGTTGTGGACTCTACCAGCGGCCGCGGGTGTGAACACGATCTCTCATGAGGATTTAAATGAAGCAATGGCCTCAATTGAATCCTCTATGATGACCGAGGTCAAATCTGTTCAAAGAATTCCTTGATGGTCTCAAGCTCTCTGTCGATCCATTGCGAGTGGTTAACCCCACTACCTCGGAGTCGGATGCCAACTTCCGTAAGGAGGGAGCTAGTAGTGGTAAGGACAGTTGCCTCAAGCAAAGGATGGGACATGAAATCTTACCTCGGTTCCCCCTCCCAGGGTCTATGGAGGACCGGTCCACCCACCACATATTATCTACCTTGGTCTTCCTAAACTTGTAAAGAATGGTTTTGCTAACTAGTTTTTTCTTATCAAGTCTCATTTGAATCACAGCTCAACACAACTTTGGAGAATTATTGAGAAATGGTAATACCCACATGATCCAAGAAACCTTGCCCCAAGAGAAGAGGCCGATAATCAACTCAATCAGTCCGCCTTGTTCCCATTGAAGATCTTGCTCACTTGCATGCCTTCACTCATGCAAAGGATTTTTGGGAACACATTGTCTCCATGTATAAGGGAAGCTCGAGTATTCAACGATCCAACTTTGAGGTAGTTCTTGATGAGGAATATGAGTTTGTGATGTTGGATGATGAGGACCCTCGTGAGCTTTCCCGAAGAGTGACAACTCTTGCAGTTCCTCTTCAAGATCATGGGAGTAAGGATACGGATGACAACAGGATCAAGCGTAAGTTTCTCAAGGCCAGCATGCCATTCAACAAGGTCATGTCCTCCATTATCCATCATAGACCGGACTTTCACTCCTTGTCCTCAAGCGATGTGTTGGACGAGTGGTGTCCCAAATTCCAAGTTTATTTCCACGAACATCTTGAACAAGACCGCTAACAATGCACTATCTCATTTCCTACTCTCAAAAAATCCACACCCAACCTTGGTTCGAAGGCCAAGGCTATTGTGGAAGAAGAAGAAGAAGAGGAGTGGTGTCCCAAAAACCTAAAATATGCTTATGTAACGCCCAAGATGCGGTACTACCCTCATCCAGGCTCGAGGTCCTTGATAGGATAGAAGTGCATCTCGTCGTTTCGCAGGAATGTATATCGTTACAAGTATGTGTAAAGAGGAGATGAGTAAATGGAATTAGCTTACACTCCTCACAAGATAAATCATGATCATCTCAAATACAGTCATACATGGTAATCATCATACATAAAAGAACGGTCCAACTACGGACGAAGTCAAATGATAAAAAATGACATCCATCCTTGCTAATCCCGTGCTGCCGGCCTGGAACCCATCCTCTGATTGATGATGATGAAGAAGAAGAACTCTAAATAAAACAAGCATCGCTCTCACGTCAAAGCATCGCATTGCCTGTACCTACAACTATTGTTGTAGTAATCTATGAGCCACGGGGACTCAAAAATCTCAATTCCAAGGGTATCAAGACTAGCAAAGCTTAATGGGTAAGGTATGGTTAAGTGGTGAGGCTGCAGAAAGCACTAAGTATTTATTTAAGTGGTTAACTTATGATTACAAGAATAAGAAGATTGATCTACGCGTAATGAGATGTGAACTAGTAATGATCAAGAAGTGACCCCGAACACCTACTTACGATTCAAACATAACCCCGCTATGTTCCCTTCTTGGTTCAAACCTCACAAGAAGAGACAGTCACGGTTATGCACACGATTGGTGTATTTTTTAGTTTACTTTTAGTTTTCTATGAGCGGGTGTTAAACAAATTTCCAAGTGCCACATAACCGCACACACGGCTCTCAGAAAGTTTTAACCCTACACGGGTGCTCCAACTCATCCATCACAAAATAGCCACAAGATGCATGGAAAACCTCAACCTCGAGATAGCCCAAAGTATCCTCGGAATGTCAGTACACAAGACGTTCGAGAAAGGTAAAATGAATCCAGAAAGTCCGCCCGACATGCCGACAATCCCGATAGGAGTCACGTATCTCGTTCTCAGGGCACGACTAGATGTGCAAGATGTCGGGTTGGCTGAGACCCCGAGAGACCAGGGGGCGTCGTACATTGCCCGGTTTGGACCAACACCGATGAGGAGCAGTAGTCTGGGGGGTTGATTAATTATTCATGGGGTGATCATGCCCTATGCCAATTTTAGTTGTTATTAAGCAAATAGTCCCAAGGTTGGGCCTTGCTGGAAGAGTTTTATCCCAAAACAAAAATCAAGGGTGTCCCCATAACAACCAAAAGCATGTTAGGAGCACTCAATATGGAACATAACACTTGTACAAAAGTAACTAGGGTGGTAAAGGTGAAACAAGACACCGAGCAAAAGACCAAGCCTTCCCCCTTTTACCAAGTATATATGTGCATTAAATTAAATGGAAATAATATTGTGATATCCCAAGATATCCATGTTGTCACATGGAACAACCTGCACCTGCAACTAACAACGCTATAAGAAGGGTCGAGCAAGTGGTAACATAGCCAAACAATGGTTTGCTAGGATGTGGAGGCGTTTGAGTCTTTTCATGGCATCGTTAGGAGGCTTGAGATTCAAGTGGTAAGAATCGGGACATAATGATAGAAGCGACAAAAATAGCATAGCAAAGATTGTAGTGGTATCCAAGGAAATGGTCATCTTGCCTGAGATCCCGCTTGGAAGAAGAATGAATAGGTGAAGTAGACGAACGGGCGTAGTCGAACAAATCCTCACACTTCAAACGCTTTCAGAACTCTATCGAGAAGAAGCAAACCAGAAACAAACAATCAACACAGATAAACACCACAACATATTCCTGATATGATGTGCAAGCAAATAAGATGCATGTCCGGCATAAATATGCAAGTCATGATAATCACAACAATCAAATACTACACATTAAGTGTAGCTCAATATGCAACGGGTTGCATATTAACAAAACTCCACATTCAAATTATTTAGTTCACTCTCATTTAATTAAAGGACAAGTTTAAATGTTGTTAGGCATGGCAAGAGGTGAAGCATAATGAAACTACACTATCCAGGCATTTTAAATGAGGTCGGAAACAACTTATAGTATTTCCAAAATGACCCCATATGTTAATTTTGAAATTGGTCCAGATCTGAACTAACCATATTTTATATTAGTAAACAGGAAAATAACGTGCACCATGTTATTCTACTCGTCATTCTAGGCAATTTACGTACATAGATCATTTAAACTGGAGCTACGACCTAAAAGATATGACCAACACAAGAGAAATATTTCATGAATACAAAATGCATGCAAACAACAACCAATAATATTTTAAATCATGAATGCAACAAGATATTATGAAACTACATGAAATTCTAGGAAAGTTTCATATATGGCATGTTGAAGACGGAGCAACGGTTCAACAATAACAACCAACACAAGTTCTAGTTATAATCTGCCCAAAACAGTAACATAGCAATTTGTACACACCAAAACCATAAGCTACAGGAATCTAAAATGCACAAACAAGACATGGGGCAGTAGTTTACATGATGCACAATAATTCATCTCACATGAGCAAATTGTTTAGAAGCATGATTCAATAGGAAATGAGCTCACCACAAGGCTATTTGAACACAAGTTAAGACTTAGTGAAAATAATAGGTTTTAATAGAGCAGTTTTATTTTGAAGGTATATTGGTAGCAAGAAAAACGTATGCTACAGGACTTATCGTGGCATTAAAATCTACAACATGGTAGTGGACATGATGCACTACAAATAACTCCACACGAGCTTCATCAAAATATGCACAGAAACATGGCTAGCATCAACACAACATGACAATATGAAGAAAATAGATTCTCAGTCTTTGTGAAAATAATACAGTACAAGAACAATAGTTTTCAATAGATTGGTATGTTTGGTATGTTTGACAGTAGAAATATCTATGATGCAACTCCTATACATGCAAACTAATGGCACACCATGGTAGGGCATAACATGGTACACAATACACTCCATGGGGCAAACACCAAAGGAGTTGTAGATCAATGGAGTTGACATGGAAAAACAACAACAAAATATAACAATTTCAGACTTAGAATTATTTTGACATATCAAAATAGCAACATTGACTAAGCACATTCATATGATAAAAACTATAGCTAAACATGGATTCCATGGCATGGGAAACATATTACCAGCAAGTAGACATGATATACTACAAATTATTCCATTGGGACAAGTTCAAAGGAGGCATGGTGTGCTTAGTATAATTCTCAAAAAACAGAACTTATCATTAAAAAATTAGCAGTTTTAACACAAAGGTCACTTGAGAGATAGGAATGGCCATGTTAATGATGAGTTACATGGAAACCAGAGGCATGGCATCAAAGTACACTTCACATAGAACAAATTCCATGAAGGAATCACATGCATATGAGCTACGATTATTTAGCCAGGAAATAAATCATTTTAACATGACACTGATGTAAATTTAATCAAACAACAAGTTTAAACATTCTTAACACATGTGAGACTTGGATATTAGGAATCTCGACAAAATTCAACACATTTTACATATATAAATCATTTTAATGAGATGCACGGTTTGCGAGTTATTATATGCATGAACTTGAGGGACTATTTTGGAAAATAGTCAATTCTCAGGATAATTGTTAAAAATTGCAGAACATGAAAAAAAACTATAAAGGCTGAAACTAGGAGGCGCAGGATTGCCAAGATGCACACATGGGTTGGGTTTGCTCATCTAGTGGGCTGAGGCCCGATCAGTGTGGGCTGGAGCAGGTTTATAATCCCCAAAGTGCAGGGAATCATCATAGCAATTTCCAAAGGTGGAAGTGATAAGTATGGAGCATCGAACCCACAAGGAGATAAAGGTAAGATCAATATTCTCTCAAGTCCTATCTGCCACTGATACGACTCTATGTACGCCGAACGTTTGCTTCCAACTAGAACCGAGACATAAACCTATGTTGTGCGTATGAAGAGAATAGCTTTGCATGATAACGGAGAACAAGAATATAGAAATAGGTTCTGTTATCATAAAGTTAAAATATATTACAATATATTACAAACAACGAGTATGGAATTATGATAGGTCGATGTGCGAAATTGTCCTAGGCAATTGTTAACAAGATGGGTAATCATTATTGCTATTTTATATGAGGGAGAGGCATAAGCTAACATAATTTCTCTACTTGGATCATATGCACTTATGATTGGAACTCTAGCAAGCATCCGCAACTACTAAATATCATTAAGTTAAACCCAACAATAGCATTAAAGCATCAAGTCCCTTTATCCCATACGCAACAACCCCCTTACTCGGGTTTATGCTTCTGTCACTCAAGCAACCCACTATAAGCGAATCATGAACGTATTGCAACACCCTACAACGGGAATCCTTCATAACTGCGCGGCACGGAAGGCACCATAGGACACTACCAAGATAAACATACAACTCAAACCAATCTAGATCATCAATCAACCCATAAGACAAAGGAAATCTACTCAAAACGTCATAGGATGGCAACACATCATTGGATCATAATATGTGGCATAAATCACCATGTTAAAGTAGGGGATTACAGCGGGGTGTGGGAGAGTGGACCACTAAACGAAGATGAGGATGGTGAGGAAACAAGGTGATGTTGATGAAGACAATCACCGCGGGGATGGTTCCCCGGGTGGCACACCCGCACCACCGGGAGAAAGGGGGAGAGGGTCTCCCCCTTGTGCTTCCTCCTCCATGGACCCCCCATTGAGTGGGGAGAGGTTCTCCTTCTGGTCCTTGTCCTCTGTGGCGATGATGGCCCCTCCGTCTTCCTCCTCCATGGTCTCCGGTGATGGTGACCCCTCCAGCAGGGTGCCGGAGAGGGCCAAGGTTGGTTTTTCATGGCTCTAGAGGCTTGCGGCGGTGGAACTCCTGATCTAGGTTTATTTTTGGGGGTTTCTATATTTATAAGAATATTTGGCATTGGAATCACGTCAGGGGAGTGCTTGATGGGACCACAAGCCAGGGGGCGCGCCCTATGGGGGGCGCCCCTAAGCTTGTGGCCTCCTTGGGACTCCTCTCCGGTATCTTTTTGCTCCAGTATTTTTCATATTTTCCAAAAATGTTCTCCGTAAATTTTCAGCCCATTCCGAAAACTTCTATTTCTACACAAAAATAACACCACAGTAGTTCTGTCGAAAACATCGTCAGTCTGGGTTAGTTCTAATCAAATCTTACCAAAATCATATAGATTTATTGTAAATATGGCAGGAATACTTCATAAAACTATGCCTTTCTTTAATCATGTGACGCATGGTTATTTCAATAATGCCCTTCCAAGCCTAATTACTATGATAATTTTATTCATACTCTAAAATATATAAGTGAAGTTCATAGAGCATTCTACAATTAATATGGATCAACAATATCCAAGCTCAAAATATAAAAGTGAAGCACACAAAGCATTCCATAAGGCCATACTTGAAAGATTTAAGTGAAGCACGAAGATCATTCTACAAAGCCGTACTCAAAAGATTAATGTGAAGCGCATGAAACATTCTATAAATCAATGAAGGACTATCTCATACTAAAAGGGTTCACAAAAGGAGAATAAAAACACTAAAGACGCATATCATGTGAGCAAAACAAAAACTGATGTATACCAATAATTGTTGAAGAATAAAGATGGGATGCCTTCCGGGGCATCCGCAAGCTTAGGTTCTTGAGCCTCCTTGAAGTATTTACATGGGTGCCTTGGGCATCCCCAAGCTTGAACTCTTGTCTCTCTGTATTCTTCTTTTATCAATACCTCCTCGATCTTCGAACACTTCATTCACACAAAACTTAACAAAACCCACGTGAGATCCATTAGTATAATAAAGTAAAGTACTACTTTAAGTACTATTGTGAACTCACTCCAAATTCATATTATCATTATATCTACTATATTCCAACTTCACCATGGTTCATACCCCCTGTACTACCCATAGATTCATCAAAAGAAGAGAACAATGCATAGAAAACAGAATCTGTCAAAAACAGGACAACCTGTAGCAATCTGGAAACTTCATATACTTCTGTAACTCAAAACATTCTGAAAATTTAGGAAAACTTAAACAATTTTTATAGAAGTACCGTGTAAAATTTTCAGAAACTTTAAACATTCTACTAAGACATGTAAATTCATGCACTACAGTCAAAGTTTCTGTTTTTGCACCGCACAAAGCAAACAAGCTATCTAATCATCCTAAAACCAAATCTTGGCACATTATTTTTATAATACAATGGATATATACAAGGGGATAATTATTTTTGAGAAACTTCCATGAAAATTTCTACATTGTTTCCATGATCATGAACACAAGTGTTCAAGGTCGACCCTCACTTCTCCAATGAAAACCTTCCAATCACTTCTCTTTTTCAAAACTTCTTAGGTATAAGAGGCAAGTAATTCTTTTTGTATTTTTAATTATTTTTTGTTTGTTTCTCCCACAAATAAATAAAGAAAAAAGGGAAAACAAAATCTACTTAGTAAAGAAAGCAAACAAGCGCACACGAGAATATCAACCCCACGCTATTGCTCCCAACAACGGCGCCAGAAAAAAGCTTAATAATCCCTAAGTGCAAGGAATCATCGTAGAAATTTCCAAAGGTGGAAGTGATAAGTATGAAGTGCATAACCCACGAGGAGCTAAAGGTAAGATCAATATTCTCTCAAGTCCTATCTGCCACTGATTCGGCTCTACGTACACCGAACGTTTGCTTCCAACAAGAAACGAGAAATAAAACTACATTGTGGGTATGAAGAGAATAGCTTTGCATGATAACGGAGAACTAGAATATGGAATTAGGTATTGTTATAATAAATTTAGAATATATTAAAATATATTACAAATAGCGAGTGTGGAATAATGATGGGTCGGTGTGCAGAATTGTCCTAGGCAATTGTTAACAAAATCGGTAATCATTATTGCAATTTTATATGAGGGAGAGACATAAGCTAACATAAATTCTCTACTTGCATCATATGCACTTATGATTGGAACTCTAGCAAGCATCCGCAACTACTAAAGATCATTAAGGTAAAACCCAACCATAGCATTAAAGCATCAAGTCCCCTTTATCCCATACGCAACAACCCCTTACTCGGGTTTATGCTTCTGTCACTCAATCAACCCACTATAAGAGAATCATGAACGTATTGCAACACCCTTCAGTGGTAATCCTTCACGTGTGAGCGGCATGAAAGGCACCATAGGACATCACAAAAGAAAAATACAACTCAAACCAATCTAGATTATCAATCAACCCATAAGACAAAGGAAATCTACTCAAAACATCATAGAATGGCAAGACATCATTGGATCATAATATGTGGCATAAAGCACCATGTTCAAGCAGGGGATTACAGTGGGGTGCGGGAGAGCGGACTGGTAAAAGAATATGAGGATGGTGATGAAGAAGGTGATGTTGATGAAGACGATCACCTCGGCGATGGTTCCCCCGATGGTACTCCGACACCACCGGGAGACAGGGGGAGAGGGTCTCCCCCTTGTGCTTCCTCCTTCATGGACTCCCCCTGAGTGGGGAGAGGTTCTCCCTCTGGTCCTTGGCCTCCATGGAGATGATGGCCCCTCCGTCTTCCTCCTCCATGGTCTTCGCTGATGGTGACCCCCTCTGGCAGGGTAACCGAGAGGGCCAAGATTTGTTTTTCATGGCTCTGGAGGCTTGCGGCGGCGGAAGTCCCGATCTAGGTTTCTTTTTGGGGGTCTCTATATTTACAAGAATATTTGGCGTTGAAATCACGTCAAGGGAGTGCTCGAGGGGCCCACAAGTCATGGGGCGACCCTAGGCTTGTGGCCTCCTCGGGGCTCCTCTCCGGTATCTTTTTGCTCCAGTATTTTTCATATTTTCCAAAAATATTCTCCGTAAATTTTCAGCCCATTTCGAAAACTTTTATTTCTGCACAAAAATAAGACCACTGTAGTTCTGCTGAAAACAGCGTCAGTCCGGGTTAGTTCTAATCAAATCATAGCAAAATCATATAGAAATATTATAAATATGGCATGGATACTTCATAAATTATGGATACGTTGGAGACATATCACAAGCCGGGGTGCCGGGCTACGGGAGTGAGCTGGGCCTCTGGCGTGGGGAGACCAGTTGGCTGATCTCGGCAGATGTGGAGGTGCGCTGGCGTGGGGAGGCGTTGGCCCAAGCGTTAGGAGAGTGAGCGGGTTGCAGCATCATCCTCTTCCCTGTATGCACATGGAGGAGGCAGGGCAACTGCTGGCGATGTGGTACTCCAACGATGGCGGGTCACGGGGACTGCTAGAAATTGAGCCGTCGTGGTGGGAACCAGCAGATCAGGTCAGCGGGTGGCTGGTTCGGGGCAAAGGCGAGGTCCTGGGAGTCCAATGGCGTCGATGGTGGCTCCGTGTACCTGACGGAGAAAAGAGAGAGAGAGAGTTGTGATGAGAGAGAGAGAGAGACAGGAGGGAAGAGAAGAAAGGCAAATGCCACGGGGCTGGCCTGCACGGGGTCGAGGTCGACGGTGATGGAGGTGGCCAACAGCGCCGGGTCGATCTCCGGTGAGGTCTGACGCTGGCTCCGAGATCGTGGACATGCTAGGGAATGACTCTCCGGTGAGCACATGTGTGGGGATACATAAGCACTTAGGAGCTTCCCGATCTTGGGAAAGAGAGGAGCTGCTCAGGGTCGAGAGGAAGGTGCAGGCGTGTGATGACCCACAAGTATAGGGGTTCAATCGTAGTCCTTTCGATAAGTAAGAGTGTCGAATCCAACGTGGAGCAGAAGGATCAGACAAGTGGTTTTCAGCAAGGTAAAATCTGCAGGCACTGAAATTGTCGGTAACAAGTGATTGTGTGGTGAGATGATTCATAGCAAGCAACAAGTAACAAAAGTAGCGAGTGGTATCGAGATGGCGACTCCCATCTCCCACCTCCCTCTCCGGCGACTCCATGGCAATCTGGCCTTCTAGCCGGTGGATACCTATTCCACTCCGGCCAACATCACAGGTGCACTCTCTCGACCACGCTGGTGTGTTTTTATGGCTTGCATGGGTGGCTCCACGTTGGATCTGGATTTTTCCCATGGGGCTTCTTTTGCGGATGAAGTGTTTTATCACTATGGACTCCCGGTACATCCTCTCCCTCAACGTCGGTCATTCATCATGGTGGTCTTGTTTGGTCGCCATGCATTCAGGCTCTCGGAGGATTCAGTTGCGGCGGCCCTAGAGGCGGCTATTGGGGGGGGGGGTCTGCTGTGGAGCTTATGGTGTCAAAAGTCACTGACTCGATCTTCTCTTTCATGGTTTCCTCGAAGCAAGTTGGCTTTCATATTCTTGATCTACGTTATTCTAAGTGCTCCAGTTTCAAGTGAGTTTTTCATCTTTGGGGCAATGGTGGACCTAATTGGCATCATGAATTCTCTCTTTGGAAGAAACAATGTGATGCAGAATGGATTTTGGTTAGTCCTTCTAAGAGACGGGCTTCTTTAGGTCTGATGGCAATGCATTCCAAACCTAGGAAATCATGTTTTAAATCGAGTTCTTCGGTTCGCAAGAAGTTGTCTTTTGCAACCCTTCAACAATACGAGGTTTGCAAAGGGTATCGCTGCCCTGTCACAAAGGATTAGCTTACCACGCTACAAGGTGCTGGATATTCATTGCCTCCTCGTGAGCGTGTTATTATCAGTGCCCCGCCACCGACAGAGCTCCAGTGGACGTGGCGGCGCCCCACATTCATTTGGTACAGTCAATCCATCGGGTTTCCATTCCGTAATTCCTGGTAGTTCAAATTCAAATAGCGATATTACCGGGATTCTAATGGCTGATCCGGGATATCCCTCCGGGTTAGACGGGTCTTCGGATCTGTTTGAAACTGCACCAGTTGATTTACCTAGTGCACCTTAGCCTTTTTTCTCCACTAGGCCAGAGAGTTTCAATGATAGTGCTAGCCTGCCCTCGTCGCAGGAGGCCCAGCGATAGTTCGACGACTTTATTAATGAGATGGTGGACGAAATTTTATCATGCTCAAACTGTTCTGAACGTGGCCACTTTGCTTCGGCCTGCCCGAACTCGCTCACGTTGATCTGCTCCTCTTGCAGCATTGTGGGCCATACCAAATCTAGTTGCGATGCTTTTAGGCGTGATAATTGTCTCACTTGGAAACGCAAGAGCCCCACCACCTACCCAGCCGCCGATATCTCGGGAACTGCTGCTGATTTTGGGGAAACCGCGAAGCTTACCGAGCAGTTCCTCCCTGTCACATCGCCCCCATCACCTCCATCATCTCCCAGAACGCCATCGGAGCCACCACCATCGACACATGACCCTCCTGCTTCTCTGCCGGACATGGCCAACTTTGAGCTTGATCCTACTCGCTTTCTGCCGCCGGGACACCACATCATTGACGGCGGTCCTTCATCACGCCGACGATGCCCATTGCCCACCGCTTCGAGCAATACGTTATTGCTGAAGTCATGCCTGCTCCGCCGATGGACCAGATTGCTGACGTACGACAACAAGTCATTGAGCTCTTGATCGATAGGGGTTTTCATGTACGTTCGGCTCAACCATGGATTGAGGGGGTGGTCCGTTAGAGCTCCGTGATGCGGGTGAAAGCTTCACCACAGTCCAGATGGTTCCTCATGCATTGGGGAACTACTCTTTTGTTCGGTGTATGCGTCACAACGCCGGAGTTGGTTTTAGGGGAGCTGGTGGCTTTCGTCAAGGCTGCCTGATGTTCTTGGGGGTCCCCCTGGATTACCCCAACACAAATGATCTTCGTGCGGTAGTCAATACCTTCGGAGAATTCCATCATTGGGTCAGTGGTGACCCTTTTCTTGCATGCTCGATCATATTTGCCTCTTTCCCTGATGACATCCTGGTCCCTCGAAGCGTTGCTTTCTCAGAATATGCTGCGTGGGGGGGGGGTGCGAGGTTTTCTTGGACTGCTCCGGTGTTTATTCTGGGGGCTGGTTTTGCTGAACAAATGCCAAATGATGAGGATCACATGCCTTTGGATGGCAACCCCCACTCCCTCCCTGGACAGTTCATCAATGACAACCTGATGTTTGCTCTCCTGCCGTTCCCTGCGCTTCAGTGGAATGATCTACCAATACCGCCACCACCGCCGCTGCCAATGCCGGAGGCGCCTACTGACGTTGGCGGTTGGGGGTGGCAGCCTGAAGCCCGTGTAGATGAGCCTGCTGCCCGAGTGCAGGATCAAGAATCGATGGTAATCGATCAGCCCTCCTCCTCTGACTCTGTTCAGGAGGTTTTCTTTGTTCCACCAGAGAATATGGTGGCTCCTGCGGCTGCAAAAGGTGCTGGTCCAGAGGCCCACAATGCTGACGCTGCACCTGAGGGGTTTGTTGCATAGCCTGGTGATCCTCAGGACCAGCATGAGGAAGGTTTTGGGGCTGCTGAGGATGTTGCAATTGAAGATGCCTAGGAGGAGATCAACCCCTTGGTGATTGTCCCCTACCAACAACCTCCGGTATGTTCTGACGCTCTGATTGTTGATGCGGCACGCGTCATGTTTGGGCCTGTTCTTTCGACAGGCTTAAGGAGGAAATCTCATCCCTGCATGTTCTCATCACCTACATTTTCCTCCAATGCTGCCAATTGTTTTGCCCAAGCGATCCTGGTCCTTCGCTTTTGATGAGGTGCAGGCTGAACCTGTCATCATCTACTTGGACGATACCCCTGCAGTTCCCTCCAACTCCCGTGCAGTTCCCTCCAACTCCCCTACTGCACCGATAGGTGATGAGGTGTTTGCCTCCCTGTTGCTCCAAAGAGGGCTGCTCGCAAGAAGGGGACTCCAATAGTTGACTCCTCGGTGCGTCGATGTACCAGGGGTTCAATTAAGAGAGATGGTTTTAAACCTGTGTTGCAGGAGTTGCCACTGCCGGTGCCAAAGAAGAGGAAGCCTCGGGCCAAGCAATTGGAGGACCCGGTGGATCAGGCACATCAAGATGAAGCTCTCCCACCTGCAACTCTTGTCCGGGTGATCCAGGCTATTGGCCAAAGCCTTGGCATC
The DNA here is from genome assembly GCF_904849725.1 of Hordeum vulgare subsp. vulgare. Classification (NCBI taxonomy): domain Eukaryota; kingdom Viridiplantae; phylum Streptophyta; class Magnoliopsida; order Poales; family Poaceae; genus Hordeum; species Hordeum vulgare. The sequence continues at coordinate 237,867,589 of NC_058518.1, read as the reverse complement.
AACCCAACAAGCTGACTGTGGATCGTCTTATGGAGGATCCGGCGAGCTCCAAGCCTACATCCTCTGATGATTGAACAAATGTTATTAATGTATCTATTTTCCTGTTTTTCTGAAACATGTTATGGGCTCTTTTGCTTGATGTGGTACTTTGCTGGATCTTGGCCGCGGGAGTTGCTATGTAACTCTGTTTTTGCTATTATATTACTTTTCCATGGATAATCGTTCTACTAGAAGGTGGCGTGTCCTCTGTTGGAATGTGCGGGGCTTGAATTCAGACTCACGGCAACAAGCGTTGCGCAAAAAAATTGACGAGAGCCTTGCAACAGTTGTCTGTCTGCAAGAAACTAAAATGCAAACTATCGACTTCCGGTCTGTCAGAAAATTTTGTCCCAAACGATTTAATCAGTTTGCTTATACCCCCTCGAGGGGTGCTTCGGGTGGTTTGATTACTCTCAGGAATTCCTCAGTGCTGTCTGGTACTCTCGTAACAGTGCAGCCATTTGGGGTGATTGTGTCCTTCATATCTAACCACACTTCTGAATCCTGGACTCTTGTCAATGTTTATGGCCCTTGTCAGGGTGAGCTAAGGGACCAATTTGTCAGCTGGTTATATCACCTCCAAATACTAGTAATGGATAACTGGTTGCTGGTTGGGGACTTTAATTTCATTCATTCTCCTACCAATAGAAACCTACCAGGAGCTGATGTCAATGATATGTTCATTTTCAATGAGATTATTGGGCACCTTGGCCTCTTGGAACTGCCTCTCAAGGGAAGATCTTTTACCTGGTCCAACATGCAAGACTCTCCACTGCTTGAACAACTTGATTGGTTCTTTACTTATGCTAATTGGATATCTTCCTATCCATTTACCCAAGTGACTCCTCTAGCTAAGTCTGCTTCTGACCATGTTCCATGTGTGGTCTCAATTAACACAACCATTCCCAAAAGTAACCTTTTTAGGTTTGAAAACTATTGGGTAGAAATGGAGGGTTTCCTAGAATGTGTTGCAAACTCATGGAATGTTCCTTCCAGAAAGGGACATATATCTGCTATCATCATGGACAAGTTCAAGCATCTAAGACACGCTCTTAGGAAATGGCAAACCATCCTGTCCAAACTCAAAGTTGTTATTGACAAATGCAATAAGGTAATACTCTCTCTTGATGATCTGGAGGAGCTCAGATCACTATACAGACCAGAAGCAAACTTCAGGATAATTGTTAAGTTACACTTGGAGCACTTGTTACATTTGCAGTTTCTGTACTGGAAAAAGAGAGCCACAATCAGACATATTAAAGTGGGGGAGGAGAACACAAATTTTTTCCATGACATGGCCACTGAGAGATATAGGAAAAACTCCATCTCATCTCTCTCCTTGCGTGATGGTTCAGTCATCACTGAACATGAACAGATTGCTGCTTGCTTCTGGTCTTCCTTCAAAGATAGGATGGGCACCTCACATGGCATCAATTTAGTTTTTGATCTCCAGGCTCTCATCCAAAAAGTGGAAGGACTATCAATTCTGACTGAACCTTTTTCCAAAGAGGAAATGGACAGAACTAACAAAGAAATTCCCATTGACAAATCCCCTGGCCCTAATAGTTTTAATGGACTCTTTTTCAAAAAGTGTTGGCACATCATCTCCCCTGAGTTCTACCAACTTGCTGCTGCATTTCATGCTGGATCAGCCCAGCTAGAAAACATGAACTCCTCTTATATCACCCTTGTGCCAAAGAAGAGATCTCCTGAGCAAGTGGGTGATTTCACGCCTATCTCCCTCACTGGTATGGGGCTCAAATTTCTGTCCAAAATGATTGCTAATAGACTTCAGCTATAGATTATGAAATGCATTCATAAGAACCAGTATGGCTTCATTAAGTCTAGGACCATTCAGTACTATGTGGGTTGGACACTGGAATACTTGCATCAATGTCATCAGTCTAAAAAGCCTTTTGTCATAGTAAAGCTAGATTTTGAAAAGGCTTTTGACTCTATAGAACATGAGTTTATTCTTCATATCGTGCAGCAAAAAGTCTTTCCTGTCAAGTGGCTTCTTTGGGTTCAGCTGCTGCTTAGCACTGGATCTTCCTCCATCCTTGTTAATGGAGTTCCTCCGAAAAAATTTATGTGTAGAAGAGGGGTCAGGAACGGGGACCCTTTGTCCCCTCTACTCTTTGCAATAGCTGCAGATTTTCTCCAGACCTTGGTTAACAATTTGTTACATGATGGTTTGCTGCAACTCCCAATTCCTTCTCATGACAAGGATTTTACAATTGTCGAGTATGTTGATGATACTCTTATCATCATGCCTGCTGATAAATCACAACTTTTGGAGCTCAAGGCAATGTTGTTGCTCTTCTCACAGTCCACAGGTCTTTAGGTGAATTACCACAAATCTGCCCTGCTACCAGTAAACATTGATCAACATCATCTTCACCTCCTGGCTGATGCAATAGGTTGTAAGACTAGATCTCTTCCTTTCACTTATCTTGGACTACCTGTTGGTACAACTAAACCCAAAATCATTGACATCATGCCCTTGGTGGACAATATGGAGAGGAAGCTCTCTGCCAGCTCCTCTTTTCTAGCTCAAGGGGGAAGGCTTCAATATCTCAACTCTGCTTTGTCTTCTATTCCACTGTTCTTTCTGTGCAGTCTAGATATCCCCCCTGGAATACTTAAGCAGTTGGAAAGGATTCAGAGGCAATGTCTGTGGAGGAAAAATGGTCAGGATGATGCCCCTTCTCTTGCTGCATGGGACCTGGTGTGCAGGCCTAAGATGAAGGGGGGTCCGGGCATTATGAATTTGGCTATTCAGAATGAAGCTCTGCTGCTCAAGCATGTAGATAAATTTCTTAACAAAGCTGATGTTCCTTGGGTGAAGCTAATGTGGGATACTTCCTACCACAACAATGTCCCTCAGGGGACTTCTCTATGTGTCTCATTCTGGTGGAAAGACATTTGCAAAAAAATGGACAACTTCAGAGCTGTTTCCTATGTTGTGCCCAACAGAGGTGACACATTCTTGTTCTGGTCTGATCCCTGGGTTGTAGATGGTTCTATCACCCCTCTGGCACAAAAGTTTCAAAGATTATTCTCTTTTGCTGTGCACTCCTTTTGTACTGCTGAGGAAGTCTTCCAAGCTGCACACACTGACAGCATGATCAATCTCTTTCATCTACCACTATTAGATAGAGCTCATCAGGAGTTTCAAACAGTCAACTGTCTAGTCCAAAACCTACATAGAGACCCAAACACCAAGGATATTTGGCTTTGGGGTCCTGATAGTAAATCTTACTCTGCTAAGAAATACTACAACCATGGGCACAAGCCTATTGTCCCTAATCCTTTACTCTGCTCGATTTGGAAGAGCTGTTGTACCATCAAAATAAAGATGTTTGCCTGGATGCTTATTATGGACAGACTCAATACACACGACATGCTTGAACGCAGGCACTGGAAAGTCTCTGAATCTAACCTCTATGTTCTCTGTCATGCTCAGGTCAAGGAGGACAGAGACCACCTTTTCTTCAGCTGCTCTTTTAGCAACATGATATGGACCTATCTACAGATCTCATGGCAGGGATCTGACATGTACACTACCACTCTTGCAGCAAGGAAGGACTTTGCCCACCCTTTTTTCTCAGAGACAGTCTTCACTGCTTGCTGGAACATTTGGACTGTCAGGAATGCCAAGGTTTTCAGGAATGAGCAACCTAGCTTCACTAGATGGAGGTCTGGTTTTATTTATGATTTGTCCCTCCTAGCTTACAGAATTAAACCTAGGCTGAGGGAGGCCCTCTTGAAATGGATTTCCTTTTTACCTCCTTGAGGTTTGTAATATCTACCCCACCCCTCTACATTATTTTCCCCATGACTGTAATTATTGTAAATATTGATCAATAAAACTAAGAGCTGTGGGGTGTTTCCCTACTGTAGCCGGTCAAAAAAATGTAACAAAAGTAGCAACGGTGCAGCAAAGTGGCCCAATCCCTTTTGTAGCCTGTACAAAGTCTTATAGGACGAAAAACGTCCTGAGGACACACGGGAATTTCTGTCATGCTGGTTTTCATCATGTTCATATGATTCGATTCGTTACTTTGATAGTTTGATATGTGGGTGGACCGGCGCTTGGGTACTGCCCTTATTTGGACTAGCATCCCACTTACGATTAACCTCTCTCGCAAGCATCCGCAACTACGAAAGAATAATTAAGACAAAGTCTAACCATAACATTAAACTAGTGGATCCAAATCAGCCCCTTACGAAGCAACGCATAAACTAGGGTTTAAGCTTCTGTCACTCTAGCAACCCATCATCTACTTACTACTTCCCAATGCCTTCCTCTAGGACCAAATAATGGTGAAGTTTTATGTATTCGACGTTCAAATAACACCACTAGAGGAAAAACAACATACAACATATCAAATTATCGAACGAATACCAAATTCACATGACTACTATTAGCATGACTTATCCCATGTCCTCAGGAACAAAAGTAACTACTCACAAAGCCTAATCATATTCATGACCAAAGAGGTAATGAGTAGCATCAAGGATCTGAACATAAACTCTTCCACCAAGTAATCCAACTAGCTTCAACTACAAAGAGTAATCAACACTACTAGGAACCTTACAAGTACCAATCGGAGTCGCGAGACGGAGATTGGTTACAAGAGATGAAATAGGGTTTGGAGATGAGATGGTGCTGATGAAGATGTTGATGGTGACGAGTCCCCTCCGATGAGAGGAGTGTTGGTGATGACGATGGCGACGATTTCCCCCTCCGGCAGGGAAGTTTCCCCGGGAGGATCGTTCTGCCGGAGCTCTAGATTGGTTCTGCTCAAGTTCCGCCTCGTGGCAGGGGTGAAACCACGAAAAAGCTCCTTCTTGATTTTTTCCTAGACGAAACCCTTCATATAGCAAAAGAGGGGGCAAGTGGGCCAGCGGGTTGCCCACAAGCCCTCATGGCGCGTCCTGGGAGGGTGGCCGCGCCGTGCAGGCTTGTGGCCAACCCCTGGCGCCCCTCTGGCACTTCTTCGGCCCAGTATTTTTCATAAATCCGGAAAAAAATCCTCGTTGATTTTCACGGCGTTTGGAGTTGCGCAGAATACGTATCTCAAACTTGCTCCATTTTCAGGCCAGAATTCCAGCTGCCGGCATTCTCCCTTTTCATGTAAACCTTGCAAAATAAGAGAGAAAAGGCATAATAATTGTACCGTAAAGTGAAATAACAGCCCAAGAAGCGATAAATATCAACATGAAAACATGATGCAAAATGGACGTATCAACTCCCCCAAGCTTAGACCTCGCTGGTCCTCAAGCGAAAGCCTAGCTCAATAAATATGTCCACATGTTTAGGGAGAGAGGTGTCGACAAAACAAGAGACGAACATGCATGCATCATGATCATGATCAGAACAACAATACCAACATATAATCTCTCATGCTAAAGTGATAATTCCTTCACAAAGTAAATAATGGATCAAGAACCTTACCGAGAAGTAACAACCGATAGCTTTTAGTCATTGAAGCAATTGCAATTTATCACAACATCAGAAAGAGTCAAATAAGAGCTTGTAAAGCAAATCCACATACTCAATCATTCTTTCGTTCTCTACAATTGCTACAACTCACGTGGTACTCATGAGATCAAAGTTTTAGCTGGACATAGAGAAAGATAGGGGCTTACAGTTTTGCCTCCCAACTGCTTACCTTAAGGTTAATGTAAACAATAATAATTCATGAATACTTACCTCGAAGTTGACATATGAATATAGATATTTCCTAAGCATATGACGTTAGCCAAGACAAAGGCCAAATAGGGAATTGGTGAAGATCACCGTGACTCTTTCAAGGGCAAAAAGTAAAGGTACAAGATAGGCCCTTCGTAGAGGGAAGCAGAGGTTGTCATGCGCTTTTGAGGTTTGGATGTGTGTCCTCTTAGTGAGGAGGAACGTCAATTTATATTGCCTCCTGTGATAAAGAACTTTATTATGCAGTCTGTCGCTTTTATGTCTTCCTCATCACAGGTTCGTACAAAGCTTATTTTCCACACACTAATAGATCATACATATTAGAGAGCAATTTGTATTGCTTGCACCGATGACAACTTACTTGAGGGATCTTATTCTATCCATAGGTAGGAATGGTGTACTCACATGGCAAAACTGCGTTGAAGGTTTATGGATGCACAAGTAGTATCTGTACTTAGTGCGGGAGGTTTAGCTAAACTGAGATGGAAGCAATCGTCACATGCTAAGGGATCTCTAATCATATAACATTGTTCGGAGCCAAGCAAACACAATTCATTATGTTGTCTTCCTTGTCCAACATCTACTTCTAGGCATGCAATAGTTTAGTGAGTGTTCACAATCATAGATGGTGTCAGAGATGATATATTTATGTGTGAACCTCTCCTTCTTTATCACTTCCTATTAATTGCAACAATGACCAAGGTCTACGTTTTCCTACCCTCAACAAGATTCAATTCTCATTCTTTTTTATATGTGAAGCGATCACTTCCCATAAGATCATTAGATGATATTTCATGCTTTTGTTCTATTCTCACTCTTTTGATCATGGCAAGAGGCAAGGCCCTTCAACTAAGACACTCTTTATTATATGGCTCACGAGCTCGAATACATCGGGGGTGACACAAAGCAAAACTCAAGACTAAAACACTAAGACTTTTAAATCTACTAGAGAAAGAGAAAACTGAAAAGGAAAACTAAAACAAAGGTAAATGCAAAAGATGTGATGGTGATACGATACTGGGGCAACTCCCCCAAGCTTGGCACAAGCCAAGGGGATTTCCCATACCCATGCTCAGTTGTCTTCCTTTGGTGGTGATGGTGGTGGAGTTGTTGCAACATGGGCTTGATCCTCCGTCTTTCAAGGCATAGGTGCTCCATCATGTAAAGATGAACGAGTCTCCGGAATCCTCAAATCTGCAGCCAACCGTATTGATTTAAATCTATACTCATACTCAAAGTTTTGGTTCTGTAGGTCATAGATCTGGTCCTGGAGTTGATCAATCCTGTCATAGAGCCTGGATAGGTGCTTCCCAATGTCATTGGCATCAATCCTGAGCTTGCTGGTGAACTCCATGATCATCATGTGGTTGGCGTTGAGTCCATGCTCCACCATCCCTTGGCACTTGAAGACTTGTTGCTCCATTGCTTCGAGCCTCGTCTCCATGCTTCCGATCTTCTTAGGACCCTCAACATCACGGATGTGCAACATCCCCTCACGCATCTCGATTGATTGAGGGTTCTGCAGCACTCCCGTGAGGTAGGGATTGATGACCTTCGTGAAGATCTTGTCCTTCGGAGCTTTTGGAGAAGTCATATCGATCTAGATCTGCAACAGAAACAGGCTCGAAACAAAAACTGAGGAAATCTGCATGATGCAGGGGTTAGACCAAACGGGAGTATATATAATGTTTTTTTTCAAACCAGAAGGAGTATCGTGCACGAAAACGAAGTCCGGGAGGCGCACGAGGTGGCCACAAGCCCTCACGATGCGGCGAGGGGGTGGGCCCGCGCCGTGCAGGCTTGTCGCCTCCTCGTGCACTTTCCGGACTACTTCCATTTGTTGTATTTTTTTAAATATTCCAAAACGGAGAAAATTTCCTACTGGAAAAGTTTTGGACTCTGTTTTCTCACCGAATCACATACCTCTTCGTTTTTGGAGTCTGAAATAGGCTAATAAATCTCCCTTAGGTATTCTTCCGGAGTTATGGTAGTGATAATATTGCTCTCAACATTTATGGGAGTACCTGAGATATAATGCTTGATTCTCTGCCCATTTACCACTCTCAGACAATTACCTTCCATGTTGTTGATCTTGATAGCACCGGAACGATATACTTCCTCAACAACATAGGGACCTTCCCATTTAGAGAGAAGTTTGCCTGCAGAGAATCTTAAACAAGAGTTATATAGCAAGACATAATCACCTACATTGAACTCACGCTTTTGTATCCTCTTATCATGCCACCTCTTAACCTTCTCTTTGAACAGCTTGGCATTCTCATATGCGTGAGTTCTCCACTCATCAAGCGAGCTAATGTCAGATAACCTCTTCTCACCGGCAAGTTTGAAATCAAAGTTGAGCTCTTTAATTGCCCAATAAGCTTTATGCTCTAGCTCAATAGGTAAATGACATGCTTTACCGTACACCATTTTGTATGGAGACATGCCCATGGGATTCTTATAGGCAATTCTATAAGCCCACAGTGCATCATCGAGCTTATTAGACCAATTCTTTCTAGACCTGTTGACAGTGTTTTGCAGAATTAGTTTAATCTCTCTATTACTTAGCTCTACTTGACCACTGGACTGAGGGTGATAAGGCGACGCAATTCTATGGTTGACATCATACTTAGCAAGCGTTTTACGGAAAGCACCATGAATGAAGTGTGAGCCACCATCGGTCATTAGATATCTAGGGACTCCAAATCTAATGAAGATAACTTCTTTCAGCATCCTGATAGAGGTGTTGTGATCAACACTACTAGTGGGGATAGCTTCTACCCACTTAGTGATGTAATCAACAACAACTAGGATATGAGTATACCCGTTGGATTTTGAAAAAGGTCCCATGTAATCAAAGCCCCAGACATCAAATGGTTCAATGACAAGTGAATAGTTCATAGGCATTTCCTGACGTTTGCTAATATTACCTATTCTTTGACATTCGTCACAAGACAAGACAAACTTACGGGCATCCTTGAAGAGAGTGGGCCAATAGAAGCCTGATTGCAATACCTTGTGTGTAGTTCTATCTCCCGCATGGTGTCCTCCATAGGCCTCGGAGTGACACTTCTGTAGGATCTGTCCCTGTTCATGTTCAGGTACACAACGTCTAATAACACCATCTACTCCTTCCTTATAAAGGTGAGGATCATCCCAGAAGTAGTGTCTCAAGACAAAGAAGAATTTCTTCTTTTGCTGGTACGTGAAACTAGGTGGTATGTATTTGGCAACGATATAGTTTGCATAATCAGCATACCACGGTGCACTACGTGAAGCATTGATGACATTCAGTTGCTCATCGGGAAAGCTATCATCAATAGGTTGTGGGTCATCAAGAACGTTCTCCAACCTAGACAAGTTATCTGCTACTGGGTTATCAGCACCCTTTCTGTCAACAACGTGCAAATCAAATTCTTGTAGCAAGACAACCCATCTGATAAGTCTAGATTTAGCGTCCTTCTTCTCCATGAGGTACTTAATAGCAGCATGATCAGTGTGAATAGTGACTCTGGAATCAATTATGTAAGACCTGAACTTTTCACATGCAAACACGACTCCTAAAAATTCCTTCTCCGTAGTGGCATAGTTTCTTTGGGCACTGTCTAGAGTTTTACTAGCGTAGTGAATAACATTCAACTTCTTATCAACTCTTTGCCCTAGGACAACACCAACAGCATAATCACTAGGATCACACATGATTTTAAAAGGCAACTTCCGATCAGGTGGTTGAACAATAGGTGCAGTTATCAAAGCCCTCTTAAGTATTTCGAAGGCTTCCTCACAATCATCGTCAAAGACAAAAGGAATATCCTTTTAAAAGAGATTGGTAAGCGGCCTAGAAATCTTAGAGAAGTCTTTAATGAACCTTCTATAGAAACCAACATGACCAAGGAAACTTCTTATACCTTTCATATCTATGGGGTATGGCATTTTCTCGATTGTATCAACCTTAGCCTTATCGACTTCAATACCTCTTTCAGAAATTTTATGTCCTAAGACGATACCTTCATTAACCATAAAGTGGCACTTCTCCCAATTCAATACAAGATTGGTGTCTTTACATCTCTGTAAGACTCGATTAAGGTTGCTGAGGCAATCATCAAAGGAAGACCCGTAAACGGAGAAGTCATCCATGAAAACCTCAACAATCTTTTCACTAAAGTCACAGAATATAGCCATCATACATCTTTGAAAGGTGGCAGGTGCATTACATAAGCCAAAAGGCATACGTCTATAAGCAGAGGTACCGAAAGGCCAGGTGAAAGTGGTTTTCTCCTAATCAGATTGTGCAACTGGTATTTGGGAGAAACCAGAATAATCATCTAGAAAGCAAAAGTGTGTGTGTGTGTTTGGACAACCTTTCTAGCATTTGGTCGATAAAAGGCAAAGGGTAATGATCTTTCCTAGTGGCTTTATTCAATTTCCTAAAATCGATCACCATCCTATAGCCAGTAATAATCCTCTGTGGGATCAATTCATCCTTATCATTAGGGACAACGGTAATGCCTCCCTTCTTAGGGACGCAATGCACCGGACTCACCCAATCGCTATGAGCAACATGATAGATAATACCCGCTTCTAGGAGCTTTAGTATTTCTTTTCTTACTACTTCTTTCATCTTAGGATTCAATCTCCTTTGATGATCAACAACAGGTTTGAATCAGGATCATTTTTAATCTTGTGCTGGCATAGAGTGGGACTAATGCCCTTAAGATCATCAAGAGTATATCCTATAGCAGCACGGTGCCTCCTGAGAGTTTTTAGCAACTTCTTTTCTTCATGCTCTGAGAGGCTTCCACTAATTATAACAGGATATATCTCTTTTTCATCAAGATAGGCATACTTATGAGTATGAGGCAATTGTTTAAGCTCGAACACAGGATCACCCTTTGATGGAGGTGGATCCCCAAGCAGTTCAACATGCAAGTTATTCTTAAGGATAGGATATTGTTCTAAGACAACTCTATCTATTTCATCCCTTTCATCCATATGCATATCATTTTCATGCTCAAGAAAGTATTGCTCTAAGCTAAAGGCAATAGTTTCATCCTTACTAGGCAACTCCTTTTCATGAGGTTGTCTACCAAACTTGGAGAAATTGAACTCATGTGACACACCTTCAAAGCCAACAGTGACAGTTTGCTTCTCACAATCAATATGAGCACTGACGGTATTGAGGAAGGTCCTCCCAAATATGATGGTACAAAAGCTTTCTTGTGCGGTAGCAAGAACGAGGAAATCAGCAGGATACTTCGTTTTACCACATAAGACTTCAACATCCCTAACAATTCCCACAGGGCAGATAGTATCTCTATTTGCAAGCTGAATAGTGACATCAATAGGCTCTATCTCAACATGCGCAATCTCATCTTTGATTTCATCGTATAAGGATTGAGGTATTGCACTAACACTAGCACCCCACGTCACATAAACCATGATAACAATGATCTCCTATCTTAGCAGAAACCACAGGCATGCCAACAACAGGCCTATGTTTCTCTCTAGCGTGAGGTTTAGCAATTCTAGCAGCATCTTCACAGAAGTGAATATCATGTCCCTCAACATCGTCAGACAGAAGATCTTTGATAATATCAATGCTAGGTTCAACTCTAATTTGCTCAGGGGGTGTAGATGTTCTAATGTAGCCTCTCCGTATCACAGTTGATGCTTTAGAATGATCCTTTATCCTAACAGGGAAAGGTGGTTTCTCAATGTAAGCACTGGGAATAATAGGATCATTATAGGCAATGAAACTCTCTTCAACTGGAGTGGGTTTAACTACATTGACTTCTAAAGGAGGATGATATTTAAACCACTTCTCTTTGGGGAGATCAATATGGGCAGCAAAGGATTCACACAATGAAGCTACTATCTTAGAGTCAAGTCCATACTTAGCGCTAAAGTCACAAAAAGTATTTGTCTCAACAAAAGACTTAACGTAATCAAACGTGAAATTCATACCTGTCTCCTTACCTTCTTCAAGCTCCCAATCTTCAGAGTTGTGTTTAATTCTCTCCAATAAATTCCATTTGAAGTCAATATCTCTCTTCATAAAAGAACCGGTACAAGAAGTATCAAGCACGGTGCGATCATCATGAGAAAGCCGAGCATAGAAGTTATGAATGATAATTTCTCTCTTGAGCTCATGATTGGGGCATGAATATAACATTGATTTAAGCCTCCCCCAAGCTTGAGCGATGCTTTCTCTGTCACGAGGCCAAAAATTATAAATATAATTCCGATCACGATGTACTAAATGCATAGGATAAAACTTTTGATGAAATTCCAATTTCAACCGATTGTAGTCCCATGATCCAGTATCATCACATAGCCTATACCATGTTAACGCCTTATCCTTCAAAGATAAAGGAAAGACCCTCTTCTTTACCTCATCCTCGGGCAAACCTGCAAGCTTAAATAAACCACAAACTTCATCTACATAGATTAGATGCAAGTCTGGATGTGATGTTCCATCTCCTGTAAAATGATTAGCCAGCAGTTTCTCAAGCATACCCGAAGAAAATTCAAAGAAAATATTTTTAGTAGGTGCAGCAGGTTGAGGACCAAGTCTTTGTGCTTCCGTTCGAGGTGAAGATACCCCGAACAAGCCCCTCAAAGGATTAGTATCCATAGTGACAAGTGACAACAAATTTCAGCACACTATATGAATGTTTCCTTACCAAGTTCCACTTACCAAAGGCGCTTCACTCCCCGGCAACGGCGCCAGAAAAGAGTCTTGTTGACCCGCAAGTATAGGGGATGAACCGTAGTCGTTTCGATAAGTAAGAGTGTCGAACCCAACGAGGAGCAGAAGGATCTGACAAGTGGTTTTCAGCAAGGTAAAAATCTACAGGCACTGAAATTGTCGGTAACAAGTGATTGTGTGGTGAGATGATTCGTAGCAAGCAATAAGTAACAAAAGTAGCAACGGTGCAACAAAGTGTCCCAATCCCTTTTGTAGCAAGGGACAAGCCTGGACAATGTCTTATAGGAGGAAAAACGCTCCCGAGGACACACGAGAATTTCTGTCATGCTAGTTTTCATCATGTTCATATGATTCGCGTTCGTTAAATTGATAGTTTGATATGTGGGTGGACTGGCACTTGGGTATTGCCCTTACTTGGACAAGCATCCCACTTATGATTAACCCCTCTTGCAAGCATCCGCAACTACAAAAGAAGAATTAAGACAAAGTCTAACCATAGCATTAAACTAGTGGATCCAAATCAGCCCCTTACGAAGGAACACATAAACTAGGGTTTAAGCTTCCGTCACTCTAGCAACCCATCATCTACTTACTACTTCCCAATGCCTTCCTCTAGGACCAAATAATGGTGAAGTGTTATGTAGTCGACGTTCACCTAACACCACTTGAGGAAAAAAACAACATACAACATATCAAATTACCGAACTAATACCAAATTCACATGACTACTATTAGCATGACTTATCCCATGTCCTCAGGAACAAAAGTAACTACTCACAAAGAATAATCATATTCATGAGCAGAGAGTTAATGAGTAGCATCAAGGATCTGAACATAAACTCTTCCACCAAGTAATCCAACTAGCATCAACTACAAAGAGTAATCAACACTACTAGCAACCTTACAAGTACCAATCGGAGTCGCGAGACAGAGATTGGTTACAAGAGATGAACTACGGTTTGGAGATGAGATAGTGCTGATGAAGATGTTGATGGTGACGAGTCCCCTCCGATGAGAGGAGTGTTGGTGATGACGATGGCGACGATTTCCCCCTCCGGGAGGGAAGTTTCCCCGGCAGGATCGTCCTGCCGGAGCTCTAGATTGGTTCTGCCAAGTTCCGCCTCGTGGCGTCGGCGAAACCACGAAAAAGCTCCTTCTTGATTTTTTCCTGGACGAAACCCTTCATATAGCAAAAGAGGGAGGCAAGTGGGCCAGCAGGTTGCCCACAAGCCCTCATGGCACGACCTGGGGGGGTGGCCGCGCCGTGCAGGATTGTGGCCAACCCCCGGCGCACCTCTGGCACTTCTTCGGCCCAGTATTTCTCATAAATCCGGAAAAAAAATCCTCGTTGATTTTCACGGCGTTTGGAGTTGCGCAGAATAGGTATCTCAAACTTGCTCCACTTTCAGGCCAGAATTCCAACTGCCGGCATTCTCCCTCTTCATGTCAACTTTGCAAAATAAGAGAGAAAATGCATAAGAATTGTACCATGAAGTGAAATAACAGCCCAAGAAGCGATAAATATCAACATGAAAACATGATGCAAAATGGACGTATCAGCGTGTTGGTTGATTCAGGCATCTCGGAGGATCCCAAGGTGGAAGAGAGTGTTAACGGATTGGGAATGGATGGGATATCTGCCCTAGAAATTAGGATTCAACTTATATTTATAGCATATGATCTAAATGTGGACTAAATAGAGCCCTTAGATTTAAATCGGACGATCGAGATAATTAGGTTAGGGAGTGATGGGGATATAGCCCTAGGGTAGGATCATAGGCCTGACCTATATGTCCTACCCAAGGGCACCTCATTATTAGCTCAAGGACTATAGAGGAAATTCTGACTAAATGGAGACACCATCTAACCCACTCAGTACAAAACCACTCGGCGAATCACTCATTCACTCGACGGTTAACTTCCACTCGGAGAAGCCCAAAGCTAGTCAACACAGAAGACCAGAAGCCACTCCAGGGAGGCCCACGGGCAGGCGTTCAGCTTGTTGTAGTAAACATCATTTATTACTTACATTACCAGTAACGTACACATTTAAACCCCACTTACCGCACCCTTGCATGCCAGACACTTATGAGGGGAAGCTCACTCTATATAAGCCACCCCTTCCCTTTGGCACAAGGGTTCACATCCCTGTAACACTCGTATTTCCACTCGACATAAGCTCAGAGAGCACTGAGACATAGGGCTTTTACCTCCATGCAGAGGGGCCTGAACTCATAAAACCTTGCGTAGCAAGGACTCTGCCCTCTCCATTCGTACCCTACTCATCTACTATCAGGATTATACCCACGACAGTTGGGGCCCACCGTGGGGCACGGGTCGAGGCAACTTCCGGCAAGTTTGCATTTTCACTTCTTCACCATGTCTTCCGACGGCGACCTGTGCTTGGGCCATCAGATCCTTTTTGGCGCACTCGTCTTCGTCGTCGATAATTCGGCATGGCTTCAGCAGGCGCCTCTCGATGTCGAGGCACTCCGGATTCACGGAGCGACGCACTTCCGTGCTAGTTCCTGTGGAGTTCTTCTCCACCAACCATCGACTCCGATGTCGACCACACTCCCCGTTGTACGTTGGCACAAGCGATCCGATCGCTCGCAGCTTCAACACTGGGTGCGCCACGGACTGGCGCGTCAAGCGTCATCACCACAAGTTGCAGCCATCGAGCCCACTGCTTCTCTGCACGGTTCCTCTGACTCGGCGTCAGCCCAGTGTGGTGCTCCTTCCGATTGCGAGAGTTGCAGCCAGTGGAGGAGATCTTCATGGCAGTTCACATGAGAACCCGCCTAAATTCAGTCGCAGCAAGCGTGAGACCGGAGAGGCGTCGGGTGGTCATCTCCGCCAGCGCCCCTACTTCCGGTCAACGTCATCAACCACTCTTCCCTAGCGGACCTCAGAACAGTGTTGAGGTATTTCACATGCCCGTTATGAACGTAGCTGCAGCCGCAAAGATAGTGGATTCCATCCAACCGACAAACTCAGAAGCAGGTAGAGGCTTGGAGAAGCTTCGCGCTCTGCTGCAAGCGGCATAGCAGCATAATTCCGTTGTTTCCTAGTCGCTCAAGAGGCTACACAGCAACTCCGCCCGAGCAGAGACAGTTCGGTCGGTTTACAGTCCAGGTTCCCCTTAGTGTCGCAAAGGCGTATATCACCAAGAAGATCGGCATAGAGACCAGGGGAGGAATCCACTTCCCCCCGGTACCATCGGGATGATCACCACCAGTCGCGCTCTCCTCCGTGGAGTGGATCCTATGTGCCCCGACACTACGACGGATGGCGCTCGGTGGGTGATGAACGCGACCAGAGCCATGATGCGAGAGACTATCTCACTAATAAGCGAGTCGATAGAAGCCGAGCCCATAGAGACGGCCACGACAGAGATGGTCCGAGTGGAAGTGGCTCTGTCATCTCCGGTCCCAAGTGTTTCACCCGAGCAATCCGCTCCACTGATATTCCCCCCAACTTTAGGTTGGCAGTCGGAATAAGCAAGTTCACCGAAGAGTCCAAGCCGGAAACATGGCTAGACGACTACTGAGTCGCGGTACATATTGGCGGCGGCAACGACAACATCGCGATGAAGCAATTACCCCTGATGCTAGATGGTTCGGCCCGTGCATGGCTGAATCAGTTGGCTCCCTCAAGCATATACTGTTGGGCAGATTTGGCCGAATTGTTCATCAAGACCTTCGAGGGCCCCTGCAAGCGCCCTGCCGGCCTCTCTGAGTTGCAACATTGCATACAGAACCGAGTGAGTCCTTGTGCGATTACATCTAGCGCTAGACCACTCTCCACCACATGGTGGAAAATGTTACCGAGCATCAAGCAGTCTGCGCCTTCAAAGCAAGCGTCAGGTACCGAGAGTTGTATCTAAAGGTTGGTCGGATAGGCGACATGTCAATGAGCAAGATTATGGAGATAGCAACCCGTTATGCGAACGGGGATGAAGAAGACCGCCTCCGTAGCGGTAAGGGTAAAGCAGTCGACGCTGATGCCAATTCCAAGCGAAAGTAGAGGCAGAAGGTTGAAGGCACTACGCGGGCAGAAGGAGCCACTCTGGCGGCAGGAAAATTCAAGGGGAAGGCCAAGAGTGAGTTCCCTCCAAAAAAGTCAAAGAAGCAGTCGGGACCTGATGCCCTAGGTTTACCGTGTGCAATCCACATGAAGACAAATGATGAGCGCAATGTTATATTGCCAAAGCATACCAATCGATAGTGTAGATTGTTGATACAAGGATTCACGGATGAACAGTCGAGGGGAAAGACCCTGATAAGGAAGATGAAGAGGGAAAACATGCTTTCCCAGAGATCCACGCAACCTTGATGGTCTTCGCGGACGTTGCGAGCAAGAGTCGGCTAAAGGTTGTCAACCGAGAAGTCAACATGGAAGATCCTTCCACCCCCACATACCTCAGGTGGTCGCAGACTGCTATCACATTTGATCAGTCGAATCACCGAGCCCATGTCCCTACCCCTGGTCGTCAAGCTCTTGTCGTTGACCCTGTGGTTTGCGGCATTCGGCTCCGCAAGGTGCTGATGGATGGAGGGAGTGGCTTGAATATCGTATACGCCGATACTCTCAAGGGAATGGGCATCCCGATGTCCGAACTCAGCGAGAGCAATATGCAGTTTCACGGGGTTATCCTTGGAAAGAAGGCCAAGTCACTCGGCCAGATCGTGTTGTACGTTGTCTTGAGCGTCGACAAGAACTTTTGCAACGAGAAGGTCAGGTTCGAGGTGGTTGACTTTCAGAGTGCTTACCACGCCATCCTTGGCCGCCCTGCCTATGCACATTTCATGGCCCGACCATGTTACGTATACCTGAAGATGAAGATGCCAGGGGCAAAGGGAGTTATCACTGTCACTGGAAATCGGTAGAGGGCAGAAGAGTGCCTGCACCAGGGCTCGAAAATCACCGATCAGCAGATGGCAGTGGTGGAGCTCGACGAGTATAGGAAGACCGCATATCCTGCCGAGCTGATGCGCCCAAAGAAGCGAGCTTCTGAGTCCGCTTTTCAGTCGACAAGAGAAGTCAAGAAAGTGAGCATCCACCCGACGGATCCAAATGCTGCCCCGACCAACATATCAACAACTCTCGATCCTATATAGGAAGCCGAGCTCATCCAGTTCCTCCGTGAGAACTGGGACATCTTCGCATGGAAGCCCGCTCACATGCCTGGTGTACCTACGGAACTGGTTGAGCACCGACTAAGAGTCGACCCGATTGCGCGGCCTGTCAAGGAACATTTGCATCAGTCCATCACGCAAAAAAGGAAAGCAATCAACGAGGAAGTGGCTAAGCTCCTGGAGGCCAAGTTCAATCGCGAGGTCTACCACTCCGAGTGGCTCGCGAATGTCATCATGGTCCCCAAGAAGGACAAGTCACTCCGCATGTGTATAGATTTCAAGCATATCAATCGGGTCTGCCCGAAGGATCACTTCCTGCACCCCCACATCGATCAGATTGTTGACTCAACTGCAGGATGTGAGAACTTATCATTCTTAGATGCTTACTCTGGTTACCATCAGATCCGTCTGTATGGTCCAGATGAAATTAAAACGACCTTCACCACCCCTTTCAGGTGTTTCTGTTACATCACCATGCCTTTTGGCCTGAAGAATGCACGCGCTACATTCATGCGTATGATCCAGAAGTGCCTGCTCGACCAGATCAGTCGGGACGTTGAAGCATACATGGACGATATCGTTGTCAAGTCTCGCAAAGGTTCCAACCTACTGACTGACTTGGCAGAAACATTTTCCAACCTAAGAAGGTACGATATCATACTGAACCTGGTTAAGTGCACATTCGGTGTTCCCAGCGGCAAGTTACTCGGTTTTCTCATTTCCGAACAAGGAATCGACGTCAACCCCAAATAGATCGGTGCTATCGTCCTAATGAAGATCCCTGAGCGTGTGCACGACATCTAGAAGCTTACCGATTGCTTGGCAACACTAAGCAGGTTTATATCTCGCCTCGGAGAAAAAGCTCTACCTCTATACCGACCCATGAAGAAGTCCGACACCTTCGAGTGTACTCCCGAGGTAGAGGCTGCATTTGTCAAGTTAAAAACACCGCCATCCACCCAACCGGTTCTTGCTGCTCCTCACAACAAAGAGCCTCTCCTCTTATACATCGCAACTACAAATCAAGTCGTGAGCACAGTCCTGACTGTTGAGCAAGAGGAGGAAGGCAGAGCATACAAGGTCCAACGCCCAGTCTATTACGTCTCTGAAGTATTGACCCCTTCCAAATAGAGGTATGCCCATTACTAGAAGCTTCTTTATGGAATATACTTGTCAGCAAAGAAGGTGGCACATTACTTTCAAGACCACTCGGTATTTGTCGTCAGCGATGCTCCGTAGTCTGAGATCCTTCACAATCCAGGCGCATCTGGTCGAGTGGCAAAATAGGCAATGGAGTTGTTATACTGTGACATTAAGTTTGAAGCCAAGAAGGCCATCAAGTCCCAGACTCTCGCTGATTTCATGGCCGAATGGGTGGAACGGCAGCAACCAGCTGAGATTCACTCGGCGCATTGGAGCACGTTCTTCGACGGTTCCAAGTTGTTGAATGGTTCTGGTGGCGTAGTTCTGATATCCCCGAAAGGTGACAAGCTCAGTTATGTATTCCAGATTCACTTTGATTCCTCCAACAACGAGGCAGAGTATCAAGCACTCCTCTACGGGTTGCGTATGGCCATCTCACTCGGAGTCCAACGCCTGATGGTATACGACGACTCGGATCTGGTGGTCAATCAGGTGATGAAAGAATGGGATGTGAGGAACCCCGCCATCACTGGATACTGCAATGCAGTGAGGAAGCCGGAGTAGAAGTTTGAAGGCTTGGAACTCCACCAGGTACCCCGACTGAAAAACTAGGCAGCTGATGAATTGGCTAAGATCTGATCCATTTGGAAGCCTGTACCCAGTGATGTGTGTTTGGAACACTTGCACACTCCTTCGATGCAAGAAGACCCTTTCACTGAAGAGCCTCCGCAATTTATAAGTGCTTCCAACCCGATTGAAGTCGATGTCCCGACAGTCGTCGATCTGATCATGGAAATTCTGGTAATCACGCCTGTCTGGACAGTGCCATATATTGCATACATCCTCAGACGAGAGTTGCCAGAAGACGCAGACGAAGCCCGGCAGATTGTCTGCAGGTTGAAGGCCTTCACAGTGATGGGTGATCAACTCTATAGAGAGAGCGTTATTGGCGTAGCTTAATGATGCATCTCCCCTAAGGAGGGCCGACTGATTCCAGAGGAAATCCACTCAGGGACCAAAGGTCATCATGCGTCCTCTCGGACCATTGTTTCCAAAGCATACCAAGCCAAATTCTTCTAGCCACTCGCAAATGAAATGGCCAAAGATATTGTTGATCAT
The DNA here is from genome assembly GCF_904849725.1 of Hordeum vulgare subsp. vulgare. Taxonomy (NCBI): domain Eukaryota; kingdom Viridiplantae; phylum Streptophyta; class Magnoliopsida; order Poales; family Poaceae; genus Hordeum; species Hordeum vulgare. Next base: position 237,847,722 of record NC_058518.1, on the reverse strand, counting down.
TGTGAAGGTTCTCAGTTCTACTGCAACTTATCTCAGAAGCCTGCATCTACTCTGAAGACTATCCCTCTCATCTGGCCGTTCGCTGTCTGGGGCTTAGATATGGTCGGGCCTTTCCGAACGGATCAGAGTGGGTTCACACACTTGCTTGTTGCAGTCGACAAGTTTACCAAATGGATCAAAGCTAAACCAATCAAGAAGCTGGATGCTTTCACTTCCATCAAATTCATGAAAGAAATTACATTCCAGTACGGAATCCCGCACAACATCATCACGGACAATGGGTCACACTTCGACTCGGATGAATTCAAGCGTTTGTGCTTTGACCACGGGACCCGAGTGGGTTATGCACTTGTTGCCCATCCTCAAACCAACGGCCAAGCTAAACGAGCGAATGCACTTATCCTCCAAGGATTGAAGCCTCGACTCATGTGAGACCTTGGGTATGCCGCGGGTGCTTGGGTAACTGAATTGCCTTCTGTTCTCTAGGGCCTGAGGATAACCCCGAACCGGTCGATTGGGCGAACACCATTCTTCCTAGTGTATGGAGATGAAGCCGTTCTACCGAGTGACTTGGTCCATAATTCTCCCTGAGTGGACCTCTTTTCAGAAGCTGAAGCTGAGCAAGCCCGACAGGACGGAGTGGATCTCTTGGAGGAGGAGCGCGAGATGGCATTTATCAGTCGATGATCGACCAACACAATCTATGGTGATTTCACTCGAGGAGTGTTAGGAGTCGGGCATTCCAGGAAGGCGATCTGGTACTCCGAGTGCATCAACAACGACATCACAAGCTAGCTCCTTCATGGGAAGGACCTTTCGTCATCACCAAGGTGTCGAACGATGGATCCTATCGACTCTACAATCTCCGGAAGAAGATAGACGAGCCGCGCGCATGGAATCTGACTTACTCAAACGCTTTTATGATTGATCTTTGATTGATTTGATGTAACAGATGAAGTTCGCCCGGAGCAATATACTTGTCAAAGTTGTGATTTCTGCAATATCTGTCGACTCGAGTCGAAAAATCTTATCCAAGTCAAGAGCCATCCTCTCTCTCAGAGGCTTAGCCGCTAACCCGCTTAGCCTAAGTACGAACATACTCCGAGCGATGAGCTACCTTCTCACTCGGGGGCTTAGCTGCAAACCAATTTTTGCCAAAGTGTCAAACCTTCACTGAGTGAAGAGCAAACCTCTTACTCGGGGGCTTAGCGGCTAACCCGCTTAGCCTAAATACAAACATACTCTGAGTGACGAGCTACCCTCTCATTCGGGGGCTTAGCTGCGAACCAGTTTTCGCCTAAGTGTCAAACTTCTCCGAGTGAAGATCAATCCTCTCACTTGGGAGCTTTGCCGCTAACCCGATCAGCCTAAGTACGAATCTACTCCGAGTGATGAGCTACCCTCTCACACGGGGGCTTAGCTGCGAACCAGTTTTCGCCTAAGTGTCAAACCTTCTCTTGGTGGAGAGCAATCCTCTCACTCGGGGGCTTAGACACTAACTCTCTTAGCCTTAGTACGAATCTACTCCGAGTGACGAGCTATCCTCTCACTCGAGGGCTTAGCTGCGAACCAGCTTTCGCCTAAGTATCAAACATTATCCGAGTGAAGAACTATCCTTTCACTCGAAAACTTAGGAGCGAATCAATCTTTGCCTAAGTTAACCCCCAGCCCAACTGCAAATCATACTTTGCTTAGGTGTGGGCCTTTGCGTATGCCAAGAGCACTCCAAAAACAATCAAATCTAGCCGAATATGGATAAACTTAAAAGTATTTAGTGCAGATCAAGATTATTTGTGTGAGCAAAGGTACTCGGGTTAGACACCCGAACGAAGTTTTAACGGTTACAAAATCATTCGGCATATCGAGGCGAATAAAAGTTTTTTGGGCCGGTCAATATTCTTCTTCATGGCTCACTTGGACTTGCTAGCTCAAAAAAGGTGTCGAGATCGAACCCATCGGCGATGCGGGTAGCCATGTCGATGAAGGTCTCCATGAAGTAACCAAAGCGGAGCTTCTTCGTGTTCGCCACTTGGAGCATCTTCAACTTGTCTTCCCGAGGTTCCTTGCAGTGGACCCTGACCAGCAAGAGAGCCACATCAGTTCTGCAACGAGCAGTCGATGTCTTCCATGCCTGCACTCGGTGGGGGATCTGATCCCATCGGGCCATCATCACCTCCAGATCAGTCTGGAGATTGTCTTCAGGTAATAGCTCCTTGTCGATTTTACCCACAGCGGTCCTCAATTGAGCGACATAGCTTTGCACCTTCATGAGAGAAGAATTCACATGGAACATATTCATAGCCGCAGCATCAGTGAGTGGTGCATTGATGGGATCGAGACATGGCTCAAGTTCCTCAGTTTCCTTCTCCAAGTCTCGACAGAAGTCTGCAGGAAAGAAAGATTGCAAAGTCACCCTTGAGATAGTCAGAAAAATACAAAGAAATTCACTCGGCATGACCCCACTAGTTTCTACAACACTCGACCAGGACCATCCTGGCCGAGTCAAAAATCAAAGAGAAAATATTTCTACCGATCAGACCCCTACCGATGCAAGCACTCGACAACGGTCTCGGGGACTACACCAGTGGGTTCACTCAGTGTAACCCCACTGGAATGGAAACAACAACCATGCGACACTACTAAACTCCAAGTGGGTGAAAAGTCAGGATTCAAACGGATTATCGAACTTACTGTCGCACTTACTCGGATGTTGGCTCAGAGTATCGAGTTGCTGTCAAACACCGACTTGATAGCGTCGTCAACTCCTTTGGCCTGCTGCATCATCAAGTCCACCTGGATCGTGGCCACCTTAGCAGCACCAGTCTAGTCCTCTGGGATTCGACACATTGTATATGTAGTCATCAGAGGAGCTGGGGCCGTAGCAGATACGACTGGAGTTCCCAACTGTTGTTCAGTCGGCGTTGTAGTGACAACGACCAAACTAACAGGAGGAGAACTCACCACAGGCGTCTCGGACACAGTTTGGGCCAACTCAATAGCTGACCACTGTTGATCATCGTCATCCAAATGAATGACATCTATAAATGGAAAAGCGAACAAACAATAATGTCAAAAAATTCAATCAGAAGACTATACGCATGAAGACACAAAACAGAGTGAAAAGTTGACCGCACCTCGCTGATAAGTGGCCGCATCCGCGGTGTCTACATCCATGAGATCCTCATCCTCTCTCGGCGGCGACATCACGGAAGTTGTAGATCTGACAAAGAAACTCCACTCGGTCAGCATCAACCAGGGAAGTTCACTCGGATCTAGCGGAAAGGATGAACGCTTATGTCGAGGTGACTGGCACGGAGATCCTCATCCGAGGCACAGCCTTCCGAGGCTTTGACGTGCTGGGCTTTGGCAGCTTCGCAGACTTCTCCGACGATTCGCTGGATGCTCCCCTAACCCTCTTGGTACTCTGGCCACTCGACACCAAGGCCTTTTTGGCGTAGCTGCTAGATCGTGGAGCTGCTTAGATCGAGGTTCGACACGAGAAGAAGATGATACCTATTCCTTCCTCTCTTCCGAGTCCTCCTCGGTCTCCTCGCTGTCTTCAACGTAGTTCCTTTCGGTGCTGCCCTCCATGCTCCCTTCTTTGACCTCAAGCGGGGTACCATTCAGAACTAACGAATATAGGTTCATCCACTCCTGCAAAATATAGATCACAAAGTCAATCGAGGAAATTTCAACCACTCGACTCCGATGCAAAGATATAGAACAAGGCACAACTTACTACGTTCTTCGGCAGATTCTCAGAAGAATAGGGCAAGACCCGCTTCGATCCCAGAGGATTGTCATAAGGACCAGTAATGTTGCAGATCCACTTCGCCACTGTGTCCTCGTCTACCTCCTCTGGATGAGACTGAGTGGAATCCCCCGGGCCCGAGTAATGCCAAATGGTATGATCAATAGCTTTGAGAGGTTGGATGCGCCGTCCAAGGAACGTCTCTAGCAAATCCATCCATGTCACGCCGCCGCGAATCAGGCCAATCAATGCGTTCACTAAGGGTTCGACTTGGGCCTCCTCCTCTCTCAACGTCATCAAAGTCCCAGGAGCACTCGATCGCTCTAAAGTAAAAGGAGGAAGACCACTCGACATGTTTGGGGAGGCAAGATCATTGCAGTAGAACCAGGTGGAGTGCCAATTGCAGACTAACTCCGGAAGGGTCATATGGGGATAGGTGCTTTTGCTCCTCTTCTGGAGCCCCAAACCCTCGCACAATTGAATAATGTGAGTCTTGTCATCAGTCGGATTCACTTTCTTCACCGACTGAGAGTGTACGGTGAAGAGATACTTACACAATCTCCAATGGGGAGGACATCCGAGGAAACACTCACACAGAGTGACCAAAGCAGAAAGATGAGCAACGGCGTTTGGGGGGAAATGGTGCAACCGAGCCCCGAAGAAGTTCAAAAATCCACGAATAAAGGGATGGGGATGCAGTGAGAAACCTCGCTTGATCTGGGTCAGGAGGAGGACCCGTTCCCCTTCACACGACTCTGGTTCAGCTTCATCGGCGGGCAATCTCCACGACTTTTCCGCCAATATCCTGTGCTCTACAAGCTCCAGGAGATCTTATTCTTGAACCGTGGAACGGAGGAAATCCCCCTGAATCCATCCCGGTGGCAACGCTAGCTTCCTCTGCTTGTCGCCTTTCTTCTTTTTGGCCCGCTCGAGCTTGCTAGTCTGCCCCTTCGTCATCTCGGCAGCGACGAGATCTATCTAGAGACTGAGTTTGGAGGGCGAGAGAACAGGAAGATCCGAGGAGAAGAAGGATGATGCCGTTCAAAACCATAGCGCTGGTTGGCTTTATAATTGGCCGACTGGGTCTCTGGCTGGTGGGTCCGCTAGATCCTTGCTTATCCCTTCACCAGAAGATGTAAGATACGTGGCGGAGATCGAGGCGCTTTAATCGAGGCGACGCATTCCACTTGCGTGACAATGGTGTCATCACCGCGATGCGCGCGGTAACCGAAAATTTTGAATCCCAGAAAATCCTGAACTGAGAGGTGATCCATCACATCCCAAGATCTTGTTGGTCACGCGGATCTACAAGTTCACTCAAACATGTTACTCGGCAGAACCGATCAAGGCGAATGATGAAGAATTCAATCGACACCCAATTCTGAAAGGCCCTGAAGTACGTTCAAGTTCAGTCTGCTGCTACAAGATTTACATCGACACCTTCACCACTCAGACCCTGATCCATTCGGGGTCTAATGACGGGGATTTAGCCCTAGGTTAGGGTCATAGGCCTGAATTATATGTCCTACCCAAGGGCATCTCATTATTAGCTTAAGGACTAGAGAGGAAATTCTGATTGGATGGAGACAATATTTATTCCAATCGGTACAGAACCACTCAGAGAATCCCTCATTCACTCGACGGTTAACTTCCAGTCGGAGAAGCCCGAAGCCAGTCGACACAAAAGACCACAAGCCACTCTAGGGAGGCCAACCGGCAGGCGTTCAGCTTGTCTTAGTAAACATCATTTATTACGTACGTTACCAGTAACGTACAAATTTAAACCCCACTTACCGCACCCTTGCACGCCGGACACTTATGAGGGGTAGCGCACTCTATATAAGCCACCGCTCCCCTCTGGCACAAGGGTTCGCATACTGTAACACTCATATTTCCACTCGACATAAGCTCAAAGAGCACTGAGACGTAGGGCTTTTACCTCCACGCAGAGGGGCCTGAACTCATACAACTGATATGTCTCAAACGTATCTATAATTTTTGATGGTTTCATGCTGTTATCTTGTCAACTTTGGATGTTTTATATACCTTTTATATCTTTTCTGAGACTAACTTATTAATTTAGTGCCAAGTGCCAGTTCCTATTTTTCTGTGTTTTTGACTCTTTTCAGATCTGATTTTGGAATGGAGTCCAAACGGAATAAAATCCACGAAATGATTTTTTCCAGAACAGAAGAAGATCGAGGGACTTGAGGGCCAAGGCAGGAGGCCTACAGGGAGCCCACAAGCCTTGTAGCCGCGGCTAAGGGGCCTGCGGCTACCGGGCTTGTGGCCTCCCTAGATCTCCCTTGCACTAGCTCTTTGGCCTATATATTCCCTAAAATCCCAGAAAAAATCAGGGCGTCCACGAAACCACTTTTCCGCCGCCGCAAACTTCCGTTTCCGCAAGATCTCATCTGGAGACTCTTCCCGGTGCCTTGGCGGAGGGGACTTTGGAGCTGGAGGGCTTCTACATCAACATCATTGCCTCTCCAATAACTCGTGAGTAGTCTACTTCAGACCTACGCGTCTGTAGTTAGTAGCTATATGGCTTCTTCTCTCTCTTGTATCTTCAATACAAAGTTCTCCATGATCTTCATGGAGATCTATCCGATGTAATCCTCTTTGGCGGTGTGTTTGTCGAGATCCGATGAATTGTGGATTTGTGATCAGATTATCTATGAATTATATTTGAGTCTTTGCTGATTTCTTATTTGCATGATTTGATATCCTTGTAAGTCTCTCGGAGTCTTGGGTTTTGTTTGGCCAACTAGATATATGATTCTTGCAATGGGAGAAGTGCTTGGTTCTGGGTTCATACCGTGCGGTGACCTTTCCCAGTGACAGAAGGGGCAGCAAGGCACGCATCATGTTGTTGCCATGAAGGGTAACAAGATGGGCTTTCATCATAGATTTGATTTTGTCCATCTACATCATGTCATCTTGCTTAAGGCGTTACTCTGTTCTTATGAACTCAAGACACTAGATGCTTGCTGGATAGCGGTCGACGTGTGGAGTAATAGTAGTAGATGCAGAAAGTATCAGTCTACTTGTTTTGGACGTGATGCCTATATGTATGATCATTGCCATAGATAACATCATGACTTTGCGCGGTTCTATCAAATGCTCGACAGTAATTCATTCACCCACCATCTACTTGCTTTCATGAGAGAAGCCACTAGTGAACACTACGGCCCCCGGTTCTACTCTTTTACTTTGCTTTGTTTACTTTTTGCTTTCAGTTCTCACTTTGCAAACAATCTATAAGGGATTGACAACCCCTTCATAGCGTTGGGTGCAAGCTCTTTGTGTTTGTGCAGGTACTTGTGACTTGACGCGATCCTCCTACTGGATTGATACCTTGGTTCTCAAACCGAGAGAAATACTTACCACCGCTGTGCTACATCACTCTTTCCTCTTCAAGGGAACACCAACGCAAGGCTCCAAGGCCGTGGGGGAATCCTTTGCATATTTGCCAAGGAAATTCCTATAGGCATAGCCAGCAGCAGAGGGATTTCTGGCGCCGTTGCTGGGGGGATCAAGTCAAAATCTATCCAAGTAAGTGTCACAAACTCATCTCTTGCATTTACCTTTTTTTCTAGTTGCCTCTCGTTTTCCTCTCCCCTAGTTCACAATTGCCGTTTTCATTTGCCTTTCTCCTTTGCCGTTTTCATTTGCCTTTATGCCGTTCTCTTTTGCCAGTTTCACTCGCTTACTTCCTTCTTGTTTCTGTGTGGGATAGTCCATCAATGGCTAGACCTACCACTCCAAACGATACTCCTAAGAATGAAGTTCTCAATTTCAAGCAGAATGAGGAAGAAAATTTAAAGGACGCTTGGTACAGGATTTGCAATGCTCAAAGTAGATCTACTCGTAAGCAATCCACTACCATTCTTCTTCGCAGTTTTTATGTTGGAATCTCTCCTTGGAATAGGTATATTCTTGATACCATCATAGGTGGAAATTTTTTGGGGAGCCATACTGTTGACTCCTATGGAGCTATCATGAATTTGGTAGGCTCACCCCCGCTCATAGTTAATGGAACTACCTTGACCTTGGAACACATGATGCAAAGGCTTGACGCCATTGAAAACAAAATTGCCACAATTGAACTTACTGAGGATTTGGATAGAAAGATCCACAATCAAATTACTCAGTACGAATCCAAAGTGGGAATGGTTTTGAAAAATTTAAGGGAGAAGGAACCTATATTTAATGATTCCTGTAGAATTGGCAAACTAGAAGATGTCATAACCAACTAGGGTTCCGCTTTTGCCGCTGTGCAAAATACTCCAAATCTCACTCTCAAAAAGATCGTCAAGTCTGTTTTTGTTACTAAAGCTAGTGGTGAGTCATCCAATAAAGATGAAGATCTTAAGATGATAAATGCTCACACTACTTATTGTTTGACCACCAAAGATGACTATAAGTGATTCCATCACCTTATGCCTAGCTAAGGGCGTTAAACAATAGCGCTTGTTGGGAGGTAACCCGAAGAATCTATCCTTTTTTCTTTCTGTTTTGTGTTTTCCACACTTTCATAATTCTGTTATGATTGTGTTTTTTGTGTTTATTTTGCGTTTGTGCCAAGTGAAACCGTTATGATTAGTCTTGGCGATGATCGTTTGATCGTGCTGGAAACGACAGAAACTTTCTGCTCATGAAAAGAATTTTAATTTTTTTCTATGAGAGCTTTTGAGTTGATTTGTTTTTCTGCTGATTGCTACACAAATTCTTCAGACTGTCGTAATTGTTCAGAATTTTTGAAGTACCAGAAGTATACGAAGTATACAGATTGCTCCAGACTAGTCTGTTGTTAACAGATTCTGCTTTTTATTGAGTTGGTTGCTTATTTTGATGAAACTATGGATAGTATCTGGGGGGGGGGGGTATTAGCCATGGAAGATTGAAAATACAGTAACCCAACATCAACATAAGTAGAATTTAAGTTTGCTACAGTACCTAAGGAAGTGGTGATTTGCTTTCTTATAGTAATGTTATCACGAGTTTCTGTTTAAGTTTCGTGTTGTGAAGTTTTCAAGTTTTGGGTGAAGTTCTTATGGACAAAGAGATAAATAGTGGAAAGAGATCTAGTTTGGGGATGCCCAAGGCACCCCAAGTTGATTCAAGGATGCCGAAAAAGCCTAAGCTTGGGGATGCCCCGGGAAGGCATCCCCTCTTCCATCTTCAATCCATGGGTAACGTTACTTGGGGCTATATTTTTATTCACCACATGATATGTGTTTTGCTTGGAGCGTCTTGTATCGTAGGAGTCTTTTATTTTTGTTGTGTCACAATCTTCCTTGATGCACACCTAGAGATAGAGACATGCACTCACCGTGATTTTGTCGAGCTTCACTTATATCCTTTGGTTAGACAATTCAGCTCACATGTGTTTCACTTATATCTTTTTAGCTAGTTGGTTTTGCTCTATGTGCTTCAATTCTATCTTTTAGAGCACAGAAGTGCGTGGCGTGGTAGTTGATCTATGCTATGAAAGTAGTCTCAAAAGGGGTAGTTATCCAAAGGGATATGAAAACTTCCACCTTCATGTGCATTGAGTAGTTAGAGAAGTTTGATTCATCTCAATTAGTTTTGAGTTGTGGTTGTGGTAATATTGAAGTTATACTAGTAAGGTGTTGTGGATCTAGAAATACTTGTGTTGAAGTTAGTGATTCCCGTAGCATGCACGTATGGTGAACCGCTATTGGATGAAATCTGAGCATGATTAGCTTATTGAGTATCATCCTTTGTGTAGCGGTCGGGATCGCGCGATGGTTTATACCTACCAACCCTTCCCCTAGGAGTATGCGTTGAATGCTTTATTTTGATTACTACTAAAACTTTTGCAACAAGTATATGAGTTCTTCAATACTAATGATGAGGCCATGGTTTAGATGCACTTTCACCTTCCACCAGCACTATCTTCTTTAGTGCCGTGCAACTTTCGCCGGTGCATAAAACCCACCATTAGCCTCCCTCAAAACAGCCACCATACCTACCTAATTTGGATTTTTCAAAGCCATTCCGAGATATATTGCCATGCAACTACCACCATGACATGTGCCACAGCTTCTATATTCCCATTGCATGATCATAAGATAGCTAGCATGATGTTTCCATTGATGTCTATGCCATGCTAGATCATTGTCACAGTACACTACCGAAGGCATTTCATATAGAGTCATCATTGCTCTAAGTTTTGAGTTGTAAGTGTGATGACCATCATTGATGGAGCATTGTCCCATGTGAGGAAATACAAGAGGCCAGCGAAGCCCATTTACAAAAGGAGGCCAAAGATGCCCACAAATATAAAAATAATAATAATAATAAGAGGCCAAAGAGCCCACCAAAAAAATGAGAGAAAAAGAGAGAAGGGACAATGCTACTATCTTTCCACACTTGTGCTTATTAAGCACCATGATCTTCATGATTGAGAGTCTCGCCTTTTGTCACCACCATATAGCTAGTGGGAAATTTTCATTATATAACTTGGCTTGTATATTCTAATGATGGGCTTCCTCAAAATTGCATTAGGTCTTCGTGAGCAAGCAAGTTGGATGCACACCCACTAGTTTTCTTTAAGAGCTTTCACTTACTCTTAGCTCTAGTGCATCATTTGTATGGCAATCCCTACTCATTCACATTGATATCTATTGATCAGCCTCTCCATAGCTCATTGATATGCCTAGTCAATGTGACCATCTTCTCCTTGTTTTCCTTGCAACCTCCACCACACTCCATTCAACTTATAGTGCTAAAACCATGGCTCACGCTCATGTATTGCGTGAGAGTTGAAAAAGTTTGAGAAAGTAAAGGTGTGAAAACAATTACTTGGCCAATACCGAGATTGTGCATGATTTAAATTCATAGGGCAAGGATGATAGAGCATAGCCAGACTATATGATTTTGTAGGGATAACTTTCTTTTGGCCTTGTTATTTTGAAAGTTCATGATTACCTTGCTAGTTTGCTTGAAGTATTATTGTCTCCACGTCAATAGCAAACTATTGTTTTGAATCTAACGGATCTGAACATTCATGTCACGTAAGAGGAGTTACAAAGGAAATCTTTGCTAGGTAGCATGAAAGCATCAAAAATTCATTCTTTATCACTTCCCTACTCGAGGACGAGCAAGAGTTAAGCTTGGGGATGCTTGATACGTCTCAAACGTATCTATAATATTTGATGGTTTCATGATGTTATCTTGTTAACTTTGGATGTTTTATATAACTTTTATATCTTTTTTGGAACTAACTTATTAATTTAGTGCCAAGTGCCAGTTCCTGTTTTCTGTGTTTTTGACTCTTTTCAGATCTGATTTTGGAACGGAGTCCAGACGGAATAAAATCCCCGAAATGAATTTTTCCAGAACAGAAGAAGATCGGGGGACTTGAGGGCCAAGGGAGGAGGCCCACAGGCAACCCACAAGCCCTGTAGCCGCGGCCAGGAGGCCCGCGGCTACCAAGCTTGTGGCCTCCCTGGAGCTCCCCTGCCCTAGCTCTTTGGCCTATATATTCCCTAAAATCCCAGAAAAAATCAGGGCATCCACGAAACCACTTTTCCGCCGCCGCAAGCTTCCGTTTCCGTGAGATCTCATCTGGAGACCCTTCCCGGTGCCCTGCCGGAGGGGACTTTGGAGCTGGACGGCTTCTACATCAACATCATTGCCTCTCCAATGACTTGTGAGTAGTCTACTTCAGACCTACGGGTCCGTAGTTAGTAGCTAGATGGCTTCTTCTCTCTCTTGGATCTTCAATACAAAGTTCTCCATGATCTTCATGGAGATCTATCCGATGTAATCCTCTTTGGCTGTATGTTTGTCGATATCCGATGAATTCTGGATTTGTGATCAGATTATCTATGAATTATATTTGAGTCTTTGCTGATTTCTTATTTGCATGATTTGATATCCTTGTAAGTCTCTCCGAGTCTTGGGTTTTGTTTGGCCAACTAGATCTATGATTCTTGCAATGGGAGAAGTGCTTGGTTTTGGTTTCATACCGTGCGGTGACCTTTCCCAATGATAGAAGGGGCAAGAAGGCACACATCATGTTGTTGCCATCAAGGGTAACAAGATGGGCTTTCATCATAGATTTGAGATTGTCCATCTACATCATGTCATCTTGCTTAAGGCGTTACTCTGTTCTTATGAACTCAATACACTAGATGCATGCTAGATATCGGTCGACGTGTGGAGTAATAGTAGTAGATGCAGAAAGTATCGGTCTACTTGTTTTGGCCGTGATGCCTATATGTATGATCATTGCCATAGATAACTTCATGACTTTGCGCGGTTCTATCAATTGCTCGACAATAATTCGTTCACCCACCGTCTACTTGCTTTCATGAGAGAAGCCACTAGTGAACACTACGGCCCCCGGGTCTACTCACAATTATTGTCTCCGCTTTTACTTTTACTTTGCTTTGTTTACTTTTTGCTTTAAGTTCTCACTTTGCAAACAATCTATAAGGGATTGACAACCCCTTCATAGCATTGGGTGCAAGCTCTTTGTGTTTGTGCAGGTACTTGTGACTTGATGCGATCCTCCTACTGGATTGATACCTTGGTTCTCGAACTAAGGGAAATAACTACCGCCGCTGTGCTACATCACCCTTTCCACTTCAAGGGAACACCAACGCAACGCTCCAAGGCCGCGGGGGAATCCTTTGCATATTTGCCAAGGAAATCCCTATAGGCGTAGCCAACAGCAACAACCTTGCCATAGCTAGGACTCTGCCTTCTCCATTCGTACCCTACTCATCTACTGTCAGGATTATACCCACGACAGGGAGTCCAATTGAAAAATGGATGATGGTTTGGGAGTATTACGAGGTTGATCCAGATCCAATAGTCACGACCGTATGTTTCGGCTTCAGGTTAGTTTTCGTACTAGGTTGCACGCAGGTCGGTGCACTATGCAGAGGGGCTAGGCGGAGATGAGAGGGAAAACATGCAGCCCGACAACATGGTTTTATAAACAAAAAAGTCTGATGAATAAACCGATTATAGTGCCGCTATATGTTCAACGGTTAGGGTATGAATCGACCTCTGAATGCGACAAAATTTGGCAGGCGGTATACCTACAATATATTAAGACCGTGTGCTAACTTTCAACTCATTTCAAAAACTTTTAATACACACTTTAAAAACAATATTTTAATGTTGTGGCGGGTGTGTGTGTTTGTGTTTGGCCATGAAACGGTCCGCGACAAGAACAGAGAGAACGACGTCTATGGACGGATGCAAGTTTTAAAAAATGATGGTGGTGGAGTGCCGATGTGATGCTAATGGTGCGAATGATGCGATGATGAATGTGACAACCAAACGAATCAGAAGATGACAACGAAATAAAATAGGAATCCTCCAGAGCGTTGGTCTCTCGCTGTTACAGCATACCACGAACACATGGATCTTGCCTCAAGGCAATTTTGGGGCAACAAGAGAAACTCTAGGCCTGACTTCTCCAAGAACAATTCAATCGGGTCAAAGGGAAAGCAACATGTGAGGACTTGCTATAATTGTGGCAATGCGAGTCACTTTGTGGTGGATTTTTTGTATGAGAAGAGCGAAGACAATGGTGGCAAACTTGTTTGCAAAGAAAAAGTCAATACCTTCCCCAACAAAAACATCTTCCCCAAGAAAATGCCTCAAAAGGTGTTGGTGGCTCAAGAAGAGTATTTCTCCGATAATGATGATGATGATGCAAGTGGTGAAGGCATGGCAATGGCCACCGTGGCCATTGTGACATCTTCTCCAATCAAGATGGATCTCTTCGACTCCCCCAACAAGAACCACATTGCCAAGTGCCTTATGGCCAATGCAACCAACAAGGTAACCTCCAACATCAAAACTACCATTTCTACTACCCCTTATGCTACGGATAGTGGAGATGAAAAAGAGGAGGTAAACATTGAGGAAAATTCCTTTCATAAATTAATGATAAAAATCAAGGGTGAGATCAAGAAGCACTTTGTTGCTCTCTTGGAACAACTAGGTGAGGCAAGTGATATCATTGAGTCTCATGAAGACACCATCTCTAATTTAGAGGGTCATAATCATGACTATGCCTTTGAGATAGCGAATCTTTCCATTTCTATTGAAGAAGAGCGAGGTCTTCATTTGGTTCTTGAGGAATCACACGATGATGACCTTGCAAAATTATGAAACAATCATGATCATGCTTGTGTTCTTACTCGTGTGCTCTAATCCGAAAAGGTTGCACTAGGGGTTGACCATGATAGAGTCAATGAAGAGTTTGTTACACTTGACAAGGTGCACAAGGCTTCAAAAGTGTGCATGCTTCTCTAAAAAGGTCTCATGATCAAATCCAAGTAAATCTTACTAAGGAGATATCCATGTGTCCTCCATTTGTGTTAATTGATAATGCCAGTGCTACTAACCCTTGTTGTGAGCATGTGCATCTTATGGAGGAAAATGTCAAGTTGAAAGAGAAACTCGAGAAAGGCCTTGTGACGTGTATCCAAGATGAGATGAACCTCAATGACCTTTTGAGCAATCAAAATAAGGTTGTTGCAAAGGAAGGAATTGGGTTTGCACCCAAGTCTAAGAAGAGCAAGAAGGTCAAGACCAAGCAATCTCCCCTGCTGATGTGTAGTACGAAACTTTGTTCTTGTAGATGTTGTTAGGCCTCCAAGTGCAGATTTTGTAGGAGAGCAAAAAATTTACCTCGGGTGGATTACCTAAGGTTTATCAATCTGTTGGAGGTGTAGGATGAATATGGTCGCCCTCAAAGAGCCCTGCAATCAAATACAAGAAATCTCTTGTGTCCCCAACACACCCAATAAAATGAAAATTTGTATAGGTGCACTAGTTGAGTGATCAGATGGTGATACAAGTGTAGTATGGATGATAGACATAGGTTTTTTGTAATCTGAAAAAACAAAAAACAACAAGGTAGCAAGTTGAAAACAGTGAGCAAAATGTTATATAAATTCTTGGTAATAAGGCCCAGGGTTCATATTTTCACAAGTGCAATCTCTCAACAATGCTAACATAGTAGAATCATATGATCATCCCTCAACATGTAATAAAGATTCACTCCGAAGTTCATAAGTAGCGGAGAACATAAGATGAAATTGGCATAGGTAGTAGAACCACCTCAAAGTCATTATTTCCGATCAATATTTTGAGCTATTCTTGTAAGTGTCACAAACAACCCTACAGTTTGTACTAGAATAACACCCATGATACATATCAATGAACCCTGATGTCACCTAGATACTCCAATGTCACCTCAAGTATCCGTGGGTTAAGTATACGACACGCATCAACAAATTTCAGATTCATCATATTTAATCCAATACAAACAACTATAAAGAGTACGCCAGGATTTCTATCAGCGAACGTAGTATGAAAACATGCAATCAACCCCTATGCATAGATCCCCAAGGTCACTGAAATCCGCAAGTTGATGCCATAACATGTATCAAGTAAATCAATAGAATACCCCATTGTCACCACAGGTATCCACATGCAACACATACATCAAGTGTTCTGAAATACAATATTCAAACCAACACAATGAGATATCAAAGGGAAAGATTCAATTCATCACAACAAGATGGCAAGGGAAAAACATCACATGATCGTACTATATTAACAAAGCCCGTGTTACATCAAGATCGGGACATCTCAAGAACACGAGAGAGAGAGAGAGATTGAACACATAGCTACTGGTACATACCCTCAGCCTCGAGGGCGAACTACTCCCTCCTTGTCATGGCCTTCGCCGGGATGGAGAACATGGCCACCAGAGATGATTTCCCCCCTCCGACAGGGTCCTGGGAAGGTTCCACATGGGTTTTCATCGATACAGAGAGATTTGCGGTGATGGAGTGGAAGTTCTTTGTTTATTTCTAATGGTTTATATATATATATAGGATTTTTTGGCATTGGAAACACGCTAATCGGAGCCACGTGGGTCCCACAAGCCATCTGTGCGTGGCCAGGAGGGGTCGCCACGCCCTGTTGGCTTGTGGCCCATAGGTGGCTTCTCTCTGGTGGTTCTTTTCTCAAGTATTGCTAATATATTACAAAACAAATCGTCAAAGAGTTTCAGGCGAGTCCGAGTTTCATTTTCTACACAAAAACAACACCACGATAATTCTGCTGAAAACAACGTAAGTCCTGGTTAGTTCTAAATAATGACAAAACATGTATCAAAGCCATATAAAAATACTGTAAATGTAGGTGAATATGGCATGAATACTTCATATATTACCGATATGTTGGAGACGTATCAACATCCCCAAGCTTAATTCCTACTCCTCTTGGAGTAGGTAAACGATAAAAGAAATAATTTATGAAGTGTGAATGCTAGCATAGTATATATAAGTTTGATCAATGATAATTCCAATCACTTTTTCTAGCATCATAACCAGCAACCTTTTTCATAAATCATCATGGTTGAGTAGCAATCAATTCACATGTCATGGTCAAAATAATGTATTTTCTTGAAACTTAACAGCCTGTATTCTTAGTCACCAAACAACTTCAATGCATCATCAAGTCTAAGAAAGAGTTCCACATACTCAATTATCATATTGTCTTCTATGATTGCTTATACTCAAGGGATATTTTTAGAACAAACAACATCCATCAAACACCGAGAAATATAGGGGCTTAATGTTTCGCCTCTGAACATACATATGATGAAGATAATTGTCAACAATATTGAATCATGGTCAAATATATTTGATTAGATCTATGTGTTTGTATCTTTCCCCACACCATGATTCTTGACGACTAATAGATTGAGGTTGGAATAGGAATTTGACTCAACTTAAAAAGTAAATAACATGAAAGTAAATAGATTGTCCCTTTACACAGGGAAGCGGGGATTTGCAAAGGTGCGAGAGCTCATTGTTTTAAAACATAGATAAATATGTAATTTTGGGTGGTATGCCTTTAATGCCAATATCGCAATAGCATTTTCAATATCTTCAATGATAATCACATCATTGGCGGTTCCCAAACAAAATGGAAATTTTACCCCCATCCACCACTCAAATACATTCCATGGCTTGTCATATCCACGGGTACCATCCAAAGAATCAACTTTCTAGGAGGAGTTCTTGTTTATTTATTTTTGTATCAGGCATGACTATGAATCCTTTTTACCAACCTATCTAGTGCAATGGAAAGAGAATAAATACTCATCATGAGAATAACTCGCTTAGCATGGAAGATGTCGACCACTCTGATTGCTCCATGAGGGTACGGCCACACAAAACAGATGTTTATTTGAAGGTTTTAGAGGTGGCACATGCAAAATTACCATATATAGGTAGGTATTGTGGACTCTCATGGAATAAACTTGGCTCAAGTATTTGGATGCACAAGTAGTATCTCTACTTAGTACGAAGTTTTGGCTAGCAAAAGGTTCTAAACAAGCACCACACGTTGGAGCATCCATAACAATATAACTTCTGTGCAAATATATCCATACATAACTCATTACGGTGTCTTCCTTGTCCAACTTCCACTATTTTATCAAGTTTGAAAATAATTAATGGTTATTCACAATCACAAAAAATGTCCCACATAATATATTTATATGTAAAAGTTCTCTTTCTTATACTAGTCATTCATGAATTTCTTGTATGACTAATACGATGATTGTCAAACTTCAATATATTTTACTTTCTAAACCAAATTGGAGTCTACCGCTAAAAATATACCTCATTGATAATTTCATATTTATGATATTTCATTCATTCATAATTTACTCTTAGGGTATAAGTGAAGCACAAGAGTAAACATCAAACTACTCTGAAAAGATATAAGTGAAGATCAATGAGTGGTCAAACAATCAAGTAGCTATGTGAGGACTCTCTCTCAATAATGATTTTTAGATATAATAATTTTATTCAAACAACAAGCTAAATAAAAATGCATTCCAGGAATAGCACATATCATGTGGACAAAAAAACTTAGAATCAACAGAGGCTAACTTATATTTGTTGACGAAGAGAGGTGGGATGCGTAGAATCCACAAGCTTATATGCTTGAGACTTCTTGTAATATTTACTTGGGGTGCCTTGGGCATCCCCAAGATTGATATTTTGTATCTCTTTTAATCCTCTCGTATCCCAGTTTCACCTAAGTCTCAAAAACTTCATCCACACAAAACTTGAAAAGAACTCATGACATAGGTTAGTACACATAAGAATAAATTAATGCTTCATGTACTGCCATGACAAGTTGCATATTAATTTTCAAACATTAGGTATTGTATACTGTCATTTCCACAATTTATAACTACCAATATAATCCATGAAATCTCGAGGATAAGTAGCTGACAAAACTATGACAATAATTTGTCCAAACAGAATAGTATCTAGCAATTTTGGAAACAATGTACTTCTGTAATTCCAAAAATTATGAAATTTCGAACATGGCAAATAATTTCTATGAAAGTAGTGTCTTAAAATTTCAGAAACTTTCCATGTTCCAATAAAATATCATATTCAAATAGTGCAGCAAAACTTTCTGTTTTTGTACAACACACATCACACATGCAATTCAAACATTCTAAAAATAATTCTGTTCGGGAACGTTGTATGG
Source organism: Hordeum vulgare subsp. vulgare (assembly GCF_904849725.1). Classification (NCBI taxonomy): domain Eukaryota; kingdom Viridiplantae; phylum Streptophyta; class Magnoliopsida; order Poales; family Poaceae; genus Hordeum; species Hordeum vulgare. Next base: position 237,829,385 of record NC_058518.1, on the reverse strand, counting down.
GAAACAAAATAAAATCCTACAAACACCCAAGACCTATCTATGGAGATCGACAACTATGAGAGGGGAGTGCATATACATACCCTTGTAGATCGCAAAGTGGAAGCGTTAATAAACGTGGTTGATCTAGTCGAACGTCTTCGCGATCCAATTGCGATCCGTCCCATGATCCAATCACGATCTGTCCCGATCTAGCGCCGCCTCTTTCAACACATGTACAACTTGATGACTCCTTCACCACCTCGATACAGCAGGCGTGGATGAAGTTGTAGCTGAGTTCTCTAGTAGCACGCCTGCGTGGTGGCGGTGGTGGTGGTGCGATCTCGGCACAGCTTCACCAAGCGCTACCGCGATTGCGACATTGAAGAAGTGCTACAAGAGAGAGAGGGAGGTGCCATGAAGGACTTGTGTGATGTATGCCTCCCTCTCCTCTCAGATATATAGGGGGAGGGTGGAGACGTGGCCGACCTAGGACTTACCGTAGGAGGTGTGGAGGCCAAGGTGGGGCTGCCTTGCCACCCAAGGCAAGGGGTGGCGCACACCCTTGGGCTGCCCCAGCCCTTTGGACGCATGGGAATCTTGGTGGGAGGGGCGGCCAGCCCACCAGGGGATGGTGCACCACTTCTCATAGCCCATGGGGCAATCCTGGGCAGGTGGACCCTCCCGGTGGATCCCTGGAGCACTTTTGGAACCACCATCACAAAACCGGCAACTTTCCGAAACTCTTCCAGAACTTGAATACCAACTTCCCATCTGGACCATTCTGAAGCTCCTCGTCATGCGTGTGATCTCATCCTGGGCTCCGCACAACCTTCGCTCAACAACATAATAACTCAACTATATCTACATCGTCACTGAACATTAAATGTGCAAACCCTGCGGGTTTGAGAACTATGCAGACATGACCAAGACAACTCTACGGTCAATAGCCAATAGAGGGACCTAGATGCCCATATTGGTTCCTACATATTCTATGAAGATCCTTATCGGTCGAACCACGATGTCAAGGATTCAACAAATCCCGTATGCAGTTCCCTTTTTCCATCGGTTTGTTACTTGCCAGAGATTTCGATCATTGGTATCTCCATACCTACTTCAATCTCATTACTAGCAAGTCTCTTTAATCGTTCTATAATACAAGATCTTGTGACTAACTCCTTAGTCACATTGCTCGCAAGCTTATTGTGATGTTGTATTACCGAGTGGGCCTAGAGATACCTCTCCGTCATACGGAGTGACAAATCCCACTCTTGATCCATGCCAACCCAACATACACCGTCGGAGATACCTATAGAGCATATTTATGATCACCCAGTTACATTGTGACGTTTGATACACACAAAGCATTCCTCTGGTGTCAGGGAGTTGCATGGTCTTATGGTCTTAGCAACAAACACTTGACATGCAGAAAGCAATGACAATAAACCTAGGCATATGATCAAATGCTATGCTTAAAGTTGGATCTTATCCATCACATCATTCTCCTATTGATGTGATCCCGTTATCAAATGACAACTCAAGTCTTCGGTTAGGAAACCTTAACCATCTTCGGTCAACAAGCTAGTATAGTAGAGGCTCACTAGGGACATGACATTGTCTATGTATCCACACATGTATCTATGTTTCCAATCAATACAATTATAACATGGATAATAAATAATTATCATGAACAAGAAAAATGATAGTTTTTTTATTATAGCCTCTAGGGCATATTTCCAACAGTCTACCACTTGCACTAGAGTCAATAATCTAGTTCACATCACCATGTGATTAACACCCAATGAGTTCAGGGTTTGATCATGTCTTGCTTGTGAGAGAGGTTTTAGTCAACGGGTCTGCAACATTCAGATCCGTGTGCACTTTGAAAATAGCTATTTCATAGTGTAGATGCTGCTACCATGCTCCACTTGGAACTATTCCAAATGACTGCTCCACTATACGAATCCGGTTTGCTACTTAGAGTCATCCAGATTTGTGTCAAAGCTTGCATCGACGTAACCTTTTATGATGAACTCATTTATCACCTCCATAATCGAGAAACATTTTCGTAGTCCTCTAGTTACTAAGGATAATTTTGACCATTATCCATTGATCCACTCCTGGATCACTCTTGTACCCCTTGACAAACTCATGGCAAGGCACACACCACGTGTTGCACACACTAGGCGTTCTTCTATAGATCCTACGGCTAAGGCATAGCGGACAACTTTAGTCCTTTATCTTTCTTCTTCCACCGTCGACCTTTGAGTCTTACTCAAATTCACACCTTACAATAGAGCCAAGAACTCCTTCTTTGACCGATCTTTTTTGAACTCCTTCAAAATCTTGTCAATGTATGTATTCATTGAAAGTTTTATCAAGCGTTTTGATCTATCTCCATAGATCTTGATGCCCAATATTTAAGTAGATTTATCGAGGTTTTCCTTTGAAGAACTCCTTTCAAACAACCCTTTATGTTTTCTATAAATTCTACATCATTTTTGATCAACAATATGTCATCCACATATACTTATGAGAAATTATATAGTGCTCCCACTCACTTTTCTGTAAATACAAGTTTCTTCATAAACTTTGTACAAACCAAAAAGCTTTGATCACTTCATCAAAGTGCTTATTCCAACTTCGAGATGCTTGCACCAATCCATAAATGGATCGCAGAGCTCGCATGCCTTTTAGCATCCTTAGGATCGACAAAACCTTCTCGTTGTATCACATACAACCTTTCCTCAAGGAAATCGTTAAGTAAATGATGTTTTGACATCCATCTGCCAGATTTCATACTTGAAATATGCAGCAACTATAACATAATTCCAATAGACTGTAGCATCGCTACGGGTGAGAAAGTCTCATCATGGTGAACTCCTTGAACTTTTTGGAAACCTCTTTGCGAAAAGTCGAGCTTTACAAATGGTGACATTTACCATAATCGTCTGCTTTATCCTACAGATCCAGTTGTACTCAATAGCCTTACGACCATCAAATAACTCTTCCAAAGTCCATACTTTGTTTTCATACATGAATCCTTTCTTGGATATCTTTGCCTCTAGACATTTGTTGGAATCCAGGCCTAGCATCACTTCTCCATAGCTAGTAGGTTCACTGTTGTCCAACAACATGACCTCCAAGACAGGATTACCGTACCACCCATGAGAAATATGTGTCCTTGTCGACCTACGAGGTTCAGTAGTAACTTGATATGAAGCTTCATGACCACCATCATTAGCTTCCTCTTCAATTGATGTAGGCACCATAGGATCATCTTCCCGCGCTGTGGTACTCTCAGTCGAAGTGATGATTCAATAACTTTATCAATTTCCACCATCCTCCCACTCAATTCTTCCAAGAGAAACTCTTTCTCGGGAAGGGACCCGTTCTTAGAAACAAACACTTTGCCCTCGGATCTAAGATCGAAGGTATACCCAACTATTTCCTTGGAGTATCCTCTGAATACACACTTACCCGCTTTGGGTTTGAGCTTATTAGGATCGTGTCTGTGTTGAGAGGTATGAGACCTCCGACAAGTTCCCTGTCTGCAAGATGAAGGATAATAGCTCAATCGGTGAGCATGTGCTCAGATTGTCTAGGTACTACAATCGCTTGAATAAAGTGGGAGCTAATCTTCCAGATAATATAGTGATTGACAGAGTTCTCCAAGTCACTCCCCGCTACTAGAGCTTCATGATGAACTGTAACATGCGAGGGATGGAGTAGATGATCCCTGAGCTATTCGCAATGTTTTACACCAGGAAGGTAAAAGTCAAGAACAAGCATCAAATGTTGATGGTTAGTAGAACCACTAGTTTCAGAATGGTTAAAGGCAAGAAGGGAAACTTTGAGAATGACAAACTAATTGTCGCCGCGGTGAAGAAACCCAAGGTTGAATCCAAACCCGACACTGAGTGCTTCTCTTGTGAGGGGAACGATCAATGAAACTGCCCTAGATATTTGGCAGATAAGGAGGCTGGCAATGTCAAGAAAAGTATATTTAATATACATGGTGTTGATGTCTGCCTTACTAGTGCTCGTTGTAGCACGTGGGTATTTGATATCGGTTCAGTTGCTAATATTAGTAACTCGAAACAGGAGTTGCGAAATAAAAATAGACTAGCTAAGGGCGAGGTGTTGATGTGTGTGGGAAGTGTTTCCAAGGTTGATGTGATCACCATTGCACGCTCCATCTACCTTCGAGATTAGTGGTAAACATAAATAAATGTTATTTGGTGTTTGCGTTGAGCATGAACATTATATTGCTTTTGTTTATTGTGAGACGATTATTCATGTAAGTTATAGAATAATGGGTTATTATATTTACATGAATAATATCTTTTCTGATCATGCACCCAAGATGAATGATTTATTGAATCTCGATCGTAGTGATACACATATTAATAGTATTCATGCCAAAAGATGTAAATTTAGTAATGATAGTACCACTTACTTGCGGCACTGGTGCTTAAGTCATATTGGTTTAAAACGCATGAAGAAACTCCATGCTGATGGATCTTTGGACTCACTCGATTTTGAATCGCTTGAGACATGGGAACCACGTCTCATGGGAAAGATGACTAAAATCCTATTTTCCTGTAGGACGGAACGGGCAAGTGACTTATTGAAAATAATACATTTTGATGTATCCGGTCCAATGAGTGTTGAAGCACGTAATGGATATAGTTATTTCTTACCTTCACATATGATTTCAGTGGATACGGGTATATCTACTTGATGAAACGCAAGTCTGAAATGTTGAAAAGTTCACAGAATTTCAGAGTGAAGTTGAGAAAATTGTGACAAGAAGATAAAATATCTATGATGTGATCGTGGAGGTGTGATACGTCTCTAACGTATCGATAATTTACGAAGTATTCATGTTTGCCTATGTTTACAATACTTTTATATGGTTTAGCTGCACTTTATATAATTTATTTAGAACTAACCCAGACTAATGCTATTTTTAGCAGAACTACCGTGTTGTTGTTTTTTGCGCAGAAATAAAAGTTCTCGGAATTGGACATTTCTTGACGATTTTGTTTGGAAGAAAAGAGAGATAATGGAGCAAAGAACCACCAGAGGGCCTCCCGTGGTGCCCACTAGACACCAGGCCTCGCTAGCCCCCCTCTCGTGGGTTGATGTCTAGTGGGCACCTCATGGCATATCTTGGCGTGATTCGAACACCCAAAAATCCTACAAATATAGAATCCTCTAGAAATTACCCTAGATGGGAAGTTCCGTCGCCGTAGACCTCTGTAGCCATGAAAGAACAATCTGGGTACGTTCCAGCACCCTGCCGGAGAGGGGAAATCATCTCTAGTGGCCATCTTCATCATCCCGGCGGCCACCATGATGAGGAGGGAGTAGTCCACCATAGGGGCTGAGGGTTTATACCAATAGCTATGTGTTTTATCTCTCTCTCTATCTCTCTCTCTCTGTAATGTTATTGTGATGTCATGATCTTGATATATCACGGGCCTTGTTAATATACATGGATCATATGATGTTTGTCCCATGCTATTATTGTGATGAATTGAATCTTTCACTTTAAGATCTCGTTATCTTGGATTGAATATTCAGGTTTGAGAGCACATAATATATGCCTTGCACGTGGATACCCATAGTGACATTGGGGTATTCAAGTGATTCACTAGATATATGTTGTGGAATCAACTCGCTGATTCCCGAGGTGACAATGGGGTAATCTAGGCATAGGGGTTGATTGCATGTTTTCATAGTATGTTATCTAATAGAAATCTTGGTGTGCTCCTTCAAGTTCTTTGTGTTGGATTGACTATTATGAATCTGAATTTATTATGGTGTTATTTTAGTATGAACTCTTGATCGATCAATCAAAAAGGATAACTTGTTATCTTAGTACGAACTCTTGGAAAGATTGATCGATAAGAATACCTTTGAGGTGGTTTTGTACCCTACGAACAATTTATTCTTATGTTCTCCGCAATATAGGAACTTTGGAGTGGTTCTTTATTGCATGTTGAGGGATTGTTATATGATCTAACTATGTTAGCATTGTTGCGAGATTGCACTAGCGAAAGTACGGACCCTAGGACTCATTTTCAAGCATTGAAATGCCGTTTATGTTCACTTTTGTTACTTGCTACCTTACTGTTTTTATATTTGAAGATTACAAAAATCAATATCTACTATCATTACTACACTTGTATCACCACCTCTTCGCCGAACTAGTGCACCTATACAATTTACCATTGTATTTGATGTGTTGGGGAGACAAGAAACTTTTTACTATTTGGTTGTACGATTGTTTGAGGGAAACCATCTTCGTCCTATGCCTCCCATGGATTGATAAACCTTAGGTCATCCACTTGAGGGAAATTTTCTACTATCCTACAGAACTCGGCGCTTGGAGGCCCAATGCGAGTCTACAAGAACAAGTTGTGTAGTAGACAGCAAGCCCTTTTCTAGCGTCGTTACCGGGGAGGTGAGTGCCTGAAGGTATATCTTTAGATCTTGCAATTAAATCTTTCAGTTTATTGTTTTAAATAGTTTGGTTTTATAAAATGAAAATTACAAAAAATGGAATTGATGTGGTCCCATATTGTTCATCTGTATCATGTCATTCTTGAAAATGATGGAAAGGAAAATTGTGCTCAATTGCTAGAGGAAGAATGCATGAAAATGCTTATGTGCATTCCTTCAATTATGAGCATGATATCAATATTATTAGTATGACTTCTCTAAATGTCCATGATGCTAATGATATGCAAAGCCACAAGCTTGGGGATGATATGTCTGATGAAGATGATATTTTTAGTCCTCCAAGTTTTGATGAGCAAATTTATTATGATGAAAGCATGCCTACTATTTATGATGATTATATTCATGAAAGTGGTTTGGAAGAGTGTAAAATCTAGGTAATCATGATCCCACAAATTTGGAGGGTGTTAAATCTTATTGTCATAATAATAAAAGTGGATATGGAGAGATCATGACTTTACTTAGTGACGATTCCACTATTTTGGAAGAGGCTTCAATTGACTATGACAATAAAGTTGATCTCTATGATGATTATTGTGATGATATGTATGCTATAAATATTAATAATAACCATGAAACTTTTCATCATGATTTTTATTTTCATTTGGATTATGCCACTCAAGTATCACATGATAGTTATTTTGTCGAGTTTGCTGCCACTACTATGAATGATAAGAATTTTTCTTGTGTGGGTAGTAATAAAAATTATATGCTTATGAATCTTGAAATAATGTTGTATGTGATATTTATATTGTTGAATTCCTTCATGCTTCTACTAGAAATTATAATGAGGGAGGAACATATGCTTGTAGGAATTCCAATAACATCAAGTTTCCTCCATATGTGTTCAAAGTTTTGAAGTTATGCTTGTTTTGCCTTCCTATACAAATTGATTGTTGCTACAAAAAAATGTTTTCTTGAAAAATCCCTATGCATAGGAAGTGTGTTAGAACTAAATTTTCTTGTCATGTGATTCATAATGCTCTCTTGCATGTTTCAATTACTACTTTGTATGTGAGCATCATTGAAATCATCATGCCTATCTAAAAGGCATTAAAGAAAAGCGTTTGATGGGAGACAACCCAATAATTATCCTTAATGTTTTTGAGTGTTAACATGATTAATATAATGTATTAATAATGTTTTATAGCTTTTATTTCAATAAAGTGCCAAGTAAAGCCTTTAGGACAGTGTGGGATACTTGCTTGTTTGAATCTCTGCAAAAACAAAAACTATGCGTCTAGTGCAGAATTTATGTGAATTTACTGTAGCGTCAAAAAATTCTGAAATTTCACAAACTTTTGGTATGCAAATTCTATGAGTTTCCTAATTTTTCATAGTTATTAAAGTCAGGGAAGTATGGTTTTCATGCAGATCTTCATAGACTGTTCTGTTCTTGACGCATTTAGTTTTTCATGCATAGTTTGCTTGTTTTAGTGTTTCCATAGCTTATATTGAGTGATACAAATTATGGGAATGATATAATACAGTAGGTATTATGTGATAACAATTATTAATCTTGTCTTGACGTAACCTAAGTGAATGATCTATATTTATCATACTAACCCATCTCAGAAAGTTCCGTTAAGTTTTGTGGGATTGAAGTTTTCAAGTTCTGGGTGAGATACAATATGAGGAGAATAAGGAGAAGCAAGAACCTAAGCTTGGGGATTCCCAAGGCACCCGCAAGGTAATATCATAGGAAGACTCAAGCGTCTAAGCTTGGAGAGGCCCCGGAAGGCATCCCCTCTTTCATCTCCAACATTATTTTTATTCATCACATGACATGTGTTTTGCTTGGAGTGTAATTTTATTTTGTTATCTTTTATATTTTATTTATAATATTGTTTTTAAATAAAAATTTCCAAGAATTGCCTTTAGAATGCTTGAACTGCATGTGCGATGTGTGTTGTACAAAAATAGAAACTTTTGTTGGAGATTTGAATTATCATATTTTACTGGAACGTGGAAAGTTTGTGAAATTTTTACATTGTAATTTCATAGAAATTCTTTATCACGTACTAAATTTTAAGTATTTTTCGAGATACATAAGTACACTTTTATATAGATTGCTACAGACTGTTCTATTTGGACACGTTGCTGTCATAGTTTCCTTATCTACTTATCCTATAGTTTTCATGGCTCATATTAATAGATATAAATTGTGGAAATGATAGTATATAGTACCTAATGTTTGAAAATTATTATGAAACTTGTCTATGAAGTACATAAAGAGTTGATTTATTATGAAACTCTTGATAGATCGATCGGAAAGGATAGCTTGTTATCTTAGTACGAACTCTTGGAAAGATTTATCAGAAAAAATGACTTTGAGGTGGTTTCATACACTACAAACAATTTTTATTACATTATCCGCTAGATAGGAACTTTGGAGTGATTCTTTATTGCACATTGAGGGATTGTTATATGATGAAACTATGTAAGCATTGTTGAGAGAGTGCACTAGCAAAATTACGGACTCCTGGGCCTCATTTTCATGCATTGCAATACCGTTTATGCTCACTTTGTTACTTTCTACCTTGCTATTTTTATATTTTCAGATTACAAAAATCAATATCTACTATCATTACTACACTTGTATCACCATCTCTTCGCGGAACTAGTGCACCTATACAATTTACCATTATATTTGGTGTGTTGGGGACACAAGAGAGTTTTTATTATTTGGTTGCAGGATTGTTTGAGAGAGACCATATTCATCCGACGCCTACCACGGATTGATAAACCTTAGGTCATCCACTTGAGGGAAATTTTCTATTATCCTACAAAGCTCTGCACTTGGAGGCCCAACACGAGTCTACAAGAACAAGTTGTGGAGTAGACATCAAGGTGGATGTGTGAGTTACTAGTTTGGTATACATTTAAGACAATGCGGAAATTGTTTCGCACCTCATGCCACCTGGAACACCATAGTGTGATGGTGTGTTCATACGTCGTAGCCGTGCTCTAATGGATATGGTTCATACTTTGATGTATCTTGCCAATTTGCCACTATCATTTTGGGGTTATACATTTGAGACAAACACATTCACTTTAAATAGGGAACAATCTAAATCATTTGAGATGACATGGTATGAACTATGGTTTGGCAAGAATCCTAAGCTGTCGTTTCTTAAAAGTTTGGGGCTACGACGCTTATGTTAAAAGGCTTTAGCCTAATAAACTCGAACCCAAAGCTGATAAGTGCATCTTCATAGGATACTCAAAGGAAATAGTTGGGTATACCTTCTATCTCACATATGAGGGCAAAGTGTTTGTTGCTAAGAATGGGTCCTTTCTTGAGAAGGAGTTTCTCTTGAAAGAATTGAGTGGGAGGATGGTGCAACTTGGTGAAGTTATTGAATCATCACTTCAACCTGAGAGTACGACGACGCAGGAAGATGATCTTATGGCGCCTACATAAATTGAAGAGGAAGCTAATGATGGTGATCATGAAGATTCGTATCAAGTTACTACTAAACCTCGTTGGCGCACAAGGACATGCACTGCTCCTGAGTGGTACGGTAATCCTATCTTGGAGGTCATGTTGTTGGCCAACAGTGAACCTACGAGCTATGGAGAAGCGATGCTAGGCCCGAATTCCAACAAATGTCTAGAGGCAATGAAATATGAGAAAGGGTCCATGTATGAAAACAAAGTATGTACTTTGGAAGTTATTTGATGGTCATAAGTCTACTGAGTACAATGGATATTTAAGATAAAGACAAACGATTATGGTCAATGTCACAATTTTTAAAGCTCAACTTGTTGCAAAGAGGTTTTTGAAAAGTTCAAGGAGTTGACCATGATGAGACTTTCTCATCCGTAGCGATGCTAAAGTCTACTGGAATTATGTTACAGTTGCTGCATTTTTCAAGTATGAAATCTGGCAAATGGATGTCAAAACATCATTTACTCAACGGTTCCCTTGAGGAAAGGTTGTATGTGATACAACCAGAAGGTTTTGTCGATCCTAAGGATGCTAAAAGTCATGCGAGCTCTAGCGATCCATTTATGGATTGGTGCAAGCATCTAAGAGTTGGAATAAGCTCTTTGATGAGGTGATCAAAGCTTTTTTGTTTATGCAAAGTTTATGAAGAAACTTGTGTTTACAAGAAGGTGACTGGAGCACTATATAATTTGTCATAAGTATATGTGGATGACATATTGTTGATCGGAAATGATGTAGAATTTATAGAAAGCATAAAGGGTTGTTTGAAAGGAGTTCTTCAAAGGAAAACCTGGATAAATCTAGTTAAATATTGGGCATCAAGATCTATGGAGATAGATCAAAACGCTTGATAAAACTTCCAGTGAATACATACCTTGACAATATTTTGAAGGAGTTCAAAATAGATCGGTCAAAGAAGGAGTTCTTGGCTCTATTGTAAGGTGTGAATTTGAGTAAGACTCAAAGTTCAACAGTGGCAAAAGAAAGAGAAAGGACTAAAGTTGCCCCCTATGCCTTAGCCGTAGGATCTATAGAAAAACGCTTGGTATGTGTCGCACCTCGTGCGTTCCTTGCCATGAGTCTGTCAAGGGGTACAAGAGTGATCCAAGAGTGGATCACTGGACAATGGTAAAAATTATACTTAGTAACTAGAGGACTATGGAAATATCTCTCGATCATGGAGGTGATAAAAGAGTTGGTCTTAAAAGGTTACATTGATGCAAGCTTTGACACCAATCTGGATGACTCTAAGTAGCAAATTGAATTCGTATAGTGGAGAAGTCGTTCGGAATAGTTCCAAGTGGATCATGGTAGCAGCATGTACACTATGACATAGAGATTTGCAAAGTGCACACGGATCTGAATGTTGCAGACCCATTGACTAAAACCTATCTCACACGCAACACATGATCAAACCCCAGAAGTCATTGGGTGTTAATCACATGGTGATGTGAACTAGATTATTGACTCTAGTGCAAGTGGGAGACTGTTGGAAATATGCCCTAGAGGCTATAATAATTTTATTATTTTCATTTTTTCTTGTTCATGATAAGCATTTTTTATCCATTCTATGATTTTATTGAATGGAAACATTGATACATGTGTGGATACATAGCAACATCATGTCCCTATTGAGGCTCTACTATACTAGTATGTTGATCGAACATGGTTAAGGTTTCCTAACCATAGACATGAGTTGTCATTTGATAATGGGATCACATCATTAAGAGAATGATGTGATGGATAAGACCCAACTGTATGCATAGCATTTGATCGTATGGCTAAGTTTATTGTTATTGCTTTCTACATGTCAAGTATTTGTTGCTATTACCATAAGATCATGAAACTCCCTGACATTGAAGGAATGATTTGTGTGTATCAGAAGTCACAACGTAACTGGGTGATCATAAATATGCTCTATAGGTATCTTCGACGGTGTATGTTGGGTTGGCATGGATCAAGGCTCGGATTTGTCACTCTGTATGACGGAGAGGTATCTCTGAGCCCACTCGGTAATACAACTCACAATAAGCTTGCAAGTAATGTGACTAAGGAGTTTGTCACGAGATCTTATATTACGGAATGAGTAAAGAGACTTCCTGGTAACGACATTTATGTAGGTATGGAGATACCAACGATCTAATCTTGGGCAAGTAACAAACCGATGGACAAAGGGAACTGCATACGGGATTGGTTGAATCCTTGACACCATGGTTCGGTAGAAAAAAATCTTCATAGAATATGTGGGAACCAATATGGGCATCCAGGTCCTGCTATTGCCTATTGACCGTAGAGGTGTCCCGGTCATGTCTGCATAGTTCTCGAACCCGCAAGGTTTGCACACTTATTGTTTTGTGACGATATAGATATAGTTGAGTTATTATTTTGCTGGCCGAAGGTTGTGCGGAGCCCCGGAAGAGATCCCGGGAATGACGAGGAGCTTTAGAATGTTCCAGAGGTAAAGATTGATAGATGGGAAGTTGGTATTCAAGTTACCAAAGAGTTTCGGAAAGTTACCCGTTTTGTCATGGAGGTTCCAAAAGTGCTCTGGGGTCCATTGGGAGGGTCCGCCTGCCCCGGAGGGCCCCATGGGCTGTGATAAGTGGCGCACCAGCCTCTGGTGGGATGGCTGCCCCTCCCACCAAGAGGCCCATGTGGCTAAAGGGCTGGGGCTGCCCAAGGGTGGGCGCCACCCCTTGCCTTGGGTGGCAAGGCAGACCCACCGTGGACACCACACCTCCTAGGAGAAACCCTAGATCGGACATCTCTTGACCCCCATATATATATGAGAGGAGTTGGAGGCATACAATACACAAGTCCTTGGCGGCACCCTCCCTCTCTCTCTAATAGTATTTCTTCAGCGTCGCAATCACGGTAGCGCTTGGCGAAGCTGTGCCGAGATCACACCACCACCACCGCCACCATGCAGGCGTGTGATACGTCTCCAACGTATCTATAATTTTTGATGGTTTCATGTCGTTATCTTGTCAAACTTTGGATGTTTTGTATGCCTTTTATATCTTTTTTGGGACTAACTTATTAACTCAGTGCCAAGTGCAAGTTCCTGTTTTTTCCATGTTTTTGACCCTTTTCAGAGGAGGATTTTGAACGGAGTCCAAACGGAATAAAACTTCTGAAAAGACTTTTTTCGAACCAGAAGACGATAGGGAGAAATGAGAACCAAGGCAGAGGGTCACCAGGGACCCCACAAGCCCTCATGGCGCGGCCAGGGGACCGCGCCTCCAAGGCTTGTGGGCTCCCTGGGCCTCCTTTGCCCTAGCTCCTTCGCCTATATATTCCCTAAAATCCTAGAAAAAATCAGGAGATCATCGAAAGTACTTTTCCGCCGCCGCAAGCTTCTGTCTCCGCAAGATCCCATCTGGGCACGTTCTGGTGCCCATCAGAGGGGGGATTCGGATACGGAGGACTTCTTCACCAATACAATGACCTCTCCGATGATGCGTGAGTAGTTCACCTTAGACCTACGGGTCCATAGCTAGTAGCTAGATGGCTTCTTCTCTCTCTTGAATCTTCAATACAAAGTTGTCCATGATCTTTATGCAGATCTATCTGATGTAATCTTCTTTTGCGGTGTGTTTGTCGAGATCCGATGAATTGTGGATTTATGATCAGATTATCTATGAATCTTATTTGAGTTTCTCCTGATCTCTTTTATGTATGATTTCATATCCTTGTAATTCTCTTCGAGTTGTGGTTTTTGTTTGGCCAACTTGATCTATGATTCTTGCAATGGGAGAAGTGCTTGGTTTTGGGTTCATACTGTGCGGTGACTCACCCAGTGACAGAAGGGGTAGCAAGGCACGCACCGTGTTGTTGCCATCAAGGGTAAAAATATGGGGTTTTCATCATTGGTTTGAGTTTATCCCTCTACATCATGTCATCTTGCTTAAGGCGTTACTCTGTTCGTCATGAACTCAATACACTAGATGCATGCTGGATAGCGGTCGATGTGTGGAGTAATAGTAGTAGATGGAGAAAGTATCGGTCTACTTGTCTCGGACGTGATGCCTATATCTATGATCATTGCCTTAGATATCGTCATGACTTTGCGCGGTTCTATCAATTGCTCGACAGTAATTTGTTCACCCACCGTAATATTTGCTATTTTGAGAGAAGCCTCTAGTGAACACTATGGCCCCCGGGTCTACTTCACACCGTATTTTCAGCCTTACTCTTTTACTTCGTTGCACTTTCCGACTTCAGATCTCACTTTGCAATCAATCTTGACGGGATTGACAACCCCTTCATAGCATTGGGTGCAAGCTCGTTTTTGTTTGCACACGTACTCTGGACTTGACGAGATTCTCCTACTGGATTGGTACCTTGGTTCTCAAACTGAGGGAAATAATTACTGCTCCTATGTTGCACTACCCTTTCCTCTTCAAGGGAAAAACCAACGCAAGCCCAGTCTCCGTCAACGTGCTAATTTTTGGCGCTGTTGTCTGTTGAAGTAGCAAGAAGAATTTCTGGTGCCGTTGCCGGGGAGGCTCAAGTCAAGAACTCATCCAAGTAAGTGTCGCAAACTCATCTCTTGCATTTACTTTTTTGCCTCTCGTTTTCCTCTCCCCCACTTCTGAAAAACAAAAATTTACAAAAATATATGCCTTTTTTCGTTTTCCTTTTTCGTTTGCCCTTTTTTCGCTTGCTTTCTGTTTGCTTGTGTTGCCATGTGCCTTCAATATGCTTGCATCTTCGCTTGCTGAAAATCTAGTGATATGGATCCTGATCCACTTGCTAATCTCTTTAAGAGAACCAATTATGTTGATCCAATTGCTAATAATTTGAGTGCACTTGACTTTCTCTATGGAGTTTTGCTTGAGATGCGTGAAGTGATTTATGAAGTGATTCACGAGGGCTCCTTGAATGAAAAGCATGATTGCAATGGTTTCACTATAAATCCTATTAGTGGCAATCATGCTAAAAATATGCAAAACCCTAAGCTTGGGGATTCTAGTTTTGCTATGTCCACTACTAGTTGCAATGATCATGATTGGGGTAATGATTTTTCTTATGATCTTGAAAATTTGTTTAAGCCTCATGATGATCATGATGTTTGCAATAATATTGAATGTGGGTTTGGAGAAGTCATGACTTTAGTTGATGATAATCCCACTATTTTTTAAGAGCGTCAACTTTGCATGCATGTGTATCATGAAAAGAATATCCTTTGTGATAGCTATATTGTTGAATTTTATTATGATCCCACATGTAATTGCTATGAGAGAGGAAAATATTATGGTAGAAACTTTCATGTTACCAAATTACCTCTCGTTATGTTGAGATTGCTATTGTCTCTTTCTTCTTCCTTGCATTTGGTAACTATTGGTTGTCTTGCCAATTTGTTCTCCTATAAAATTCCTATGCATAGGAAGTATATTAGACATAGATGTGATTTTCACTTGCTTTATGATGCTTTCGTTGTGCTTCAATTCTTGTGTTTTGTGTGAGCATCATTGATTTATCAATGCCTAGCTAAGGGCGTTAAACAATAGCGCTTGTTGGGAGGCAACCCATTGAATTTATCTTTTTCTTTCTGTTTTGTTGCGTCCACACTATCATAATTCTGTTATGATTGTGTCTTTTGTGTTTCTTTTTGTGTTTGATCCAAGCAAAACCTTTATGACTAGTCTTGGTGATGGTTGTTCGATCCTGCTGGAAAAAGACATAAACTTTTCGCTCACGAGATTATTTTTCATTTTTATTCCGAAAGAGCTTTTGAGTTGATTCTTTTTTCTGCTGGTAGATATGTTTTTTCCCAGGCATTCGTAAGTTGTCAGAATTTGTGAGGTTTCAGAATTATACGAAGTATACAGATTGCTACAGACCGGTCTATTTTTGACAGATTATGTTTTTGTTGAGTTGGTTGCTTGTTTTGATGAAACTATGGATAGTATCTGGGGGTACTAGCCATGGAAAAGTGAGAATACAGTAATCTAACACCAATATAAATAGAAATAAAGATTGCTACAATACCTAAAGAGGTGGTAGTTTGTTTTCTTGTGCTAATGATATCACGAGTTTCTGTTTATGTTTTGTGTTGTGAAGTTTTCAAGTTTTGGGTGATGTTCTCATGGACAAAGGGATAAAGAGTGGAAAGAGCTCAAGCTTGGGGATTCCCAAGGCATCCCAAGCCAAATTCAAGGACACCAAAAAGCCTAAGCTTGGGGATGCCCCGGGAAGGCATCCCCTCTTTCGTCTTCAATCCATCGGTAACATTACTTGGAGCTATATTTCTATTCACCACATGATATGTGTTTTGCTTGGAGCGTCTTGTATCGTAGGAGTCTTTTATTTTTGGTGTGTTACAATCATCCTTGCTGCACACCTTTTTAGAGAGACATGCACTCATCGTGATTTTGCTAGAATGCTCATCGTGCTTCACTTATATCTTTTGAGCTAGATAATTTTGCTCTGTGTGCTTCACTTAGATCTTTTAGAGCACGGCGATGCGTGACTTGGTAGTTGGCTTGTGCTATGAAAGTAGTCCCAAAGGTGATAGGTACCCAAATAGGATACAAAAACTTCCACCTTCATGTGCATGGAGTAGAAAGAGAAGTTTGATTCCTCTCAATTAGTTTTGAGACGTGGATTTGGTAGTATTAAGAGTTATGTTAGTAGGGTTTTGTGAATATAGAAATACTGGTGTTGAGGTTAGTGATTCCCGTAACATGCACGTATGGTGAACCGCTGTGTTAGGAAGTTGGAGCATAATTGATCTATTGTTTGTCATCCTTTGTGTTGCGGTCGGGATCGTGCGATGGTTAACACCTACCAACCCTTCCCCTAGGAGTATGCGTTTAGCACTTTGTTTCGATTACTAATGAAAACTTTCGCAACAAGTATGTGAGTTCTTCATGATTAATGTGAGTCCATGGTATAGATGCACTTTCACCTTCCACCATTTCTAGCCTCTATAGTGCCACGCAATTTTCGCCGGTACACAAACCCACCATATGCCTGGCATTTTCATAGCCATTCCGAGATATATTGCCATGCAACTCCCACCGTTCCATCTCATGACTTGTGCCGTCACTCTCATATTGCCATTGCATGATCGTAAGATAGCTAGCGAGATGTTTCAATGTCATACGCCAAGCTAGATCGTTGCACATCCTGGTACACTGCCGGAGGAATTTTCTATAGAGTCATCATCGTTCTGAGCTTTGAGCTATGAGTAAATAAAAGTGTGATGATCATCATTATTAGAGCATTTTCCCATGTGAGGAAATAAAAAAATAGGCCAAATAGCCCAAATAAAAAAAGAGAAGAAAAAAAAAGAGGCCAAAGAGCCCAAATAAAAAAAAGAGAAAAAGAGAGAAGGGACAATGCTACTATCTTTTTCCACACTTGTGCTTCATAATAGCACCATGTTCTTCAGGATTGAGAGACTCTCGTTTCGTCACCACCATATGCTAGTGGGAATCTTTATTATATAATTTGGCTTGTATATTCCAATGATGGGTTTCCTCAAATTGCCCTAGGTCTTCGTGAGCAACCAATTTGTATGCACACCCACTAGTTCTCATTTTGAGCTTTCACATACTTATATCTCTAGTGCATCCTTTGTATGGAAATCCCTACTCATTGACATTGATATCTATAAATCGGCATCTCCATAGCCCTCTGATACGTTGAGTCAATGTGACCATCTCCTCCTTTTTGTCTCACAACCACCACCACACTCTATTCCACCTATAGTGCTATATCCATGGCTCACGCTCATGTATTGCGTGATAGTTGAAAAAGGTTTGAGAAAGTAAGAGTGCGAACACAATTACTTGGCTAATACCGGGGTTGTGCATGATTTAAATTAGTTGTTTGGGGATGATGGAGCATAGCCAGACTACATGATTTCGTAGGGATAACTTTCTTTGGCCTTGTTATTTTGAAAGTTCATGATTACCTTGCTAGTTTGCTTGAAGTATTATTGTTTTCATGTCAATAGCAAACTATTGTTTTGAATCTTACGAATCTGAAAATTCATGTCACATGAAAGAAGTTACAAAGGACAACTATGCTCGGTAGCATTCCACATCAAGAACTCAGTCTTTATCACTTCCCTACTTGAGGACGAGCAGGAGTTAAGCTTGGGGATGCTTGATACGTCTCCAACGCATCTATAATTTTTGATGGTTTCATGTTGTTACCTTGTCAAACTTTGGATGTTTTGTATGCCTTTTATATATTTTTTGGGACTAACTTATTAACTCAGTGCCAAGTGCCAGTTCCTGTTTTTTTCCATGGTTTTGACCCTTTTCAGAGGAGGATTTTGAACGGAGTCCAAACGGAATAAAACTTCCAAAAAGATTTTTTCCGAAACAGAAGACGATCGGGAGACTTGAGAACCAAGTCAGAGGGTCATTGGGGACCCCACAAGCCCTCATGGCACGGCGAGGGGGGCCGCGCCTCCTAGGCTTGTGGGCTCCCTAGGCCTCCTCTGCCCTTTCTCCTTCGCCTATATATTCCCTAAAATCCCAGAAAAAATCGGGAGATCATCGAAAGTACTTTTCCGCCACCGCAAGCTTCTGTCTCCGCAAGATCCCATGTGGGGCACGTTCTGGTGCCCTGCCGGAGGGGGGATTTGGATACGGAGGGCTTCTTCATCAACACCATGACCTCTCCGATGATGCGTGAGTAGTTCACCATAGACCTACGGGTCCATAGCTAGTAGCTAGATGGCTTCTTCTCTCTCTTGGATCTTCAATACAAAGTTCTCCATGATCTTCATTGAGATCTATCGAATGTAATCTTCTTTTGCGGTGTGTTTGTCGAGATCCGGTGAATTGTGGATTTATGATCAGATTATCTACGAATCTTATTTGAGTTTCTTCTGATCTCTTTTATGCGTGATTTCATATCCTTGTAATTCTCTTCGAGTTGTGGGTTTTGTTTGGCCAACTTGATCAATGATTCTTGCAATGGGAGAAGTGCTTGGTTTTGGGTTCATACCGTGCAATGTCCTCACCTGGTGACAGAAGGGGTAGCGAGGCACGCATTGTGTTGTTGCCATCAAGGGGAAAAAGATGGGGTTTTCATCATTGGTTTGAGTTTATTTCTCTACATCATGTCATCTTGCTTAAGGCGTTACTCTTTTCGTCATGAACTCAATACACTAGATGCATGCTGGATAGCGGTCGATGTGTGGAGTAATAGTAGTAGATGCAGAAAGTATCGGTCTACTTGTCTCGGACGTGATGCCTATATGTATGATCATTGCCTTAGATTTCGCCCTGACTTTGCGCGGTTCTATCAATTGCTCGACAGTAATTTGTTCACCCACCGTAATATTTTTATTTTGAGAGAAGCCTCTAGTGAACACTATGGCCCCCGGGTCTACTTCAAACCATATTTTCAGCCTTACTCTTTTACTTTGTTGCACTTTCCGCCTTCAGATCTCACTTTGCAATCAATCTTGAAGGGATTGACAACCACTTTATAGCGTTGGGTGCAAGCTCGTTTGTGTTTGCGCAGGTACTCTGAACTTGACGAGATTCTCCTACTGGATTGATACCTTGGTTCTCAAACTGAGGGAAATACTTACTGCTCCTGTGCTGCACCACCCTTTCCTCTTCGAGGGAAAAACCAACGCAAGCCCAGTCTCCGTCAATGTGCCAATTTTTGGCGTTGTTGTCTGTTGAAGTAGCAGCATGCTGCCGGAGAACTCAGCTACTACTTCATCCACGCTCACTGGATCAAGGTGGTGGACGAGTCATCCAGTTGTACATGTGTTGAAAGCGGAGGCTCTAGATCGGGACGGGTCGTGATTGGATCGCAGGATGGATCACAATTGGATCACAAAGACGTTCGACTACATCAACCGTGTTTCTTAACGCTTCTGCTTAGTGATCTATAAGGGTATGTATATGCACTCCCCTCTCGTAGTTGTTGATCTCCATAGATAGGTCTTGGGTCTTCATTGGAATTTTTTTGTTTCCCATGCAATGTTCCCCAATAGAATTATTTTTAGAATGCTTGAATTAAATGTGTGATGTGTGTTGTACAAAAACAGAAAGTTTTGATGGAGTATTTGAATTATGATATTTTATGGGAACGTGGAAATTTTCTGAAATTTTAACACAATACTTTCATAAACATTATTTACCATTTGCTATTTTTTATAATTTTTGGAATTACAGAAGTACACTGTTTAAAAATTGCTAGAGACTCTTGTGTTTGGAAAAATTATTGTCATAGTTTTGTTAGCTACTTATCCTCGATTTTTCATGGATTATATTGGTAGATATAAATTGTGGAAATGATATTATACAATACCTAATGTTTGAAAATTAATATGTAAGTTGTCTTGGCAGTACAAGAAGCATTAATTTATTCTTATGTGTACTAACCTATGTCACGAGTTCTTTTCAAGTTTTGTGTGGATGAAGTTTTTGAGACTTAGGTGAAACTAGGATGCAAGAGGATTGAAAGAGATACATCAAGCTTGTGGATTCCCAAGGCACCCCAAGTAAATATTACAAGAAGTCTCAACCATATAAGCTTGTGGATGCAAAGCATCCCGCCTCTCTTCGTCAACAAATATCAGTTAGCCTATGGTGATTCTAAGTTTTTATTTGTCCACATGATATGTGCTATGATTGGAATGCATTTTTATTTAGCTTGCTGTTTGAATAAAATTATCAGATATAATTTTTTTTATTGAGAGAGAGTCCTCACATAGCTACTTGATTGTTTGACTACTCAATGATCTTCACTTATATCTTTTGAGAGTAGTTTGATGTTTACTCTTGTGCTTCACTTATACCCTAAGAGTAAATTATGAATGAATGAAATATCATAAATATGAAACTATCAATGTGCTATATTTTTAGCAGTGGTTTCATATTTGGTTTAGAAAGTAAAATCTATTGAAGTTTGACAATCATAGTATTAGAAATACAAGCAATTCATGAATGACTAGTATAAGAAAGAGAACTTTCACATATAAATATATTATCTTGGACATCTTTTGTCATTGTGAATACCCATTAATTATTTTGAAAAATGATAAAATAGTGGAACTTGGACAAGAAAGACAACATAATGAGTTATGTTTGGGTATATGTGCATAGAAGTTATATTGTTATGGATGCTCCAACGTGTGGTGCTTGTTTAGAACCTTTTGCTAGCCAAAACTTCATACTAAGTAGAGATACTACTTGTGCATCCAAATCCCTGAGCCAAGTTTCTTCCATGAGAGTCCACAATACCTACCTACATATGGTATTTCACTACCATTCCAAGTAAATTTGCATGTGCCACCTCTAAAACCTTCAATCAAACATCCGTTTTGTGTGCCTCTATCGCACATGGAGCAATCAGAGCGGTCGATATCTTCCATGCTAAGCAAGTTATTCTCATGATGAGTGTTTATACTCTTGCCATTTCACTAGAGAGCTTCGTAAAAAGGATCCATAGTCCTGCCTAATACAAAAATAAATAAACAAGAAATCCTCATAGAAAGATGATTGTTTGGATGGTACCCGTGGATATGACTAGCCATGGAATGTGTTTGAGTGGTGGATGGGGGTAAAATTTCAATTCTGTTTGGGAACCACCAATGATGTGATTAGCATGGAAGATACTAAAAACTCTATTGCGACGTTGTGATGAAAGGCACACCACCCAAAATTACATATTCATCTCTGTTTTAAAACAATGAGCTCTTGCACCTTTGCAAATCCCCGCTTCCATGTGCAAAGGGACAATCTATTTACTTTCATGTTATTTATTTTCAAGTTGAGTCAACTTCCTATTCCAACCTCAGTCTATTAGTCGGCAAGCATCATGTGGTAGGGAAATATAGAAACACATGTATCTAATCAAATATATTTGATCATGATTCATTATTGTTGACAATTATCTTCACGATAAGTATGTTGAGAGGCAAAGCATATAGCCCCTATATTTCTCGGTGTTTGATGGATGTTGTTTGTTCTAACAATATGCCTTGAGTATTAGCAATCATAGAAGACTATATGATAATTGAGTATGTGGAACTCTTACTTAGACTGGATGATGCATTGAAGTTGTTTGGTGACTAAGAATACGGGCTATTATGTTTCAAGAAAATGCAGTATTTGAACCATGACACGTGCATTGATTTCTACTCAACCATGATGAATTTAATGAAAAATGTTGCTGGTTATGATGCTAGAAAAAGTGATTGGAATTATCATTGATCAAACTTATATACTAGGCTAGCATTCAGACTTCATAAAATATTTCTTTTACCGTTTACCTACTTGAGGAGGAGTAGGAATTAAGCTTGGGGATGTTGATACGTCTCCAACATATCGATAATATATAAAGTATTCATGCCATATTGACCTATGTTTACAATATTTTTATATGGCTTTGATGCATATTTTGTCATTTATTTAGAACTAACCCGGATTGATGTTGTTTTCACCAGAATTATCGTGATGTTGTTTTTGTGTAGAAAATGAAAGTTCTCGGACTCGCCTGAAACTTTTTGATGATTTTTTCTACAATATATGAGCAATACTGGAGCAAAGAACCCACCAGGGAGGAGCCACCTATGGGCCACAAGCCAACACAGTGTGGCCACCCCTCCTGGCCACACCTAGATGGATTGTGGGGTCCAAGTGGCTCCGTTTAGCGTGTTTCTGTCGGGACCCCGATCCTAAGCCATAGGAATCCAGCCTGTAACACATCACATCCCTTTGCGGTCTCACGCACGGTTAACCCCACAGCTGCAGCCTTACCTTAGCCGGGACCGTTTGCGTCTTTTGACTCACGTATGCAATAGTGTTGATAGCATTCCAATGTCAAAGAACCCGGATCGACATGTCTAGTCATAAACCAAAGTGGCAGTACCGCACAAGGACAGGCATACATGACCCAACAAAGCAGGTGTCGGTCATCAGCGAATGTAGACGAGTCATAGCAAGCTACAAGGACTCCATTACATCGTGTGACATTTCCCCAAAGGGGACAGACACAGCAGCTAAGAAGGACACATGCCGGTCAACCAATGTGTCCGGAGCAGTAGCGAACTACGAAGGCTCATTAGATCACAAAGGGGCATTTCCTTGTAAGGAGTGCTACTAAAGTTCACGACTAGGTAATCGAACCCCATACATATCAAGCACGACACACGTACGCATGGCATACCCATATGTATAGATACATCGATGGCATCACAACATAACCATAAACAAACAAGCTTTATTTAAGAGGCTCGGAAGAGCCACACGCATAGTATTACACATTAAGGGTCTCACGACCCGTAATAGCAGTCATTCAGTTACAAGCCAACGGAAGAGTTTAAACTGTCTGAGTACAAACAGGGCAACTAGAAGGGACATGGCCTGACTATACTACAGACCCAACGTAGGGCCAGATCGTAGCTGGGCCACCAGCTACTCGTCGTCGTCGATGTCTACAAAGAACACTCCATTAGGGTCATTAGCAACCTCTGCAACATTTATTAAGCAAACATGAGTACGAAGGTACTCAGCAAGACTTTAGGATGACTAACTACTCATGCAAGGTATCAAAGGGTATTGTGGGGTTTCATGCGGAAAGCCTGCATTTGACTCGTGGCTAGACAACTTGCATTTTTAAATAATTTTGACAACTTGATTTCTCGCACACGAGTCCACTAACACCACAACAATACACCATCGTGGAATCATTCCGTCACCATTCGGAATTGCCGTCCACGACACTCACGCTTATCTTGACAATTTTATGAGTAGCCATTGAAGTTATCTATGAACAACATATGTCTCCAAGTAGTCCATATCCGCGGACGCGGCTATTCGAATAGATCATAACCCTGCAGGGGTGTACTTCGTCACACACGCTCTCGCCACTTATCGCTATGTGCACATCATGCACCTCGGCAACCTTCAAGAGGAAGCCTAGCGAGGGAGTCGGCCACGACCGTTAACCACACTAGTACCTAGTCCAGGTTTATTGCCTATCTGAGAGTAACCCGTACGGAAGTCCGGCCGAGGTTTTCGCCACGGCCTCAAACGATGTGCGCAGGGTTCCCAAGCCCACCATCCGGGTGCCACTTGGTACACCGTGCCACTGCCTACCGCATCACGACCCACCTCTCAGGTAAGCACCATGCACGGCCTCCAGCATTACTACAAACACCAGAAACTACTTGCAACTCCTGGACCGAGTACTAAGCGATTAATAGGCCGAGCGGGGTCATATTTCAGGGCCCAGCATGTGGTAGTATCTAGTCTTGGATTACATACACGGAACTCAGTTCCTAAGGACGGTTCCAATGAAACAACCCGCCATGTACTCCTACACAGCCTTTCACCGGTACCTTTACCAAATCAGGTTCAACACACAACCTTTGCTTACCGAACACGTTCTCACAATTCTGTTCATCTCCCAGATGACAGACCATACACAACTCTAAGCATAGCATGCATAGCAGGATAAGGCACAACATAGCTCAAGCAACTACCAGGTATGCTAGGTTGCAAAGTTCGGCTATTTACTGTGACAAGGCTAGGTCATGCAAAGGAAGTGGGTTCAACTAACGTGGCAAAAGCATTGGAAGCATTTGATCCTAATGCAATAAATAAGTGCAGGAGCAAGAACATGGGATTTATCGGTATGATCAAAAAGGGTTGCTTGCCTTGTTGATCCTACCGAGATGAATGGCATCAATCAATAACAATCATATGCAATAAAGATGATGCATGACCATGGCATGATAATGCAAGGTGATAAACTATTATAATCAACATGTATTAGGTTTGAAATTGATTCGAATCATATTCGGATATCAATTCAAACGAGGTATTCCCGGATACTGATTTAATTGATTCGACCTGTTGCTCAGATCAACTTGATGTTAACATGCATGAAATGTCATGTTAAGGTACTGTTTTGTAATTAGGACAATGTTTGATCATGTCATTCATAATGAAATTTGAATATTTTCCAAATTCCATTTATAAAGTATTTATAAGAATTGGCTTAATCATTAATCTACATGTTTGGGTTCTGTAATTTTTTCAAACATGATTGAAAATACCATATTCAGATTCCTTGAATTTTTCTGATACTTTTTCATATATAAATTATTTTCATTGGAGTTACAGATTAATTTCTATTAATTTTTCAAGTTTTATACATTTCTCGAATTATTTTTATACTGGAGAATACTTTTATTGCATCAGCATGACATCAGCAGGTCCATCTGGCACTTGAAAGTCAAACCTGACCACTGGGACCCACTGGTCAGTCTCTCTGGTCAATTTTAGATTAGGATTAATCTTGTTTAGTTAATTAAACCCACTAGACCCACATGTCAGTGTCTTATTAATTTTACTGATTTCTTTTTATTATCTCTAATCTTGCCAGAGGCTGGCCCCACCAGTCAGTGGCTTAGGCCAGCCGAGATCCACCGGCGGCGAGGTCGTCCTCGCCGGCGGGGAGCCTCCGGCGACCACCAGAACGGCGGAGGGGCTCGGAAACGGCGCACAGGGGGCCAAGCGCTGCGCGGAGAGCACCAGAGGAACGACACATCTCCCATAGCTCCATTTCTACACTTAGCCGGGGCTGATCTGGCCGGAGATGATGCCGGCGACGAGCTTGGCGGCGGCCAAGGTTCGGGCGTCATCGAGGTCATCGATACAGAGAGAACTACGCACGGTTCTTAGCTCCTATAGCATCTACGCGACGGCCTGAAGCTGCTGGTGCCTTCGGAAGGACGAGCTGATCACCAGAGGGCTACCGGCGACGAGCTGCAGCGGCGGATCTTGTCGGGCTCCGGTGAAACTAGGCCTAGAGGAGGGGATCGACGGGGAGATCTTAGGGGAAATGACCGCATGCTCACGGGGAGTGCAGTGGTGGCGCTAGTCTGCTCGGGGACGGCCTAGAGAGGGAGAGCGTCGACGGCGATCTTCGGTGACCCGAGGAAGAATACGACAGTTGCGTCGATTCACTGCATCTTGGCGTCGGGCTCGTGGCTAGGAAGCTTCAGGGGGTTGCGGCGGAGCTAATGCGCGGCTTGATCTTGATCTTGATTTGATGATATCCCCGTTCTTGATCTTGATTTGATGATATCCCAACCTCAAATCCAATTTGGAGAAGACTGAGGATCCAGCGAGCTGATCGTATAGGTCGTTGATCCTGGGGAGCGGATACTTGTTCTTTATGGTGACCAGATTAACTGGTCGGTAATCTACAACCATCCGATCCTTTCCGTCTTTCTTCTTGACGAAGAGGACGGGACAAGCCCAAGGAGAAGATCTAGGACGAATGAAACCTTTGTTCAAGGCCTCATCTAATTGCTTCTTAAGTTCAGCTAGCTCCAGGGGTGCCATCTTATATGGTCTTCTGGCTATTGGGACAGTTCCCGGAACAAGGTCTATCACGAACTTTACATCTCTGTCAGGTGGAATTCCTGGCAGTTCCTTTGAAAAAACATCCGGGAAATCACGGACTACCGGAATGTCTTCATGTTCCGGAAGAGGGTTGGCATTTAAGGAATAGAGTTGGCATTTGGCAGCTCGAGTAGAGACATTTACTATCTCACCCGAGGAATGGGTAAGCTGGACATTTCTAGAATGAGTATCAATCTTGGCATAGTGAGCTGACATCCAGTCCATGCCCAAGATGATATTAATATCCGACGATTTCAAGGCTATCAATGAGGCTAGAAAAACTAGCCTGTCTACTAGAATTTCATTGTCATAGGTTATCCTAGAGGTTTGCCATTTACTACCAGGAGTTTGGACAACCAATGGGATTGGCATATCACAAAAAGACATGTTATGCAACTGTGCATAACTTTCTGAAATGAAGGAATGAGAAGACTTAGTGTCAAAGAGAACGGACGCTGGGTGATGATTAACAACAAGCGTACCCAGCATGACGTTGGGATCCTCTGCAGCTTCTTCTGATGACACATAGTTCACACGGCCACGTGCATGAGTTGGCTTCACATAGTAGGCTTTGCCCGACTTGGCTTGCCCCACGAACGTTCTGGGTTGCTTGGCACGCACATTTTGAGGACACTCATGGGAATAGTGCCCTGGTTCTCCACACTTGTAGCATATCAGTTGGTTGGCACGTGGCGCAGCATTGCTAGCTCGACCACCCTAAGCTTTTGCTGGAGGGTTGGCCTGATTCGTCTGAGGCGCCACGTAGGATGGCCTCGGAGTATATCTTGGCGGCAGAGAACTGTTCGGAACCCACAGCCTGCGTTTTGGAAACGCGGAACCAGAGGACGAGCCAAAGTCATGGGAGTGCTTCCTTGTGGCTTCAAAGTCAGGATGACCAGTCTCGGCACTGATCGCCTTGTTGACCAGGGCTTGAAAGCTTGTACACTCATGGAGGCGCAGATCACGACGGAGCTCAGGGCTCAGACCCTTACGGAACCTTGCTTGCTTCTTGGCGTCAGTAGACACCTCCTCTGTGGCTATAGGCATCCACAGACAACTTGCCCTGAGTGAAGGCACATAACTCTTCTCTCTTTCTGTCCATCAGGCCCTCCGGAATATGGTGCAGACGAAAAGCTGCACTGAAGTCTGCCCATGTGGCTACTGTTTCAGCGGGACGCATAGCTTCAAAGTTCTCCCACCACAGATCGGCGGGTCCCTCCGGGAAATACGCCGCAAAGGTCACCTTGTCGGCCTCAGACACATTCGCAGAGCGAATCTTGCGTGAGATGCTGCACAGCCAGTCATCAGCGTCGAGGGGGTCGACGGAATGATGAAACTATGGAGGATTCAGCTTCACAAAGTCGTTGAGGGACACTGCAGCATTCCTAGGCCGACGAGCCGTATTCTGCTCAATACGCTCTAACAGTCGGTTGGTCTCCCTTTTGTTTCTCTCTGCCTCAAGCATAACTTCCGCCAGAGAGGGCGGGTGAGGCAGGTCCTCCTGCGACGCTTGACTACCCTCGCCTTGCTCATGACCAGGGGCACGGTTCAACCTGGTGAACACCATCCTGACGAACAAACTCACAGCTTAGACCAATATCATATCAATACTAGCTATGGATTAAGAATGTACTGAACACACGGAATGCGGAAATGAATATCCGAACAGCATGGTAACAAGCAACTACTATATATACACAATGGTTCATACACACCTTTACATAGTTCAGTACAACCTTAACCGAAG
Organism: Hordeum vulgare subsp. vulgare; assembly: GCF_904849725.1. Lineage (NCBI taxonomy): Eukaryota > Viridiplantae > Streptophyta > Magnoliopsida > Poales > Poaceae > Hordeum > Hordeum vulgare. The sequence goes on along the minus strand of NC_058518.1, from coordinate 237,801,280 downwards.
AGCAAACTACTGAAATTATGAAACTACTCATCAGAGGCTTACAAGCTTCCTATACATTATTTATCTAGGCCTCCGGAATTCATTTCACATTACACGCATACTTCACAAGTCACGCAGGACTGTGAATGTACGACTACTACCATACTATCCTTCCGCTCACTGCTCAGGCATCCGCATAAAACATATCATAGAGATTACCTCCATGACGTGGAAGCTCAACCTGCGGATCAGGAAACACTCTAGCCTGAGATCCCTGGGATCCATAAGGACACGGATGTGGCCTTGGTCCCCTGACTGGTGGTAAGAGAGGTCCCCGAAGAGGTGTGACTCCTCCTATAGCTGGCCAGTCAACGTGAGCCGGAAGATGGGTCCTAACAGGGTTCAACATCTCCATATCTCCGTACCCTGTCTGGACTACCGGTGCCAGCTGCGTCATAGCCGTCCATAGACGGGCACGGGTAGCATAAAGCTCCATGAGGAGAGCACGAGCATCCCTGTCTCTGTTCTCTAGCATCTCAACAGTGGACTGCAGTAGTGGATCCTCCATAGAAGAATCAAAATAGACTCCACTGAGGTATCCCCTTCACCAGGCTGAGAGGCCGGAACATAGCAGAACTCTGAATTCTGCAGCAGTGCATGTCTCGCCCTCATAATGGTCAGCATTGAATAGGCAGCATCCTGTACTGCCATGTCAATGGTGACCCCCAACCCATAGGACCAATGGATTAGCTTCTGAGCTCCAGGGTAGTCTGGAAATACCCTAACAGTGCAAATGTACTGGCTCTGGTTGAAGTCTCGATACTGTTCCTCCACTTTGTACTCGGGGTACCAGCGGTAACCGCACACCGACATCACCCTGACCAGCATGGCCGTATGACCTGGTACATCAATGCACCTAGTCAGACGTACCACCTGACGAGAAGGACGACCAGGCATCTGTAAATAGAGAGTAATGCAAAAGCATTAGAGCTCTAAATGCAAAATTGGGCAGCATAACGGCTGTAAATGCTCAAAAACAAATTTTGAGACAACCCAAAATGGAATAGCATAACCACTCAACTATGAAGTTCAACTCTCTGATCATCAAACTTACTTCATTTTTCCCAGGAATGAAGGAAACCCAATATCTCTTAACCCGTAGTCCTATAATCTACCGATCAGAAACACGAGCCTAGAAGAAGATGAGTAACCTAAACCTGAATTCCCGCAGAAAAGACGAGGATGACCAGAATAGAATAACTTGAGAAGAGAACAAGAGTCTTACGTTCCCTTCCACAAACAATTCCCTTATGTATAACTAAAGCAATTCTAGACTCAACTTCGACCAGTTTGGCTTAGTAATCCTACAGTCAGTCAGGCTCTGATACCAACGCTGTCGGGACCCCGATCCTAAGCCATAGGAATCCAGCCTGTAACACATCACATCCCTTTGCGGTCTCACGCACGGTTAACTCCACGGCTGCAGCCTTACCTTAGCCGGGACCGTTTGCGTCTTTTGACTCGCGTATGCAATAGTGTCGCTAGCATTCCAATGTAAAAGAACCCGGATCGACATGTCTAGTCATAAACCAAAGTGGCAGTACCGCACAAGGACAGGCATACATGACCCAACAAAGCAGGTGTCGGTCATCAGCGAATGTAGACGAGTCGTAGCAAGCTACAAGGACTCCATTACATCGCGTGACATTTCCCCAAAGGGGACAGACACATCAGCTAAGAAGGACACATGCCGGTCAACCAATGTGTCCCGAGCAATAGCGAACTACCAAGGCTCATTGGATCACAAAGGGGCATTTCCTTGTAAGGAGTGCTACTAAAGTTCACGACTAGGTAATCGAACCCCATACATATCAAGCACGACACACGTACGCATGGCATACCGATATGTATAGATACATCGATGGCATCACAACATAACCATAAACAAACAAGCTTTATTTAAGAGGCTCGGAAGAGCCACACACATAGTATTACACATTAAGGGTCTCACGACCCGTAATAGCAGTCATTCAGTTACAAGCCAGCGGAAGAGTTTAAACTGTCTGAGTACAGACAGGGCAACTAGAAGGCACATGGCCTGACTATACTACAGACCCAACGTAGGGCCAGATCGTAGCTGGGACACCAGCTACTCGTCATCGTTGATGTCTACGAAGAACCCTCCATTAGGGTCATTAGCAACCTCTGCAACATTTATTAAGAAAACATGAGTACGAAGGTACTCAGCAAGACTTTAGGATAACTAACTACTCATGCAAGGTATCAAAGGGTATTGTGGGGTTTCATGCGGAAAGCCAGCATTTGACTCGTGGCTAGACAACTTGCATTTTTAAATAATTTTGACAACTTGATTTCTCGCACACGAGTCCACTAACACCACAACAATACACCATCGTGGAATCATTCCGTCACCATTCGGAATTACCGTCCACGACACTCACGCTTATCTTGACAATTTTATGAGTAGCCATTGAAGTTATCTATGAACAACATATGTCTCCAACTAGTCCATATCCACGGACGCGGCTGTTCGAATAGATCATAACCCTGCAGGGGTGTACTTCGTCACACACGCTCTCGCCACTTATCGCTATGTGCACGTCATGCACCTCGGCAACCTTCAAGCGGAAGCCTAGTGAGGGAGTCGGCCACTACCGTTAACCACACTATTACCTAGTCCAGGTTTATCGCCTATCTGAGAGTAACCCGTACGGAAGTCCGGCCGAGGTTTCCGCCACGGCCTCAAACGATGTGCGCAGGGTTCCCAAGCCCACCATCCGGGTGCCACTTGGTACACCGTGCCACTGCCTACCGCATCACGTCCCACCTCTCAGGTCAGCACCATGCACGGCCTCCAGCATTACTACAAACACCAGAAACTATTTGCAACTCCTGGACCGAGTACTAAGAGATTAATAGGCCGAGCAGGGTCATATTTTAGGGCCCAGCATGTGGTAGTATCTGGTCTTGGATTACATACACGAAACTCAGTTCCTAAGGACGGTTCCAATGAAACAACCCGCCATGTACTCCTACACAGCCTTTCACCGGTACCTTTACCAAATCAGGTTCAACACACAACCTTTGCTTACCGAACACAATTCTGTTCATCTCCCAGATGATAAACCATACACAACTCTAAGCATAGCATGCATAGCAGGATAAGGCACAACATAGCTCAAGCAACTACCAGGTATGCTAGGTTGCAAAGTTCGGCTATTTACTGTGACAAGGTTAGGTCATGCAAAGGAAGTGGGTTCAACTAACGTGGCAAAAGCATTTGAAGCATTTGATCCTAATGAAATAAATAAGTGCAGGAGCAAGAACATGGTATTTATCGGGATGATAAAAAAGGGTTGCTTGTCTTGTTGCTCAGAGGAGGGACAATATCCGTCAGACGGATATTCGGTGGAATCCGGGGATGCGGAGCCTACCCATATGAATGGCAACAATCAATAACAATCATATGAACTCAAGATGATGCATGAGCATGGCATGAGAATGCAAGGTGATAAACTATTATAATCAACATGTATTAAGTTTGAAATTGATTTGAATCATATTCGGATATCAATTGAAACGAGGTATTCCCGGATACTAATTTAATTGATTCGACCTGATGCTCAGATCAACTTGATGTTAACATGCATGAAATTTCATGTTAAGCTACTGTTTTGTAATTAGGACAGTGTTTGATCATGTCATTCATAATGAAATTTGAATATTTTCCAAATTCCATTTATAAAGTATTTATAAGAATTGGCTTAATCACTAATCTACATGTTTGGGTTCTGTAACTTTTTCAAACATGATTGAAAATAGCATATTTAGATTCCTTGAATTTTTCTGATACTTTTTCATATATAAATTATTTTCATTGGAGTTACACATTAATTTCTATGAATTTTTGAAGTTTTAAATATTTCTGGAATTATTTTTATACTGGAAAATACTTTTATTGCATCAGCATGACATCAGCAGGTCCATCTGGCCGTTGAAAGTCAAACCTGACCAGTGGGACTCACTGGTCAGTCTCTCTGGTCAATTTTAGATTAGGATTAATCTTATTTAGTTAATTAAACCCACTTGACCCACATGTCAGTGTCTTATTAATTTTACTGATTTATTTTTATTATCTCTAATCTTGCCAGAGGCTGGCCCCACCAGTCAGTGGCTCAGGCCAGCCGAGATCCACCGGCGGCGAGGTCGTCCTCGCCGGTGGGGAGCCTCCGGCGACCACCAGAACGGCGGAGGGGCTCAGAAATGGCGCACAGGGGGCCAAGCACTGCGCGGAGAGCACCAGAGGAACGACACATCTCCCACAGCTCCATTTCTGCACTTAGCCGGGGCTGATCTGGCCGGAGATGACGCCGGCGACGAGCTTGGCGGCGGCCAAGGTTCGGGCGTCATCGAGGTCATCGATACAGAGGGAACTACGCATGGTTCTTAGCTCCTACAGCATCTACGCGACGGCCTCAAGCTGCTGGTGCCCTCAGAAGGACGAGCTGATCACCGGAGGGCAACCGGCGACGAGCTGCAGCGGCGGATCTTGTCGGGCTCCGGTGGAACTAGGCCTAGAGGAGGGGATCGACGGGGAGATCTTAGGGGAAATGACCGCATGCTCACGGGGAGTGCGGTGGTGGCGCTAGTTTGCTCGGGGACGGCCTGGAGAGGGAGAACGCCGGCGACGATCTTCACTGACCCGAGGAAGAAGACGACTGCTTCTCGTCGTTTCACTGCATCTGGGCGTCGGGCTCGTGCCTAGGGAGCTTCGGGGGAATGCGGCGGACCTACTACGTGGCTCAGGAGGGAGAAGGGTCGGCTAGATCGACGGCGAGCTCGAGCTCTGCTCGGGCTCCAATGGCGGCATAAGGAGGGAGGAGAGATCCGAGAGGAGGGGGGAACTGTCGCTGGGAAAGGATAGCCACGGGCTCGGGGAGGTTATCCCCGAGCTTGCCAGCGCGAGGCGGAGGCCAGGCAGGCGCACAGGTGCGTGGCCGCGCCGGAGTACGCGGCGGCCACCTCCTGCTCCTACTGGCGAGGTGGGAGACGACCGGAGGAGATGGGCTCGGCCGGCTAGGCGACAGGTAAGGGTTTTCCATTTTTTTCTGATTTGTTTCTGTTTTGACTATTTCTATAACTTGCTATTTATTTCAGCTCCCAAATAAATTGTAAAAACTATGTTAAGCACCCTAGAATATTTGTTGGAATATTTCCAACCATTCCTAAAGTTTTCAACATTTTTGAAAGTTTAAAGTTTCTGATTTCAAATTTAAAACTTGAAACCAGTGGCTTTTTGCATTTATTTAAAATGCTTAAAGTGTCAAGAAAAAGGTTTTCTTCATTGCTCATTTACTTTCATGATTTATCAGAAAGTTTGCACTTTTCTTGAGGCCATTTTGGGTTCATTGATTTTAACTACTTTGAGATTCCCTTTATTTAAAGAAGTGTCTAGGGTTTGAGTTTTTTCCTTCACCGCTTTCTTTGTTCTTGTTGAAAGTTTCTTAGATGCAATGCAAAGAAGACATGAGCACAAGGCTAACTTGCTTAAGGTGTCAGGGATGTGACACGGATCAACCCCGTAATACACCAAACCATCATCCATTTTTCAATTGGACTCCCTAACCTAATTATCTTGATCGTCCGACTTAAATCTAAGGGCTCTAGTTAGTCCGCATTTAGATCATATGATATATATAGAAGTTGAATCCTAATTTCTAGGGCAGTTATCCCATCCATTCCCTGTCCATCGCCACTCTCTTCCACCTCGGGATCCTCCGAGATGCCCCGATCCACGAACACGCCTCCACCTCCCTCTCAAACCCGAGCGGCTCCTCTCTTTCCCAAGATCGAGGAGCTCCTGAATGCCCGTGTATCCCCACACCTGTGCTCACGGGAGAGTCATCCCCTAGCATCTCCACGAGCTCGGAGCCAGCGTCGGACCTCACCAGAGATCGACCCAGTGTCGTTGGCCACCTGCATTGCTATCGACCTCGACCCCGTGTAGGCCGCCCCCCGTGGCCCTTGCCTTACTTCTCTTCCCTCCAGTCTCTCTCTCATCTCAACTCTCTCTCTCTCTTCTTTGTCAAGTACATGGAGCCACCATGGACGCACCTGGACTCCAAGGACCTCGCCTTTGCCCCGAACCAGCCATCCGCTGACCCGTTCTGCTGGTTCCTGCCACGACGACTCTGTTCCTAGCCGTCCCCGCGATCCACCATCGTCGGAGTACCACACCACCAGCGGTTGCCCTTGTCGAAGTTAATCATGTTGTTTCTTTAGGATTAGGAAAGAAAGCCAAACCGAGTCCTAGTAGTATTAGGATTCCTTGTCCTAGTCTATTTCCATAGTCCCTTGTGGACGTGTATAAAAGACACCCTATGGGTGTTGATTGTAACACCAGAAAAACGAAAAGCAATACAAAGCAAAGGCTCGACACGGGCCTTTAGCCATCAAATCCATCGATCAGTTTTATTCGTGTCACTAGTTACGCAAGTTCCGTCAAGTAGCCGGCCGAAGAAAGATTCGACTAGGCACGCCTGTACTGCTCCATACGCACGTTCAAAAGCCAACAATTGGTATCTAGAGCCTCGACGATCTACGATCTACGATGACGGACAGCAACGCTGAGTCGGTCAAGTCCGGCAAAGGCGGTCCAAAGGCGAACAAGAACGGCGACAAGGTGAAGAAGGGCGGCAAGTCAGCAACGAGTGGTGGAGGAATGAGCGGCGCCAACGTCCAGGCGCATCGCAACATCCCCATCCAGTACCCAATGCTCACCGACGCCAACTATGGCATGTGGGCAGTGAAGATGAAGATAATTCTCCGAACCCTTCTAGTATGGCAGGCAATCACGGAAGACGACATCGATGACGAGTCCGACGAAGGTGCCATGGCCGCCATAGCCCAGTCCGTGCCGGATTCCGTGCTAATGACATTGGCGGAGTTCGAGACGGCAAGAGAGGCGTGGAACGCACTCAAGGAGATGAGGATCGGAGAAGATCTGTCACCAAGGCTCGGGCACAAGTGCTGAAGCGCCAATATCACAAGTTGCAGATGGAGGAAACTGAATCGGTGAATGACTACACCATGCGTCTTACTACTTCGGTGGGAGAGATCCGCGCGCTTGGTGCAAATCTCGATGATACTGAGATCATGGAGAAGTTTTTCAGTTCAGTCACTAATAAATTCACGAACATCATCGGCACACTCGAGAAGCTTTACGACATCGATGACATGACCATAACGGAGGCGATCGGACGATTGCGGACATGGGAAGAGAATGCTCGTGGCTGTCAAAAAGGCAAAGGAGGAGGTAGTGACCAACTCATGTACTCGCGCGCAGATTAGGAGGCCCCAAGTAGCAAAGGAAGGCATGACGGTGGCGAAGGCTCAAGCAACACGAAGGGCGATGGACAAACCGGAAAAGGCAAAGGAAAAGGCAAACCACAAGGTCGTGGTAAGGTGGGCCAATCTAAAGAGTAGAAACCACGGAACTTGGACTTGTCCGAGGTCAAGTGCTATAACTGTAATAAGATGGGTCACTTTGTGAAGGATTGTCCAAAGTCTAACAAGCGGGAGATCAAGGCAAATTTGGCAAAGTAGGGAGACGAAGGTCCAGGTCTTCTAATGGCCGAAGTTTGTGATCTTGCTGAAACGATGGTTGTGAAACCAAGCCGGAAGGTGCTACTTCATGAGGAAAAAGTGACACCAAAGTTATCCGGTGATCAGAACATGTCGTGGTATCTCGACACGGGTGCCAGTAACCACATGACGGGGTGCAAGGAGAAATTCCTCGAGCTGGAATACGTTGTTGAAGGCTCGGTCAAGTTCGGTGATGGTTCAGCTGTGGAGATTTGCGGGCAAGGATCTGTCCTCTTTGAGGGTCTCACATGCGAACATCGCATACTCATCGGAGTGTACTACATCCCACGGCTGCGCAACAACATCATCTCTATTGGGAAGCTTAACGAGAATGGATGCAAGGTGAATATCGAGAGCAGAGTGATGACGATCTTCGACAACCTCCGAAACGTGCTAGCTCGTGTTAATCGCACACGAAATAGGCTCTATATCCTCAACCTTGATCAATCTCAACCGGAGTGTTGGCTCGCCAAGAGTGATGATGATTCGTGGTTATGGCATGGTAGATTTGGACACGTTAACTTCTACGCCTTGAGGAAGATGTCAAAGATGGAGATGGTATCCGGGATGCGAGTTATCAACCATGTTGATCGAGTATGTGACGGGTGCTTGGTTGGAAAACAGCACCGCAGGCCATTCCCTGCTCAGTCTACCTATCGTGCAAGTGATGCACTCGAGCTGCTCCATGGTGATCTATGTGGCCCTATCACCCCGGCAACTCACGCTGGAAAGAAGTATTTCTTCCTTGTGGTAGACGAATAATCGAGATATATGTGGTTCATTCTCCTATGGTCTAAAGATGAGGCGTTTGAAGCATTCAAGAAGCTGAAGGCTGCAACAGAGATGGAACACAAGCTGAAGGTTCGCGCTCTACGGACAGATCTCGGCAGAGAGTTTACATCGAATGAGTTCAACGACTACTGTGAGAAGATTGGCATAAAGAGGTTCCTCACGGCACCTTACACGCCGCAGCAGAATGGGGTCGTTGAAAGGCGCAACCGAACCGTCGTTGACATGGCAAGGAGTTTACTCAAGAGCAAGAACCTGCCGGGGATTTTTTGGGGAGAAGCTGTCTCGACGGCGGTCTATCTTATCAACCGGGCTCCAACGAAGGCGGTGATCGGCAAGACTCCGTATGAAGCAATTTACGGACGTAAGCCGAATGTGTCTCATCTACGGACGTTCGGGTGCGTGGCACATGTGAAGATGGCGGAACCACATCTCTCAAAGCTTGTCGATTGAAGCACCAAGATGGTGTTCATCGGATACGAGAGCAGTTCTGGCACCAAGGCATACCATTTCTACGATCCACAAACCAAGCATCTACGGATTTCATGCGACGTCGTGTTTGAAGAAAACCAAGCGTGGAATTGGAGCGCCGCAGCCGACGATGCTCCAAATAGTAACATATTTGTAGTTGAATTTCCAACTGATGATGATGCAGGGGAGGATGTCCAGGTGGTTGGCAAGACGCCCAACCAAGGTGACCACAATGGTAGTGATCATCATGGTGCCGACACCAACGACGACGCGCATAGGTCGCAAGGAGATAGCGACAACGCCGCGCACGACACAGGCGGAGATCTCAACGACAACATCGACAACGAGGCGCATAGTGACGACGACAATCAAGATGATGGTCACGGTCACGACGACTACGCCGACGACACGGATGTCGGTGACACACGAGGGTCTCAGCCGTCTTCCTCAAGTGCATCAACACCGACACAATTTGTGTCGCCTCCTTCGCAAGCCTCAACGGATTCCTCAGGGCCTCGTCGCTACAAGACCTTCAAGAAAGTCTACAAGTACACAAAGCCAGTTACACTCGAGTACTCCAGACTATGACTTTTCGGAGTTGAGGAGCCGGCGAACTTTGTAGAGGCGAGCAAAAGTCCTAGCTGGACGCACGCCAGGGATGAGGAGATGAAGGCAATTCAGAGCAATGGCACGTGGACTATGGTAACCCGACCTCCAAACCAAAACACGATAGGTTTGAAGTGGGTTTACAAGTTAAAGAAGGACACGGAGGTTGCCATTGTGAAGTACAAGGCAATACTCATTGCAAAGGGCTACGTTCAACGTCAAGGAGTTGACTATGATGAGGTGTTTGCACCGGTTGCTCGAATCGAGACAGTGAGAGTGCTCCTACCTTTGGCAGCACAAGAGGATTGGAAGGTTCATCATATGGATGTTAAATCCGCTTTCCTCAACGGCGATCTCATAGAAGAAGTGTACGTGGAACAACCCCTCGGCTACGAGAAGAAAGGCGAAGAAGGGAAAGTTTACAAGCTCAAGAAGGAACTTTACGGGTTGAAGCAAGCGCCAAGACCTTGGAACTCAAAGTTAGACCGAAGTCTGGTCTCGCTCGGGTTCAAGAGATGTCCCCTCGAGCACGCAGTCTATACAAAGAACTCCAAAGGCTCAAACCTGCTAGTTGGAGTTTATGTCGATGATCTGATTATCACCGGAGATAGCGTACAAGAAATTTAATGTTTCAAGGCGCAAATGAAGAACAAGTTTAGCATGAGTGATCTGGGATTACTCAGCTATTACTTGGGCATCGAAGTGAAGCAAAGCTCCGGAGAGATTTCCCTATGTCAATCGGCTTATGCGGTCAAGTTATTGGAAAAGTGTGGCATGTCCGATTGCTACGAGACACAAGTTCCAATGGACCAACGTCACAAGTTGAGAAAGCGTAGCTCAAATCCGCCGGTGGACACCACAATGTATCGAAGCGTTGTGGGTAGCCTAAGATACTTGGTGCATACCCGACCTGACTTGGCTTATTTAGTCGGGATCGTGAGTCGTTTCAGGGAGAATCCGACAACCGAACACATGAGCGCGGTCAATCAAATTCTACGCTATGTGAAAGGCACAATTAATCTTGGCTGCACGTACAGAAAGGGAAAGGAAGGATTGATCCTTCGTGGATATTCAGATAGTGACATGGCAGGTGATGTTGATGACCGAAAGAGCACAACGGACATGGTTTTCTACCTTGGCCCGAATCCGATTAGCTGGAATTCTCAGAAGCAAAAGGTGGTAGCACTGTCTTCATGCGAGGCAGAATACATAGCGGCAAGCACGGCGGCTTGTCAAGCAGTGTGGCTGAGAAGACTCCTAGCTATTCTTGCAAAGCGGGAGGTGCAGAAGGTGTCACTGAAGATCAATAACCAAGCTGGAATCTCGTTGTGCAAAAATCCGGTTCATCACGAAAGGAGCAAGCACATAGATACCCGGTTCCACCATATCCGGGAGTGCATTGAAGAAGGGTTGATAGAGGTTCAACATGTGAACACGAAAGACCAACTTGCCGATATTTTCACCAAGTCCCTCGATCGACAGAAGTTCATCGAGATGAGGAGGAAAGTCGGAGTGCAAGAAGTGAAGTCAAGCAACAAGATTAAGGAGGTGAATGTAGAAGTTAATCATGTTGTTTCTTTAGGATTAGGAAAGAAAGCCAAACCGAGTCCTAGTAGTATTAGGATTCCTAGTCCTAGTCTATTTCCATAGTCCCTTGTGGACGTGTATAAAAGACACCCTAGGGGTGTTGATTGGAACACCAGAAAAACGAAAAGCAATACAAAGCAAAGGCTCGACACAGGCCTTTAGCCATCAGATCCATCGATCTGTTTTATTCGTGTCGCTAGTTACGCAATTTCCGTCAAGTAGCCGGCCGAAGCAAGATTCGCGTAGGCACGCCTCTACAGCTGCATACGCACGTTCAAAAGCCAACAGCCCTTCCTCCTGCATGTGCATCCAGGGAAGACGACGGTGTTGCAACCCGCTCGCTTGCCTGACGCATGGGCCAACACCTTCCCCCACGCTAGTGCACCTCGCATCCGCCGAGATCAGCCAGCCGGTCTACCCATGCCAGAGGCCGAGCTCACCCCGTAGCCCAGCGCCCCGGCCTGCTCCAACCCACACCGACCGGGCCTCAACCCACTAGGTAAGCAGACCCAACCCCTATCCAATGCCCTGAGCGCATCTTTGCTATCATGCACCCGCTAGTTTGGCCCTTTATAGTGTTTTTCATGTTTTGATATTTTTAACAATTATCTTGAGAATTGTCTATTTTCTAGAAAAGTCCCTCCAGTTCATGCATATAATAATTCTCAAACCGTGCATCTGATTAAAATGATTTATATATGTAAAATGTATAGAATTTTGTCTGGTTTTCCAGTATCCAAGTATCACATGTGTTAAAGATGTTTAAACTTGTTGTTTGATTAAATTTACACTAGTGTCATGTCAAAATGATTTATTTCCTAGCTAAATAGCTGTAGCTCATATGCATGTGATTCCTTCATGGAATTTGTTCTATGTGATGTCTACTTTGATGCCATGCCTATGGTTGCCATGTAACTCATCATTAACATGACCATTCCTTTCTCTCAAGTGACCTTCGTGTTTAAACTGCTAATTTGTTAATGATAAGTTCCATTTTTTGAAAATCATACTAAGCACACCATGCCCCCTTTTAACTTTTGGCAATGGAATAATTTGAAGTATGTCATGTCTACTTGCTGGTAGTATGTTTGCCATGCCATGGAATCCATGTTTAGCTATAGTTTTTATCATATGAACGTGCTTACTCAATGTTGCTACTTTGAGTAGTTTCATTATGCTTCACCTCTTGCCATGCTTAACAACATTTAAACTTGTCCTTCAATTAAATGAGAGTGAACTAAATAATTTGAATGTGGAGTTTAGTTAATATGCAACCTGTTGCATATTGAGCTACACTTAATGTGTAGTATTTGATTATTGTGATTATCATGCCTTGCATATATATGCCGAACATGCATCATATTTGCTTGCACATCATATCGTGAATATGTTGTGATGTTTATCGTGTGTTCATTGTCTGTTTTCGGTTTGCTTCTTCTTGATAGAGTCCTGAAAGCGCTCGAAGTGTGAGGATTCGTTTGACTACGCCCGTTCATCTACTTCACAGATTTGTACTTCTTCCAAGCGGGATCTCAAGCAAGATGACCATTTCCCTGGATACCACTACTATCGTTGCTATGCTATTTTCTTGCTTCTATCATAATGTCTCGATTCCTACCACTTGAATGTCAAGCCTCCGAACAATGCCATGAAAACACTCTAACTCCTCCACATCCTGGCAAACCATGGTTTGGTTATGTTACCGCTTGCTCAACCCTTCTTATAGTGTTGCTAGTTGCAGGTGCAGGTTGTTCCATGTGACAACATGGATATCTTGGGATATCACAATATTATTTCCATTGAATTTAATGCACATATATACTTGGTAAAAGGTGGAATGCTTGGTCTTTTGCTCGGTGTTTTGTTTTAGCTTTACCGCCCTAGTTACTTCTGTATTGGTCCTATGTTCCATGTTGAGTGCTCCTAACATGCTTGGGGTTGCTATGGGGACCCCCTTGATTTTTGTTTTGGGACAAAACTCTTCCAGCAAGGCCCAACCTTGGTACTATTTGCTTAATAACAACTAAAATTGTCATAGGGCATGATCACCCCGTGGATAATTAATCAACCCCCGAGGCCAGTGCTCCTCATGAGTGTTGGTCCAAACCGGGCAATGTCCGGCGCCCCCTGGTGTCCCGGGATGTCAGCCAACCCGACATCTCGCACATCTAGTCGTGCCCTGAGAACTATATACGCGACTCCTACCGGGATTGTCGGCATGTCAGCCGGCATTTCTGGATTTGTTTTACCTTTCTCGAGCGTCTTGTGTACCGGCATTCTGAGGATACTTTGGCCTATCTCGAGGTTGAGATTTTCCACGCAGCTTGTTGGTAGATTGTGATAGATGAGTTGGTGCATCCCTATAGGGTTGAATCTTTCTTAGAGTCGTGTGTGCGGTTATGTGGCAACTTGGAAATTTTTTAACACCTGGTCATAGCAGGCTTAAATTAAACTCAAATAAAATACACCAATCGTGTGTGTAACCCTGACCGTCTCTTCTTGTGAGGATTGAACCAAGAAGGGAACATAGTGGGGTTAAGTTTGAATCATAAGTAGGTGTTCAATATCATTTGTTAATATTTACTAGTTCACGTCTCATTATGCGTAGATCAATCTTCTTATTCTTGTAATCATAAGTTAGCCATTTAAATAAGTACTTAGTGCTTTGTGCAGCCTCACCACTTAACCATACCTCACCCATTAAGCTTTGCTAGTCTTGATACCTTGGAATTGAGATTGATGTGTCCCGTGGCTCACAGATTACCACAACAACAGTTGTAGGTATAGGTAATGCGATGCTTTGACGTGAGAGTAATGCTTGTTTGATTTGGAGTTCTTCTTCTTCATCATCATCAATCATGGGATGGGTTCCAGGCCGGTAGCGTGGGATTAGCAAGAATGGATGTCATTTTTTATCATTTGATTTCGTCTGTAGTCGGACCCTTCTTTTATGTATGATGATTACCATGTATGATTGTATTTGAGATGGTCATGATTTATCTTGTGATGAGTGTAAGCTAATTCCATATACGCATCTCCTCTTTACACATACTTGTAATGATATCCATTCTTGCAAAACAACGAGATGCGCTTCTATCCTATCAAGGACCTCAAGCCCGGATGAGGGTAGTACGGCATCTTGGGTGTCACATAAGCATATTTGGTGTGTTCGAGACATCACTCCTCTTCTTCTTCTTCTTCTTCGTCAGCAATAGCCTTGGCCTTCAAAGCCAGGTTGGTTCTGGATTTTTTGGCAATTGAACATGATCTAGTGCATTGTTAGAGGTCTTGTTCAAGATGTTCATGGAAATACACTCATCCAACACATTTCCTGAGGACAAGGAGTGAAAGTCCGGTCTTTGATGGATAACGTAGGACATGACCTTGTTGAATGGCATGATGGCCTTGTGAAACTTACGGTTGATCCAGTTGTCATTCGTATCCTTACACCCATGATCTTGAAGAGGAACTGCAAGAGTTGTCACTCTCCCTTAAAGCTCACGAGGATCCTCATCATCCAACATCACAAACTCATATGCCTCATCAAGAACAACCTCAAAGTTGGATCGTTGAATACTCGAGCTTCCCTTATACATGGAGACAATGTGTTCCCAACAATCCTTTGCATGAGTGAAGGGACGCAAGAGAGAAAGATCTTCAATGGGAACAGAAAACTGAAGAATGAACAAGGCGGGGTGATTGAGTTGATTATCAGCCTCTTCTCTTGGGGCAAGGTTTCTTGGATCATGTGGGTAGTACCATTGCTCAATGATTCTCCAAAGTTGTGTTGAGCTGTGATTGACATGAGACTTGATACAAAAAACCCAGTTAGCAAAATAATTCTTTACAAGTTTAGGAGCAGGACCAAGGTTGATAATTTTCGGCGGGTGGACCGGTCCTCCATGGACCCTGGGAGGGGGAATTGAAGCAAGATTTCCCGTCCCATCCTTTGCTTGAGGCAACTATCCTTACCACTACTAGCCCCCTCCTTACCAAAGTTGGCATCCGACTCCAAGGTAGTTGGGTTAACCACTCGCAATGGATCGATAGAGAGATTGAGACCATCAAGGAATTCTTTGAACATGGATTTGACCTCGATCGTCACAGAGGATTTAATTGAGGCCATTGCTTCATTTAAATCCTCATGAGAGACCGTGTTCACACCCACGTCCCCTGGTAGAGTCCACAACCCTATCGCCATCGTTAACCATACTCTTCGGGTGGTAAAACCCTTGATAAAGAGATGCAACTACCAATTTTTAGATTTTCTTAACAAATTACATTTAGCAACAAATAGGTTGTCAAGATATGCAACTAGGTGAGCAACCTATATGATGCTAACAACAATAACAACGAGCAAGTAATGAGCACAACATAAAGGTAAGAAGTAACCACAAGTGGAATCGATGAAGTCGAGGATGTGTTACCGAAGTTCCTTCCCTTTGAGGGGAAGTACGACTCTATTGGAGCGGTGTGCAGGCATAATGGTCCCCAAGACGCCAGTAAGGCCACCATATTCATCTCGGGACCTTGATAACCCACAAGTATAGGGGATCGCAACAGTTTTCGAGGGTAGAGTATTCAACCCAAATTTGTTGATTCAACACAAGGGGAAGCCAAAGAATATTCTCAAGTATTAGCAGCTGAGTTGTCAATTCAACCACACCTGAAAAGACTTAGTATCTGCAGCAAAGTATCAGTAGCAAGGTAGTGTGATAGCAACAGTAGCAAGGGTAACCAGTAGCAATAGTGACAGCAGTAGCAGCAGAGTAACAGTAGCAGGAGTGATAGCAGTAGCAGCAAAGTAACGTAGCAAGGACAAGTAGGAAAAACTCGTAGGCATTGGATCGGTGATGGATGATTATGCCGGATGGTATTTATCACGCAACAATTATAACACGGAGAGATATGTAACAAGCTCCAGTTCGTCAATGTAATGTAGGCATGTATTCCTTATGTAGTCATACGTGCTTAGGGAAAAGAACTTGCATGACATCTATGGTCCATCCCTCCCGTGACAACGGTGTCCTAATGGAAACTACGGGATATTAAGTTTCTCCTTTTAATAGAGAACCGGACCAACACATTAACACTTAGTGAATACATGAACTCCTCATACTATGGTCATCTCCGGGAGTGGTTCCGGCTAATGTCACTCCGGGGTTGCCGGGTCATAACACATAGTAGGTGACTACAACTTGCAAGATAGGATCAAGAACACACATATATTGACGACAACATAATAGGTTCAGATCTGAAATCATGGCACTCGGGCCCTAGTAACAAGCATTAAGCATGGCAAAGTAGTAGCAACATCAATCTCAAAACATAGTGGATACTAGGGATCAATCCCCATCAAAACTAACTCAATTACATGATAGATCTCATCCAACCCATCACCGTCTAGCAAGCCTACGATGAGATTACTCACGAACGGTGAAGAACATCATGGAATTGGCGATGAAGGAAGGTTGGTGATGACGATGGTAACAATATACCCTCTCCGGAGCCCAGAACGGACTCCAGATCTGCCCTCCAGAGGAAGAACAAGCGGTGGAGCTTCGTGGGCCCCACAAGCCTGCCAGGCACGGCCAGGGGGGGCGCGCCTGGTGGGCTTGTGGGCTCCACGCTCCACTTCTTCAGTTGATTCTTGCGCCAGTATTTTTTATATATTCCACAAAAAATCCTCGTAAATTTCCAAGTCATTCCGAGAACTTTTATTTCTACTCAAAAACAACACCATGGCAATTCTGCTGAAAACAACGTTAGTATGGGTTAGTTCCATTCAAATCATGCAAATTAGAGACCAAAACAAGGGCAAAAGAGTTTGGAAAAGTAGATACGATGGATACATATCAGCCCTCACACAATGCGAGATGTCGTGATTCCACTAGTGGTGCCCTTGAATGCAGCGACCGAACCTTTACAAACAAGGTTGGGGAAATCTCCACAACTTAATTGGAGGCTTCCAACAACACCATGAAGCTTCACCACAATGGATTGTGGCTTCGAGATGACCTCAACCTTCTAGGGTTCTCAAACACCCAAGAGTAATATGATCCACAAGGAATTAGTGGGGGAATAAAATTTCTCTTGGTGGAAGTGTAGACCGGGGCCCTTTCAAACAAACCCTAGAATATCATCAAGTTTTGATGTCTAGGGAGAGAGATCGTGCAAAAATGGACCTTGGAGCAACAATGGAGCTTAGAAATGAAAGAGGTGGTCTTCTTGGGAAAGAAGACCCCTTTTATAGTGGGGGTGAGAAAAATCCAACCATTATCCCCACTTAGCTTGCACACAAGCGCTACTACCGCTCAAGGGAGCAGTAGTACCGCTTGGGCGTCTCAGGCAGCCACCCAGGGCAATGGCACGAGGTGCGATAGTGTCGCCGGGGTGGTACTACCGTTGCACAATCCTAGTACCTCCTCCTACTGCCGCCTAGAGTATGAATGGAGGTTCTAGAGTCCACAACGGTAGAGATGCGAGTGGTACTACCGCCCTAGGGCGGTACAACCGTTGACTACTGCGCTAATACCGTGCAACCCTTCTACCTAGAACTCAAGAATAGAAAAGGTACCTGGGGTTGTGTGATATGTCTCCAACGTATCTATAAATTTTGATTGTCCCATGCTATTATATTATCTGTTTTGGATGTTCTATATGCATTAATATGTTGTTTTATATTATTTTTGTAACCTATTAAATTAGAGCATAGTTCCAGTTTGTGTTTTTTTCCTTGTTTTTGGGTTTTCAGATAAAGAATATTAAACGGAGTCCAAATGGAATAAATCTCCAGAATGATTATTTCTGGAACGAAAGAGACCCGCTAGACTTGGAGTAGGGGCAAGGCAACTAACGGGAGGCCACAAGCCTGTAGGGCGTGGCCACGGGGTAGGCCAAGCCCCCTAGCTTGTGGGCCCCCTGCAGGTCTCCTAACCCTAATTCTTGTCCTATAAATTCTCAAACAATACATCATTATCAGAACAACACTAAGAAATAATTTTCTGTCACCAGAAGCCTTTGTTTCTGAGGTATCCAATCTGGGAGCCTTTTCCGTTAATCTGTCGGAGGGGGATTCGATCACGGAGGGCTTCTACATCAACACCATTGCATCTCCGATGATGCGCGAGTAGCTTACCACAGACCTATGGGTCCATAGCTAGTAGCTAGATGGCTTCTTCTCTCTCTTTGATCTTTAATACCATGTTCTCCATGATCTTCATGGAGATCTATCCGATGTAATACTCTTTTGCGGTGTGTTTGTTGAGATTCGATGAATTGTAAGTTTATGTTCAGATTATCTATGAATATTATTTGAGTCTTTCCTGATTTCTTATATGCATGATTTCATATCTTTGCAAGTCTCTTCGAATCATTGGTTTGGTTTGGCCAACTAGATTGGTAGTTCTTGCAATGGGAGAAGTGCTTAGTTTTGGGTTCAATCTTGCAGTGTCCTCACCCAATGACAAAGTAGGGGCAGCGAGGCATGTATTGCATTGTTGCCATCGAGGATAAAAAAGGTGGGGTTTTCATCATATTGCTTGAGTTAATTCCTCTACATCAGGTCATCTTACTTAATGTGTTACTCTGTTCTTCATGAACTTAATACTCTAGATACAGGCACGAGTCAGTCGATGTGTGGAGTAATAGTAGTAGATGCAGAATCGTTTTGGTCTACTTGACACGAATGTGATGCCTATATGTATAATCATTGCCTTAGATATCGACAGTAATTTGTTCACCCACCGTATTATTTTCCTTCATGAGAGAAGTCTCTAGTGAAACCTATGGCCCACGGGTCTATTTTCCATATATTATTTTCAGAACTATAAACCAAAAACAACAAAAAATACTTTTCTGCAATTTATTTACTTTTGTTTTACTTTAAGCTTTTTCTATCTCTATCAGATCTCATCCTTGCAAATAACCGTGAAGGGATTGATAACCCCTATGTTGCGTTGGGTGCAAGTGTTTGATTATTTGTGTAGGTGTTAATATTGGGGCTTGCTTGTTCCTCCTACTAGATTGATACCTTGGTTCTCAACAAACTAAGGGAAATACTTACGTACTTTGCTGCATTAGCCTTTCCTCTTCAAGGGAAAACCAACGCAAGCTCAAGAAGTAGCATTGTACGGTACTACCACGCTAGGGCGGTACTACCGCTTACAGTCTTCAGAACCAGACCAAGGCATGAAGGAAGAACTCCATTGAGACTAGAAAGGAGCATGACTGCATAAGACGGTGTATGTGATGATTCCACCCAAAACCTTTCCGATGCGGACCCCTCTTGATAGTACGGTTTTCCTATGATTCAAATCCATCGAAAATGAACGTAGGAAAGAAACCGTCTTCACTCTAATCCACTGAGGGGCTTGATACATCTTGTGCTAGATGATGAATTGTCTGAAAGACTTAACACACACAATTAGTCCGCAAATACATTGTCATAAATCACCAAAACTAATGGGGTAAAAATATTCTCTTACATTAGGTGGCAGGAATTCATGAAGGGAAAGAGACGATGACCAACAGATGACAGAAAAGCGGTCATCACGAGAAGGAACAATAGGGACAACAACTTACAGATGATGGTTGTTGTAGGTCTTATTCAGAAATAAGGTCCAGTGAAATATCTCTTAGCCCATGAACTCTTAGTTTTAGTTAAGATGCATGTATTATTTTGATGTTGGTTTGTTAACACAAACAAACTTGAAGTGTTACTAGTTGTTAAGAAGAGTACTAATTACCTTGTGAACTTGCATGCCTAAGCGTACATTGCGTACTTTATTTGTTGTTTATATTACATTTGTGCAAAACACATTTGTGGCAACACAATTGGTGGCTTAGCTGCCATGAGTAAGCCCGAAGTGGCGGACGAGCCACTACGCTCGCCATTACAATCTGAACAAGTAGTCGCGGGCAAGAAAGTATGGCCCGCCACTTAAGGAAGATAACTAGTGGCGATCAGTCTCGTGTGCCCGTCAATGAATTGATCAACGTGTGGCGGGCGTCCCTGAGATCCTGGCCTGCAACTACTAGGCTTTTTGCTACCGCCACTAATAGGCATTCTTGGAGTAGTGTTTGTGCAATTGTTCTCATATGCCATGCAATGACCACCATGCTTTGGATGTGCATTGTTTTGGATGGTGTCCATATTCTCCATATTCCTCAATTGCACATGAGGAGACCCTCATAGTTTCCTCATACATATTAGGAGATTTTAATCCATCCCATACATTGCATGATCCCAATGAATGTGGTGCATATATAGTATGCCCCTAATGAATAAAAATGTTATTGATATGCCATATATTTGTATGCTCAATTTGTGTCCCTATCATGTTATACATAATACCCGTTCTTTCATGATTGCCTAAAAAACTATTATTTCATGATGGATGACATGTTCCTATACCATGCATTAAATTTCTTTTAGAATTGCTTTTCTTGTGATAACTCTCACGTGCACATGCACATCATGATGGATGATGTGTACATTTACCATGCACACACTTTGTTTTCTAAGTTTCCTTGTTGTGTTTGTACACATGATTCCTCGTCAACCTCGCAAGTGCACAAGTAGATGAAATGAGCTCTAGAGAGCAATGAAAACATGCACCACCATGGAGTGCTTACGCTCCACCCAACCTTGTTGTGCAAAGACTTGACATATTTCTTTTTCATGGCCCTTACACGAGTATAGGTTATTGTCCATTATATATCCTTTGCCCCTATTGCCATGTTCACTTTGCATAATATGATCATTTTAATTCCCTTGCCATGCACTTGTGACCCATGCATTGCATCTCACATGACACTTTACTCTCGTATGTGTATGTGTATTTGCAAGCTTGATGGAGAAATCACTTGTTATTGCCATGTTCGATTTGTGTTGCATGCCTAAGATGATATTGAAGCTTTCCACATTACTTGTCTTGCTTGCGACACGTGATGTGCATTACCTATGTCAACTGTTTGCTCACATGACATGATCGCCATGATTTCCTCTAGTATGTTGCATCTTCGCACTACTAGTTTGCATGCCACTGATTGCCACATGCTTGACTTTCTTGCGTCACACATGATGAGGAATTGCTCTTTCTATTGTGTTGAGTGCCACACTATCTTCACTACACCATATGCTCGTTATGCTTGGATTGTTTTGCACTTGACCCATGTGTTTAGACACTTCCTCTTATTTGGTTTTGTGAATGATTCCTATGCCTACCATAAACCTCACAAAGCACATGCCCCGGGTCACCTCACCAATATATTTAAAAAACTCTAAATACCTCATTGCCTTTTATTATTTGCATTTACTTTATATATATAGTATATTTATATTATTAACCTATCACTACTTATTGCTTGCAAGTAACGAGTTCAAGGAGATTGACAACCATGCTCGCGTTGGGTGCAAGTTTGTGCTCTTTATTGTGTAGGCGCTGAAGACGGGAAATTGCATGGTCCTCCTATTGGTTCGATAACCTTGGTTCTCACTGAGGGAAATACTAAACTCTGCTACATCATCCCCTTGTCTCGAGGGAAAATTCCAATGCAGTTTACAAGTGTCAAGAAGGATTTCTAGCGTCGTTGCCAGGGAATATCACCAAGTTCCTATCAAGTACCCACACACAAATTATCATTCACTTGTTCTCATTTTTATTTGTTGTTATATTTTTCTGCTATGAAAAACAAAACTACAAAATTATTTATCTTTGTTAGTTTACTTGTTTGCTTGTTATACTTGCTAGTTTATTTGTTTTGCTTGTTAGTTTGCTAGTTTCATCACTATGTCTCAAGATAATACCAAGTTGTGTGATATCTTAAATACCAATAATAATTATTTTATTAGTACTCCTATAACACATACCACTAGTGCGGAATTTTATGATACTAATGTTGCATTGCTAAATCTTGTGATGAAAGAACAATTTTTGTGAAGTCCTAATGTGGATCCCGTTTTTCATCTCAGCACCTTTGTTGAATTATGTGATATGCGAAAGAAAAGGGATATGGATAATGATGTTGTCAAATTGAAATTATTTCCTTTTTCACTAAGAGTCAAATCTAAAGCGTGGTTATCATCTTTACCTCGTAATAGTATTGGAACATGGGATACGTGTAAAGAGGCTTTCATTGCCAAGTATTTTCCTCCCGCTAAGATTATTTCTCTTCATAATAATTATCAATTTTAAAAAACATTATCATCTTTGTCCAATATCCCTGGTGAATTGTTTCCTGAAACTTATTACAAAACTTCTTGTTGACCGTTTGTAGAAAGTCGTTATATCTTTGTTACATTCGAGTCAATGTGGGTTTATTAAAGGGCAAACAATTAATGACTATCTCGCATGGGCCTTCGAATACATTTTTCAGTGTGAGAAATCTAGAAACAAAGTGATCATTCTCAAATCAGATTTTGTGAAAGCATTTGATTTGATTGAGCATGATGTCATCCTAATGATGTTGGATAAGTTGGGATTTGATTTGAAATGGAGGCAATGGATAAATTCTATCCTTACTTCTGGTCCTTCTTCCGTTCTCTTAAATGGCACCCCTGGAAAGAGTTTTCATTGCAAACGTGGTGTACGTCAAGGGGACCCTATATTGCCGCTTTTATTTGCCCTTGATGTGGATCTGCTGCAGTACACAATTAATAATGAGTAGGTCGAAGGTAGATTGCAGCTTCCAATTTGTCACACCTTGTATTTACTACCACTTTCTCTGTAATGCAAAAATCTGAGCTTGTTAAAACTTTTTCAAAACTAATGATGTGAGTGCCATGATTGTCATTGTATGCTTGTGTGTTTTATCATGTGATGATAAAAACCCCATTTCACAATATTGAGTTGTTTCCAAAAACCCTTTTCTGTTTTCTGATTAAGTTAAAACCCTACTTTGAGTTGCACTACATGCCCTTGATGGCAAGGAGTGTTCTTACCTAAAGTTGGTAATCTGATTTTAGCTTTATTTTAGTGCTCCAAAACCACAAAATAATTATTTTGTGAATTATTTTCATAATTAAATTGCATGTCCATTTCTGAGGCTAGAAATGGTATTCCTACATGGAAAATACTTTTCTACCTTAGAAAAAACTGATTAAATTTGGAGATGATCACAAGGACATATATTTTCCATACATAATATTTTAAACCCCTATTTATATTATAATTATTTGGGTAAAACCCGGAAAACCATTTTTGTCTGTTTTGACCTTTTGAAAACCATTAAAGAATTTATTAGTTCTCAAAATATTTTCAACACTATGGTAGAAGAAAAGTTAGTAAGTAGAGGACCGCAAGGTTGATATCTAAGCAAGAATTCTTAGAAAAGGCTCTTCCACCCGGTTTTTATCATAATCATGATGAAGATCTTAAAATAATTAATACTTCTCCTATTGAATATTTATTTAAAAATCTGAAAATAGAATATGAAGGGACTGGAGATGAGTCAACTTGAGCTAAAAGGCACCCCATTTGTTTGGAGGGTGATGGTCTTAATGATAAAAATGAAAAAGTGGGTGTGGAGAGGTTAAAACTTTAACTAGTGATTTGCCCACTAACTTGGATTACATGGACTTCAATTATGAGACTTGTTCTTTAGTAGAATGTATTTCCTTTATGCAATCCATTATTACCTCACCCAATTCCTATGCATAAAATAAAGCTTTTACTAAACATATAGTAGAACCGATGATAAAAGCTTATGAAAGAGCATGGTGCCCCCATGTGTAGTTTTGGTAATTGATGACATTCTCTATGGACTAATTTTTGCCTTGATTTATAATCGAAGGATTTGTCCATAGGAACTTCTTTGATTCCATTTGTTGGTTTCAAGGAGTTTATGTGATGACCAAGGTGGTATTCAAGGATTTATCCAAAGATTGGTCATGTGAGGGTTGAGCTTATGGCAAGCATGTCTTGAAGAAGAATATTGTGAGAAGTTTCATGTTTATCTTCAAGACATCACCTTTATGAAGAGACAAGATAAGATACAAGGTTGATCAAGATTAAGGCAAAGAGTAATTCAAGACGATCATCACACAAATCTTAGAAGATGTACCAAGTGGAATCAAGTGTTCCGATGGTACGGTAAGTATTATACAGTACACTTTGTGTACTAACCCATGAACTTTGTGAGTGTTATTTGTGGGGTTATGTATGTTTCCATGGCATGCATCAAAAGGAAGATCACATACAATCCATGGAGGATGACATCAAGTGGTGATCATCATCATGGTTGAGGTGTGCAAGTTCAAGTGAAGCATCATGAAGAGATCACATGTTTGAATCTTGCCGTCCATTATGGTGATAATGGGCATTCGAATATGTGATGAAGAGAGGCTCACCCATGATCGAGTATGGGGGAGCAATCTACTAGTCTTCATCGAGTTGTCGCAATCAAGAAAGGTGGTACATCTTGAGGAGGACAAGATTTTCCTCATGTATCTCAAGTGGACTAAGTGGAAGGCAAAGGTTTGACCTTGATAGGTTTTTCTATTTTACCGAGCTCATGGTAGTAGTTGGGAGACCGATTATAGGACCGATAGTCGTACTATCAAGGGGGGATCTCAAGTGAGTAGCTTGATAGTATCGTTCATTGAGAGCTCAAACAATTGCATTCTTAGCATCATCATATTTCTTGGTTCTTGTTTGGATTTTCTCTATGTGAGTTTTGGAGCTTATGGTCTTCATCGTGATTAGCTCAAGCTCATCGGAAACAGATTTCATATGCATCATCTTTGTGTTTTTAGTGTTGGAGATTTTGCTGGATCACGTTTGGGAAGTTCATCTTCCTTATCCGATTGGAATTTGTTCTCAATTTCTTAATCTAAATATAAACATCTTGTGTTGGATTGCTCTTGTTATCCTCTATCCAACAGGCTTGAGTTTGCTCAATTTGGAGTCAGTATGCAGTAGTTATAGTTGTTTTAGTATTGGATCGTTCTTCTGTTTTGCTTGGGCGGGTTTTCAGCTGTAAGCGGTAGTACTGCTCCCCCAAGCAGTATTACTTCTCACCCGAGCGGTAGTACCTCTCAAGTGGTACTACCTCTCCCCCAAGCGGTACTACCTCTCCACGAGTTGTACTACCTCTCTCGCAGAACTACACTCATGTTTTTTCTCTCGTTGGGCTATTTTGATTGTGCTAAGCAGTAGTACCGCTCACCCGAGCGGTAGTACAAATTGACCATGACTTGTGGGCATAACGGTTGGATTCAGGAGAGCCAATTTAAGGGGGCCTTCTTCCCCAATGGTCCCAATCCTTTGAGCTCATGTTTGCCCCCATTGTTTACCTTCTTCAAGCTTGCTATCACTCAATCCCTTCAATGATTCTTGCTAGTTCATGAGGGAAAAAAGAGAGGAGAACTAGATCCACATTTCCACCAATCACTTTCTCTTCTATGTGAGGGGAACCCCTTGGATCTAGATTTTGGATTTCTTTGTGAGCTCCTTGTTCTTCCTCTCATATTCCTCCATAGCTTTTGTTGTTGTGGTGAACTTGACCACTTCGTGTGTTCTTTCCATTGC
Organism: Hordeum vulgare subsp. vulgare; assembly: GCF_904849725.1. Lineage (NCBI taxonomy): Eukaryota > Viridiplantae > Streptophyta > Magnoliopsida > Poales > Poaceae > Hordeum > Hordeum vulgare. The sequence continues at coordinate 237,775,652 of NC_058518.1, read as the reverse complement.
ATTAGTTGCATCGATTTGAGTTGTCCACGGTGATACGTGGAAGTGAAAAGTTGAGAAGCTTATTACTCTTGGGTCCTTGGTACCCTAGAGCTTGTTCCTCTTGGGGTGCTTTGGTGCCCTAGACGGTTGGTGGTGCCTCGAAGCTCAATCATTGTGGTGTAAAGCTTCGGTCAAGCATCGGGGTATCCAGCTAGGTTGTGAAGAATGCCCCAATAACTTATGAAGTAATCATGCCATATTTGCCTACCTTTACAACACTTTTATATGATTTTGATGCACTTTATATGATTTATTTAGAACTAACCTGGACTGACGCTCTTTTCAGCAAAATTACCATGGTGTTGTTTTTGTGCAGAAAACAAAAGTTCCCAGAATTGCCTGAAACCTTTTATGATATTTTCTAGAGAAAATAAGAAATACTAGAGCGAAGAACCACCGAAGGGGGCCCACCTATGGGCCAGAAGCCAACAGGGAGCGCCCATCCCCCTGGGCACGCCATGATGGCTCGTGGGGTCCAAGTGGCTCCATTTAGCGTGATTCCAATGCCAAAACTTTCTATATATATACAGAAACCCTCAGAAATAGACACAAAACTTACGTTCGTTTGTCGCAACTCTCTGTATCGACGAAAACCCATCTCGAACCTTTCTAGTGCCCTGTCGGAGGGGGGAAATCATCTCTAGTAGCCATCTTCATCATCCCCGCGAAGGCCATGACGAGGAGGGAGTAGCTCACTCTCGGGGCTGAGGGTATGTACCAGTAGCTATGTGTTTGATCTCTCTCTCTCTCCCTCTCTCTCTCTCTCTCGTGTTCTTGAGATGCCACGAACTTGATGTATCATGAGCTTTGTTAATATAGTTTGATCATATGGTTTTCTTCCCTTGCCATCTTGTTGTGATGAATTGAATCTTTCCCTTTGAGATCTCGTTATGTTGGATTGAATATCAAATTTGAGAACACTTGATGTATGTCTTGCATGTGGATACCCATAGTGACAATGGGGTATTCTATTGATTCACTTGATATAGCTTATGGCATCAACTTGTGGATTCTGGTGACCTTGGGAATCTATGCATAGGGGTTGATTGCATGTTTTCATACTATGTTGTCCGATAGAAATGTTGGGGGTACTCTTCGAAGTTCATTGTGTTGGATCGAATATGTTGAATCTGAAATTGTTTTATGCATGTTGTATAACTAACCCACAGATACTTGAGGTGACATTTCTGTATCTAGGTGACATTAGGGTTGATTGATATGTATCATGGGTGTTATTCAATTACAGACTCTAGGGTTGTTTGTGACACTTATAGGAATAGCTCAAAAGATTGATCAGAAAGAATAACTTTGAGGTGGTTCTACTACCTATGCCAATTTGATATTATGTTCTTCGCTACTTTTGAACTTTGGAGTGACTCTTTGTTGCACATTGAGGCATGATCATATGATTCTACTATTTTAGCATTAGCGAAAGTATGAACCCTAGGCATTATTTCCAAGCATTTATACAATGTTTTACTCACTGTTTTCCATTTTCTATGTTGTTGTTTTTATATTTTCAGATTACAAAAACCTATATATACTATCCATACCACACTTGTCTCACCATCTGTTCGCCGAACTAGTGCACCTATACAATTCATCATTGTATTGGGTATGTTGGGGACACAACAGATTTCTTGTATTTGGTTGCAGGGTCGTTTGGGAGAGATCATCTTCATCCTAGACCTCCCACGGATTGATAAACCTCAGGTCATCCACTTGAGGAAAGATTGTTGTTGTCCTACAAAACTCTCCACTTGGAGGCCGAACAACGTCCCAAAGAATAAAGTTGCATAGTAGACATAAGTAAGCCCTAGTGGCTTCTTGGGGAGCAATGTGCCTCCACATCGTTCCAAACGGAGATTAGCATCCGCAAGGGTGTGAAGTTCGGTATACATAATCGTCTCCGCATGCCTCGGTTATCTCGTATCCGAGCCCTTTACTTATGCGCTTTACTTTGTCATAGCCATATTGTTTGATGTTATATGTCTTGCTATCACTTAGTTGTTTATCTTGCTTATCATAAGTTGTTGGCGCACATAGGTGAGCCTAATTGTTTTAGGTTTTGTGCTTGACAAATTAAACGTAAGTTTTATTCTGCATTTGTTCAAGCCTAAACCGTAATTATTTTAAAATGCCTATTCACCCCCCCCCTCTAGACGGCATCCACATCCTATGAGCGTACGATAACACTACTGGAATCAGAGAATTTGCCACCAGCCTCTTATTTGTCGTCTGTTGGCTGATGGTAAATACCCTCTTTGCCATCAGCTACCAAAAACCACACGAGAAAGAGAAGACCAATGGCAACGATACTATTTGCCATCAGTGTGTTTTTTGTCGTGTGCGAGCTGGCCACAAAGAGTCTAATGACAGACGACAAATAACTGACCGCTCTTTGCCGTCTGCCACATGACGACAAAGAACATGTAGGTAGAAGGCAAAGAGTACAGGGCGGCCCACCCCACACCCCCCTCTCTCCCCATAATGGTCCCTCTCTTTGTCGTCTGCCTTATACCTCTTTTCCGTCAGGGGGCACACGGCAAAGAGACAAATAGCCCTAACATCGTCAACCCCCACCCACACCCCCTCTCGGCCCCCATAACGGTCTCTCCCCACCCCCTTCTCTCTCCCTGCAACCCACCGCGCCGCCGGACCTCACCCTCCCTCCTCCCCGCGACCCGCCGCCAGAGCTCGCCCCCTCCTCCTCCCTGCGACCCCCTCCTCCACCACCGCCCCTCCTCTCCGTGCCCCCTCCTCCAGCATTGCCTCGGTGCCCTCCTACCCACGCCCCTCCTCACCGTAGCCCCCTCTTCTCCACCACCGTGGCACCCCTCCTCCACCACTTCCCTCTCCTCCCCGCGGACCCCCTCCTCCAGCAGCACCGGCCAGGCCGCCCACCGCCCCGACTGCCCACTGCTCGTGCAAGGTGAATTTGTTTTCTTTTTTTGCTAATTAATAGATTTAGTGGTATATATAGTTTAGTTGGTAGGTTAGTTAATTAGTATATTTAGTGGTAGTTTAGTTAGTTGATTTAGTTAAATAGTAGATTTAGTGCTAGGTTTAGTTAATTAGTGCTAGCTAGGTTATTTGTTAATTAGAGGTAGATTTTGTTTTGTTAATTAGTGGTAGATTCTTTTTTAGTTAATTAGTGGTAGATTCCGTTTTTGTTATTTTTTGTTGTTTAGTGCTATATAGGTTTAGCGATAGGTTTAGTGCTAGGTTAAGTAGGTAAGGGAAGAAGAATAAGAAGAAGAAGAGGAGGAGGAGGAGGAGAAAAATAAGAAGAAGAAGAAGAAGAAAAAGAGGAGAGAGGAGAAGAATAAAGAAGAGGGAAAAGGAAAAGAAGGAAGAAGAAGAAGAGGAAAAAGGAAAAGAAGGAAGAAGAAGAAGAAGAAGAAGAAGAAAAAGAAGAAGAAGAAAAAGAAGAAGAAGAAGAAGAGGAACAGGTAGAAGAAGAAGAAAAGGAAGAAGAAGAAGAAGAAGAAGAAGAAAAGGAAGAAGAGGAAAAAAGAGGATGAAGAAGAACAAAATGAATCCCTGACACCCCGACACGTGACACGATGCCTTGAAACCCCGACACGATGCCCCGACACGACATCTCGACGACACCCCGGCATGATTTTTTTTATGGAACCCTAGATGAAATCTATATAGGTCATATATTTGTGTTAGGTCATATATTTTTCGATTTTATTAATGGACTCAAAATATTTGTATTGATCGGGTGGATTTACATGTGACAGTTGTCTCGTCGCTGTGAGGTCTGCTGTGCGGAGACCTCCCTGTGTGTTCTACGAGCTCCGCCCCTGCAATCGTGGGTGAGTACAAATGTCATCTTCTCCTCGCCCCTTCATTTGCTTTGTGTCGGTCTTCGGATGAAACTTGCTAGATATAGGTAATTAAATTAATATATTAGTATGCGTGACCAGTATGCGTCTCCTGTTCGAAAGGGTCATAGTTACAAATATGCAGGCATTTGCATATATTTATAACCATGATTCTTTCGAATTGTCCAACGTTATCCATGGACACCCCGAGTATGTGTAGATTGGGTTCGTTTTCCCATATGCTTTGTTCCGGATCCGATGCATAATTTCGTCAGTGCCGCCCTGTTGTTCTCCGGAAACACATCCTCTATGTTTATTGCGGAGACGTGTATCAGGAGAACAGCGGGGAGGTGCTGCCAAAATTTTGTGTTGGATCTGGAGCAGAGCATGGGAAAACGAACCCAATCTACACATACTCAGGTGGGATTAGGACCTATCTTTACCTATTAGCGTGTGGGTTGCATGGACGTAATAAAACTGGCAAACATGATTAACTGATGAATATATATGTTGAATTATATATAGATATATTTCTTGTGTGTTTAGTAGCTAGGCAAGATGAGTGATCGTGCATGGATGTACACCGTTCACCCTAGTTAGAAAGAGATGACGAAAGAATGGTTTCTAAAAACCAAGGAGTTTGTGAAAGTTGCATTTGCAAATGGGCAGGAAAAAATTGGTGCCCTTGTCCTGGATGCGGCAACTATAAAAAGAGGACAGCGGCTCTAATGATTAAACACCTGCAGAGGAGGGGTTTTAATCCTAATTATATTCTGTGGACATTTCATGGCATGTCTATACAACGCATCAGAGCTGAGGTGGTTCGTCCTCGCACCGACGAGCATGGTACCAGGATCGAAGACATGGTGCAAGACTTTGATGGTGCTTGGGATTTGGAAGATGAGATGGAGGAATCTGCAAAGACCTTCTATGAAATGTTGGAGTCTTCAAAACGTCCTCTCCACGAGCACACTGCGCTTTGTCAGCTGGATGCCATTGCACAAGTAATGGCTCTTAAGGCTCAATTCAACTTGGGAAGAGAATGCTACGACGCGATGATGACACTATCTGGACGCTTTCTACCCAAAGGCCATGTCATGCCTGCAAACCTGTACCAGTTAGACAAAATAATTTGTGTACTTAAGATGCCCTATGGGAAGATAGATGTCTGTGAGAATGGATGTGCCTTATTTAGGAAGGATTATCCACACTTGGACTATTGTCCCATTTGGAAGTCTTGCAGGTATCTTGTGGTAGAAAACGGTATCGGTGAGAAGAGGCAGACCAAAATTGCAGTTAATGTTCTTCGGTATATGCCAATCATACCAAGGCTTCAACGTCTTTTCAAGGTCGAAGAGACAACAAGACAAATGACATGGCACAAATTGGGCAAAAGAACCGAACTAGATGCAAAGGGGAATAAGATGGCGGTACACACATCAGATGGGGAAGCGTGGAAAGAGTTGGATAGATTACATCAGGATAAAGCGGCAGATCCAAGGAATCCTCGAGTCTGCGTCGCCACGGATGGTTTTAATCCCTTCGGCATGACGGCAACCCAATACAATTGTTGGCATGTATTTGTCATTCCACTCAATCCCCCCCGAACAGATTATGCAAAGAAAGAACATATTTCTGACGTTGATAATTCCAGGGCCCAATTATCCAAGGAAGAATATGAATGTCTACATGCAACCGCTTAAGTATGAATTGCAAGAAGATTGGGATAATGGTGTCAAGACATAAAATGCCGCTAGAAAAAAAACTTCAAAATGCAAGTGTGGTACATGTACTTGGTGCATGACTTGCCGACGTTGGTGCTATTCTCTGGATGGTGTGTGCATGCACGAGAACCTTCCATGCACGGGCCCTTCCATGCACGGGAACCTTCCATGCACGGGAACCTCGGTTCCGTAGATGTAAAATCAAATGATGCATTGGGTGGGCCCATCCAATGCATCATTTGATTATACATCTACGGAACCGAGGCAAGATTGGGTGGGCCCGTGCAAAATTGTTGGTGCTATGCAACTGAGAGGATGCAGAAGACGCTTCGAGCTAAATGTAAAAAGAAGCGTAGAATTGAAGCATCGATGGCTGAGCCATTCATTACCGAGGAGGTGGCAAACTTTGTGACTGCACACTACGATGCCAAAAATCAACATTTGCATAATCCAAAGCCTTAGTACAATGATGCAGACCCTAAAAAGGTGGATTCAACCTAAGCCTATTCAAAGGGAAGCTCGCACCAGTCGGTGCTTCGAAACCAATAATATTGGATGTCGAAGAATGGTGGAACATTTCCTTGTATATCTTCTGTTAGTGGAAGGATTAGTCCACGAATAGTGAGGACGGCGTGCAGGTGGACGGGGCCACCGTGTACAAGCGTGGTAGTACACTTCTCCCGGTCGTGTCGGCTACCCGCGAGCAGAGGCCGGTGATTAAGCCTGAAGGGAGAGGTAAGTACATTTACTCTTTTTTAGCTTTTGCCTTCAAGTTTCTTCAAATATCTAATGCGTTGACCTTATCATACAGCAGGGTATGGAAACACCCTATTGGAGTCTGCAAGCCGAACACCGTCCTTGGTGTGCTTTGCCGGACAAATTTCCCGGGGTTTGTCACGTTGCCTGGTGAGGGTCAGGTTCCTACACTAGGATTTACCTGGTCCACTACCAGGCTGCGCAGGCCCCGCCGGAGGAGATTATAGATGGTGTCTTGTGCCACACGAGGGCCGAGATAGTGATCAACAGCTTTTGGGTAAATTATCCTTTTACACAATCTAAAATTAACAATATAGCTAATTATTGTACTAATCGGTGTTGTATTGTTTGATTGCAGATCTTCTATAGGTGTGAGGAGGGATATGAAGAGGCGGCGGCCAAGGTTCTCGAGGCGGAGTGTAGGCGGTTACTACATAACTTATGCCACGAGGCTCGGACGCATGCTATTCGAGACTACTACGCCACGCATCGTATTAAGAAGCAGAAGAAGGAGTGCCACAAAAAGTATCTGAAGAAGGAGCAGTACATGAAGGTAATTACCTATTCTTAAGGCCTTGTACGTAGTTTTCTCGCTTTGATTCATAGGCGTAGCGCTCAAAATTCTCTTTAATAACTTATAGGTGCCCCCGAGATGGTGTGCAGATAAGATGGATTGTTGGGAGGCGTTGGTGGATGAGTGGTGCACACGCAACTGGCGACTCGTCCACGACAACGCGATGGATCGGCGTAGCCAAATGGTTGGTGTGCCACACCATCAAGGCAGCGCCAACTTACTTCAGTTCGGACGAAACTGGGTATGTGGTTCGCTTCATGATTCATGCAATTCATTCTTCATGCTAGCTTGAGCCCCTTACTAATACTTTGTTCCTCTCTTTTAGGTGCATCACAATAAGACGGGATGCTAGAGTTGTACGACCTTTATGGCATGGCCCATACTGGCTCCTAAAAGAAGCCGAAGGCATTCTCTGAGTCTGACCTGGATGATCCAAAGAACTTCACCAACATCTCATCCCACCACGAGCTCGTGAAATACAGTGACGTGGGGAAGGCTTGGAAAGGGGAGGACTTTAACCCGAGCCAGGAACCTTTGGATCCAGAGTTGGTGATGATATCTGGTGGCGGGAGGCCCCATGGCTTGATATCCATTGGAGATGGGATAATACGTTGTCCACTTACTCTCCCGGAGATCAAGGCGCGCCAGTAGAGCTCCTGTCCTGAGATAACACATCGTCCATGGCCAGTCGATCTTGCCATCGAGGTTAGTTGTACGGACTCAGGAAACTTTTATCCATTTCATTGTGTGTGTGGTCATCAATCATTACTGTGGTAACGAGGAATGGTGTTGTAGGTTGCTCTTCAGAAAGGGAGAGCGGCAAACTAGGCTGCTCTTGAGAAAGAGAGATTGGCAAACCAGGTTGGTCTTGAGAAAGAGAGAGTGGCAATCCAGGCTGCTCTTCAGGCTGCTCTTGAGGAGAGGAACCGGACCACGGCTCGGTTGATTGAGGAGGAGAGGGCCCGGAATTAGGCGGGTCACCTGGCCATGTGCGAACTTTTTGTGGTAAGTTTCTTTTTCACATTAGCCAAATCAGGTGTGTAATGTCTGTTTCATTACTAACTAATACGACCGACTCTTCAAAACCAAATGTGCAGTCTATGTGTGAGAAGACCGGTCAAGCCCCTCCGTCGATGCCCGTATTCTCTGTGATTGGCACGGTGAGTTTCATTTCAATGGTCATTATAAACTAGTATTAACAATTGAGTGTCGTCATGCTAACTGAGACATTGCAAAATATCTTTTCTCCAGAATAGCTCCCGAGCGGCATCGCACGACCCTTCTCGAGAGCAACTGTCTCCAAACGAAGCCGTCGCAAGCAACCCTGGTGCTTCTCCTCCTTGATGACCACGACGGTAAGTTTTCTCTAGTTCATTTATGGCATAATTAGCTAGCTTAGCTCCAAGAAGACATACTTAGCTAATTTAGCTCCAAAATGACATAATTAGCCCATTTAGCTCCAAAATGACATATGATGTCTACGCACGCTTCTATTCTTGTAGACTATGTTGGGCCTCCAAGCGCAGAGGTTTGTAGGACAGCAACAATTTCCCTCAAGTGGAAGACCTAAGGTTTATCAAACTCAGGGAAGTAGAGGTTGAAGATGGTATCTCTCAAGAAACCCTATAATTAAGATACAAGAAGTCTCTTGTGTCCCCAACACACCTAATACAATTGTCAGTTGTATAGGTGCACTAGTTCGGCGAAGAGATGTTAAAAGGCAAGTGATATGGATGGTAAAACAAGGTATTGTAAATCTGAAATAAAAATGGCAGCAAGCAAACATGAAACGAAACTGAAAGTAAACGGTGTTCAATGGTGGAAACAAAACTTCATGAGGAAAAGGTGACACCAAAGTTATCCGGTGATCAGAACGTGTCGTGGTATCTCGACACGGGTGCCAGTAACCACATGACGGGGTGCAAGGAGAAATTCCTCGAGCTAGAATAAGTTGTTGAAGGCTCGGTCAAGTTCGGTGATGGTTCAGCTGTGGAGATTTGCGGGCAAGGATCTGTCCTCTTTGAGGGTGTCACATGCGAACATCGCATACTCACCGGAGTGTACTACATCCCACGGCTACGCAACAACATCATCTCTATTGGGAAGCTTGACGAGAATGGATGCAAGGTGAATATCGAGAGCAGAGTGATGACGATCTTCGACAACCACCGAAACGTGCTAGCTCGTGTTAATCGCACACGGAATAGGCTCTATATCCTCAACCTTGATCAATCTCAACCGGAGTGTTGGCTCGCCAAGAGTGATGATGATTCGTGGTTATGGCATGGTAGATTTGGACACGTTAACTTCTACGCCTTGAGGAAGATGTCAAAGATGGAGATGGTATCCGGGATGCCAGTTATCGACCATGTTGATCGAGTATGTGACGGGTGCTTGGTTGGAAAACAGCACCGCAGGACATTCCCTGCTCAGTCTACCTATCGTGCAAGTGATGCACTCGAGCTGCTCCATGGTGATCTATGTGGCCCTATCACCCCGGCAACTCACGCTGGAAAGAAGTATTTCTTCCTTGTGGTAGACGACTACTCGAGATATATGTGGGTCATTCTCCTACGGTCTAAAGATGAGGCGTTTGAAGCATTCAAGAAGCTGAAGGCTGCAACAGAGATGGAACACAAGCTGAAGGTTCGCGCTCTACGGATAGATCGCGGCGGAGAGTTTACGTCGAATGAGTTCAACGACTACTGCGAGAAGATTGGCATAAAGAGGTTCCTCACGGCACCTTACACGCCGCAGCAGAATGGGGTCGTTGAAAGGCGCAATCGAACCGTCGTTGACATCGCAAGGAGTTTACTCAAGAGCAAGAACCTGCCGGGATTTTTTGGGGAGAAGCTGTCTCGACGGCGGTCTATCTTCTCAACCGGGCTCCAACGAAGGCGGTGATCGGCAAGACTCCGTATGAAGCAATTTACGGACGTAAGCCGAATGTGTCTCATCTACGGACGTTCGGGTGCGTGGCACATGTGAAGACGGCGGAACCACATCTCTCAAAGCTTGTCGATCGAAGCACCAAGATGGTGTTCATTGGATACGAGAGCAGCTCTGGCACCAAGGCATACCATTTCTACGATCCACAAACCAAGCATCTACGGATTTCATGCGACGTCGTGTTTGAAGAAAACCAAGCGTGGAATTGGAGCGCCGCAGCCGACGATGCTCCAAACAGTAACATATTTGCAGTTGAATTTCCAACTGATGATGATGCAGGGGAGGATGTCCAGGTGGTTGGCAAGACGCCCAACCAAGGTGACCACAATGGTAGTGATCAACATGGTGCCGACACCAACGACGACGCGCATAGGTCGCAAGGAGATAGCGACAACGCCGCGCACGACACAGGTGGAGATCTCAACGACAACATCGACAACGAGGCGCATAGTGACGACGACAATCAAGATGATGGTCACGGTCACGACGACTACGCCGACGACACGGATGTCGATGACACACCAGGGTCTCAGCCGTCTTCCTCAAGTGCATCAACACCGACACAATTTGTGTCGCCTCCTTCGCATGCCACAACGGATTCCTCAGGGCCTCGTCGCTACAAGACCTTCAAGAAAGTCTACAAGTACACAAAGCCAGTTACACTTGAGTACTCCGGACTATGTCTTTTCGGAGTTGAGGAGCCGGCGAACTTCGTAGAGGCAAGAAAAAGTCCTAGCTGGACACACGCCATGGATGAGGAGATGAAGGCAATTGAGAGCAATGGCACGTGTACTTTGGTAACCCGACCTCCAAACCAAAAGACGATAGGTTTGAAGTGGGTTTACAAGTTAAAGAAGGACATGGAGGGTGCCATTGTGAAGTACAAGGCAAGACTTGTTGCAAAGGGCTACGTTCAACGTCAAGGAGTTGACTATGATGAGGTGTTTGCACCGGTTGCTCGAATCGAGACAGTGAGAGTGCTCCTAGCTTTGGCAGCACAAGAGGATTGGAAGGTTCATCATATGGATGTTAAATCCGCTTTCCTCAACGGCGATCTCACAGAAGAAGTGTACGTGGAACAACCCCTCGGCTATGAGAAGAAAGGCGAAGAAGGGAAAGTTTACAAGCTCAAGAAGGCACTTTACGGGTTGAAGCAAGCGCCAAGAGCTTGGGACTCAAAGTTAGACCGAAGTCTGGTCTCGCTCGGGTTCAAGAGATGTCCCCTTGAGCACACAGTCTATACAAAGAACTCCAAAGGCTCAAACCTGCTAGTTGGAGTTTATGTCGATGATCTGATTATCACCGGAGATAGCGTACAAGAAATTGAATGTTTCAAGGCGCAAATGAAGAACAAGTTTGGCATGAGTGATCTGGGATTACTCAGCTATTACTTGGGCATCGAAGTGAAGCAAAGCTCCGGAGAGATTTCCCTATGTCAATCGGCTTATGCGGTCAAGTTAATGGAAAAGTGTGGCATGTCCGATTGCTACGAGACACAAGTTCCAATGGACCAACGTCACAAGTTGAGCAAGCGTAGCTCAAATCCGCCGGTGGACACCACAATGTATCGAAGCGTTGTGGATAGCCTAAGATACTTGGTGCATACCCGACCTGACTTGGCTTATTTAGTCGGGATCGTGAGTCGTTTCATGGAGAATCCGACAACCGAACACATGAGCGCGGTCAATCAAATTCTACGCTATGTGAAAGGCACAATTAATCTTGGCTGCACGTACAGAAAGGGAAAGGAAGGATTGATCCTTCGTGGATATTCAGATAGTGACATGGCAGGTGATGTTGATGACCGAAAGAGCACAACGGGCATGGTTTTCTACCTTGGCCCGAATCCGATTAGCTGGAATTCTCAAAAGCAAAAGGTGGTGGCACTGTCTTCATGCGAGGCAGAATACATAGCGGCAAGCACGGCGGCTTGTCAAGCAGTGTGGCTAAGAAGACTCCTAGCTATTCTTGCAAAGTGGGAGGTGCAGAAGGTGTCACTGAAGATCGATAACCAAGCTGCAATCTCGTTGTGCAAAAATCTGGTTCATCACGAAAGGAGCAAGCACATAGATACCCGGTTCCACCATATCCGGGAGTGCATTGAAGAAGGGTTGATCGAGGTTCAACATGTGAACACGGAAGACCAACTAGCCGATATTTTCACCAAGTCCCTCGGTCGACAGAAGTTCATCGAGATGAGGAGGAAAGTCGGAGTGGAAGAAGTGAAGTCAAGCAACAAGATTAAGGAGGTGAATGTAGAAGTTAATCATGTTGTTTCTTTAGGATTAGGAAAGAAAGCCAAACCGAGTCCTAGTAGTATTAGGATTCCTAGTCCTAGTCTATTTCCATAGTCCCTTGTGGACGTGTATAAAAGACACCCTAGGGGTGTTGATTGTATTCCATAGTCCTAGTCTATTTTCATATTAAGTTTTTATCATATGAACGTGCTTACTCAATGTTGCTATTTTGAGTAGTTTCATTATGCTTCACCTCTTGCCATGCTTAACAACATTTAAACTTGTCCTTCAATTAAATGAGAGTGAACTAAATAATTTGAATGTGGAGTTTAGTTAATATGCAACCTCTTGCATATTGAGCTACACTTAATGTGTAGTATTTGATTGTTGTGATTATCATGCCTTGCATATATATGCCGAACATGCATCATATTTGCTTGCACATCATATCGTGAATATGTTGTGATGTTTATCGTGTGTTCATTGTCTGTTTTCGGTTTGCTTCTTCTTGATAGAGTCCTGAAAGCGCTCGAAGTGTGAGGATTCGTTTGACTACGCCCGTTCGTCTACTTCACAGATTTGTACTTCTTCCAAGCGGGATCTCAAGAAAGATGACCATTTCCCTGGATACCACTACTATCGTTGCTATGCTATTTTCTTGCTTCTATCATTATGTCTCGATTCCTACCACTTGAATGTCAAGCCTCCGAACAATGCCATGAAAAGGCTCTAACTCCTCCACATCCTGGCAAACCATGGTTTGGTTATGTTATCGCTTGCTCAGCCCTTCTTATAGTGTTGCTAGATGCAGGTGCAGGTTGTTCGATGTGACAACATGGATATCTTGGGATATCACAATATTATTTCCATTGAATTTAATGCACATATATACTTGGTAAAAGGTGGAATGCTTGGTCTTTTGCTCGGTGTTTTGTTTCAGCTTTACCGCCCTAGTTACTTCTGTATTGGTCCTATGTTCCATGTTGAGTGCTCCTAACATGCTTGGGGTTCCTATGGGGACCCCCTTGATTTTTGTTTTGGGACAAAACTCTTCCAGCAAGGCCCAGCCTTTGTACTATTTGCTCAATAACAACTAAAATTGACATAGGGCATGATCACCGCGTGGATAATTAATCAACCCCCGAGGCCAGTGCTCCTCATGAGTGTTGGTCCAAACGGGCAATGTCCGGCGCCCCCTGGTCTCCCGGGATCTCAGCCAACCCGACATCTCGCACATCTAGTCGTGCCCTGAGAACTATATACGCGACTCCTACCGGGATTGTCGGCATGTCAGCCGGCATTTCTGGATTTTTTTTACCTTTCTCGAGCGTCTTGTGTACCGGCATTCTGAGGATACTTTGGCCTATCTCGAGGTTGAGATTTTCCACGCAGCTTGTGGGTAGATTGTGATAGATGAGTTGGTGCATCCCTATAGGGTTGAATCTTTCTTAGAGTCGTGTGTTCGGTTATGTGGCAACTTGGAAATTTTTTTAACACCTGGTCATGGCAGGCTTAAATTAAACTCAAATAAAATACACCAATCGTGTGCGTAACCCTGACCATCTCTTCTTGTGAGGTTTGAACCAAGAAGGGAACATAGTGGGGTTATGTTTGAATCGTAAGTAGGTGTTCAATATCATTTCTTAATAATTACTAGTTCACGTCTCATTATGCGTAGATCAATCTTCTTATTCTTGTAATCATAAGTTAGCCATTTAAATAAGTACTTAGTGCTTTGTGCAGCCTCACCCATTAAGCTTTGCTAGTCTTGATACCCTTGGAATTGAGATTGATGTGTCCCGTGGCTCACAGATTACCTCAAGAACAGTTGTAGGTATAGGTAATGCGATGCTTTGACGTGAGAGTAATGCTTGTTTGATTTGGAGTTCTTCTTCTTCATCATCATCAATCATGGGATGGGATCCAGGCCGGCAGCCTGGGATTAGCAAGAATGGATGTCATTTATTATCATTTGATTTCGTCTGTAGTCGGACCCTTCTTTTATGTATGATGATTACCATGTATGATTCTATTTGAGATGGTCATGATTTATCTTGTGATGACTGTAAGCTAATTACATATACGCATCTCCTCTTTACACATACTTGTAATGATATCCATTCTTGCGAAACAACGAGATGCGCTTCTATCCTATCAAGGACCTCAAGCCCGGATGAGGGTACTACCGCATCTTGGGTGTTACATAAGCATATTTGTTGTGTTCGAGACACCACTCCTCTTCTTCTTCTTCTTCTTCTTCTTCAACAATAGCCTTGGCCTTCAAAGACAGGTTGGGTCTGGATTTTTTGGCAATTGAACATGATCTAGTGCATTGTTAGCGGTCTTTTTCAAGATGTTCATGGAAATACACTCATCCAACACATTTCCTGAGGACAAGGAGTGAAAGTCTGGTCTTTGATGGATAACATAGGACATGACCTTGTTGAATGGCATGATGGCCTTGCGAAACTTACGGTTGATCCAGTTGTCATTGGTATCCTTACACCCATGATCTTGAAGAGGAACTGCAAGAGTTGTCACTCTCCCATAAAGCTCACGAGGATCCTCATCATCCAACATCACAAACTCATATGCCTCATCAAGAACTACCTCAAAGTTGGATCGTCGAATACTCGAGCTTCCCTTATACATGGAGACAATGTGTTCCCAACAATCCTTTGCATGAGTGAAGGGACGCAAGAGAGCAAGATCTTCAATGGGAACAGAAAACTGAAGAATGAACAAGGCGGGGTGATTGAGTTGATTATCAGCCTCTTCTCTTGGGGCAAGGTTTCTTGGATCATGTGGGTAGTACCATTGCTCAATGATTCTCCAAAGTTGTGTTGAGCTGTGATTGACATGAGACTTGATACAAAAAACCCAGTTAGCAAAATCATTCTTTACAAGTTTAGGAGGAGGACCAAGGTTGATAATATGCGGCGGGTGGACGGGTCCTCCATGGACCCTGGGAGGGGGAATTGAAGCAAGATTTCCTGTCCCATCCTTTGCTTGAGGCAACTATCCTTACCACTACTAACCCCCTCCTTATCAAAGTTGGCATCCGACTCCGGGGTAGTTGGGTTAACCACTCACAATGGATTGATAGAGAGATTGAGACCATCAAGGAATTCTTTGAACATGGATTTGACCTCGGTCGTCACAGAGGATTTAATTGAGGCCATTGCTTCATTTAAATCCTCATGAGAGACCGTGTTCACACCCACGTCCCCTGGTAGAGTCCACAACCCTATCGCCATCGTTAACCATACTCTTCGGGTGGTAAAACCCTTGATAAAGAGATGCAACTACTAATTTTTAGATTTTCTTAACAAATTAGATTTAGCAACAAATAGGTTGTCAAGATATGCAACTAGGTGAGCAACCTATATGATTCTAACAACAATAACAACGAGCAAGTAATGAGCACAACATAAAGGTAAGAAGTAACCACAAGTGGAATCGATGAAGTCGAGGATGTGTTACCGAAGTTCCTTCCCTTTGAGGGGAAGTATGACTCTATTGCAGCGGTGTGCAGGCATAATGGTCCCCAAGACGCCACTAAGGCCACCATATTCACCTCGGGCCCTTGATAACCCACAAGTATAGGGGATCGCAACAGTTTTCGTGGGTAGAGTATTCAACCCAAATTTGTTGATTCGACACAAGGGGAAGCCAAAGAATATTCTCAAGTATTAGCAGCTGAGTTGTCAATTCAACCACACCTCAAAATACTTAGTATCTGCAGCAAAGTATCAGTAGCAAGGTAGTGTGATAGCAACAGTAGCAAGGGTAACCAGTAGCAATAGTGACAGCAGTAGCAGCAGAGTAACAGTAGCAGCAGTGACAACAGTAGTAGCAAAGTAACGTAGCAAGGACCAGTAGGAAAAACTCGTAGGCATTGGATCGGTGATGGATGATTATGCCGGATGGTATTTATCATGCAACAATTATAACACGGAGAGATATGTAACTAGCTCCAGTTCGTCAATGTAATGTAGGCATGTATTCCTTATGTAGTCATACGTGCTTAGGGAAAAGAACTTGCATGACATCTATTGTCCATCCCTCCTGTGACAGCGGTGTCCTAATGGAAACTACGGGATATTAAGGTTCTCCTTTTAATAGAGAACCGGACCAACACATTAACACTTAGTGAATACATGAACTCCTCATACTATGGTCATCTCCGGGAGTGGTTCCGGCTATTGTCACTCCGGGGTTGCCGGGTCATAACACATAGTAGGTGACTACAACTTGCAAGATAGGATCAAGAACACACATATATTGACGACAACATAATAGGTTCAGATCTGAAATCATGGCACTCGGGCCCTAGTGACAAGCATTAAGCATGGCAAAGTAGTAGCAACATCAATCTCAAAACATAGTGGATACTAGGGATCAATCCCCATCAAAACTAACTCAATTACATGATAGATCTCATCCAACCCATCACCGTCCAGCAAGCCTACGATGAGATTACTCACGAACGGTGAAGAACATCATGGAATTGGTGATGAAGGAAGGTTGGTGATGACGATGGTGACGATATCCCCTCTCCGGAGCCCAGAACGGACTCCAGATCTGCCCTCCAAAGGAAGAACAGGAGGTGGTGGCGCCTCCGTATCGTAAAACGCGATGAACTCTTATCTCTGATTTTCTTTCGGACGGAAGGGACTAAATAGAGCTGGAATTGGAGGTGGTGGAGCTTCGTGGGCCCCACAAGCCTGCCAGGCACGGCCAGGGGGCGCACCTGGTGGGCTTGTGGGCTCCACGCTCCACTTCTTCAGTTGACTCTTGCGCCAGTATTTTTTATATATTCCACAAAAAATCCTCGTAAATTTCCAAGTCATTCCGAGAACTTTTATTTCTATGCAAAAACAACACCATGGTAATTCTGCTGAAAACAATGTTAGTATGGGTTTGTTCCATTCAAATCATGCAAATTAGAGACCAAAACAAGGGCAAAAGAGTTTGCAAAAGTATTTACGACGCAGACGTATCAGCCCTCACACAATGCGAGATGTCGTGATTCCACTAGTGGTGCCCTTGAATGCAGCGACCGAACCTTTACAAACAAGGTTGGGGAAATCTCCACAACTTAATTGGAGGCTTCCAACAACACCATGAAGCTTCACCACAATGGATTGTGGCTTCGAGGTGACCTCAACCTTCTAGGGTTCTCAAACACCCAAGAGTAATATGATCCACAAGGGATTAGTGGGGGAATGAAATTTCTCTTGGTGGAAGTGTAGACCGGGGCCCTTTCAAGCAAACCCTAGAATATCATCAAGTTTTGTTGTCTAGGGAGAGAGATCGTGCGAAAATGGACCTTGGAGCAACAATGGAGCTTAGAAATGGAAGAGGCAATAGTACCGCTTGGGCGTCTCAGGCAGCCACCCAGGGCAATGGCACGAGGTGCGATAGTGTCGCTGGGGCGGTACTACCGTTGCACAATGCTAGTACCTCCTCCTACTGCCTCCTAGAGTATGAATGGAGGTTCTAGAGTCCAGAACGGTAGAGATGCGAGTGGTACTACCGCCCTAGGGCGGTACAACCGTTGACTACTGCGCTAATACCGCGCAACCCTTCTACCTAAAACTCAAGAATAGAAAAGGTACCTGGGGTTGTGTGATATGTCTCCAACGTATCTATAAATTTTGATTGTCCCATGCTATTATATTATCTGCTTTGGATGTTCTATATGCATTAATATGTTGTTTTATATTATTTTTGTAACCTATTAAATTAGAGCATAGTTCCAGTTTGTGTTTTTTCCTTGTTTTTGGGTTTTCAGATAAAGAATATTAAACGGAGTCCAAATGGAATAAATCTCCAGAATGATTATTTCTGGAACGAAAGAGACCCGCTAGACTTGGAGTAGGGGCAAGGCAACTAACGGGAGGCCACAAGCCTGTAGGGCGTGGCCACGGGGTAGGCCAAGCCCCCTAGCTTGTGGGCCCCCTGCAGGTCTCCTAACCCTAATTCTTGTCCTATAAATTCCCAAACAATACATCATTATCAGAACAACACTAAGAAATAATTTTCTGTCACCAGAAGCCTTTGTTTCTGAGATATCCAATCTGGGAGCCTTTTCCGTTAATCTGTCGGGGGGGGTTCGATCACGGAGGGCTTCTACATCAACACCATTGCATCTCCGATGATGCGCGAGTAGCTTACCACAGACCTATGGGTCCATAGCTAGTAGCTAGATGGCTTCTTCTCTCTCTTTGATCTTTAATACCATGTTCTCCATGATCTTCATGGAGATCTATCCGATGTAATACTCTTTTGCGGTGTGTTTGTTGAGATTCGATGAATTGTAAGTTTATGTTCAGATTATCTATGAATATTATTTGAGTCTTTCCTGATTTCTTATATGCATGATTTCATATCTTTGCAAGTCTCTTCGAATCATTGGTTTGGTTTGGCCAACTAGATTGGTAGTTCTTGCAATGGGATAAGTGCTTAGTTTTGGGTTCAATCTTGCAGTGTCCTCACATAGTGACAAAGTAGGGGTAGTGAGGCACGTATCGTATTGTTGCCATCGAGGATAAAAAGATGGGGTCTTCATCATATTGCTTGAGTTAATTCCTGTACATCATGTCATCTTACTTAATGTGTTACTCTGTTCTTCATGAACTTAATACTCTAGATACACGCAGGAGTCAGTTGATGTGTGGATTAATAGTAGTAGATGCAGAATCGTTTTGGTCTACTTGACACGAACGTGATGCCTATATGTATAATCATTGCCTTAGATATCTTCATGATTATTTGCTTGTCTATCAATTGCCTATTCAAGCCAACGGAAGCTCGAGAAGTAGCAAGAAGGATTTTTGGCGCCGTTGCCGGGGAGGATTCATAGAAAGATCTTACCAAGTACCTATCACAAACTAATCTCTTGCATTTACATTATTTGACATATGTATCTCACTTTCCTCTCCCCCACTTCTAAAACAATTTTCAGAAAATACCAAAAAGATTTGCCTTTTTTGCCCTTCTTTCGTTTTCTTTTGCTTGCTTGTGCTCTAGATCTCTTTGTCGCAACTATGTCCGGATTGGGGGAGGTTTTCATTGAAATGGATAGTAATCATCTTGAAGAGAATGAGAATTCTCATGGAGAACCTACTAACATAGATACCAAAAAAAACTCCGCATAGGCAACGGTAATATCATTGGAATAGGCGTTATTCAAGATTTCTTTACTCGTGCGGGTACGCTACCTACTTTAGGAGGGTATATCCTCAATAAACTAATAGTCTTGTGGATGCCATAACACTTTTATGTGAATTGAACTTGAGAGGCAATTTGTTCATATGCATCCTAGCATACAAAGGATTTTTCTTGAGTTCTTTAATATTCAACATGCTTCCGTTAAGCGTGCCGCTACTATATTTCTAGCCCACGAGTTTAGGTTTATCATGAGAGAGGCTAGTGAAATTTTTTCTCATTATAAAATTAATGTTGGATGTCCTCCCATTTAGGAGATCCTTTTCAATCAAGAAAAAATAATGAGGTTGTGGTCTCCAGATTTTTCGCTTATAATGAAAACTTGAGAAAAAAGGTTCCTATTGAGGTTTTGATTGATAAGATTTCTGAACTTAATGATGATTTTGCTATACAAATAATGTATTATAATTCATATTAAGGGATAGACTTATGACTTTCACCCAAAGGAAAGCCTACAATGATGAATTGACTATACAATATAGAGGGCCGAAGGAGGAACCTATTCCTCCCGCACTTGATCTTGGGGATCCGTATCCGATTAATTTAGCCCTTTTGATTACTTTTGCTTGCCACAAAGGAAACTAGCTTCTGAAATAAGGTAGTATGAGTTGAGCTTGGACAATCCCCCTTACTATTATGATAACACCTAGATCTTTTGCGTTATGCCTAGCTAGGGGTGTTAAACAAGAACGCTTGTTGGGAGGCAGCCCACTTTTATTTTTATATTTTTGTTTTTGCTTATGTTTTTGAGTTCTTCACACATTATTACTTATGTAATAATTGTGTTTTCTTGTTTTAATTATGGTTTGAGCCAAGTAAGACCTTTTGGATGGTCTACGGTGTTTGCAATTTGATTTTGCTGGAAAAAAAGAAAATTTAGCCCTGAGTCCAGGAATTTTGTAAATTCACTCGAACGAGATTTTGATCTAATTTTTTTTACACAAGATTGATATAAAAAATTCTAGATATTCCTATTTTTCCGATATTTTGGAGTTACAGAAGTATTCGAAGTAATCAGACTTATACAAATTCTTCTGTTTTTGACAGATTCTGTTTTCTTTGTGTTGTTTGCTTATTTTGATGAATCTATGGGTTGTATCGGGGGGTATGAACCATGGAGAAGTTGGAATACAGTAAATATTATATAATTATAAATAAATAATGAGTTCACAACAGTACCTAAAGTGGTGATATATTTTTCTTATACTAATGGATCTCATGAGTTTTTTGTTGAGTTTTGTGTTGTGAAGTTTTCATGTTTTGGGTAAAGATTTGATGGACTATGGAATAAGGAGTCGCAAGATCCTAAGCTTGGGGATTCCCAAGGCATCCAAAGCCATATTCAAGAATACCAAAGAGCCTAAGCTTGGGTATTCCCCGGAAGGCATCCCCTCTTTCGTCTTCAATCCATCGTTAAATTTACTTGAGGCTATATTTTTAATCACCACATGATATGTGTTTTGCTTGGAGCGTCTTGTATAATATAAGTCTTTGCTTTTTAGTTTGCCACAATAATACTTGTTGCACACATATTTTGAGAGATACATGCTTAATCTTGAATTTATTAGAATACTCTATGTGCTTCACTTATATCTTTTGAGCTAGGCAATGTTTTTTTGAAAGGAAAACTGTAAGGTAAACCCCCATAGCGAGTTTTTTTTAAATAATAAGAACCCAAATTCGCGTCTATGGGGACTTGTACTTGGGTGGCTGGGTTGTACATCCACTCCACTAGCCAAGTGACCTTGGCTCACTTCCTTGAGCCAGGCAATGTTGCTCTAATGCTTCACTTATATCTTTTAGAGCGCGGTGGTGTTTTATTTTATAGAAATTATTGAGCTCTCGTACCTGACTTATATTATTTTGATAGTCTCTAAACAACATGGTAATTGTTTTAGTTTATGAATTTAGTCCTAATATAATGGGCATCCAAGAGGGATATAATAAAAACTTTCATATTAAGTGCATTGAATATGATGAGAAGTTCGATTCCTGGCATTTAGTTTTGAGATATCAAGATGGTAATATGATAGTCATGCTAGTAAGTAATTGTGAATTGGGAGAAATACTTGTGTCAAAGTTTGTGATTCTCATAGCATGCACGTATGTTGAACCGTTACGTGATGAAGTCGGAGCATGATTTGTTTAATGATTGTCAATGTTTGTGTGAGAGTCGGGATCACGTGATGGTTAACTCCTACCAACCCTTCCCCTAGGAGCATGCGTGTAATATTTTGCATTGATAACTAATAGAATTTTGCAATAATTATGTGAGTTCTTTTTGATTAATGTTGAGTTCATGGATTATACGCACTCTCACCCTTCCGCCATTGCTAGCCTCTCTAGTACCGCGCAACTTTCGCCGGTGCATTAAACCCACCTTCCTCAAAATGGCCAACATATTTTCCTCAAAACAGCCACCATACCTACCTATTATGTCATTTCCATAGCCATTCCGAGATATATTGACATGCAACACCATCGTTCTTTATGACACGCACCATCATTGTCATATTGCCTTGCATGATCGTAAGATAGCTAGCATGATGTGTCATTTTTATGCTAGATCATTGCACATCCTGGTACACTGCCGGAGGCATGCATATAGAGTCATATTTTGTTCGAGGAATCGAGTTGTAATTTTTGAGTTGTAAGTAAATAAAAGTGTGATGACTTTTTATTAGAGCTTTGCCCCATATGATATAAAAGGATGATGGAAAGCTATAATTCCCTCACAAGTTGGGATGAGCATCCGAACTTTAGAAAAAAATAAAAGCGGCCAGCGAAGCCCATAAAAAATAAAACAAGCCAAAGAACCCCACATAAGAAAAGAGAGAAAAGAGAGAAGGGACAATGCTACTATCTTTTCCACACTTGTGCTTCAAAGTAGCACCATGATCTTCATGATAGAGTGTTTCCTATTTTGTCACTTTCATATACTAGTGGAAACATTTTGTTTTATAACTTGGCTTGTATATTCCAATGATGGGCTTCCTCAAGTTTCCCTAGGTATTTATGAGCAAGCAAGTTGGATGCACACCCACTTAGTTTCTTTTTGAGGTTCCATACACTTATAACTCTAGTGCATCCATTGCATGGCAATCCCTACTCACTCACATTGATATCTATTGATGGGCATATCCATAGCCCATTGATATGCCTAGTTGATGTGAGACTATCTTCTCCTTTTTCTTTGCAACCTCCACCATATTGTATTCCACCTATAGTGTTATATCCATGGCTCACGCTCATGTATTGTGTGAGAGTTGAAAAGGTTTGAGAACATAAAAAGTGTGAAACAGTTGCTTGTCTTTCATCGGGGTTGTGCATGATTTAAATACTTTGTGTGGTGAAGATGGAGCATGGCCAGACTATATGATTTTGTAGGGATAACTTTCTAAGGCCATGTTATTTCAAAGAGACACAATTGCCTTGTTAGTATACTTGAACTATTACTGTTTTTATGTCAATATTAGACTTTTGTTTTAAATCTTATGGATTTGAATATTCATGGCACAATAAAGAGTATTACATGGATAAATATTTTAGGTAGCATTCCACATCAAAAAATCGGTTTTTATAATTTACCTACTCTAGGACGAGCAGGAATTAAGCTTGGGGATGTTGATACGTCTCTAACGTATCTATAATTTTTTATTGTTACATGCTATTGTATTATCTGTTTTGGATGTTTTATATGCATTAATATGTTGTTCTATTATTTTTGGGACTAACCTATTAACCTAGAGCCTAGTGCCAGTTTCTGTTTTTTCCTTGTTTTTGGGTTTTTCAGGTAAGGAATATTAAACGGAGTCCAAACAGAATAAAAGAGACCTGTCAGACTTGGAGTAGGGAGCAAGGCACCTACCAGGAGGCGAAAAGCCTACAGGGCGCGACCAGGGGGTAGGTCACACCCCCTGGCTTGTGGCCCCCTGCAAGTCTCCTAAACCTAATTCTTGTCCTATAAATTCCCAAAAAATCCAGCATCATCAGAATGACACCAAGAAATACTTTTCCACCACCGTAAGTCTCTTTTTCCGAGAGATCCAATGTGGGAGCCTTTCCCGATAATCTGCCAGAGGGGGATTGAATCACGGAGGGCTTCTACATCAACACCATTGCCTCTCCGATGATGAGTGAGTAGTTTACCACAAACCTACGGGTCCATAGCTAGTAGCTAGATGGCTTCTTCTCTCTCTTTGATCTTCAATACCATGTTCTCCGTGATCTTCATGGAGATCTATTCGATGTAATACTCTTTTGCGGTGTGTTTGTCGAGATCCAGTGAATTGTAAGTTTATGTTTATATTATCTATGAATATTATTTGAGTCTTTCCTGATTTCTTATATGCATGATTTCATATCTTTGCAAGTCTCTTCGAATTATTGGTTTGGTTTGGCCAACTAGATTGGTAGTTCTTGCAATGGGAGAAGTGCTTAGTTTCGGGTTCAATCTTGCAGTGTCCTCACCCAATGACAAAGTAGGGGCAGCGAGGAATGTATTGCATTGTTGCCATCGAGGATAAAAAGGTGGGGTTTTCATCATATTGCTTGAGTTAATTCCTCTACATCATGTCATCTTACTTAATGCGTTACTCTGTTCTTCATGAACTTAATACTCTAGATACAGGCACGAGTTGGTTGATGTGTGGAGAAATAGTAGTAGATGCAGAATCGTTTTGGTCTACTTGACACGAATGTGATGCCTATATGTATAATCATTGCCTTAGATATCGACAGTAATTTGTTCACCCACCGTATTATTTTCCTTCATGAGAGAAGTCTCTAGTGAAACCTATGGCCCACGGGTCTATTTTCCATATATTATTTTTAGATCTATAAACCAAAAACAACAAAAAATACTTTGCTGCAATATATTTACTTTAAGCTTTTATATCTATCTCTATCAGATCTTATCCTTGCAAATAACCGTGAAGGGATTGACAACCCCTTTGTTGCGTTGGGTGCAAGTGTTTGATTATTTGTGTAGGTGTTAATATTGGGCTTGCTTGTTCCTCCTACTAGATTGATACCTTGGTTCTCAACAAACTAAGGGAAATACTTATCTACTTTGCTGCATTACCCTTTCCTCTTCAAGGGAAAACCAACGCAAGCTCAAGAAGTAGCATTGTACGGTACTACCACGCTATGGCGGTACTACCGCTTACAGTCTTCAGAACTAGACGAAGTATGTGATGACTCCATTGAGACTAGAAAGGAGCATGACTGCATAAGACGGTGTATGTGATGATTCCACCCAAAACCTTTCCGATGCGGACCCCTCTTGATAGTACGGTTTTCCTATGATTCAAATCCATCGAAAATGAAGCGTAGGAAAGAAACCGTCTTCACTCTAATCCACTGAGGGGCTTGATACATCTTGTGCTAGATGATGAATTGTCTGAAAGACTTAACACACACAATTAGTCCGCAAATACATTGTCATCAATTACCAAAACTAATGGGGTGAAAATATTCTCTTACATTAGGTGGCAGGAATTCATGAAGGGAAAGAGACGATGACTAACAGATGACAGAAAAGCGGTCATCACGATAAGGAACAATAGGGACAACAACTTACAGATGATGGTTGTTGTAGGTCTTATTTAGAAATAAGGTCCAGTCAAATATCTCTTAGCCCATGAACTCTTAGTTTTAGTTAAGATGCATGTATTATTTTGATGTTGGTTTGTTAACACAAACAAACTTGAAGTGTTACTAGTTGTTAAGAAGAGTACTAATAACCTTGTGAACTTGCATGCCTAAGCGTGCATTGCGTACTTTATTTGTTGTTTATACTACATTTGTGCAAAACGCATTTGTGGCAAGACAATTGGTGGCTTAGCTGCCATGAGTAAGACCGAAGTGGCGGACGAGCCACTACGCTCGCCATTACAATCTGAACAAGTAGTCGCGGGCAAGAAAGTATGGCCCGCCACTTAAGGTAGATAACCAGTGGCGATCAGTCTCGTGTGCCCGTCAATGAATTGATCAACGTGTGGCGGGTTGCCGGCCCGCCAGTGATGCCATAATAGTAGTGATAAGAGGTCAGTGGCGGGCGTCCCTGAGATCCTGGCCTGCCACTACTAGGCTTTTTGCTACCGCCACTAATAGGCATTCTTGCAGTAGTGTTTGTGCAATTGTTCTCATATGCCATGCAATGACCACCATGCTTTGGATGTGCATTGTTTTGGATGGTGTCCATATTCTCCATATTCCTCAATTGCACATGAGGAGACCCTCATAGTTTCCTCATACATATTAGGAGATTTTAATCCATCCCATACATTGCATGATCCCAATGAATGTGGTGCACATATAGTATGCCCCTCATGAATAAAAATGTTATTGATATGCCATATACTTGTATGGTCAATTTGTGTCCCTATCATGTTATACATAATACCCGTTCTTTCATGATTGCCTAAAAAACTATTATTTCATGATGGATGACATGTTCCTATACCATGCATTAAATTTCTTTTAGAATTGCTTTTCTTGTGATAACTCTCACGTGCACATGCACATCATGATGGATGATGTGTACATTTACCATGCACACACTTTGTTTTCTAAGTTTCCTTGTTGTGTTTGTACACATGATTCCTCGTCAACCTCGCAAGTGCACAAGTAGACGAAATGAGCTCTAGAGAGCAATGAAAACATGCACCACCATGGAGTGCTTACCCTCCACCCAACCTTGTTATGCAAAGACTTGACACATTTCTTTTACATGGCCGTTACACGAGTATAGGTTATTGTCCATTATATATCCTTTGCCCCTATTGCCATGTTCACTTTGCGTAATATGATCATTTTAATTCCCTTGCCATGCACTTGTGACCCATGCATTGCATCTCACATGACACTTTACTCTCGTATGTGTATGTGTATTTGCAAGCTTGATGGAGAAATCACTTGTTATTGCCATGTTCCATTTGTGTTGCATGCCTAAGATGATATTGAAGCTTTCCACATTACTTGTCTTGCTTGCGACACGTGATGTGCATTACCTATGTCAACTGTTTGCTTACATGACATGATCGCCATGATTTCCTCTAGTATGTTGCATCTTGGCGCTACTAGTTTGCATGCCACTTATTGCCACATGCTTGACTTTCTTGCGTCACACATGATGAGGAATTGCTCTTTCTATTGTGTTGAGTGCCACACTATCTTCACTACACCATATGCTCGTTATGCTTGGATTGTTTTGCACTTGACCCATGTGTTTAGACACTTCCTCTTATTTGGTTTTGTGAATGATTCCTATGCCTACCATAAACCTCACAAAGCAGATGCCCCGGGTCACCTCACCAAGATATTTAAAAAACTCTAAATACCTCATTGCCTTTTATTATTTGCATTTACTTTATATATATAGTATATTTATATTATTAACCTATCACTACTTATTGCTTGCAAGTAACGAGTTCAAGGAGATTGACAACCATGCTCGCGTTGGGTGCAAGTGTGTGCTCTTTATTGTGTAGGCGCTGAAGACGAGCAATTGCATGGTCCTCCTATTGGTTCGATAACCTTGGTTCTCACTGAGGGAAATACTAAACTGTGTTGCATCACCCCCTTGTCTCGAGGGAAAATCCCAATGCAATTTACAAGTGTCAAGAAGGATTTCTAGCGTCGTTGCCAGGGAGTATCACCAAGTTCCTATCAAGTACCCACACACAAATTATCATTCACTTGTTCTAATTTTTATTTGTTGTTATATTTTTCTTCTATGAAAAACAAAACTACAAAATTATTTATCTTTGTTAGTTTACTTGTTTGCTTGTTATACTTGCTAGTTTATTTGTTTTGCTTGTTAGTTTGCTAGTTTCATCACTATGTCTCAAGATAATACCAAGTTGTGTGATATCTTAAATACCAATAATAATTATTTTATTAGTACTCCTATAACACATACCACTAGTGCGGAGTTTTATGATACTAATGTTGCATTGCTAAATCTTGTGATGAAAGAAAAAATTTTGTGAAGTCCTAATGTGGATCCCGTTTTTCATCTCAGCACCTTTGTTGAACTATGTGATATGCGAAAGAAAAGGGATATGGATAATGATGTTGTCAAATTGAAATTATTTCCTTTTTCACTAAGAGACAAATCTAAAGCGTGGTTATCATCTTTACCTCGTAATAGTATTGGAACATGGGATACGTGTAAAGAGGCTTTCATTGCCAAGTATTTTCCTCCCGCTAAGATTATTTATCTTCATAATAATTGTCAATTTAAAAAACATTATCATCTTTGTCCAATATCCCTGGTGAATTGTTTCCTGAAACTTATTACTAAACTTCTTGTTGACCGTTTGTAGAAAGTCATTATATCTTTGTTACATTCGAGTCAATGTGGGTTTATTAAAGGGCAAACAATTAATGACTATCTCGCATGGGCCTTCGAATACATTTTTCAGTGTGATAAATCTAGAAACAAAGTGATCATTCTCAAGTCAGATTTTGTGAAAGCAGTTGATTTGATTGAGCATGATGTCATCCTAATGATGTTGGATAAGTTGGGATTTGATTTGAAATGGAGGCAATGGATAAATTCTATCCTTCTGGTCCTTCTTCCGTTCTCTTAAATGGCACCCCTGGAAAGAGTTTTCATTGCAAACGTGGTGTACGTCAAGGGGACCCTATATCGCCGCTTTTCTTTGCCCTTGATGTGGATCTACTGCAGTGCACAATTAATAATGAGTATGTCGAAGGTAGATTGCAGCTTCCAATTTGTCACACCCTATTTTTACTACCACTTTCTGTGTAATGCAAAAATCTGAGCTTGTTAAAACTTTTTCAAAACTAATGATGTGAGTGCCATGATTGTCATTGTATGCTTGTATGTTTTATCATGTGATGATAAAAACCCCATTTCACAATATTGAGTTGTTTCCAAAAACCCTTTTCTGTTTTCTGATTAAGTTAAAACCCTACTTTGAGTTGCACTACATGCCCTTGATCGCAAGGAGTGTTCTTACCGAAAGTTGGTAATCTGATTTTAGCTTTATTTTATGTCTCCAACACCACAAAATAATTATTTTGTGAATTATTTTCATAATTAAGTTGCATGTCCAGTGGTGATCAACATGGAGGATGACATCAAGTGGTGATCATCATCATGGTTGAGGTGTGCAAGTTCAAGTGAAGCATCTTGAAGAGATCACATGTTTGAAGCTTGTCGTCCATTATGGTGATAATGGCCATTCGAAGATGTGATGAAGAGAGGCTGACCCATGATGGAGTATGGGGGATCAATCTACTAGTCTTCATCGAGATGTCGCAATCAAGAAAGGTGGTACATCTCGAGGAGGACAAGATTTTCATCATGTATCTCAAGTGGACTAAGTGGAAGTCAAAGGTTTGACCTTGATAGGTTTTTCTATTTTACCGAGCTCATGGTAGTAGTTGGGAGACCGATTATAGGACTGATAGTCGTACTATCAAGGGGGGGTCTCAAGTGAGTAGCTTGATAGTATCGTTCATTGAGAGCTCAAACCATTGCATTCTTAGCATCATCATATTTCTTGGTTCTTGTTTGGATTTTCTCTCTGTGAGTTTTGGAGCTTATGGTCTTGATCGTGATTAACTCATGCTCATCGGAAACAGATTTCATATGCATCATCTTTGTGTTTTTAGTGTTGGAGATTTTGCTGGATCACGTTTGGGAAGTTCATCTTCCTTATCCCATTGGAATTTGTTCTCAATTTCTTGTTCTAAATATAAACATCTTGTGTTGGATAGCTCTTGTTATCCTCTATCCAACAGGCTTGAGTTTGCTCAATTTGGAGTCAGTATGCAGTAGTTATAGTTGTTTTAGTATTGGATCATTCTTCTGTTTTGCTTGGGCGGGTTTTCAGCTCTAAGCGGTAGTACTGCTCCCCCAAGCAGTAGTACTTCTCACCCGAGCGGTAGTACCTCTCAAGTGGTACTACCTCTCCCCCAAGCGGTACTACCTCTCCCGAGTTGTACTACCTCTCTCGCAGAACTACACTCATGTTTTTTCTCTCGTTGGGCTATTTTGATTGTGCTAAGCAGTAGTACCACTCACCCGAGCGGTAGTACAAATTGACCATGACTTGTGGGCATAACGGTTGGATTCGGGGGAGCCAATTTATGGGGGCCTTCTGCCCCAATGGTCCCAATCCTTTGAGCTCATGTTTGCCCCCATTGTTTACCTTCTTCAAGCTTGCTATCACTCAATCCCTTCAATGATTCTTGCTAGTTTATGAGGGAAAAAAGAGAGGAGAACTAGATCCACATTTCCACCAATCACTTTCTCTTGTATGTGAGGGGAACCCCTTGGATCGAGATTTTGGATTTCTTTGTGAGCTCCTTGTTCTTCCTCTCATATTCCTCCATAGCTTTTGTTGTTGTGGTGGACTTGACCACTTCGTGTGTTCTTTCCATTGCATTAGTTGCATCGATTTGAGTTGTCCACGGTGATACGTGGAAGTGTAAAGTTGAGAAGCTTATTACTCTTGGGTCCTTGGTACCCTAGAGCTTGTTCCTCTTGGGGTGCTTTGGTGCCCTAGACGGTTGGTGGTGCCTCGAAGCTCAATCATTGTGGTGTAAAGCTTCGGTCAAGCATCGGGGTATCCAGCTAGGTTGTGAAGAATGCCCCAATAACTTATGTAGTAATCATGCCATATTTGCCTACGTTTGCAACACTTTGTATTTAGAACTAACTTGGACTGACGCTCTTTTCATTAAAATTACCATGGTGTTGTTTTTGTGCAGAAAATAAAAGTTCCCAGAATTGCCTGAAACCTTTTATGATATTTTCTGGAGAAAATAAGAAATACTAGAGCGAAGAACCACCGAAGGGGAGCCACCTATGGGCCACAAGCCAACAGGGAGCGCCCATCCCCCTAGGCACGCCATGATGGCTCGTGGGGTCCACATGGCTCCGTTTAGCGTGATTCCAATGCCAAAATTTTCAATATATATACAGAAACCCTCAGAAATAGACACAAAACTTACGTTTCTTTGTCGCAACTCTCTGTATCGACGAAAACCTATCTGGAACCTTTCTAGTGCCCTGTCGGAGGGGGGAAATCATCTCTAGTAGCCATCTTCATCATCCCCGCGGAGGCCAAGACGAGGAGGGAGTAGCTCACTCTCGGGCCTGAGGGTATGTACCAGTAGCTATGTGTTTGATCTCTCTCTCTCTCTCTCTCTCTCTCGTGTTCTTGAGATGCCACGATCTTGATGTATAATGAGCTTTGTTAATATAGTTGGATCATATGGTTTTCTTCCCTTGCCATCTTGTTGTGATGAATTGAATCTTTCCCTTTGAGATCTCGTTATGTTGGATTGCATATTAAATTTGAGAACAGTTGATGTATGTCTTGCATGTGGATACCCATAGTGACAATGGGGTATCCTATGGATTCACTTGATATAGCTTATGGCATCAACTTGTGGATTCTGGTGACCTTGGGGATCTATGCATAGGGGTTGATTGCATGTTTTCATACTATGTTGTCCGATAGAAATGTTGGGGGTACTCTTTGAAGTTCGTTGTGTTGGATCGAATATGTTGAATCTGAAATTGTTTTATGCATGTTGTATAACTAACCCACAGATACTTGAGGTGACATTTGTGTATCTAGGTGACATTAGGGTTGATTGATATGTATCATGGGTGTTATTCAATTACAAACTCTAGGGCTGTTTGTGACACTTATAGGAATAGCTCAAAAGATTGATCACAAAGAATAACTTTGAGGTGGTTCTACTACCTATGCCAATTTGATATTATGTTCTCCGCTACTTTTGAACTTTGGAGTGACTCTTTGTTGCACATTGAGGCATGATCATATGATTCTACTATTTTAGCATTAGCGAAAGTATGAACCCTAGGCATTATTTCCAAGCATTTATACAATGTTTTACTCACTGTTTTCCATTTTCTATGTTGTTGTTTTTATATTTTTAGATTACAAAAACCTATATATACTATCCATACCACACTTGTATCACCATCTCTTCGCCGAACTAGTGCACCTGTACAATTCGTCATTGTATGGGGTATGTTGGGGACACAACAGATTTCTTGTATTTGGTTGCAGGGTCGTTTGGAAGAGATCATATTCATCCTACACCTCCCACGGATTGATAAACCTCAGGTCGTCCACTTGAAGAAAGATTCTTGTTGTCCTACAAAACTCTCCACTTGGAGGCCGAACAACGTCTCAAAGAATAAAGTTGCATAGTAGACATAAGTAAGCCCTAGTGGCTTCTTGGGGAGCAATGTGCCTCCACATCGTTCCAAACGGAGATTAGCATCCGCAAGGGTGTGAACTTCGGTATACATAATCGTCTCCGCATGCCTCGGTTATCTCGTATCCGAGCCCTTTACTTATGCACTTTACTTTGTCATAGCCATATTGTTTCATGTTATATGTCT
This sequence comes from Hordeum vulgare subsp. vulgare, assembly GCF_904849725.1. Taxonomy (NCBI): domain Eukaryota; kingdom Viridiplantae; phylum Streptophyta; class Magnoliopsida; order Poales; family Poaceae; genus Hordeum; species Hordeum vulgare. The sequence goes on along the minus strand of NC_058518.1, from coordinate 237,743,886 downwards.
CGCTATCACTTAGTTGTTTATCTTGCTTATCATAAGTTGTTGGCGCACATAGGTGAGCCTAATTGTTTTAGGTTTTGTGCTTGACTAATTAAACGTAAGTTTTATTCTACATTCGTTCAAGCCTAAACCGTAATTATTTTAAAATGCCTATTCACCCCCCCTCTAGACGGCATCCAAATCCTTTGAGCGTACGATAACACTACTGGAATCAGAGAATTTTCCACTAGCCTCTTATTTGTCGTCTGCTGGCTGATGGTAAATACCCTCTTTGCCATGAGCTACCAAAAACCACACGACAAAGAGAAGACTGATGGCAACGATACTATTTGCCATCAGTGTGTTTTTTGTCGTGTGCGAGCTGGCCGCAAAGAGTCTAATGACAGACGACAAATAACTGACCGCTCTTTGCCGTCTGCCACATGACGACAAAGAACATGTAGGTAGAATGCAAAGAGCACAGGGCGGCCCACCCCACACCCCCCTCTCTCCCCATAATGGTCCCTCTCTTTGTCGTCTGCCTTGTACCTCTTTGCCGTCAGGGGGCACACGACAAAGAGACAAATAGCCCTAACGTCGTCAACCCCCACCCACACCCCCTCTCTCCCCCCATAACGGTGTCTCCCCACCCCCTTCTCTCTCCCTGCAACCCACCGCGCCGCCGGACCTCGCCCTCCCTCCTCCCCGCGACCCGCCGCCGGAGGTCGCCCCCTCCTCCTCCCTGCGACCCCCTCCTCCACCACTGCCCCCTCCTCTCTGTGCCCCCTCCTCCAGCATCGCCTTGGTGCCCTCCTACCCACGCCCCTCCTCGCCGTAGCCCCCTCTCCTCCACCATCGTGCCACCCCTCCTCCACCACTGCCCTCTCCTCCCCGCGGACCCCTTCCTCCAGCAGCACCGGCCAGGCCGCTCACCGCCCCGACTGCCCACTGCTCGTGCAAGGTGAATTTGTTTTCTTTTTTTTTCTAATTAATAGATTTAGTGGTATATATAGTTTAGTTGGTAGGTTAGTTAATTAGTATATTTAGTGGTAGTTTAGTTAGTTGATTTAGTTAAATAGTAGATTTAGTGCTAGGTTTAGTTAATTAGTGCTAGCTAGGTTATTTGTTAATTAGAGGTAGATTTTGTTTTGTTAATTAGTGGTAGATTCTTTTTTAGTTAATTAGTGGTAGATTCCGTTTTTGTTATTTTTTGTTGTTTAGTGCTATATAGGTTTAGCGATAGGTTTAGTGCTAGGTTAAATAGGTAAGGGAAGAAGAATAAGAGGAGGAGGAGGAGAAAAATAAGAAGAAGAAGAAGAAGAAAAAGAGGAGAGAGGAGAAGAATAAAGAAGAGGAAAAAGGAAAAGAAGGAAGAAGAAGAAGAAGAAGAAGAAGAAGAAGAAGAAGAGGAAAAAGGAAAAGAAGGAAGAAGAAGAAGAAGAAGAAGAAGAAAAAGAAGAAGAAGAAGAGGAACAAGTAGAAGAAGAAGAAAAGGAAGAAGAAGAAGAAGAAGAAAAGGAAGAAGAGGAAAAAATAGGATGAAGAAGAAAAAATTGAATCCCTGACACCCCGACACGTGACACGATGCCCCGAAACCCCGACACGACGCCCCGACACGACATCTCGACGACACCACGGCATGATTTTTTTATGAAACCCTAGATGAAATCTATATAGGTCATATATTTGTGTTAGGTCATATATTTTTCTATTTTATTAATGGACTCAAAATATTTGTGTTGATCGGGTGGATTTACATGTGACATTTGTCTCGTCGCTGTGAGGTCTGTTGTGCGGAGACCTCCGTGTGTGTTCTACGAGCTCCGCCCCTGCATTCGTGGGTGAGTACAAATGTCATCTTCTCCTTGCCCCTTCATTTGCTTTGGGTCGGTCTTCGGATGAAACTTGCTAGATAAAGGTAATTAAATTAATATATGAGTATGTGTGACCAGTATGCGTCTCCTGTTCGAAACGGTTATAGTTATAAATATGCATGCATTTACATATATTTATAACCATGATTCTTCCGAATTGTCCAACGTTATCCATGGACACCCCGAGTATGTGTAGATTGGGTTCGTTTTTCCATATGCTTTGTTCCGGATCCGATGCATAATTTCGTCAGTGCCGCCCTGTTGTTCTCCGGAAACACATCCTCTATATTTATTGCGGAGACGTGTATCAGGAGAACAGCGGGGAGGAGCTGCCAAAATTTTGTGTTGGATCCGGAGCAGAGCATGGGAAAACGAACCCAATCTACACATACTCAGGTGGGATTAGGACCTATCTTTACCTATTAGCGTGTGGGTTGCATGGACGTAATAAAACTGGCAAACTTGATTAACTGATGAATATATATGTTGAATTATATATAAATATATATCTTGTGTGTTTAGTAGCTAGGCAAGATGAGTGATCGCGCGTGGATGTACACCGGTCACCCTAGTTAGAAAGAGATGACGAAAGAATGGTTTCTAAAAACCAAGGAGTTTGTGAAAGTTGCATTTGCAAAGGGGCAGGAAACAAATTGGTGCCCTTGTCCTGGATGCGGCAACTATAAAAGAGGATAGTGTCTCTAATGATTAAACACCTACAGAGGAGGGGTTTTAATCCTAATTATATGGTGTGAACATTTCATGGCGAGTCTATACAACGCATCAGAGCAGGGGTGGTTCGTCCTCGCACCGACGAGCATGGTACCGGGATCGAAGACATGGTGCAGGACTTTGATGGTGCTCGGGATTCGAAAGATGAGATGGAGGAATCTGCAAAGACCTTCTATGAAATGTTGGAGTCTTCAAAACGTCCTCTCCACGAGCACACTGAGCTTTGTTAGCTGGATGCCATTGCACAAGTAATGGCTCTTAAGGCTCAGTTCAACTTGGGAAGAGAATGCTACGACGCGATGATGACACTATTTGGACGCTTTCTACCCAAAGGCCATGTAATGCCTGCAAACCTGTACCAGTTAGACAAAATAATTTGTGTACTTAATATGCCCTATGGGAAGATAGATGTCTGTGAGAATGGATGTGCCTTATTTAGAAAGGATTATGCACACTTGGACTATTGTCCCATTTGCAAGTCTTGCAGGTATCTTGTGGTAGAAAACGGTATGGGTGAGAAGAGGCAGACCAAAATTGCAGTTAATGTTCTTCGATATATGCCAATCATACCAAGGCTTCAACGTCTTTTCAAGGTCTAAGAGACAGCGAGACAAATGACATGGCACAAATTGGGCAAAAGAACCGAACTAGATGCAAATGGGAATAAGATGGCGGTACACACATCAGATGGGGAAGCGTGGAAAGAGGTGGATAGATTACATCAGGATAAAGCGGCAGATCCAAGGAATCCTCGAGTCTGCGTCGCCACGGATGGTTTTAATCCCTTCGGCATGACGGCAACCCAATACAGTTGTTGGCATGTATTTGTCATTCCACTCAATCCCCCCCGGACAGATTATGCAAAGAAAGAACATATTTCTGACGTTGATAATTCCAGGGCCCAATTATCCAAGGAAGAATATGAATGTCTACATGCAACCGCTTAAGTATGAATTGCAATAAGATTGGGATAATGGGGTCAAGACATACGATGCCGCTAGAAAAAAAACTTCAAAATGCATGTGTGGTACATGTACTTGGTGCATGACTGGCGGGCGTTGGCACTATTCTCTGGATGATGTGTGCATGGAAGGTTCCCGTGCCCCATATGCATGGCATCTCTTTAGTTTCACTGGTTGCAGGCGGGTAGGAAGTATTCTTGCTTTGACTTGCATAGACAGTTCCTGGATCCTCACCATCAGTTCAGAAAAGACAAGAAGAACTTTACCAAAGGTAAAGTTGTCAAAAACATGGCACCACCTGCGTTGACAGGCCAACAGATCCTGGATAAGTTAAACGCCCTCGAGCCCGATCCAAAGCGTCTAGGGTATTTCAAGGGGTATAATTCAAAACACGTCTGGACTCACAAGCCATGCTTGTGGGATCTTCCTTACATCAAAGACCTCCTTCTTCCACACAATATTGACATGATGCACACTGAAAAGAATATCGGAGAGGCTATTTTTGGTACATTGTTCGGCATAGATGGGAAGACAAAGGATAATAATAAGGCTAGAGTCAATCAAGAGACATTATGTCATAGACCGTTACAAAACATGCGAGAAGGCAAAGGAAAGCAGAAGTGGTTGAAGCCAAAGGCCTGGTTCAATCTTGGAAGGCTAGCTATGAGGGAAATTATCTTGTGAGTCAAAATGCACTTGATGTTCCCCGATGGGTATGCAACAAATCTAAAGAGGAGAGGGATTCTTGAAAAATTAAAAATATTTGGTCTCAAGAGTCATGATTGGCACATATGGCTTGAGCGGGTAATTTCGGTGATGTTACATGGCTTTATTCCTGAGGATGAATGGCTAGTACTAGCGGAGCTGAGCTATTTCTTCTGTGTTCTTTGTGCGAAAGAATTGTCGCCTGGCGTGGTAGATGACATGGAGGAGTTTGCACCGGAGTTGCTGTGCAAGTTAGAGAAGATCTTTCCGCCGGGCTTCTTTAATCCAATGCATCATTTGATTTTACATCTACGGAACCGAGGCAAGATTGGGTGGGCCCATGCAAAATTGTTGGTGCTATGCAACTAAGAGGATGCAGAAGACGCTTCGGGATAAATGTAAAAAGAAGCGTAGAATTGAAGCATCGATGGCTGAGCCATTCATTACCGAGGAGGCAAACTAACAGGCAAACTTTATGCAACTAACAGGCAACTAACAGGCAAACTTTATGACTGCACACTACCATGCCAAAAATCATCATTTGCATAATCCAAAGCCTTGGTACAATGATGCAGACCCTAAAAAGGTGGATTCAACCTAAGCCTATTCAAAGGGAAGCTCGCACCAGTCGGTGCTTCGAAACCAATAATATTGGATGTCGAAGAATGGTGGAACATTTCCTTGTATATCTTCTGTTAGTGGAAGGATTCGTCCACGGATAGTGAGGACGGCGTGCAGGTGGATGGGGCCACCGTGTACAAGCGTGGTAGTACACGTCTCCCAGTTGTGTCGGCTACCCGCGAGCAGAGGCCGGTGATTAAGCCTGAAGGGAGAGGTAAGTACATTTACTCTTTTTTTAGCTTTTGCCTTAAATTTTCGTCAAATATCTAATGCGTTGACCTTATCATACAGCAGGGTATGGAAACACCCTATTGGAGTCCGCAAGCCGAACACCGTCCTTGGTGTGCTTTGCCGGACAAATTTCCCGGGGTTTGTCACGTTGCGTGGTGAGGGTCAGGTTCCTACACTAGGATTTACCTGGGACACTACGAGGCTGCGGAGGCCCCGCCGGAGGAGATTATAGATGGTATCTTGTGCCACACGAGGGCCGAGATGGAGATCAACAGCTTTTGGGTAAATTATCCTTTTACACAATCTAAAATTAACAATATAGCTAATTATTGTACTAATCGGTGTTGTATTGTTTGATTGCAGACCTTCTATAGGTGTGAGGAGGGATATGAGGAGGCGGCGGCCAAGGTTCTCGAGGTGGAGTGTAGGCGGTTACTACAGAACTTACGCCACGAGGCTCGGACGCATGCTATTTGAGTCTACTACGCCACGCGTCGTATTAAGAAGCAGAAGAAGTAGTGCCGCAAAAAGTATCTAAAGAAGGAGCAGTACATGAAGATAATTACCTATTCTTAAGGCCTTGTACATAGTTTTCTTGCTTTGATTCATAGGCGTAGCGCTCAAAATTCTTTTTAATAACTTATAGGTTCCTCGGAGATGGTGTGCAGATAAGATGGATTGTTGGGAGGCGTTGGTGGATGAGTGGTGCACACGCAACTGGCGACTCGTCCACGACAACGCGATGGATCGGCATAGCCAAATGGTTGGTGTGCCACACCATCAAGGCAGCGCCAACTTACTTCAGTTTGGACGAAACTGGGTATGTGGTTCGCTTCATGATTCATCCAATTCATTCTTCATGCTAGCTTGAGCCCCTTACTAATACTTTGTTCCTCTCTTTTAGGCGCATCACAATAAGACGGAGATGCCAGAGTTGTACGACCTTTATGGCATGGCCCATACTGCCTCCTAAAAGAAGCCGAAGGCATTCTCCGAGTCTGACCTGGATGATCCAAAGAACTTCACCAACATCTCATCCCACCACGAGCTCGTGAAATACAGTGACGTGGGGAAGGCATGGAAAGGGGAGGACTTTAACCCAAGCCAGGAACCTTTGGATCCAGAGTTGGTGATGATATCTGGTGGCAGGAGGCCCCATGGCTTGATATCCATTGGATATGGGATAATACGTTGTCCACTCACTCTCCCGGAGATCAAGGCGTGCCAGTAGAGCTCCTGTCCTGAGGTAACACATCGTCCATGGCCAGTCGATCTTGCCATCGAGGTTAGTTGTACGGACTCAGGAAACTTTTATCCATTTCATTGTGTGTGTGGCCATCGATCATTACTGTGGTAACGAGGAATGGTGTTGTAGGTTCCTCTTCAGAAAGAGAGAGCGGCAAACTAGGCTGCTCTTGAGAAAGAGAGATCGGCAAACTAGGTTGCTCTTGAGAAAGAGAGAGTGGCAATCCATGTTGCTCTTGAGGAGAGGAACCGGACCACGGCTCGGTTGATTGAGGAGGAGAGGGCCCGGAATTAGGCGGGTCACCTGGCCATGTGCGAACTTTTTGTGGTAAGTTTCTTTTTCACATTAGCCAAATCAGGTGTGTAATGTCTGTTTCATTACTAAATAATACGACCGACTCTTCAAAACCAAATGTGCAGTCTATGTGTGAGAAGACCGGTCAAGCTACTCCGTCGATGCCCGTATTCTCTACGATTGGCACGGTGAGTTTCACTTCAATGGTTATTATAAACTAGTATTAACAATTGAGTGTCGTCATGCTAACTGAGACATTGCAAAATATCTTTTCTCCAGAATAACTCCTGAGCGGCATCGCACGACCCTTCTCGAGAGCAACTGTCTCCAAACGAAGCCGCCGCAAGCAACCCTGGTGCTTCTCCTCCTTGATGACCATGACGGTAAGTTTTCTCTAGTTCATTTATGGCATAATTAGCTAGCTTAGCTCCAAGAAGACATACTTAGCTAATTTAGCTCCAAAATGACATAATTAGACCATTTAGCTCCAAAATGACATATGATGTCTACGCACGCTTCTATTCTTGTAGACTATGTTGGGCCTCCAAGCGCAGAGGTTTGCAGGACAGCAGCAATTTCCCTCAAGTGGAAGACCTAAGGTTTATCGAACTCAGGGAAGTAGAGGTTGACGATGGTATCTCTCAAGCAACCCTGTAATTAAGATATAAGAAGTCTCTTGTGTCCCCAACACACCTAATACAATTGTCAGTTGTATAGGTGCACTAGTTCGGCGAAGAGATGTTAAAAGGCAAGTGATATGGATGGTAAAAAAAAGGTATTGTAAATCTGAAATAAAAATGGCAGCAAGCAAACATGAAACAAAAATGAAAGTAAACAGTGTTCAATGGTGGAAAACAAGGCCTAGGGTGCATGCTTTCACTAGTGGTAACTCCCAACAACATTAACATAATCTAATCACATGATATTTCCACTAAAACATGCAATGGAGACATACTTGGAGGTCATTCCTTTGTGATCAAGAGAGAACGAGAATTATGTAGGGCTACAAAAGCACACCTCAGAGTTCCTAGTTCTCATCTATGGATTTCACAATCTCACCGCGGCCATCCAAAGAGGGTACCACAATCACCACAACATATCTCAAGGAAAGTCAAAGACAAGCACGAAGAGACTCTCGATCTTCAATCAATTCACAAAAGAGGAGATCACTCATGAAAATATTCTTCTAATCCATGTCCAATAGACCGCTATCACCATGGTCTCGGGGATTATACTAGATAAGATCAAGTAAGTACATCAATCCAATACATAGAAGAAGGGGAAACATCATGGGATCACCCTAGATTAACATAGCCTATGATCACAATCAAGATCACATCATGGGAGAGAGAGATGACCACATAGCTACACGTAGAAGACCTCAACCCCGAGGGAGACTACTCACACATGGCCATGATGAGCAAGAGGTTGATGGAGAGGTGCAGCCGGGAGAGGAGACGGCGGCAAACAACGGCCACGGCGACGGCCACGGAGGCGGCGGCCCTTGGCCCCCCTTCTTCCTTGGAGATATGGTGCTAGTATGGAGGTGGTTCTCCACCCCAAGGCGCCTGTCTGGGAGGATGAAATATCATAGTTATTGGTGGCTCTCCAGAAATCTGGTTTTTCCTCTCCTTATATGAGTCAGGACGATCATCCTTGGCCCTCCAATGGATGCCCCTTTGATCCAAGGGCTCTTGGACACCTCTAGAACCTTCCCAGGAACCCCTCTCCACCCTAATGAGGTCCCCAAGCGTGGCTTGGCCAAATCCATCTAATATGGTAAGAGTTGGACTCAATCACGTCACCGATTCCCGTAATCCTATAATCAAATATTTGTTCTCTAGTAAAACGGGCTTTCCTGAAGCGTTTGAACTCCAAATGGGCCGAATTTTATGTCTCGAATTATCAGCATAAAATTCTCCACAACGTTCGCATCTATTAGTTTTTTCCATTTGACATCATCTTCGAGTCGGAAACACACGATCTCTAAAATCTGTAGGAGGCAGATTTTAGGAAAGTCAGAGTCCCACTCCAACAAGGTTTCCTCTTCTATTTTGGATAGTTCCTACACATCAAAGTGTAAAAGAAGAACATTGTGCACTTTTGCAACTATTAATAGGTTAGTCCAAATAATCATAAACTTAATATAAAAACAATTATCAAAAGCATAAAAGTAGCACGAAACCATCAAAAACTATAGATACGTTTTGGACGTATCAACATACTTAGCTAATTTAGCTCCAAAAAGACATACTTAGCTAATTTAGCTCCAAAATGACATAATTAGCCCATTTAACTACAAAAAGACATACTTAGCTAATTTAGCTCCAAGAAGAAGTGGAGAGGAGAAGAAATAGGAAAAATGAAAAGAAGAAAGAAGAAGAAGAAGAGAAGAAGAAGGAGAGAAGAAGGAGAAGGATGAGAAGAAGGAGAAGGAGTCCTACTTCTTCTCTTCTTCTTCTCTTAGTCTTTCCTTCTTCTTCTTCACCTCCTATTTCGTCTCCTCTTTCATCTTCTCCTTAGCTTATTTTCCCCAACAATGACATAATTAGCCAATTTAGCTCCAAAGTGACATAATTAGCTAGTTTAGCTCCAAAAAGACATACTTAGCTAATTTAGCTCAAAATGACATAATTAACCCATTTAGCTCCAAAATGACATGCTTAGCTAGTTTAGCTGTAAAAAGGCATACTTAGCTAATTTAGCTCCAAAATGACATAATTAGCCCATTTAGCTCCAAAAAGACATACTTAGCTAATTTAGCTCCAACAAGAGGAGCAGAGGAAAAGAAATAGGAAAAATGAAATGAAGGAAGAAGAAGAAGAGAAGAAGAAGGAGAAGAAGAAGGAGGAGGAGGAGAAGAAGGAGAAGGAGTCCTCCTTCTGTTCTTCTTTTCTTATTCTTCTTCTCCTCCTCTTTCTTCTCCTCTTTCATCTTCTCCTTAGCTTATTTTCCCCAACAATGACATAATTTGCCCATTTAGCTCCAAAATGACATAATTAGCTAGTTTAGCTCCAAAAACACATACTTAGCTAATTTAGCTCCAAAATGACATAATTAGCCCATTTAACTCCAAAATGACATACTTAGCTAGTTTAGCTCCAAAAAGGCATACTTAGCTAATTAGCTCCAAAGTGACATAATTAGCCCATTTAGCTCCAAAAAGACATACTTAGCTAATTTAGCTCCAAGAAGAGGAGAAGAGGAGAAGAAATAGGAAAAATGAAAAGAAGGAAGAAGAAGAAGAAAAGAAGCTTGAAATGGCTCAAAATGGCATAAGAACCTTGGTTAGCTCATGAATATTATATACTTAGCTTGTTTTCCTCTAAAATGACATAATTAGTTTAGTTAGGTCAAAAATGTCATAAGAACCTTTGTTACCTCATAAATGTCAGATAGTTAGCTTATTTCCATCCAAATTGACATAATTAGCTTAGTTAGGTCAAAAATGTTATAATAACCTTGGTTCTCTCAAAAAGGTCATATACTTAGCTTATTTTCCTCCACAATGACATAATAAGCTCAAAAATGTCATATGTTGTTGTTGTTCTTCTTCTGACTTTCTTATTCCCATTTTGCAGATTAGATGTACAACATGCATGGAAGCTGGCATTGATGGAGTGCTTTAGTTCTAGTTTTCATTTGAGTTGATGAACAATGTGGAACTATATGTATATCTATATATGGATGAACAATATATGTGGAACTATATGTATATGTATATATGGATGAAACTTTGTATATGTTGGTTCTTTCGATATATGGGATGTAAATTGATGAACAAATGGCATTGATGAACTTTGTATGTATATCATATATGTGTTGTGACCTATATATCATATACGTCCTATGAATTATATATATATGTGTTGTGAAATACCATAAAATAAACAAAACTGTGACAATATGGGCTCTTTGCCGTCTGCGAGCTGATGGCAAAGGCCTTTGCCATGAGGCAACACACAGCAAAGGTGCCACATGGCACCCAGCTCTGCAACCTGGGGCAGCAGCAGCTGACCCATATAGGCTCTTTGACGTCTGTTACCTGCACTGGTAGAATATGAGCAGCCGGCTGGGCAAACTGAGGGCTGGCCCATATAGGCTCTTTGCGTCTGCGGCCCTGCATGGCAGACGGCGCAAAGCCTAGGCTCTTTGTCATCTGCGGCCCTGCGTTGCAGACGACACAAAGCCTAAGGGAGGCAAACCGCAAAGATGACGAGTGAGGCAGACGACATAGAGCCTCCGTTAGCCCCTAACGGAGGAGTTGCCTGTGGCTGCCGTCTAAAGATCTTTGTCCTCTTCTTTGTAGCATAGGCTGGCGTCAAAGGCCTTTGCCGTCCGCTTAAGGAAGGCGGACGACAAAGAAGGTACTTTGTCATCAAAATTTGTCGTAGGAACTTTGCCGATAGGAGGCAGATAGCAAAGACCTTTGCCGTTGATGGAACACCTCTTTGCCGTCTGTTATGGTAGACGGCAAAGTGTCTGATTACTATAGTGTCAGAAACTTGAGCAAGAAGTTTCTACACCTAGAAAATTACATGATGAATGGGAACCTACTATTAAAATAAATCTTAAAGAATATGAATGTAATGCTTTTGTGTAACCTTGGTGCTAGTGTTTCAACTATGCCTAAATATCTTTGTGATGTGCTTAGTCTCAGCGATATACCGGTGTCGTATCTGCCATGTCGCATCCTTTACGGCTAGCCCATGTCATCGTAGGGCGCCGCGTCGTCTCCCTACCCCCGGGTGTGTGATACGTCTCCATCATATCTACTTTTCCAAACTCTTTTGCCCTTGTTTTGGACTCTAATTTGCATGATTTGAATGGAACTAACCCAGACTAATGTTGTTTTCAGCACAATTGCCATGGTGTTGTTTTTGCGCACATATAAAAGTTCTCGGAATGACCTGGAAATCTACGGAGAATTTTTGTGGAATATATATAAAATACTGGCGCAAGAATCAACAGGAGGGGTGGAGCTGTGAGCCCACAAGCCCACCAGGCCCCCCCTGGCCGCGCCTGGCAGGCTTGTGGGGCCCACGTTGCTCCACCGCCTCCAATCTCAGCTCTATTTAGTCCCTTTCATCCAGAAAAAAATCAGAGAGAAGAGTTCATCGCGTTTTACGATACGGAGGCGCCGCCACCTGCTGTTCTTCATCTGGAGGGCAGATCTGGAGTCCGTTCTAGGCTCCGGAGAGGGGAGATCGTCGCCATCGTCATAACCAACTTTCCTTCATCGCCAATTCCATGATGATCTTCACCGTTTGTGAGTAATCTCATCGTAGGCTAGCTGGACGGTGATGGGTTGGATGAGATCTATCATGTAATCAAGTTAGTTTTGACGGGGATTGATCCCTAGTATCAACTATGTTCTAAGATTGATGTTGCTACTACTTTGCCATGCTAAATGCTTGTCACTAGGGCCCGAGTGCCATGATTTCATATCTGAACCTATTATGTTGTCACCAATATATGTGTGTTCTTGATCCTATCTTGCAAGTTGTAGTCACCTACTATGTGTTATGGCCTGGCAACCCCGGAGTGTCAATAGCCGGAACCATTCCCGGAGATGACCATAGTATGAGGAGTTCATGTATTCACTAAGTGTTAATGTGTTGGTCCGGTTCTCTGTTGAAAGGAGAACCTTAATATCCCGTAGTTTCCATTAGGACCCCGCTTCCACGGGAGGGATGGACAATAGATGTCATGCAAGTTCTTTTCCCTAAGCATGTATGACTACATACGGAATACATGCCTACATTACATTGACAAACTGGAGCTAGTTACATATCTCTCCGTGTTATAACTGTTGCATGATGAATACCATCCGGCATAATCATCTATCACCGATCCAATGCCTACGTGTTTTTCCTACTGGTCCTTGCTACGTTACTTTGCCGCTACTGCTGTCGAATTCGAAAATTCTCCGTTTCCTTATGCGATTCAAATTTTTTTGTCAAGGAGACTTGATCAACCTCATTGACAGATTTCTTTCGATGACCATGGGATAAATGAATCGAGGAGTCACAAACCTCTGTTCCAAGCTTTCACCTTCGGTTGCTTAGAAGAAAAATGATAGATTTAGTTCAGTTGTGCCTGTTTTCTGTTTTTGCGTCCTTTAGAAAAGTACCCCGAAAATAAAAGTTCTTCAAACACGGAGAAAATCAAGTATGATTTTTTCTGGAATTTTAAAAAAATACTGAGATGGAGAGCTAGTCAGGGGCTGCACCAGTGGGCCAGAAGCCGTGGAGGCGCGGGCACCCCCCTGGCCGCGCCTACCAGGCTTGTGGGGCCCACGTGCGCCCCCTCCACTCATTCTAGCTCCCATTTGCTTCTCCTACCTCCAGAAAAAATCATTTCGCAGCTCAAACCCGTGTTGTTGCTCTTCTTGCTGGGATTTTCGATCTCCTTGTGCAAAGCACCATTCACCATGCTGTTTTGGGAAAATTGCTCCTTGGTAAGTAACTCCTCCATTGGTCCAATTAGTTTTTGCTCTAGTGCCTTATACGTCGCGTATTTTTTCTGCCTTGGTGAGCCTGTTCTTGAGCTTTGCATGCTAATTTTAGCTGGTCCCAAGTAGTTTTGATGCGTGATATGGCCTCTAGGCACTTGTGGGAGTAGTTGCTACGAGTTCAGTTGAGCCTTGTGCACCTTTCCTTTGAGTCACTAAAAATTTCAGAAAAGGAAGATGTTCAAGAGAAACTATCATGATGGTTCCTCAAGCAAGAGAGCTCCCTGTCTCGCTATTCAGGAGCCCGATCCTTACCAACCAAGGAATGCACAGGTACAACCATGTGAATGGCCTTCTGATGAATTTATGATTGAGGCAGGTTTCAAAGACGATTTTGATACACTTGTTCACAATGTCGGACTCGAAGAATTCATCTCCGATAAATGTGAACAGTATGTTACTCTCACTACCTCTTTTGTTTGTAGATTCAAATTTTCAGTTGGCCGTGACACATATGTACTGTTTGATCTCTATGACAAATCGTATACCATGGATTTACAGGATTTCAATAGAATTTGCAAGATACATGTTTGGGGTAGTCTCAATGATCCTCCTAAATCTTCGGTTAGAGATTTTTTCTCTGGTATAACTGTCGGAGAAACTAGAGATATTACGCAGGCTACCATGGGGAGCATTCATTTTCCTGCCTTGCATTACTTTGCCCTCTTCATAGGTAGATGCATTAACGGCAAGATCGAGCATTTTCACCTCTGCGCACCCGACCTTAGTATTCTCAAGATCGCAGTAACGGGTGATAGAAGTTTTAACATGGGAGCTACAATAGCAAGGAGGCTGAATAATAATGCTAACGAAGGGGATTTCTTTGGTGGGATCTATGCCACTAGCATAGTAAATTTTCTTGGAGTACCCATCCGTGAAGGAGAACCCCCGCTCCATACAGCTTTCCTTGATCGCGCCGCTTTGACATGCTATCAGTTCCTTGAGAGGGATGATGAATCCCTCCTATATTGGTTAATATTTAACTGACAGTGTGTTTTCCATATTACCCTTCCTACTCCTGCCTTCTTTGACTTTCAGGTAAAACGGAGATATTACATAACCACAGGAGAGGCCGAGGAGTATGAGAGGGAGGCAAAGGTTGCTCGCCTCCGTGAGGCAGCTATTCAGGCGGTAGCTGCAGCGCTCCCTTACAACCCCCATTATGATTTTGGGTATCACTCGGACCATCCACGGGAGTAGACCAACTTAGGCCAAAAGCCTAAGCTTGGGGGAGTACGTGTTTCTCACCGACTTTATATTCATGCTTAAGCTTTCACTTTGTTAGTCGGTGTTCACACTTTGCCACTGTATCATCCATGCTAGTTTATTTTATTTTTCTCATTTTCTTTTCGTGTGTTTGTCTAGTTTGAGAAAAAACCAAAAAGATTTTCTTGTTCTTCTTTTGCTTGTTGGGAGCTTTCCCGTGTAAATAGTTTTCTTTTTCTTTGGGTCAAGGTAGAAGACCATGGTTACAATGTTTAGTGGCTCTCGCATGCATATATGTTTATCTGTCAAAGAGCCATATTACTTTGTCTTCTCCTTTGTGTTTGCCTGCAGATTCCAGCTTAGTCCAATGCACGAGCACTCTTATTATTGTTCACATCATTCGGTCATGCAAGTGAAAGGCAATAATGACGATATATGATGAAGTGACTGAGCCTGGAAAAGCTGGTATGAACTCGATCTATTTTGTTTTTGTAAATATGACTAGATCATCGTTCCTGATTGAGCTTTGTTGTGAGAGATACATGTTTGCAACGAGAACTTAGAGATCATAGTTTCTGATGCCATGCTTAATTAGCTAGGTGCTTATAATGGTTTGTCTTGGATGCTGATACGTCTCCAACGTATCTATAATTTTTGATGGTTTCATTCTATTATCTTGTCAAACTTTGGATGTTTTGCATGCCTTTTTTTGGAACTAACTTATTAACTCAGTGCCAAGTGCCAGTTCATGTTTTTTCCATGTTTTTGACCCCTTTCATAGGAGATTTTGAAATGAAGTCCAAACGGAAGAAAATCCCCGAAAATATTTTTTCTGCAACAGAAGAAGATCGGGGAGCATGGGAGCCGAGGTAGGGGAGCCCGAGGGGCCCCACAAGCCCCCACCCCGCGGCTAGGGGGAGGCCGCACCATATAGGCTTGTGGGCCCCCTGAGCGTCCCCTGACCTAGGGGTTACGCCTATAAATTCCCTAAAAATCACAAAAATATCACGAGATCATCGCAATCACTTGTCCGCCGCCGCAAGCTGCTGTCTCCGCAAGATCCCATCTTGGGCACGTTATGGTGCCCTGCCGGAGGGGGGATTCGGACACGGAGGGCTTCTTCATCAACACCATGACCTCTCCGATGATGCGTGAGTAGTTCACCATAGACCTATGGGTCCATAGCTAGTAACTAGATTGCTTCTTCTCTCTCTTGGATCTTCAATACAAAGTTCTCCATGATCTTCATGGAGATCTATCCGATGTAATCTTGTTTTGCGGTGTATTTGTCGAGATCCGATGAATTGTGGATTTACGATCAGATTATCTATGAATCTTATTTGAGTTTCTTCTAATCTCTCTTATGCATGATTTCATATCCTTGTAATTCTCTTCGAGTTGTGGGTTTTGTTTGGCCAACTAGATCTATGATTCTTGCAATGGGAGAAGTGCTTGGTTTTGGGTTCATATCGTGTGGTGACCTCACCCAGTGACAAAAGGGTAGTGAGGCATGCATCGTGTTGTTGCCATCAAGGGTAAAAAGATGGGGTTTTCATCATTGGTTTGAGATTATTCCTCTACATCATGTCATCTTGCTTAAGGTGTTACTCTGTTCGTCATGAACTCAATATACTAGATGCATGCTGGATAGCGGGCGCTGTGTGGAGTAATAGTAGTAGATGCAGAAAGTATCGGTCTACTTATCTCGTACGTGATGCCTATATGTATGATCATTTCCTTAGATATCGTCATGACTTTGCGTGGTTCTATCAATTGCTCGATAGTAATTTGTTTACCCACCGTGATATTTGATATTTTGAGAGAAGCCTCTAGTGAACGCTATGGCCCCCAGGGTCTACTCCACACCATATTTTTAGCCTTACACTTTTTACTTCGTTGCACTTTCTGCCGTCAGATCTCACTTTGCAAACAATCTTGAAGGGATTGACAACCCCTTTGAAGCATTGGGTGCAAGCTTGTTTGTGTTTGCGCAGGTACTTTGGACTTGACGAGGCCCTCCTTCTGGATCGATACCTTGGTTCTCAAATTGAGGGAAATACTTACTGCTCTTGTGATGCATCACCCTTTCCTCTTCAAGGGAAAAACCGACGCAAACCAGAGAAGTAACAAGAAGAATTCATAAGCGCCAGGGAAGGACTTTTGTTGCCGCAGCAGAACAATTTCTGGCGCTGTTGCCGAGGAGGAAGATCAAGTCAAGAACTCATCCAAGTAGGTGTCGCAACCTCATCTCTTGAATTTACTTTGTTTGCCAGTTGCCTCTCGTTTTCCTCTTCCCCACTTCACCAATTTGCCGTATTCGTTTGCCTTTTTCGTTCGCCCTTTCGTTGCCCTTTTTCTGGCCTGCTCTTTGTTTGCTCGTGTGCTTGCTTGCTTGCTGAAGTCACCATGAATGAAAACACCAAACTTTGTGACTTCTCAAATACTAATAATAATGATTTTATTAGTACTCTGATTGCTCTCGCCACTAGTGCCGAGTCATACGAAATCAATGTCGCTTTGCTGAATCTTGTTATGAAAGAGCAATTCTCTGGCCCTCCTAGTGAAGATGCCGCATCCCATCTCAATACCTTCATTGAGCTTTGCGATATGCAAAACAAAAAGATGTGGATAATGACGTGATTAAATTGAAGCGTTTTCCTTTCTCGTTGCGAGATCGCGCAAAAACTTGGTTTTCTTCTTTGCCCAAAAATAGTATCGATTCTTGGGATAAGTGCAAAGATGCTTATATTTCCAAGTACTTTCCGCCGGCTAAGATCATCTCTCTCCGTAATGATATCATGAATTTCAAGCAACTTGATCATGAACATTTTGCACAAGCTTGGGAGAGAATGAAATTAATGATTAGAAATTGTCCCGCTCATGGCTTGAGACTTTGGATGATTATTCAAATCTTTTACGCTGGCTTGAATTTCGCTTCTAGACATATCTTGGACTCCGCCTCAGGTGGAACGTTCATGGAAATCACATTAGGAGAAGCCACAAAGCTCTTAGACAACATCATGACGAACTACTCTCACTGGCACACTGAAAGGTCACCTACTAGTAAGAAGGTTCACACTATAGAGGAAATTAACTCGTTGAGTGCTAAGATGGACGAGTTAATGAATTTGGTTGCTAGTAGAAGTGCTCCTTTGGATCCTAATGATATTCCTTTGTCCTCTTTGATTGAGAGTAGTAACGCTAGCTTGGATGTTAATTTTGTTGGTAGGAATAACTTTGGCAACAACAATGCTTTTAGAGGAAACTATGTTCGTAGGCCCTTTCCTAGTAACTCCTCTAATAACTTTGGCAACTCCTACAACAATTCTCATGGAAATTACAATAGATTACCATCTGATCTAGAGAGTAATGTCAAAGAGTTCATCAACTCCCAAAAGATTTTCAATGCATCCATAGAGGAAAACCTACTCAAAATTGACGATTTAGCTAAGAGCGTTGATAGAATTTCTAGTGATGTTGATGCCTTGAAAGTTAGATGTGCTCCTCCCAAAACCAACATGGATGAAACTTTGAAATCTATGCGTGTTTCCATGATTGAGAGCCAAGAAAGAACCGCCAAAATTCGTGCTAGACAAGAATGGCTTAAAAAGGCGTGTTCTCGTGATGAGAATCACGAAGATCTTAAAGTGCTCGGTGTGACTCCCATTGAATCTTTGTTTTCTTGTGTCAAACCTAATGATTATGGGGCTGGATATGAATCCACTTTGGTTGAAAAGTGCCCCAATGATTCAGAGTCCATCTATCTTGATACTAAAAGAATTGAAAGTGGAGTAGAAGATGTTAAAACTTTGAGTAGTAATGAAATTACTACCATGGATTTCAAGGAATTCAATTATGATAGTTCCTCCTTGATTGAATGCATTTCTTTGATGCAATCCATGTTAAACTCTCCACACGCTTACAGCCAAAACAAGGCCTTTACCGATCATATCGTCGAAGATATGATAAAATCTCTTGAAGCGAAACTTGAATTGGAAGTCTCCATCCCTACAAAACTTCATGATGAGTGGGAACCTACCATGAAAATAAAAATCAAAAACTATGAGTGCAATGCTTTGTGTGATTTGGGTGCTAGTGTTTCTGTGATTCCAAAGTCTTTATGTGATGTTCTGGGTTTTAATGAGATTGAAGAGTATTCTCTTAATTTGCATCTTGCTGATTCTAGTGTCAAGAAACCCATGGGAAGGATCAATGATGTTCTTATTGTTGAAAATAGTAAATATATACCCGTGGATTTCATTCTGCTTGACATTGATTGCAATCCTACTTGCCCTATTATTCTTGGTAGACCTTTCATAAGGACTATCGGTGCTATCATCGATATGAAGGAAGGGAATATTAGATTTCAATTTCCTTTAAGGAAGGGCATGGAACACTTTCCTAGAAAGAAAATAAGATTGCCTTATGAATCCATGATGAGGGCCACTTATGGTTTGAGCACCAAAGACGACGATACGTGATTCTATCGCTTCGATGCCTAGCTAAGGGCGTTAAACAATAGCGCTTGTTTGGAGGCAACCCAATGAATTTATCTTTTTCTTTATGTTTTTTTGCGTCCACACCATCACAATTCTGTTGTGATTGTGTTTTTTGTGTTTCTTTTTGTGTTTGAGCCAAGCAAAGCCTTTATGACTAGTCTTGGTAATGGATGTTTGATCCTGCTGGAAAAAGATAGAAACTTTTTGCTCACGAGATGATTTTTCCTTTTTATTCATAAAGAGGTTTTGAGTTGATTCTTTTTGCTGCTCATTGATATGCGTTTTTCCCAGGCCGTCGTAATTTTTCAGATTTTTTGAGGTACCAAAAGTATACAAAGTATACAGATTGCTACTAACTGGTCTGTTTTTTACAGATTCTGTTTTTGTTGAGTTGGTTGCTTGTTTTGATGAAACTATTGTTAGTATCAGGGGGTACTAGCCATGGAAATGTGAGAACACAGTATCCCATCATCAATATAGATGGAATTAAAGTTTGCTATAGTACCAAAAGAAGTGTTAGTTTGTTTTCTTGTGCTAATGTTATCACGAGTTTCTGTTTAAGTTTTGTGTTGTGAAGTTTACAAATTTTTGGTGATGTTCTCATGGACAAAGAGATAAGGAGTGGAAAGAGCTCAAGCTTGGGTATGCCCAAGTCAACCCAAGCCAGATTCAAGGACACCAAAAAGCCTAAGCTTGGGGATGCCCCGGGAAGGCATCCCCTCTTTCGTCTTCAATCCATCGGTAACATTACTTGGAGCTATATTTTTATTCACCACATGATATGTGTTTTGCTTGGAGCGTCTTGTATCGTAGGAGTCTTTTCCTTTTTTGTGTCACAATCATCCTTGCTGCACACCTTCTTAAGAGAGATATACATGCACTCATCGTGATTTTTGCTAGAATGCTCATAGTGCTTCACTTATATCTTTTGAGCTAGATAGTTTTGCTCTTGTGCTTCACTTATATCTTTTAGAGCACGTTGGTGCGTGATTTGGTAGTTGGCTTATGCTATGAAAGTAGTCCCAAAAGTGATAGATACCCAAAGAGGATGCAAAAACCTCCATCTTCATGTGCATTGAGTAGAAAGAGAAGTTTTGATTCCTCTCAAATAGTTTTGAGACATGGATTAGGTAATATTAAGAGTTATGTTAGTAGGGTGTTGTGAATCTAGAAATACTTGTGTTGAAGTTAGTGATTCCCGTAGCATGCACGTATGGTGAACCTCTATGTTAGGAAGTCGGAGAATAATTGATCTATTGATTTTCATCCTTTGTGTTGAGGTCGGGGTCGCGCAATGGTTTACACCTACCAACCCTTCCCCTCAGAGTATGCGTTTAGCACTTTGTTTCAATTACTAATAAAAACTTTCGCAATATGTATGTGAGTTATTCATGACTAATGTGAGCCCATGGTATAGATGCACTTTCACCTTTCACCATTGCTAGCCTCTCTAGTGCCGCGCAATTCTCGCCGGTGCACAAACCCACCAAATTCCTTCCTCAAAACAACCACCATAGCTACCTACTATGGCATTTTCAACGCCGTTCCGAGATATATTGCCATGCAACTCCCACCGTTCCATCTCATGACTTGTGCCGTCACTCTCATATTGCCATTGCATGATCATAAGATAGCTAGTGAGATGTTTCAACGGCATACGCCATGCTAGATCTTTGCACATCCCGGTACACTGCCGGAGGCATTTCCTATGGAGTCATCATCATTGTGATCTTTGAGCTGTGAGTAAATAAAAGTGTGATGATTATCAGTATTAGAGCATTGTCCCATGTGAGGAATAAAAAAGAGCCCAAAGAGCCCAAAAACAAAAAAAACAAAAAAGAAAAGAAAAGAAAAAAGAGAGGCCTAAGAGCCCAAATGAAAAAAAGAGAGAAGGGACAATGCTACTATATTTTTCCACACTTGTGCTTCATGATAGCACTGTGTTCTTCATGACTGAGAGCTTCTTGCTTTGTCACTACCATATGCTAGTGGGAATCTTCATTATATAACTTGGCTTGTATATTCCAATGATGGGCTTCCTCAAAATTGCCCTAGGTCTTCGTGAGCGAGCAAGTTGTGTGCACACCCACTAGTTTTCCTTTTGAGCTTTCACATACTTATAACTCTCGTGCATCCTTTGTATGGCAATCCCTACTCATTCACATTGATATCTATTAATGGGCATCTCCATAGCCTATTGATATGCCGAGTCAATGTGACCATCTCCTCCTTTTTGTCTCACAACCACCACCACACTCTATTCCACCTATAGTGCTATATCCATGGCTCGCGCTCATGTATTGCGTGATAGTTATACAAAGTTTGAGAAAGTAAGAGTGTGAAAACAATTACTTGGCCAATACCGGGGATGTGCATGATTTACATTAGTTGTGTGAGGATGATGGAGCATAGCCAGACTATATGATTTTGTAGGGATAACTTTCTTTGGCCTTGTTATTTTAAAAGTTCATGATTACTTTGCTAGTTTGCTTGAAGTATTACTGCTTTCATGTCAACAGAAAACTATTATTTTGAATCTTACGGATCTGAACATTCATGCCACGTGAAAGAAGATGCGAAGAACAACTATGCTAGGTAGCACTCCACATCAAAAATGCATTCTTTATCACTTCCCTACTCGAGGACGAGCAGGATTTAAGCTTGGGGATGCTTGATACGTCTCCAACGTATCTATAATTTTTGATGGTTTCATGCTATTATCTTGTCAAACTTTGGATGTTTTGCATGCCTTATATATATATTTTTTGGAACTAACTTATTAACTCAGTGCCAAGTGCAAGTTCCTATTTTTTCCATGTTTTTGACCCCTTTCAGAGGAGATTTTGAAACAAAGTCCAAATGGAAGAAAATCCCCGAAAAGATTTTTTCTGGAACGGAAGAAGATCAGGGAGCTTGGGAGCCAAGGCAGGGGAGCCCCAGGGGCCCTACAAGCCCCCACCCCATGGCCACGGGGAGGCCGCGCCATCCAGGCTTGTGGGCCCCCTGAGTGTCCCCTGACCTAGGGGTTGCGCCTATAAATTCCCTAAAAATCCCAAAAAAATCAGGAGATCATCGCAATCACTTTTCTGCCGACGCAAGCTTCTTTCTCCGCAAGATCCCATCTGGGGCACGTACTGGTGCCCTGCCGGAGGGGGGATTCGGACACGGAGTGCTTCTTCATCAACACCATGACCTCTCCGATGATGCGTGAGTAGTTCACCATATACCTACGGGTCCATAGCTAGTAACTAGATGGCTTCTTCTCTCTCTTGGATCTTCAATACAAAGTTCTCCATGATCTTCATGGAGGTCAATCCGATGTAATCTTCTTTTGTGGTGTGTTTGTCGAGATCCGATGAATTGCGGATTTATGATCAGATTATCTATGAATCTTATTTGAGTTTCTTATGATCTCTCTTATGCATGATTTCATATCCTTGTAATTCTCTTTGAGTTGTGGGTTTTGTTTGGCCAACTAGATCTATGATTCTTGCAATGGGAGAAGTGCTTGGTTTTGGGTTCATACCGTGTGGTGACCTCACCCAATGAGAGAAGGGGTAGCGAGGCACGCATCCTGTTGTTGCCATCAAGGGTAAAAAGATGGGGTTTTCATCATTGGTTTGAGATTATCCCTCTACATCATGTCATCTTGCTTAAGGCGTTACTCTGTTCGTCATGAACTCAATACACTAGATGCATGCTGGATAGCGGTCGATGTGTGGAGTAATAGTAGTAGATGCAGAAAGTATCGGTCTACTTGTCTCGGACGTGATGCCTATATGTATGATCTTTGCCTTAGATATCGTCATGACTTTGCGCGGTTCTATCAATTGCTCGACAGTAATTTGTTTACCCACCATGATATTTGCTATTTTGAGAGAAGCCTCTAGTGAACACTGGGGCCTCGAGGGTCTAGTCCACACCATATTTTCAGCCTTACACTTTTTACTTCGTTGCACTTTCTGCCGTCACATCTCAATTTGCAAAAAATCTTGAAGGGATTGACAACCCCTTTGAAGCGTTGGGTGCAAGCTTGTTTGTGTTTGCGCAAGTACTTTGGACTTGACGAGGCCCTCCTTCTGGATCGATACCTTGGTTCTCAAACTGAGGGAAATACTTACTGCTCCTGTGTTGCATCACCCTTTCCTCTTCAAGGGAAAAACCGATGCAAACCAGAGAAGTAACAAGAAGAATTCCTAAGCGCCAAGGAAGGACTTTTGTTGCCGCAGCAGATGCCAACATGAATCTTGAGATGACTATGATGTAGTATGATAGGATGGTATCCTCCTTTGAATGATTTAAGTGGCTTGACTTGGCGCATGTTTACGCATGTAGTTGAAACAAAATCAACATAGCCTCTATGATATTCATGTTCATGGTGATTTATGTCCTACTCATGCTTGCACTCAATGTTAGTTAATCTCAATGCATTTTGATGACCGTTGTCGCTCTCTAGTTGGTCGCTTCCTAGTCTTTTGCTAGCCTTCACTTGTACTAAGCGGGAATACTGCTTGAGCATCCACTCCCATAAACCCAACGTTGTTCCATATGAGTCCACCATACCTACCTATATACGGTATGTACCTGCCGTTCCAAGTAAATTTGCATGTGCCACTCTCTAAATCTTCAAGAAATAATCTGTTTTGCATGCCTGAACCGCTCATGTGGTGACAAGGGGCGATCAGTATCTTCCATGCTAGGCGTGTTATCCTTGATATGTGTTTATTCACTATCACTCACGAGAAAGGGGCCGGTAATTGGAATGCCCAGTTTCATGCTCAAATCGAAAAGATAATTGCAAACAAAACTCCCCCTGGATTGATGTTGGTATGGACGGCACCCGAGTATTCGGCTAGTCGTGGAGTGTGATTGATCGGTGGTGGCGGAGTCAAACCTTTACTTTTCTGTTTGGGAACCGCCTATAGCATGTGTAGCATGGAAGACGGTGCAAACTCTTGGTCATTGCGTTGACAATGAAAGCATGCCACCCAAAATTATTATCTCTGTTTTCAACGCTTGAGCTCTGGCACCTCTGCAAATCAATGCTTCCCTCTGCGAAGGGCCTGTCTATTTATGTTCCTGTTGAGTCATCCTCTTCTTATAAAAGCACCAATTAGAGAGCACCTCTATCATCTTTATGCTTTGCTTTTAACTGTGATTGACTATGACTGTGACTAGATCTTCTTTGCCATGAATTACAATGTTTAGTCAGCCCTTGGTCTTTGAAGGTGCTCTGCATTTATGTTTAGCGGTCTCAGAAAGAGCTAGTGAGATACCATATGTTCGTACTTCTTCATGATTGTTTTGATTGAAGTGTTGACGTTTGAAACTTATTATTATTGCTCGCTAGTTGATTATGCCAATGATATGAGTTTACCGTGAGACCTAGATGTCATTTGCTTGTGTGGTTAGCTTTTGATCTTGCTGAAATTCTGGTTATGAGTTAGACATAGTTGCAATAACAAGATCAAACAGAGTTCGTAAAAGTTTTTCTTTTGTCTCTTTCAGTTTGTCAACTGAATTGCTTGAGGACAAGCAAGGTTTTAAGCTTGGGGGAGTTGATACGTCTCCATCGTATCTACTTTTCCTAACTCTTTTGCCCTTGTTTTGGACTCAAATTTGCATGATTTGAATGGAACTAACCCGGACTAACGTTTTTTTCAGCAGAATTGCCATGGTGTTGTTTTTCCGCAGAAATAAAATTTTTAGGAATGACCTGGAAATTTACAGAGAATTTTTGTGGAATATATAAAAATACTAGCACAAGAATCAACCGGAGGGGTGGAGCTGTGAGCCCACAAGCCCACCAGGCGCCCCCACTGGCCGCACTTGGTAGGCTTGTGGGGCCCACGTTGGTCCACCGCCTCCAATCTCAGCTCTATTTAGTCCCTTTCGTCCGGAAAAAAATCAGAGAGAAGAGTTCATTACGTTTTACGATACGGAGGTGCCGCCACCTTCTGTTCTTCATCTGGAGGGCAGATCTGGAGTCCGTTCTGGGCTCCGGAGAGGGGAGATCGTCGCCATCGTCATCACCAACCTTCCTTCATCGCCAATTCCATGATGCTCTTCACCGTTCATGAGTAATGTCATCATAGGCTTGCTGGATTGTGATGGGTTGGATGAGATCTATCATGTAATTGAGTCAGCTTTGACGGGGATTGATCCCTAGTATCCACTATGTTTTGAGATTGATGTAGCTACTACTTTGCCATGCTTAATGCTTGTCACTAGGGCCCGAGTGCCATGATTTCAGATCTGAATCTATTATGTTGTCGCCAATATATGTGTGTTCTTGATCCTATCTTGCAAGTTGTAATCACCTAATATGTGTTATGACCCGGCAACCCCAGAGTGACAATAGCCGGAACCATTCCCGGAGATGACCATAGTATGAGGACTTCATGTATTCACTAAGTGTTATGCGTTGGTCCGGCTTTCTATTAAAAGGTGAACCTTAATTTCCCGTAGTTTCCATTAGGACCCCGCTGCCACGGGAGGGATGGACAATGGATGTCATGCAAGTTCTTTTCCCTAAGCACGTATGACTACATACAAAATACATGCCTACATTACATTGACGATCTGGAGCTAGTTACATATCTCTCCGTGTTATAGTTGTTGCATGATGAATACCATCCGGCATAATCATCCATCACCGATCCAATGCCTACAAGTTTTTCCTACTGGTCCTTGCTATGTTACTTTGCCGCTACTGCTGTCACTGCTGCTACTGTTACTGCTACTGCTGTCACTATTGCTACTGGTTACTGTTGCTACTTTTGCTATCATACTACCTTGCTACTGATACTTTGCTGTAGATACTAAATCTTTCTGGTGTGGTTGAATTGACAACTCAACTTCTAATACTTGATAATATTCTTTGGCTTCCCCTTGTGTCGAATCAATAAATTTGGGTTGAATACTCTACCCTCGAAAACTGTTGTGATCCCCTATATTTGTGGGTTATCAGTGTGTCCCATGAGGCAGTCACCCAAGCAAGACAGCCTTCGCCACTCTGTGATGTATCCGCCAGCACCTTGTCGTCTCCCTGTTTGGCAAGTAAAAATGAGCACTGATATGTATGACCCATTTGTTAGGTTGGATATTGAAAATATATATATATATCGGTACATCACATCACAAGATAATATATACGTGGCGGGACGTGGTCACCTCACGCACACACGTGATAGCCGTGTCTAGTCATGCGGTGACCATGAGAGATGCATCCATCGGCGCGAAGGCCACGCCGAGGGTCACGTCTAGCGGTAGAGTGACCTTGTCCAACATCATGGTGTCCGAGATGGCGGAGGCGGTGCATCACTCGACGAAATCAACGACGCCTGCGAACTCCATGATGGCCACGGGCGATGAAACGACGAGGCGCTTGTCATCGTGGATGTGGCAGAGGAAGAAAGAGATGAGGCCCGATATCTCACTGTCAGCGAATGCTCTATGCGATCTTAGTACAAACTATCTTTATTTATCGATGATAGTGAAACTATTTATACCATT
Organism: Hordeum vulgare subsp. vulgare; assembly: GCF_904849725.1. Classification (NCBI taxonomy): domain Eukaryota; kingdom Viridiplantae; phylum Streptophyta; class Magnoliopsida; order Poales; family Poaceae; genus Hordeum; species Hordeum vulgare. The sequence continues at coordinate 237,717,511 of NC_058518.1, read as the reverse complement.
ATAAGGGACACAAGAGGGACGTGGAGTATTTGAGCTCGAACTCAAATGCACCCTCATGAAGAGTAAAAAAATAAAAAACATATCAAAAAATCGGAATTTTTCTTGTGATGAACTTTGAAAAAAGTTCAAAGTGCTTTCAAACTTTTATTATGAGATCACATTCGAGTAAGGCGTGATAAAAAACAACAACGATGCTCTGAAAATGCTACTTTTGAAAGCATTTTGTGTAAGTGCATCTAGTGCCCCTTAGTGATTTTGGTGGGTTGAAGACTTATAGGTTAAGAGACTAACATGTTTGTGAGTGTACACAGGTGTCGGTGCACTAAAGACTAGGGTCCCTAGTGCCACAGACTTGTGCACAGGCGCAAAGAGCCCCTGACGGCAGGGCGTGGCAGAGTCTAGACAAGATGCACCCCCAAGATTACCAAGGCCCCGGCAAGCTTGCCTTTCCAGGAAGATATCCAAGGTCACGCCCATTTTAGTGGGCGTGATGAACTCACCAGGCACGAGGCCTCGGCAAACCTCCTTTGCCGGGAAGACAACTGAAGCCCCCCCAGCAAGCTTCCTTGTCGGGACGATGACCCAAGGCCCCGGCAAGCATCCTTGCCGGGATGACGGGCTAGGCACTGGAGGGCGACTGCCCTTGCCACAGTGCCACCGCCCCCAGGATCCAGCGCATTCCGCATGCGCCAGCGCGGCATCCAGCTGTCGAAGCACCTGGACACATGTCTTCACCAACACTCTGCTGACAAGGACAAGATGTGCATTTAATGCACCTGACAGTGGTAGATAAATAAGCACCGCTCTAGGTTCACTGTAACATCTCGTGAACCTACCATCGAGCACTGTAGGTGACCCATTTGCCTATAAAAGGATGCCCTTGTCTCATTCACAAGGGGTTAGACTCTTGGGAGGTTGGCCAACAAGAAGGTTGTCATCACTGTAACGAATAACAAAACGCTTAAATACGATCAGACAAGCAGGACGTAGGGTTTTACGTGTAAGCAGCCTGAACCTGGGTAAAAAGGCTTGCCTGGTGTTGATCGTTAGATCTGCTCTTGACGTTGTCTTTCCTCGCGCTACGATCACAAGGGTATCACGTCGATCCCCATAGGTGTCGACCTAGCAATGCTGACATCTTCGGCGCGCCAGGTAGGGGCGGGGGAGAGACGCGTGAATCGGAGCAAACTCAGCACCGGCTCCATCGAAGTTTGGGCGTTATGCTGCGTTCCCCCAAAAACGGGGTACCGCGGCGGGCGCCCTGTTCTGCTATGGCTTCCCAAGACCTGCGCGAGTGCGTTGCTACGCGCGCGCGCGGAGCAGGGAGGCGGAGGTTCCAAGAGCAGCGTCGCCAGGCCAATGCGTCGCTCGGGGGCTGATACATCTCCAACGTATCTATAATTTTTGATGGTTCCATGCTATTATTTTGTCAACTTCGGATGTTTTATATGCTTGAATATGCTATTTTATATATTTTTTGGGACTAAACTATTAACTCAGCGCCAAGTGCGAGTTTCTATTTTTTCCAAGTTTTTGACCTTTTTCACACGGAGTCCAAATGGAATAAAACTTTCGCGATGATTTTTTTGGACCAAAAGAGACCCCCGAAGCTTTGGAACAAGGCCAGAAGAGCCACGAGGGAGTCACAAGCTCAGGAGCCCCCCCCCCCCCCCCCCCCCGCCCAGGCCGCACCTACCAGGCTTTTGACCTCCTCGTGGGCCCAACCGATGTAATTTCACCGCCATAAATTCCTACAAATTCAGAAACCCCCAAAAAGAAACCTAGATCGGGAGTTCCGCCGCCGCAAGCCTCTGTAGCCACCAAAAACCAATCTGAAGCCCGTTCCGGCACCCTACCGGAGGGGGAATCCATCTCCGGTGGCCATCTTCATCATCCCGGCGATCTCCAAGACGAGGAGGGAGTATTTCACCCTCGGGGCTGAGGGTATGTACCAGTAGCTATGTGTTTGATCTCTCTCTCTCTCTCTCGTGTTCTTGAGATGTCTTGATCTCGATGTACCGCGGGCTTTGCTACTATAGTTGGATCTTATGATGTTCTTTCCCCTCTCCCTTCTTGTAATGAATTGAGTTTTCCCTTTGGAGTTACATTATCGAATTGAGTCTTTAAGAACACTTGATGTATGTCTTGCACGTGTCTATCTGTGGTGACAATGGGATATTCATGTGAGTACTTGATGTATGTTTTGGTGACCAACTTGTGGGTTTCGTGACATCGAGAACCTATGCATATGGGTTGGCACACGTTTTGACTCTCCGCTAGAAACTTTGGGGCACTCTTTGAAGTTCTGTGTGTGGGTTGAATAGATGATTCTGAGATTGTGTGATGCATATCGTATAATCATGCCCATAGATACTTGAGGTGACAATGAAGTATCTAGGTGACATTAGGGTCTTGGTTGATATGTGTCTTAAGGTGTTATTCTAGTACGAACTCTATGATGGATCGAACAGAAAGAATACCTTCGTGTTATTTTACTATGGACTCTTGAATAGATCAATCAGAAAGAATAACTTTGTGGTGGTTTCGTACCTGACAATAATCTCTTCGTTTGTTCTCCGCTATTAGTTACTTTGGAGTGACTCTTTGTTGCACGTTGAGGGATAGTCATATGATCCAATTATGTTATCATTGTTTAGAGAACTTCACTAATGAAAGTATGAACCCTAGGCCTTGTTTCCACGCATTGCAATACCGTTCGTGCTCGCTTTTACTATTAATTACCTTGCTGTTTTTTGTAATTTCAGATTACAAAAACCTATATCTACCATCCATATTGCACTTGTATCACCATCTCTTCGCCGAACTAGTGCACCTATACAACTTACCATTGTATTGGGTGTGTTGGGAACACAAGAGACTCTTTGTTATTTGGTCACAGGGTTGCTTGAGAGAGACCATCTTCATCCTACGCCTCCCGCGGATTGATAAACCTTAGGTCACCCACTAGACGGAAAATTGCTACTATCCTACAAACCTCTGCACTTGGAGGCCCAACAACGTCTACAAGGAGAAGGTTGCTTAGTAGACATCAAGGGCCAATGTGCAGCTGTCGAGGGCGCGCCTGGGCTCTTCATAGAGGCCCCGGCACATACTCTGGCGGACGCACCTCCGCAGAGAGATGCATAGTCGTTGAGGATGCGCCACACGGCCTGGAAGCCCCGGTGCGCGCTCCAGTGCGAGTGTTGCGCCCCCTGAGAGTGTCGCATCGTCGCCCAAAGACGCACTTGGGGGCTCCGCAAGCACGGCCTAGCAAGAGAGAAGCAAAAGGGTTGCACCCTGGCTGGCTCCTTCTCCAAGCGGCGGTCATGGACCGTCGGCAAGAAGTCCTTGCCGGAGAAAAGACCGCCAGGAGCGGTGATTTCCTGCTTGCCGAGGGTTCCGACGCCCCAACAAAAGACTCAAACGCAATGCAACCACGGCGTGAGGAGATAGGTTAGCCCAAGATTCAGATATGAAGTAGATAGATTCTCTGTTCTTTCACTTTGGAAGTTTCCAACCTTTGTGTGTGGAGTTTGCGCGTACTGTGACCTTCCCAAAGTTCGGCGCACCTTGTCTCTGTTTCAAACTCGTTCAAATGACCTGAATGGCCATAGAGCGCCTTCAAACAGTTACGAACCTGATCAACAGAGCAAGCGGCTACGTAGCACCCAGTTTCGTCTCAAGTTGCGCTTGGCGATTTCCATGGTTGCACCGAACGTGGCAAGGAGCCTTGCCGGTGGTCGTTGTCAAGCTCCCAGGTTATGCAAAATGAATCATACAAAGAATGGAATCGAAAAAGGGAAAAATAGTCTTTTTCATTCATATGAATGGATACATTTGGCTTCACTTACAAAAGCGTGGTTATCCTAACCTAAAGACCCTGTCTGTTGACGAAGACTGACACGCGCGGAGGAGTGAAGTTCAAGAAGACAAAAATGCGGGCCATCCCCCGACGCAACCCAGGTTGGTCCCTCCTGGACCAGCATTGCGCAGTCGAGAACTACGCCGGAGGACAGGGCAGCAGAAGAAGGTGAAGGGGCCAGGTCCAATGCTCGCGTCGCCTCGAAGAAAAGGCGTCAATGCAGGCCTCGGCAGAGAGGGGAGAACCATGAGCAGGCGTCGACGGCAAGGCCAGCGGTCAGTTGGAGTGTAACAGCCCAGATGCTTTCTTTCCTATTTTGTAAGCCTTTCCTCTTGTGGCAACATTGTTGAACCTATGTTATGGAAGTGATGAGGTGATTGTCATTTCATCTGTTTGTCATTTCATGTGCATCATATCATTTTTTGTGTTAGTCTTGATCTGGTCTACCTTGGTGTTGTGAATTAACATAGCTAGTGATGTTCTTGTGGAGTGTGGTGTGGGTGCAACTATGACCTAAAAACCTTAGTTGCACCATAGCCCAAAACCCCCTCTCCTTTATATATTTTGAGATATAATCAAGTTGCTGTTTTGGGGTTTTAAAAATGCTCATCTTCTTTGCAAATTCTTTCACATAATTGTGGATGTCGAACATCACTCATTTAAAATTATTTCCCTTTTTGTTTTAATTTAAACGGGGGCTTATTTAATAAAAAGACAATTATTTTACTTTGCTCTAAAATGCCTCCTCTATTTTTTATAAATAGGAGGAGCATTTCAGAGACTCATATTTATTTTTGTTCCTTTTCTTTCCAAAAGCTGTTTTGAAAAATAGAAAAACCTGCTTTATTATAGAGAGAGGGGGATGCAGATGAGTGGGCTATGTCCCATTGCTTCTCTGGCGCTGGTAGCCCATGCCCCTTTCCTTTCTTCCTCCTCACGCCGTTTCTCTTCTTTCTTCTTTCCGTCAGACAAAGAGGTGCGAGAGCGCGTGAGAGAGAGCGCCAAGTTGACGCCGTGAAGATCACGGACATCGACGCCTATTTAGCCTCGTCAGTCATGCCCCTCCTCCTAGGGTTCCGCAACTCCCTCCTCGCTGCCGCCACTTTTCCTTCTTCCCCTGTTCTTCTTTGTAGATAGATCTAAGAGATAGAGGGGTGAGTTTCAGAGAGACACCAGGAGGCGCCTCACCATCGTTGACATCGTCCTCGTCAACGCCGACGCCTCCCACTCAGGAAAGGATGTCCGCGATGCCCCCGGAGATGCCCTCGTCCCATTCCCGTCACTGGTAAGGCCGGAGCACGTCCACAACGACGGCCCCGACCTCGTCTTCGGCGAGCTCCCGAAGCCCCGAAGCCGTGCAGCAGCGCTATCTTCTTCCTCTTCCCCGCGCCGATTTTCTTTGTCGAGGTGCTCCAGGGTGAGCGTCTCATCCCCCTCTTCCTTCCCCCGTGCGTAGAAGGGCTCCTCTGTGCGAGGGTGTCGCCGCCGTCATGGTTGGCCATGGAAGGAGACCAAGCTCCGTAGAGCCGCTGTGGTAGTCCACCTCCCACCACGTTAGTAATGGGAATGGAACCCCCTTGGTTCCCGTGTTCCCCGCCAGTAACTTCTAGCCGCCGTTGCCGCCTCCTAGCTCGCTGGGGTTAGCTCCCCCTTCTCTGCAATCTGGCCTGGAGGTAGAAGAAGGCCCGTGGCCTTGGCATATGAGGAGCAGAACCTCATTTGGTTCAGTCTCCCCCCGCGCTAGCCCACTGGCGCCAGCCCCGCGCCTCCACTAGGAGGGCGTGGGATTGATCCCCCCTGGCGCCCCTTTTTCTTTGATTTCCTAGTGTTATTTTCCACTACAGTGGAGATTGATGGCAGTGTCATCTGGTGTGCTTCCTCAGGTTGATCGGCAACCGAGTGACAGCCCAGTGGTAGCGAGTGGTGGATGCTAGCAGGAGGTGGCGGGTTCGACCCCCCCTTCTTGCACCTTTTCTTTTAGTTTGTTTTTCCATGTGTATGTGTAGGTGTGCATGTGTGTGTGGCTGTAGCAGAGGTAGATTAGTGTGTGTGTGTGGCAGTGGGACCAGAGGACCCACATGTCATGCTAAGAGAGAGCCACTGCCAAGTAGACCCTCTCACCATGTTTATTTTTCCTAAGTGTCGCACTTTATGATTTCATGCCCTCTTTAGAGCTTCATATTAGGTGGAGCTGTGATCCATTGATGTTGATTCCTTGATGGAATGGTACTGAGTTAACCCCTCTACAAGTTGGGACAAGTATGTTGCTCTTAGGACTTTGCATGTGCTTGTTACACCTTGTCAAAGTGGGCAATTTGATTGAAAATGACAGGTTTGTGAAAACCTGTGAATTTCACTAAGTCTAGGAATCTGGAGTAATTTTCTTCCCCTGTTGTGTTGTTCATATCTGCTCATCTGTTGGGGATTAACCCAAGCAATAAATTAATGTTTGGTTGCTGTTCTGTTTGTCTAGCTCCTTGTAAAATTTTGTGCCCAGAGACATCCTATAGATATCATTTTGGAGGCTGCCAAAATTCTTCAGATCATAAGCAGTTGGTGAAAATCTGTAATTTTCACTAAGTCCCAATCTGTGACATTTTTGTCCAAGTTAGAGGTTGTATATCTGCTGATGTGTGAGCCCTTTGCTTTAGCTACTTGTTAGAGGTTGTAATGCAGTTGAATGGCTTCAGTTGCATGTCTTGTTTGAATTATTTAGAGGGTTGTAGTTGCTGTAGATCTTGTAGTCAAAGTGCTATGTTGTTGTTAAAAATAGATTGTGTATCTAGATGGTTTTTGAGCTTGTGTGAGCTATAGTTTATGGTGTGGTGGGTTATCAAGCACCATTCCACTTGTATTTTGATGCTTGATCACTTGACATCCTGGTTACACCAGTGCATGCCCATTTAATTGAGTTTGTGGCTGTTTTGAACTCGTAGACCTTCGTAACTTGTTTTGTAGTTTCTAGTTGTTCCGAGACTCCGTTCACAATGTTCTTCATATGTTTTTGCATCGTTTTCTCGTGATGCATATAATTATGCAATGTTCAAGAATGTCAAGATAAATTAACATGAGGTGCTGTCCAGGATATAAACAACTCAACTAATGCATGTGAAAGTGACTAGAATAGTGGTGCATGCTTTCTTCTTCACACATGCATCATACTGGTTGATGCATTATGTTTTGCTGGTGTTTATTTGTTGTTATCTTGTCTTTGGGTAGCATCAGTAATGGAGAGTGAGTACGTGGATTCTGGAGAGTTCGTGCAGGAAGAACAAGAGCAGTTCCAGGCTGAAGAAATCACACGCAAGATGACCGTGACCTTGACACTGTTTCTAGCTTTGTTATGCTTAGAGTTACGTTTCCTTCATTACATGCCCGCTGCGTACCACATGATACGAATGCCATCAAACTTTGCCATGAAACCTCAAACACCTCCCTTCCTAGCAAATATTGTTTGGCTAAGTAGGCTTGCTCAACCCCTAGTTGATAGCGTTGGTAGTTGCAGGTGCTAGCTGGTCCATGTGATAACATGGGCATTTTGATATCATTATGTTTAATTAATGCACCTATATACTTGGTAAATAAAGGAAAGCCTAGCCTTTTGTCGGGTGATTTGTTCCGTTGTTGTCGCCTTGGTTTCGATTACCGGTGTTTTATTCCATAATTGAGCGCTCCTAACACGTTCGGGGTTGTTATGGGGACCCCCTTGATAATTCATTTTAGATTAAAGCTTTTCCAGCCAAGTCCAACTCTAGTGTTAACTTGCTAACAACTTAATAAAGCATAGGGAATAGCTATCCCGAGGAATTAATCAACAACCCGGGCCAGTGATCCTCATGAGTATTGGTCCAACCTGAGCGATGTCCGGTGCCCCCTTGTCACCCAGGGTTTAGCCAACAAAGCAGGTGTCGGTCATAAACCAAAGTGGCAGTTCCGCACAAGGACAGGCATACATGACCCAACAAAGCAGGTGTCGGTCATCAACGAACGTAGACGAGTCGTAGCAAGCTACAAGGACTCCATTACGTCGCGTGACATTTCCCCAAAGGGGATAGACACAGCAGCTAAGAAAGACACATGCCGGTCAACCAATGTGTCCGGAGCAGTAGCGAACTACCAAGGCTCGTTGGATCACAAAGGGGCATTTCCTTGTAAGGAGTGCTACTAAGGTTCACGACTAGGTATTCGAACGCCATACATATCAAGTAAGACACACGTACGCATGGCATACCGATATGTATAGATACATCGATGGCATCACAACATAACCATAACCATACAAGCTTTATTTAAGAGGCTCGGAAGAGCCACACACATAATATTACACATTAAGGGTCTCACGACCCATAATAGCACTCATCAATACAAGCCAGCGGAAGAGTTATAAACTGTCTGGGTACAGACAGGGCAACTAGTAGGCATATAGCCTGACTATACTACAGAGCCGACGTAGGGCCAGATCGTAGCTGGGACACCAGCTACTTGTCGTCGTCGATGTCTACGAAGAAACCTCCATTTGGTTCATTGGCAACCTCTGCAACATTTATTAAGCAAACATGAGTATGAAGGTACATAGCAGGACTTTAGGAGAACTAACTACTCATGCAAGGTATCAAAAGGTATTGTGGGGTTTCAGGCAGAAAGCCAGCATTTGACTCGTGGCTAGACAACTTGCATTTTTAAATAATTTTGACAACTTGATTTCTCGCACACGAGTCCACTAACACCACAACAACACACTATCGTGGAATCATTCCGTCTCCGTACGGAAATGCCGTCCACGACACTCACGCTTATCTTGACAATTTTATGAGTAGCCATTGAAGTTATCTATGAACAACATATGTCTCCAAGTAGTCCATATCCGCGGACGCGGCTATTCGAATAGATCATAACCCTGCAGGGGTGTACTTCGTCACACACGCTCCCGCCACTTATCGCCATGTGCACGTCATGCACCTCGGCAACCTTCAAGCGGAAGCCCAGCGAGGGAGTCGGCCACGACCGTTAACCACACTAGTACCTAGTCCAGGTTTATCGCCTATCTGAGAGTAACCCGTACGGAAGTCCGGCCGAGGTTTCCGCCACGGCCTCAAACGATGTGCGCAGGGTTCCCAAGCCCACCATCCGGGTGCCACTTGGTACACCGTGCCACTGCCTACCGCATCACGGTCCACCTCTCAGGTCAGCACCATGCACGGCCTCCAGCATTACTATAAACACCAGAAACTACTTGCAACTCCTGGACCGAGTACTAAGCGATTAATAGGCCGAGCGGGGTCATATTTCAGGGCCCAGCATGTGGTAGTATCTAGTCTTGGATTACATACACGGAACTCAGTTCCTAAGGACGGTTCCAATGAAACAACCCGCCATGTACTCCTACACAGCCTTTCAGCGGTACCTTTACCAAATCAAGTTCAACACACGACCTTTGCTCACCGAACACATTCCACATTTCTGTTCATCTCCCAGATGACAGACCATACACAACTCTAAGCATAGGATGCATAGCAGGATAAGGCACATCATAGCTCAAGCAACTACCAGGTATGCTAGGTTGCAAGGTTCGGCTATTTACTGTGACAAGGTTAAGTCATGCAAAGGAAGTGGGTCCAACTATCGTGGCAAAAGTAGTTGAAGCATTTGATCCTAATGCAATAAATAGGTGCAGGAGCAAGAACATAGGTGTTATCGAGATGATCAAAAGGGTTGCTTGCCTTGTTGCTCAGAGGAGGAACGATATCCGTCAGACGGATATTCGGTGGAATCCGGGGGTGCGGAGCCTACCGAAATGAATGGCAACATTCAATAACAAACATATGCAATCAAAATGATGCATGAGCATGGCATGAGAATGCAAGTGATAGGTTATTATAATCAAGATGTTTTAGGTTTAGAGTTGATTTGAATCACATTCGAATAGCAATTCAAACGGGTATTCTCGGATACCGGTTCAATTGATTCGACCTGATGCTCAGATCAACCTAATGTTAACATGCATGAAATGTCATGTTATGGTACTGATTTATATCTAGGGCACTGTGTGATCATTGTATTTATAATGAAATTTGGATATTTTTGCAAATTCCATTTATAAAGTGATTAAAGAATTGAATTATTCCTAATTTCACAAATTAGGGTCCTGTAACTTTTTCAAACATAGTTGAACATAGCATAATCAGAATCCTTGAATTTTTCTGATACTTTTTCATATATAATTTATTTTCATTGGAGTTACAGATTAATTTCTATGATTTTTGCAATTTTTAGCAATTTCCTAAATTATTTTTATACTGGAAATTCCATTTATTGCATCAGGCTGACATCAGCAGGTCAGCCGACCTGTGCAGGTCAAACCTGACAGGGGGGGCCCCACTGGTCAGCCTCTCTGGGACTAATCCCGCGCTGACCAGCCCCTAATTCGGGTTTGAACAGGCGTGGGGCCCTCTGTCACCGACTGAGGGGTGGGCGATTACGCCCTAATGGTCGGCCACGTCGACGGCCACCGGAGGGTGGTCGCCGGCGACCAGACCTGCGGCTGAGGGCTCGCCGGAGGCGACCTAGACGGCGCTGCACAGCACCAAAACGCACGCGGTTTGCAGCTACAGCATGCTCGCGAAGTGGCCGATCTGGCAAGAGCATCTGGGGAGGCTAGGGTCGCCGGAAGAGGCGTCGGCGACGAGCCGGAGCGGCGGCCGAAGCTCGGGCGTCGTCGGGGGCTTTGAATCAGAGGGATCCACGCTCAGTTCTTAGTTGCTACGGCATCTACGCGTCGTCCTGGAGCTGCTGGTGCTCTCGGGAGGACGAGCTGGACATCGGAGGGCTACCGGCGACGAGCGGCAGCGGCGGTCCTCGTCGGGCTCCGGTGAAACTAGGGCTAGAGGAGGGAATCGAGGGGGAAAACTTAGGGAAAACGACCGCATGCTCACAGGAATGCAGAGCAGAGCTCGGACGGCTCGGGGAAGGCCTGGGGGCGACGAATCGACGGGAGAGGTCCGGCGGCCGGGGGAGGAAGACGACGGCGTTGCGGGCGTTGCAGGGCTCGAGGAAGCTTCGGCTTCTGCAGAGATTACTAGGGCGACGAGGCGGAGCTAATGGTGTGCTCTGGGAGGGGTTCCTATGGCCAGGGGCACGGCCAGCTCGAGCTCGAGCTCGGCTCTAATGGCGGCAGCAGGGAGAAGGAGGAGATCCGGGAGGAGGGGAAGAACCGAGGCGGGGAATGGATAGGGGAAGCTCTGGGGAGCTTATCCCCGTCGTCGCCAGCGCGAACCGGCGGCCAGGCAGGCACGCAGGTGCGTGGCTGCGCCGGAGGAGGCGGCGGCCACCTCCTGCTGCGTACTGGCGCGAGGGAGGGGACGAGCGGGGAGATGGGCCGGGCCGGCTTAGGCGACAGGTAACTCTTTTCCTTTTTCTTCTGTTTTTTTGTTTTTCTGTTTTTCTATTTATTGCTTAGCTAATTATTTCAGCTCCAAAACAAAAAGTAAAAACTATTTTAGGCCTCCTGAAATATTTGTTATAATATCCCCACTCATTTCCAAGACTTTCAACATTTTTGGAAAATTATAGTTTCTGATTTCAAATTTTAATTTTGAAACCAGTGGCTTTTGCATTTATTTAAAATGCTTAAAGTGTCAAGAAAATAGTTTTCTCCAATGCTCTTTTACTTTCATGATTTATCATAAAGTTTGAACATTTCTTGAGGCCATTTTGGGTTCATTGATTTGAACTAGTTTGAAATTTCCTTTAATTGAAATGGTGGCTAGGGTTTTGAGTTTTTCCTTTGCCACTTTGTTGTTTTTGTTGAAACTTCTTAGATGCCAATGCAAAGAAGACATGAGCACAATGCTATCTTGGTTAAGGGTTAGGGATGTGACAAAGATGTTGATGGTGATGAGTCCCCTTCGATGAGAGGAGTGTTGGTGATGATGATGGCGACGATTTCCCCCTCCGGGAGGGAATTTTGCTCAGTAGGATCGTCCTGCCGGAGCTCTAGATTGGTTCTGCACAAGTTCCGCCTCGTGGCGGCGGCGAATCCTCCGAAAAGCCTCCTCCTGATTTTTTTCTGGACGAAACCCTTCTTGTAGCCAAAGGGGGGAGCCAAAGGGCCAGCTGGGTGCCCACAAGCCCCCTAGGCGCGTCCAGGGGGTGGCCGCACCTAGCAGGCTTGTGGCCACCTGCTGGCGCCCCTCTGGCACTTCTTCAGCCCAGTATTTTTTATAAATCCCGAAAACAATCATCGTTGATTTTCACGACGTTTTGAGTTGCGCAGAATAGGTATCTCAAACTTGCTCCTTTTTCATGCCAGAATTCCAGCTGCCGGCATTCTCCCTCTTCATGTAAACCTTGCAAAATAAGAGAGAAAAGGCATAAGTATTGTACCGTGAAGTGAAATAACATCCCAAAATGCGATAAATATCAACATGAAAGCATGATGCAAAATGGACGCATCAACTCCCCCAAGCTTAGACCTCGCTTGTCCTCAAGCGAAAGACTAGCTCAATAAATATGTCCACATGTTTAGGGAGATAGGTGTCAACAAAACAAGATACGAACCTGCAGGCATCATGATCATGCAGAACAGCCATACCAACATATAATCTCTCATGCTAAAGTGATAATTCCTTCACAAAGTAAAGCATGGATCAAGAACCTTACCGAGAAGTAACAACCGATATACTTTAGTCATTGAAGCAATTGCAATTTATCACAACATCAAAAAGAGACAAATAAGAGCTTGTAAAGCAAATCCACATACTCAATCATCTTTTCATTCTCTACAATTGCTACAACTCACGTGGTACTCATGAGATCAAAGTTTCAGCTGGACACAAAGAAAGGTAGGGGCTTATAGTTTTGCCTCCCAACTGCTTACCTCAAGGGTAAAGTCAACAATAATAATTCATGAATAGTTATCTCCAAGTTGACATATGAATATAGATATTTCCCAAGCATATGATGTTAGCCAAGATAAAGGTGAAACAAGGAATTGGTGAAGATCACCATGACACTTTCAAGGGCAAAAAGTAAAGGTACAAGATAGGCCCTTCGCAGAGGGAAGCAGAGGTTGTCATGCACTTTTGAGGTTTGGATGCGTGTCCTCTTAGTGTGGAGGAACGTCACTTTATATTACCTCCTGTGATAAAGAACTTTATTATGCAGTATATCGCTTTTATGTCTTCCTCATCATAGGTTCGTACAAAGCTTATTTTCCACACACTAATAGATCATACATATTAGAGACCAATTTTTATTGCTTGCTCCGATGACAACTTACTTGAGGGATCTTAATCAATCCATAGGTAGGTATGGTGGACTCTCATGGCAAAACTGGGTTGAAGGTTTATGGATGCACAAGTAGAATCTCTACTTGGTGCGGGAGCTTTGGCTAATATGTGGTGGACGCAATCGTCACATGCTAAGGGATCTGTAATCATATAACATTGTTCGGAACCAAGCAAACATAATTCATTATGTTGTCTTCCTTGTCCAACATCTACTTCTAGGCATGTAATAGTTTAGTGAGTGTTCACAATCATAGATGGTGTCAAAGATGATATATTTATATGTGAACCTCTCCTTATTTATCACTTCCTACTAATTGCAACAATGACCAAGGTCTACGTTTGTCTACCCTCAACAAGTTTCAATCATCATTCTTTTTTATATGTGAAGCCATCACTTCCATAAGATCATTACATGATCTTTCATGCTTTTGTTCTTTTCTCAATCTATTGATCATGGCATGAGGCAAAGCCCTTCAACTAAGACACTCTTTATTATATGGATCACGAGCTCGAATACATCGGGGGTGACACAAAGAAAAACTCAAGACTAAAACACTAAGACCTTTATTCTGCTAGAGAAAGAGAAAACTGAAAAGGAACAAACTAAAACAAAGGTAAAAGCAAAAGATGTGATGGTGATACGATACCGGGGCAACTCCCCCAAGCTTGGCACAAGCCAAGGGGATTGCCCATACCCATGCTTAGTTGTCTTCCTTTGGAGGTGATGGTGGTGGAGTTGTTGAAGAGGTCTTGAGCTTGTTTATTTCCACTTGAGCATAAAATTCTGCTCCCTCAGATCATCATTTTCCTCTTCAAGCTTCAACACCCTTTGGCATAATTCTTGCTTACTCTCCTGCAAGAAATGGGAAGGGATAAACAAAGTCTTAGGTTTCTTCCTTGAGTTAGGGAGGCTCGACTTCTTGAACTCCACATGCGTGTGTCCAGGTTGAGGTAGAGGAGCCTCCTCTTCATTGGAACTTGTTTGTTCCTTCCCCTTGGGATCATAATCTTCTTCCTCATAAGTGGTCTAGCCATAAGGATCTAAGTCCCCATAGACCTTGGGGTCAGCAAGGTAATCTACCACATAGCTCTCCCCCTCTGAATCTTGAGAAGACATCTTGCTCTAAATCTGCGACAGACAACAGGCTCGAAACAAAAGCAGAGGAAATTCGTGTGATACGAGGGTCAGACCTTACGGGAGAATATATAATGATTTTTTCCGACCAGAAGGAGTACTCTGCACAAAAATAGAGTCTGAGAGGCACACGAGGTGGCCACAAGCCCCGCAGGCGCGGCCAGGGGGTGGGCCCGCGCCTGGCAGGCTTGTCGCCTCCTCGCACGCTTTCCGGACTACTTCCAATTTTTGTATTTTTTCAAATATTCCAAAACGGAGAAAAATTCCTACTCGAAAAGTTTTGGAGTATGTTTTCTTACCGAATCACATACCTCTTTGTTTTCGGAGTCTGAAACAGGGTGATAAATATCCCTTAGGTATTCTTCCAGAGTTATGGTATTGATAATATTGCTTTCAATATTTATGGGAGTACCTGTGATATAATGCTTGATTCTCTGCCCTTTACCACTCTCGGACAATTACCTTCTGTGTTGTTGATCTTGACAGCACTGGAACGATATACTTTCTCAACAATATAGGGACCTTCCCATTTAGAGAGAAGCTTGCCTGCAAAGAATCTTAAAGGAGAATTATATAGCAAGACATAATCACCTACATTGAACTCACGCTTTTGTATCCTTTTATCGTGCCACCTCTTAACCTTTTCTTTGAACAACTTGGCATTCTCATATGCCTGAGCTCTCCATTCATCAAGCGAGCTAATGTCAAATAACCTCTTCTCACCAGCAAGTTTGAAATCAAAGTTGAGCTCTTTGATTGCCCAATAAGCTTTATGCTCTAGCTCAAGAGGTAAATGACATGCTTTACCGTACACCATTTTGTATGAGACGTGCCCATGGGATTCTTATAGGCAGTTTCATAAGCCCACAGTGCATCATCGAGCTTCTTATACCAATTCTTCCTAGACTTGTTGACAGTCTTTTGCAGAATTAGTTTGATCTCTCTATTGCTTAGCTCTACTTGACCACTAGACTGATGGTGATAGGGGGACGCAATTCTATGGTTGACATCATACTTAGCAAGCGTTTTACAGAAAGCACCATGAATGAAATGTGACCACCGTCGGTCATTAGATATCTAGGGACTCCAAATCTAGGGAAAATAACTTCTTTAAGCATCCTGATAGAGGTGTTGTGATCAGCACTACTAGTGGGGATAGCTTCTACCCAATTAGTGACGTAATCAATAGCGACTAGGATATGAGTATACCCATTGGATTTTGGAAAAGGTCCCATATAATCAAAGCCCCAAACATCAAATGGTTCAATGACAAGTGAATAGTTCATAGGCATTTCCTGACGTTTACGGATATTACCTATTCTTTGACATTCGTCACAACACAAGACAAACTTACGGGCATCCTTGAAGAGAGTGGGCCAATAGAAACCTGATTGCAATACCTTGTGTGCGGTTCTATCTCCCGCATGGTGTCCTCCGTACGCCTTGGAGTGACGCTTCTGTAGGATCTCTCCCTGTTCATGTTCAGGTACACAACGTCTAATAACACCATCTACTCCTTCCTTATAAAGTTGAGGATCATCCCAAAAGTAATGTCTCAAGTCAAAGAAGAATTTCTTCTTTTGCTGGTATGTGAAACTAGGTGGTATATATTTGGCAACGATATAGTTTGCATAATCAGCATACCACGGTGCACTACGGGAAGTATTGATGACATTCAATTGCTCATCAGGAAAGCTATCATCAATAGGTTGTGGGTCATCAAGAACATTCTCCAACCTAGACAAGTTATCTGCTACAGGGTTATCAGCACCCTTCCTGTCGACAATGTGCAAATCAAATTCGTGTAGCAAGAGAACCCATCTAATAAGTCTAGGTATAGCGTCTTTCTTCTCCATTAAGTACTTAATAGAAGCATGATCAGTGTGAATAATGACTTTGGAATCAACTATGTAAGACCTGAACTTTTCACATGCAAACACGACTGCTAAAAATTCCTTTTCCGTAGTAGCATAGTTTCTTTGGGCACTGTCTAGAGTTTTACTAGCATAGTGAATAGCATTCAACTTCTTGTCAACTCTTTGTCCTAGGACAGCACCAACAGCATAATCACTAGCATCACACATGATTTCAAAAGGTAAGTTCCAATCAGGTGGTTGAACAATAGGTGCAGTTATCAAAGCCTTCTTAAGTATTTCGAAGGCTTCCTCACAATGATCGTCAAAAACAAAAGGAACATCCTTTTGCAAGAGATTGGTAAGAGGCCTAGAAATCTTAGAGAAGTCTTTAATGAACCTTCTATAGAAACCAGCATGACCAAGGAAACTTCTTATACCTTTGATATCTGTGGGGTATGACATTTTCTCGATTGCATCAACCTTAGCCTTATCGACTTCAATACCTCTTTCAGAAATTTTATGTCCTAAGACGATGCCTTCATTAACCATAAAGTGGCACTTCTCCCAATTCAAGACAAGATTGGTGTCTTTACTTCTCTGCAAGACTCGATCAAGGTTGCTGAGGAAATCATCAAAAGAAGACCCGTAAACGGAGAAGTCATCCATGAAAACATCAACAATCTTTTCACAAAAGTCAGAGAATATAGCCATCATACATCTTTGAAAGGTGGCAGGTGCACTACATAAGCCAAAAGGCATACGTCTATAAGAAAAGGTACCGAAAGGGCAGGTGAAAGTGGTTTTCTCCTGATCAGATTGTGCAACTGGTATTTGGGAGAAACCAGAATAACCGTCTAGAAAGCAGAAGTGTGTGTGTTTAGACAGTATTTCTAGCATTTGATTGATAAAAGGTAAAGGCTAATGATCTTTCCTAGTGGCTTTATTCAATTTCCTAAAATCGATCACCATCCTATAGCGAGTAATAATACTCTGTGGGATCAATTCGTCCTTATCATTAGGGACAACGGTAATGCCTCCCTTCTTAGGGACGCAATGCACTGGACTCACCCAATCACTATGAGCAACAAGATAGATAATACCCGCTTCCAGGAGCTTTAGTATTTATTTTATTACCACCTCTTTCATCTTAGGATTTAATATCCTTTGATGATCAACAACTGGTTTGGAATCAGTATCGGTTTTAATCTTGTGCTCGCATAGAGTGGGACTAATGCCCTTAAGATCATCAAGAGTATATCCAATAGAAGCACGGTGCTTCCTGAGAGTTTTTAGTAACTTCTTTTCTTCGTGCTCTGAGAGGCTAGCACTAATTATAATAGGATATATCTCTTTTTCGTCAAGATAAACATACTTAAGAGTATCAAGCAACTGTTTAAGCTCGAACACAGGATCACCCTTTGGTGGGGGTGGATCCCCAAGAAGTTCAACAGGCAAGTTATTCTTAAGGATAGGTATTGTTCTAAGACAACTCTATCTATCTCATCCCTTTCATCCATATGCATATC
The DNA here is from genome assembly GCF_904849725.1 of Hordeum vulgare subsp. vulgare. NCBI lineage: Eukaryota > Viridiplantae > Streptophyta > Magnoliopsida > Poales > Poaceae > Hordeum > Hordeum vulgare. The sequence continues at coordinate 237,699,845 of NC_058518.1, read as the reverse complement.
ATTTTCATGCTCAAGAAAGTATTGCTCTAAGGGATCAGTAGGAGGCACGGCAATAGAAGCTAAGGAAATAGTTTCATCCCTACTAGGCAGCTCTTTTTCATGAGGTTGTCTACCAAACTTGGAGAAATTGAACTCGTGTGACACACCTTCAAAGCCAACAATGACAGTTTGCTTCTCATAGTCAATATGAGGATTGACGGTATTGAGAAAAGGTCTGCCAAATATTACGGGACAAAAGCTATCTTTTGCGGTAGCAAGAATGAGGAAATCAGCAGGATACTTCGTTTTACCACACAAGACTTCAACATCCCTAACAATTCCCACAGGGCAGATAATATTTCTATTGGCAAGCTGAATAGTGACATCAATAGGTTCTATCTCAATTGGTGCAATCTCGTCTTTGATTTCATCATATAAGGATTGAGGTATGCACTAACACTAGCACCCACGTCACATAAACCATGATAACAATCATCTCCTATCTTAACAGAAACAATAGGCGTGCCAACAACACGGCTATGTTTGTCTCTAGCGTGAGGTTTAGCAATTCTAGCAGCATCCTCATAGAAGTGAATATTATGTCCCTCAACATCGTTGGATAGAAGATCTTTGATAATAGCAATGCTAGGTTCAACTCTAATTTGATTAGGGGGAGTAGGTGTTCTAATGTAGCCTCTAAATATCACAGTTGAAGCTTCAGAATGATCCTTTATCCTAACAGGGAAAGGTGGTTTCTCAATGTAAGCACTGGGAACAACAGGATCATTATAGGCAATGACTCTCTCTTCAACTGGATTGGGTTTAACTACATTGACTTCTAAGGGAGGATGATATTTAAACAACTTCTCTTTGGGGATATCAATATGAGCAGCAAATGATTCACACAATGAAGCTACCATCTGAGAGTCAAGTCCATACTTAGCGCTAAAATCACAAAAAGTATTTGTTTCAACAAAGTATTTAACACAATCAAACTTCAAATTAATACATGACTCATTACCTTCATCAAGCGCCCAATCTTCAGAGTTGCGTTTAATTCTCTCCAATAAATTCCATTTGAAGTCAATATCTCTCTTCATAAAAGAACCGGTACAAGAAGTGTCAAGCATGGTGTGATCATCATGAGAAAGCCGAGCATAGAAATTCTGAATGATAATTTCTCTCGAGAGCTCATAATTGGGGCATGAATATAACATTGATTTAAGCCTCCCCCAAGCTTGAGCGATGCATTCTCTGTCACGAGGCCAAAAATTATAAATATAATTCCGATCATGATGTACTAAGTGCATAGGATAAAACTTTTGATGAAATTCCAATTTCAACCGATTGTAGTCCCATGATCTAGTATCATCACATAGCCTATACCATGTCAACACCTTATCCCTCAAAGATAAGGGAAAGACCTTCCTCTTGACCTCATCCTCGGGCAAACCTGCAAGCTTAAATAAACCACAAACTTCATCTACATAGATTAGATGCAAGTCTGGATATGATGTTCCATCTCCTGTAAAAGGATTAGCCAGCAGTTTCTCAAGCATACCCGAAGGAAATTCAAAGCAAATATTTTCAGTAGGTGCAGCAGGTTGAGGAGCAACTCTTTGTGCTTCCGTTCAAGGTGAAGATACCCCGAACAAGCCCCTCAAAGGATTAGTTTCCATAGTGACAAGTGACAATAAATTTCAGCACACTATATGAATGTTTCCTTACCAATTTCCACTTACCAAAGGTGCTTCACTCCCCGGCAACGGCGCCTGAAAAGAGTCTTGATGACCCACAAGTATAGGGGATCTATCGTAGTCCTTTCGATAAGTAAGAGTGTCGAACCCAACGAGGAGCAGAAGGATCTGACAAGTGGTTTTCAGCAAGGTAATATCTGCAAGCACTAAAATTATCGGTAACAAGTAGTTGTGTGGTGAGATGATTCGTAGCGAGTAGCAACGGTACAGCAAAGTGGCCCAATCCCTTTTTTAGCAAGGGATAAGCCTGGACAAAGTCTTATAGGAGGAAAAACGCTCCCGAGGACACACGGGAATTTTTGTCATGCTAGTTTTCATCATGTTCATATGATTCGCGTTCGTTACATTGATAGTTTGATATGTGGGTGGACCGGCGCTTGGGTCCTTCCCTTACTTGGACAAGCATCCCACTTATGATTAATCCCTCTCGCAAGCATCCGCAACTACGGAAGAAGAATTAAGACAAAGTCTAACCATAGCATTAAACTAGTGGATCCAAATCAGCCCCTTACGAAGCAACGCATAAACTAGGGTTTAAGCTTCTATCACTCTAGCAACCCATCATCTACTTACTACTTCCCAATGCCTTCCTCTAGGCCCAAATAATGGTGAAGTGTTATGTAGTCGACGTTCACATAACCCCACTAGAGGAAAAACAACATACAACACATCAAAATATCAAACGAATACCAAATTCACATGACTACTATTAGCATGACTTATCCCATGTCCTCGGGAACAAAAGTAACCACTCACAAAGCATAATAATATTCATGACCAGAGAGGTAATGAGTAGCATCAAAGATATGAACATAAATTCATCCACCAACTAATACAACTAGCATCAACTACAAAGAGTAATTAACACTACTAGCAACCTTACAAGTACCAATCGAAGTCGCAAGACGGAGATTGGTTACAAGAGATGAACTAGGGTTTGGAGATGAGATGGTGCTGATGAAGATGTTGATGGTGATGAGTCCCCTCCGATGAGAGGAGTGTTCGTGATGACGATGGCAACGATTTCCCCCTCTGGGAGGGAATTTTCCCTGGCAGGATCGTCCTGCCGGAGTTCTAGATTGGTTCTGCTCAAGTTCCGTCTCATGGCAGCAGTGAATCCTCCGAAAAGCCTCCTCCTGATCTTTTTCTGGACGAAATCCTTCTTGTAGCAAAAGGGGGGAGCCAGAGGGCCAGCTGGGTGCCCACAAGCCCCCTAGGCGCGGCCAGGGGGTGGTCGTGCCTAGCAGGCTTGTGGCCACCTGTTGGCGCCCCTCTGGCACTTCTTTGGCCCAGTATTTTATATAAATCCCGAAAAAATCATCGTTCATTTTCACGGCATTTGGAGATGTGCAGAATAGGCATCTCAAAGTTGCTCCTTTTTCAGGCCGAAATTCCAGCTGCCGGCATTCTTCCTCTTCATGTAAACCTTGCAAAATAAGAGAGAAAGGCACAAATATTGTAAAGTGAAGTGAAATAATAGCCCAAAAAGCGATAAATATCAACATGAAAGCATGATGCAAAATGGACGTATCATGGCTCCCTCTGGTGGTTTCAGATTTTTGAGGAATTTATAGGCGGAAGAAGTAGGGCAAAGGAGCCACGGGGGCCCACAAGCCTGGTAGGCGACCCCCCTAGGCCGCGGCTAGGGGGCTTGTGGCCTCCCCCGGGGTCCTTCGCCTTGGTTCCCAAGTTCGGTGTGTATCTTCTGTTACGGAAAAAATCATTCCGTAGATTTTATTCCTATTGGACTCCGTTTAATATTATTCTCTGAAAAGGGTCAAAAACACGGAAAAAACAGAAACTGGCACTTGGCACTGAATTAATAGGTTAGCCCCAAAAAAGATACAAAATGCATACAAAACATCCAAAGTTGACAAGATAATAGCATGGAACCATAAAAAATTATAGATACGTTGGAGACGTATCAATTTACTACAAACACCCACAGGTACAGGTACACCTGATGCAGGAGATCCTCATAACAGCCAGTTGAAGTGGGAGTTCGATGAGGACTCGGGCAGACTGTACGTGACTTATCCACAGGACTAGAGGCTGTGGTCGTGATCGTGGGGCCAGCATGCAGGATGTCATAGACTTATCTGTTTTTATTTTGTCCGTAGGTGGACCTTTTCATACTATGAATAATGTGTGTTTGTAAGCTATATGCTATATTCTTAAGAGATGGCAAGTGTATGCCCTACTTGTCACTCTTTCAGTTATGTAATGTTATGATTATCTCGCTTGAGAAACGTGTAGATGTGCCCCTTTCTCTTTTGAGGCCTCGCCCCCAAATAAGGAAAGGGCCGCATCTTAGTCGTTACAAGTTCGTAATCAGAGCCTTACGACCAGAGGAGCCTTTGTGTGATCGAACTTGGCCGAGTTGAGTCTAGTAAAACTATTTGAGTCTTAGTTATATCGGGGAGTAGGTTTATTTTTCTCCTCTTCTATGCTCTCGTGAGGTTCACGACTTAGGAAATCTTAATTCTACTCCTCTTCTCGCTCAAAAAAATTTAGGATCAATCGGATATTTTTGGAGTCTATATGATGTCGATGTGATGGAGTTCTGTCTTGGTGCCTCATGTCTGACTTGATTTCGTCCGGGGAGTTGAGCTCGAGGGGATTCTTGAGCACATCGCTATCATTCAGATTTCTTAGTATCTCAGGACGGAGGATGTTCATAATTGCTTCCATACTAGTAGTGGCGAGAGGAGTCTGGCTTCCCCAGTACTGGTGTATAGAGCTCCGGATGTATCACCACACTTAGTATTGTTGTGATTACGAGGGTCTGTGATAGATGAAGTTCTGAGATTTTGGTTATGTGTTGACGGATGTGATACACTGGATGGGTTAGTATAGCAGTTGAGTGATAAATTACTTCTTGTATCCGTGGACCAGATTGCATGACCAGGTATTTCGGAAGTTCATAGGTGGGATATCAGGTAGTGACTTATAGGGCAATCTTCCTACAAATGCATGATGTGAGGTTGGGATTCGACATTCAGTGGGTCTGTTTGTTCACCGTCGTCTTACAGCGGTTCTCGTTATGTCTTATGAGTCCTTGTAGCTTGCTACAACTCGGGGACGCCTTGTATGTCGTGTGCACTGCCTTGCACCGGATGGCTAGTGTAAGCTCGAGCCCGTGCGATCATATCCACGAAGATATCGGATGGAATCTCTGTCATACGTTTGTTCTGAGCAGTTCTAGCTCATACTTGGTTTGCGAGTGGTCTTTAATCAGATGTTGTCGGTGAAAGTGCATGTTATGCCCCTAATCGACTTTTGGTGTTAATGACAACACATACATAGGAAACTAATCCTATTTGTTGAGTGTATCTCAGGATGGCAAGTACTTTAGTAGATTGAGAATTATGTGCCAAAGGTGGTGTGAGAAGATCGGGATTTATATGTCAAGAAGGCTCGGGATTGATAAAAGATGATGTAAACTATCCTTTTGAGTTTACTATTCTTGAGTATAGGGATCCCGCACTATTAAGAGGGGATCACAGGTTTTGCGTTGAACTTGCTCATACCACATCTTCACTATTCTGCTCAATACCACATATTCTCTACTCTGCTCCTATCTCAAAATAGTTCTATTGCCTCGGACTTCCGGCTCCCTCCGGACGTCCGAGGGCCGGTCAAGGGTCGGACAACCGACAGGCTCCGGAAATACGGAGCTCTGCACCAGAAGAAATTGAGCTCTATAACTCCGATTTCCGGCTCCCTCCGGACATCCGAGGGCCGGACGACCGACCAGCTTCGGAAATCTGGAGCCCTGCATCAGAAGAACGTGAGCTCTATAACTCGGATTTCCGGCTCCCTCCGGACGTCCGAGGGCCGGACGTCTGTCCCCTTTCGGAAATCCGGAACCTCCCACCAGAAGAAGTTGAGTCGAATAACTCGGATTTCCGGCCTTCTCCGGACGTCCGGTCGCTGTTCAATTCACTGTGTTTCCAATCATATCTACAGCCCTCGGACGATCGACCCCTATCGGACGTCTGACACCTTGCGGACGCCCAGACTTCCGTAAACTGTCGAACGTCCGGACCCTGTGTGACTTAAAGTGTCCCCAACGGTTGTTTTACGCTCCGCACTATCTATACCCCTCTCCCACTTCGTGAGAGGGTGTCCAACACAGCTAGAACCCATCCAAGAACACCTTTCTTCTCACTTACCCTTGTCTACACCAAATCTTAGATCCCAAGAGCATTTGTGAGTCCCTTAGAGTGTTGTTCCAATCAAAAGATAGATCGTCTCCCTCTCCTCCTTCCCACCAAAGTGATTTGTGATTTGAGCAAGTTTTGAGCAATCCCCGTGATCTTGTTACTCTTGGAGGTTGGAGACTCCTAGGCGGTAGGAGTCTTCGGAGAGGAAACAAACCATTGTGATTTCCCCCGGAAAGTTTGTGAAGGTTTGGAAGCCACCTTAAGGCTTACCACTAGTGGTTGAGAAACGCCTTCGTGGAGTTATCTCAAAGGAAGAATAGGGTGAGCCTTCGTGGCGTTGGTGTGCCTTCGTGGTAACATCCGCCCCTCTAACGGTGACGTAGCTTCCCTCCAAGGAAGTGAACATCGGGATACATCCTTGTCTCTCTTGGAGTTTCGGGTATTCCTAACCCTAACTCTCTACTTGTGTTAATCCTTATTACGTACTTGTATTTGATTATTGTTTACCGCTTGCCTTACTTCACTCTAAATAGATTACTCCTTGTCGTAGTAATTATTAGGCCTACACTCATATTCTGCACTTTTGCCTAAAATTGCTAAGTAATTATTAAAATTTGGAACTGTACCTATTCACCCCCCCCCCTCTAGGTCCATCTCGATCCTTTCCAATTGGTATCAGAGCCTCGTGCTCTATTCTTGTGGCTTAACCGCCCTAGAGCGAGATGGACGGGGTTCCAGCTACAGTAGCTCAAGTGCAGAGGGACGGCACTTCCATGGAAGTCAAGGCTTTCACCTCTGAGGACCTGGAAAGGGCCCTTGCCAAGCAAAAAGAGGAGCATGATGCTTCTCTTGAGGCCATGGTCCAAATGAGACTGGCATCACTAACCACGGGGACAACCACGTCCCCGAGGGCCTCAGGGCCACATGTGCACGGTTCTTCATTTGGCTAACAACCTCCGGAAAGGAACCAAACCAGTGTTCCACGGCTTTATGCTAGATCTCAAATTGAGAAACCTAAGCACAATCCTTGAGGAAAACCTCCCTTGCTAGATGACAATTCCGATTTTGCTTTGTGGAGAGTTGGTATGCAGGATCATCTTAGGTACGCCAATGATGAGATGTTGGACATCCTCGAGCATGGGTACAATCCTGTAGATCCAAGGTGCCTCACTCCCAGAGAAACTTATGACAAGCATCTCAATGACACTGCGATCATGTGCATAAGAAAAGGAATGAATGACAAGCAATGGAGACCTTACATTCACATCACAAGTGCCAAGGAACTCTGGGATAGCATTATAAGGACCAAGACCGGTACCTCCACTCTTCGGCTTGCTCAATATGAAATTGCCAAGGGGAATTACAGAATTTCTGTATGGAAAAGGGTGAATCTCCCAAGCAACTACTAGAACGGCTCATGACTCTCGCCGCAGACATTGAGTCATGTGACTGTGACAAGACGCAAGATGGTTTCAATCTGACCAAGAGATTTCTCGTGGACAAGTTACTTCATGCTCTTGCTCCGTATCACCATCAAATGGTATGGGACATGAGGCAGCACCATGGGTTCAAAGAAATGACTCCAGATGACATCATATCCACTTTCCAATTATTTGAAGAGTCAAAGGCAAATGCAACAAAGCACCTTGCCATGCATGGCACTTCAACATCAAAGATCAATCTTGCTTTGAAAGCCAAGCATGAATGTGATGAAGAAGAAAGTGAAGAAGAAGAGGGTGACGATGACTGCGAAGATGGTGATGATGTTGACTCTGATGAAAGCCCATCTTATGAGGACATTGCTCTCTTTGTAAAGAAGTTCAGTGCAGGAAAATTCAAGGGAAGATTCCCAAAGAAGAAGGTAAGGAAATGCTACAACTGTGAGGAAACCAACCACTTCTCCAATGACTGCCCTTATGAGAAGATATAAGACAAACCAAGGTTTCCAAAGACCTTTGTAAAGAAGAAGTTGCCAAACCCTATGAACTCAAGGCTCAAGAGGACAGATGGAAGAGCAATGGTTGCACAAGAAGAATCAGATCCAGAAGATGTTGGTGGGGTTGCCGGAGTAGCTCAGGATACACAAAACACGTTGAGGCTAGTCAACAAAAGTGGTGATGTTGTTCACTACAACTATATGAACGACTACAAGGGCAACGCTCACAAGTGTTTGATGGCAAAGACTGCCATGGGAGATGAGGAAGACCAAAGCTCTCATGATAAGGTTAAGGTAACTCCACGGTTAAACTCCTACAGTCTAGCTTCTACCCCATCTGATGAGTATCTTGATGCGGAAGATCACTATGAGGATAAGGACTTAGATCATCCCATGTTTGCTAAAATAAACAAATTTATGTGCTCTCTTAAAGGAAATAAGCTCACTATGTTTCGCATACTTATGGAAATGGTGAGTAAGCATACCAATACCATCAAGGAACTCGAAACCCTCGTCACTGAGGAGAAGGAAAGAAATGAAATCCTTGAGCAGAAAGTCATGTATGAGGAAGCACAAAATGATGCATTCTGCTCAAAAGTCGGTGAAAACCTTGATAAACATGCTAATGATCTTGCCTCCTTGAAAAAGGCTGAATCTATGTGCAAAGAGTTACTAAATGATAAAAACCGACTAGTGAATTCCCATGCTTCCCTTTCTAAGGACTGTGAGCGTCTATCCTTGTCTCTCAAAGACAAGGAAGAGAAACTCACTGTTCTTACAAAAAGATTTGAGGCACTCAAGGTTACTTATCTTTACACTTTAGCTAAGGCCTACTCCTCACCTATTATTAATATTGATACCTGCACTACAAACTCTAGTAGTGAACTGACATCTATCCTTGAGGAAAACTGTTCGCTAAAGGCACAGCTAGACAGAGGTCTCATGACATGTGCACAAGGACAAAAGACTTTCGATGAGATCTTAAGTCAACACAATGGAGGCCTTGCCAAGGAAGGGCTTGGGTTCAACCCAAGCACCGTCAAGAAAAGTGCTTCTCCTCTCAAGTGTACCACTCCGCTTAAAGAAATATTTGTACTAGAGGGACACAAGGAGAAAGGTAAGGTTGTGAGTGGGTCGGCCACTAGGGGTTCACCTACTCACAACAAGACAACTGAATTCATGCCTCCATCCTATGTACTACGCAAATCAAAGGAAGGAGAGGTTTATGCTAAATTCGTTGGTCCACGTAATGCATTCCGATTTTATGCTATTTGGGTCCCTAAAGCTCTTGTAACTAATGTGAAAGGCCCCATGACAATATGGGTAGCTCAAACCAAGTCTTAATTCGTTACAGGATGTTTTCTCCGAAGGAGCCAAATGGGTAATCGACAGTGGATGCACCAATCATATGACCGGAGATAGTGACTTGCTCTGTGACTTCATGCAAGCCATTCGACCATACATGAGCATTGTATTTGGTGGAGGGTCGAAAGGGCAGGTAATCGGGTTGGGCAAGGTGGCAATCACTAATGACATGTCTATTTTAAATGTCATGCTTGTCCAATCTCTTCAATACCATTTAGTTTCAGTTCGCCAATTGGCTTCAGTTGGTTATGACACATTATTTGGACTAACGGATGTGAAAGTCTTTAAGAGAGACACTCTCGAAGTGGCCTTTGTTAGAGAGTTGGATGGCAAACTTTACACGGTTGATTTCTCGAAAGAAAGCACTTTCCATACAACTTGTCTAATGGCCAAGGCCGACATGGGATGGTTTTGGCATCGCCGGCTCGCCCATGTCGGCATGAGAAATCTTCAAAATCTCTTAAATGACAATCACATCCTTGGACTAACAAATGTATCTTTTAAGAAAGATCGTGTGTGATGTGCATGCATAGCTGGGAAACAACATCAATCAAAACATCCACCCAGGAACATTGTATCCACTTCGAGGCCGTTAGAGCTCCTTCATGTGGATCTGTTTGGGCCTCCTTCATGGGCATGTCTGGGAGGGAAAAAGTATGGCCTAGTCATTGTTGATGATTACTCAAGATATACATGGGTGTTCTTTCTCAAGTCCAAGGACGATACGAAGATCACCTTCATTGATTTTGCCAAACAAGTCGAGCGGAAGTTTGACAAGGACATCAAGGCAATAAGAAGTGATAATGGCTCTGAGTTCAAGAACTACACCCTAGAACAATTTCTTAGTGATGAGGGAATTGAACATCAGTACTCCGCACGTTACACCCCTCAGCAAAATGGTGTGGCAGAGAGGAAGAACCGGACACTTGTGGAAATGGCAATGTCCATGTTAGACGAATACAAGTCACCACATAGTTTCTGGGCTGAGGCCGTCAACACAGCATGTCATGCATCAAACCGACTCTTCCTTCGATCAATATTGGAGAAGACTCCATATGAGCTCCTAACTGGGAACAAGCCCAATGTTAAGTACTTTCGTGTGTTTGGATGCAAGTGTTTCATCCTCAACAAATGGGAACGGTTAGGAAAATTTCAATCCAAAACAACTGAAGGGATTTTTGTTGGCTATGGATCAAACTCTCACGCCTACAGATTCTACAATAAATCCACTGGATGTGTTATAGAAACCTGTGACGTGACGTTTGATGAATTTAACCGCTCCCATGGGGAGCAAGTTGATCTAAATGATGCAGGTGAAGAAGACTCCTCACAAGATATCCTAAACATGGGTGTAGGTGCACTTCTTCCCATGGAATAAAGACCCCATGATGATGATGAAGATGAAGAGAGTATTTCTCATCCTCAAGACAGTTCACTGCCCGTACCTCCACAAGATACTAGCACACATATCATGCCAGTTCTTGAGGATCAAGTGGGAGAACATGTCTCTCACTCTGATCACACTCAAGAACAAGTTGATCTTCAAGAGCTAGAGCAAAGTATGGGTATGTTTGATGATGAACCTCAACAGGTGCAACACGAAGAGGAATATCTTCCTTCGCACATAAATGATCCATATGTTGAGGACGTTGATGATGGAAACGAAGTCGAACCTCGTGAAACCCTGACCTCCATCATGCCACGTGTGGCCGGTCGTGTTGATATTGATCAAATCCTCACCGGCGTGTCAGAAGGTAGAGTGACTCGTAAACAATTAACAAACTTTTGTGCTCACTTTTCGTTTCTCTCTAGTACCGTGCCACACAGGGTGCAGGATGCATTGTGTGACAATGACTGGCTCCTTGCTATGCAAGAGGAGTTAAACAGTTTTACACGCAACAAAGTATGGTCATTGGTAGAACGACCAAATGAGGAACATAATGTCATTGGAACTAAATGGATTTTCAAGAACAAGGAAGATGAGAATGGGACTGTCCTACGCAACAAGGCAAGGTTAGTAGCACAGCGGTACTCCCAAGTTGAAGGTTTGGACTTTGGTGAAACTTTCGCCCGTGTTGCTCGTATTGAATCCATTCGCATTTTATTGGCCTATGCTGCTTTCAATGGTTTTACTTTGCATCAAATGAATGTGAAAAGTGCTTTTCTTAACGGTCCTCTACAAGAAGAGGTATATGTATCACAACCACCTGGGTTTGTTGACCCTCACCACAAAGACCATGTATACAAACTTCACAAGGCTCTGTATGGCCTCAAACAAGCACCCCGTGCTTGGTACGATCATCTTAAGAAGTTCCTACTAGATGATGGCTTTGTGGTGGGGGTGATCGATCCCACTCTTTTTACTAAGAGGGAAAATGGTGACTCGATCTTATGCCAAATCTATGTAGATGACATCATTTTTGGTTCTCCTAACATCCATTTATGCAAGAAGTTTGCGGCCTCCATGACCAAGACCTTTGAGATGTCACTCAACACGGACTTGAAGTTCTTTGTTGGGTTTCAAATACAACAAATTCAAGAAGGGATTTTCTTTTCTCAAGCTAAGTATCTCAAGGACATTCTTGAAAATTTGATATGACAAATGCTAAACCTATGAAGACACCCATGGCCACAGACGTAGTTCTAAATGAAGACACCAACGATATTCCTTTTGACCCATCTACTTACCGCTCCATGATTGGTTCGCTACTTTATCTTTGCGCGTCTAGACCGGACATCATATTAAGTGTAGGCATATGTGCTAGATTTCAAGCTCCCCCTAGGGAAAGCCATCATACGGCGGTTAAGCATATTCTTCGATACCTTGTTCACACCCCAAAGTTAGGCTTATGGTACCCTAAGCATGCAAAGTTCGATCTTATTGGGTACTCCGATGCGGATTGGGCCGGTGACAAAGTGGGACGGAAATCCACTTCCGGTGCATGTCAGTTTCTTGGACGCTCCTTGGTAAGTTGGTCCTCGAAAAAGCAGAACTGTGTTTCTCTCTCCATGGCCGAGGCCAAATATATTGCAGCCGCAAGCTGTGCAACCCAACTGCTATGGATGAGGCAAACCCTAAAGGATTATGGTATCACGTATGGACACGTTCCTCTTCTGTGTGATAATGGAAGTGCCATAAAGATCTCCAGGAACCCCATTGATCACCCTCGCACAAAACATATTGATATTAGGTATCATTTCTTGAGAGACCATGTGCAAAAGGGTGACATTGATATTACCCATGTGGGTATCGACATGCAGCTAGCCGACATTTCCACCAAGCCACTTAGCGTACCTAGCTTCTGTGAACTTAGGCATGAACTTGGTATCTTGGAGCTTGACAACCTAACTTGAAACCTTGCACACATACACACACTCACATTATGTTTGTGTCTTGATGTGGGCATGCATTTAGGGGGAGTGTGTCTTAATTTTCTGTTTTTGAACTTACAAAGTACGCATAAATCAATTTCTGTCTCCAAGTAGTATATGTAATGCTTGTAGGCAACTATGTTCGTACTCTTTGTGAGAACCCATGAAAAATCATCATCTCATCATCAAAAATTCCAGAATCAGCCTCTGCCTCCTTCTCTCTCTCGGTCGTCTGACGTATCTCGGACGTCCAACGGCAAATCTCATTCCGGTCGTCCGACGGCACAATCCTCTTCGGACGTCCGACGCCTGTAGGACGTTCGACGCATCGGGGCCTATAAATAGCTCGGTGCGGGGCTGGAATTTGCCCTAGCCCTCACGCGCCCCCTTTTTCCCTTGCCGCCGCCGCCTGCTCCAGGAGCGCTCGCCAGCGCCGCCACTCCCGAGATCTGCCCGATCTCCTCCGCGGATCCTTCTCTTCTTCCTCTTCTTCCTCCGCGGGATCCGTCTACAAGTATCTCCTCCGTTCCCCTCGCGTTTGGTTCCCTCTCTCCCAAGTCCACGTATTCGTTCCTATGGTTTGACCATGTTCGTTCCTCATTTGGGGTTTCCATCCGTGTAGGTTGTTGTGCACCATGCCCAAGGTCAAGCACGCCGCATGGAAGAACTTTGCTGGCTCATCCTCTCGCCCCCCTACTAGCACGGGGTCGGACTCGGATGAGCCACGTCGTCCCTTCAAACGGACTGCCCGGCGTTCTCCGTCTCCACAGCTCCCCTTGTCGTCTGATGGTGATGACTCCGACTTCGAGGATGAGCTTGCCGCCGAGGACCTTGCTGACCAGCCCGCCGATCGGAGGTCCAAGCCAAAGCCCGGGACTCGCAGGGCGTCCTATATGCCACCACCTCCTCCTTCTCAGCCCGCAGGTGAAGCTCATCGCATCTCACTAGAACCCCCTGCTACCTTAGGTCGTGCAATCACGAACTTCACCACACTTGCCAAGTCTTCATACCTCACTTTCCGCCGCGACATTGATCAATTCGCTGTCGTACGTGACTACGGACTCACGTTTTCGCACACACGTCCAGGCGGACATTTTTACTACAGTCATAGTTCCTAAGGGTCTCTCTGTTCATCTCTACATAGATCTTGAGCATATTCGCATGCACCCGGCAAAATACTCGGGTGCCATTGAGCTTATTGAGGCATCGGGGCTTGCCACCCCGTTTGCTTTTCATTGCGATTTTAATGCTGCTGCCATTCACCAGTTATATGCCACATGCTTCTTTGCTCCAAACCACACTGTTAGCTGGATCACCTCTGACGTTCACTTCACGGCTTCTTGTGATACATTTGTTGCCGCACTTGGTTTCCCCAACTCCGGCTTCAAAATACATAGGAATGATCCTGACCATGCACCTAAGTCCATTGAGGCGTGTGGGTATCTTCTCAAACCACTCAGTGAGCTTGATGCGGATGAACGCATGAATGATCTTAACTAGGTATCCATCTGGCGCTCACCTTACTTCATCATCTTTCAGTGTCTTATCCGCACCATCTATCCCAAGATGGGTGATAAGGGCTCTTGCAGTGGCTACTGTATTGACATCATGTCTCACTTATATGAGCACCCCAAGAGCAAAATTAATGTGCCTCACTTTCTATGGCATGAGATTCGGCTTGCTAGCTTTCAATACAAGCGAGCCTTTCCTCATGCCCACTTCATCCAGGCTCTTATTAATCATGTTGTTGATTTCTCTGTTGCTGTCACTCACACACATCGCAAGTGGGTCATTCCTGCTCACATGGCGGATAACTGTGCTCCCAAGAAAGCCCCATCCTCCACATACACTCGCCGCACCGCTACCCGGTCAGCCACCCCCTCATCTAGCTCCGCTCCTCTCGGTCGCATTGCCAAATTCCTTGGCAAGGCACATTCTACTTTGATGAAGGCCATCTCTTTCCAGTGTGGTCAAACCCATGATGTGGTTTCTCGCCTAGTCTCCTCCAAGAATGCCCTCAAGACTCGTCTGAGAGCCTCGGGCGCTCTTGATGTGAGTGATGATGAGGCCCCTCCTGCTGCTCATCCTTCTGACTTTGGCTTCCCATCTGGTCCTGAGTGGGCTGATTTCCTTGACGAGGCTGGTGGCAGTGGCTTGCCTGACGATGAGGATGATGTTGATGATGATGCGGATGAGCTCTGAGCATGGTTGGTGCTGTTGGTGCCTCCCTTTTTGGTACTTGGTGCCAAAGGGGGAGTAATGTATCGTAGTTTTTTAGTCTTTGGAGCTTTAATGTAATGGATAAACTCATGTATGGCTACTTATGAATGATTGTGATTGGTATGGATTGCAATGATATCATCATAGACTATTATGTTTTGCTCCACTACTTCTATGATGATCTATTGTCTTTCTATGATGATCTATTATCTTTACATGATGATCCATTATATGTTCGATAAACACATTAAAAGGGAGCTCCGATATTTTATCATGCACATACTAAGGGGGAGCTATGTACTAAGAGGGTGTTCGAAATCTCTCCCGTTTAAAACTCCACACTCCGCGGAAGGAGTCCGATTTTAGCCACTCCTCAAAATTATGCTGGCGCTCCCTCCGCTCCAGGAGCCGCTGTCGTGGAGCACACAGGATCCGAACACGTCCTAAATATCTCCTAGGCTATAATGTATGTTAAATATTTTTGAGACCTATGTATATGTTGTCATCAACTACCAAAAAGGGGGAGATTGAAAGTGCAAGCTATGCCCCTAATCGACTTTTCGTGTTAATGACAACACATACATAGGAAACTAATCCTATTTGTTGAGTGTATCTCAGGATGGCAAGTACTTTAGTAGATTGAGATTTATGTGCCAAAGGTGGTCTGAGAAGATCTGGATTTATATGTCAAGAAGGCTCGGGATTGATAAAAGATGATGTAGACTATCCTTTTGAGTTTACTATTCTTGAGTATAGGGATCCCGCACTATTAAGAGGGGATCACAGGTTTTGCTTGAACTTGCTCATACCACATCTTCACTATTCTGCTCAATACCACATATTATCTATCTGCTCCTATCTCAAAACAGGTCTATTGCCTCGGACTTCTGGCTCCCTCCGGACGTCCGAGGGCCGGTCAAGGGTCGGACAACCGACAGGCTCCGGAAATCCGGAGCTCTGCACCAGAAGAAATTGAGCTCTATAACTCGGATTTTCGGCTCCCTCCGGAAATCCGAGGGCCGGACGACCGACCAGCTTCGGAAATCCGGAGCCCTGCATCAGAAGAACATGAGCTCTATAACTCGGATTTCTGGCTCCCTCCGGACGTCCGAGGGCCGGACGTCCTTCCCCTTTCGGAAACCCGGAACCTCCCACCAGAAGAAGTTGAGTCGAAAAACTCGGATTTCCGGCCTTCTCCGGACGTCCGGTCGCTGTTCAATTCAAAGTGTTTCCAGTCATATCACCAGCCCTCGGACGACCGACCCCTATCGGACGTCCGACCCCTTGCGGACGCCCGGACTTCCGTAAACTGCCGGACGTCCGGACTGTGTGTGACTTAAAGTATCCCCAACGACTGTTTTACACTCCCCACTATATATACCCCTCTCCCACTTCGTGAGAGGGTGTCCGACACAGCTAGAACACATCCAAGAACACCTTTCTTCTCACTAACTCTTGTCTACACCAAATCTTAGATCCCAAGAGCATTTGTGAGTCCCTTTGAGTGTTGTTCCAATCAAAAGATAGATCATCTCCCTCTCCTCCTTCCCACCAAAGTGATTTGTGATTTGAGCATGTTTTGAGCAATCCCCGTGATCTTGTTACTCTTGGAGGTTGGAGACTCCTAGGCGGTAGGAGTCTTCGGAGAGGAATCAAACCATTGTGATTTCCCCCGGAAAGTTTGTGAAGGTTTGGAAGCCACCTCAAGGCTTACCACTAGTGGTTGAGAAACGCCTTTGTGGAGTTATCTTGAAGGAAGAATAGGGTGAGCCTTCGTGGCGTTGGTGTGCCTTCGTGGTAACATCCGCCCCTCTAACGGTGACGTAGCTTCCCTCCAAGGAAGTGAACATCGGGATACATCCTTGTCTCTCTTGGAGTTTCGGTTTTTCCAAATCCTAAATGTCTACTTGTGTTAATCCTTATTACGTACTTGTATTTGATTATTGTTTACCGCTTCCCTTACTTCACTCTAAATAGCTTACTCCTTGTCGTAGCAATTATTAGGCCTACACTCATATTCCGCACTTTTGCCTAAAATTGCTAAGTAATTATTAAAATTTGGAACTGTACCTATTCACCCCCCTTCTAGGTCCATCTCGATCCTTTTCAGTCGGCAGTCACTTTGAGGAAGCATTCTTACTATTGTTTGAATGCAATTGCTAAGTATTCTTGTTCACATATTTCTGCCTATTGTTTCAGCTTTACCTGGAATGTTATTCTCTGGTCTAACGTGTTGTCTGTCTTCCCGATGGCTCCACAAACTCGCCAGAATCCAGGTCGTGAAGGTGTTGATGCTCCGTCGCCACCTCCTCCGCCTCCTCCTCCGCCGCCGCCTCCTCCTCCAGAGGCATGGCAATGGTGATGGCTGCAACAAATGCTAACACCCAGATATTAATTCAGCTATTGCAAGAGAGGAACAATCAGCAGGAGGGAAATTTCAACCATGGTGGTCATCAATCTGCTTCTCTGAATCAATTCCTAGCGAACCAGCCAAAGTTCTTCACGTCTTGTGACCAGCCATTCGACGCTCAGGACTGGATTCGGGACATGAACATACACTTTGAGTGCAGCAATGTCCGTCCAAAGGACTTCGTCAAGTTTGCAACATTTCACCTCAAGGGTCAGGCAACAGTTTGGTGGCAGCAGTTGAAGGACTCGAGGGGCGGCAGAATGATCAGCTGGGATGATTTCTGCGAAGATTTCAGGTCTCACTATATCCCATCTAGCTTTGTGGAAGAGATGCGTGAGAAGTTCAGACGCTTGAAGCAAGGAGGATCCTCTGTGTACAAGTACAACGTTGAGTTCCACGAGCTGGCTTGACATGCTTTGCAGGACATTCCAGATCAGAAGAGCAAGATCTATCAATTCAAAGGTTGTGTGAGAGAGGACTTGCAGTTGGCCCTTGCCTTGCACGATCCTGATGAGTTTGATAAGTTCTATAACTTGGCGCTCAGGGCTGAAGCAGCTTTGCTCAAAGTGGAGAATTCGAGGAAGCGTTTTAGAGACTCCAGCTCCTCGCCCTCAACTCAGGTGGTTGCTTCCAGTTGCTCAACAATTAGCAATTGTCTTGCAATGGCCCACCAGCGTGTGGGGTCGCGGCAGTTTTCGAGGGTAGAGTATTCAACCCAAATTTGTTGGTTTGACACGATGGGAGTGAACGGATATTCTCCAGTATTAGCAGTTGAGTTGTCGGCTCAACCACACCTGAAAGATTAGTATCTACAAGCAGGATATAAGCAACAAAAGTAGTATGATAATAACGATGCTAGGAAAGAATCTGTTGACGGCAGATTATTCCTAACTGAAGTATCAATGGCGCCAGAAAAGTATTGTAGCAGGTAGTAGCAGTGTAACGAGTAACAGAAGTGGCAAGGAACAGCAGTAGCAAGTAGCAGCAGTAGCAAGTGACAGCAACAACAAGTAACAGTAGTAGCAACAGTAGTGGCAGCAGCAGCAGGACAAAGCAAGTAACAGTAGCAGCAACAGTAGTAACACTAGCAGAGCAAAGCAAGTAACAGCAGCAGCAAATAACAATAGCAGTGGGACAAACTCGTAGGCAATTGATCGATGATTTGTTGGATGACATTCATCACGCAACAGTTATAACACGGAGAGATATGTGGCTAGCTCACGTTCGTCAATTTGATGTAGGCATGCATTCCGTGTGTAGTCATATGTGCTTAGGGAAAAGAACTTGCATGACATCTATTGTCCATCCCTCCCGTGGCAGCGGGCTCCAAATGGATACTACGGGATATTAAGGTTCTCCTTTTAATAAAGAACCGGACCAACGCATTAGCACTTGGTGAACACATGAACTCCTCAAACTATGGTCATCATCGGGAGTGGTTCTGGTTATTGTCACTCCGGGGTTGCCGGATCATAACCCATAGTAGGTAACTAGAACTTGCAAGATCGGATCTAAAACACACATATATTGGTGACAACATAATAATTTCAGATCTGAATTCATGGCACTCGAGGCCTAGTGACAAGCATTAAGCATAGCAAAGTAGTAGCAACATCAATCTCAGAACATAGTGGATACTAGGGATCAATCCCCGTCAAATTTAACTCGATTACATGCTAGATCTCATCCTACTCATCACCGCCCAGCGAGCCTACGAATATATTACTCACGAACGATGAAGAGCTTCATGGAATTGGAGAGGGAAGAAGGTTGATGATGACGATGGCGATGATCTCCTTGATCCGGAGCCCAAAACGGACTCCAGATCTGCCCTCCGGGGCAAGAACGGGATGTGGCGGCGCCTCTGGATCGTGAAACGCGATGAACTCTTCTCTCTTGATTTTTTCCGGGACGAAAGGGAATAAATAGCACTGGAATTGGGGGCGGCAGAGCCAGGTGGGCCCCACAAGCCTGGTAGCCGCGGCCAGGGGGGAGGCCGCGGCTACAGGGCTTGTGGCCCACTGGCCCGTCCCCTCCGGTGGATCTTTGCGTAGGTATTTTTCATATTTTCCAGAAATATTCTCCATAAATTTTCAGGACGTTCCGAAAACTTTGATTTCTCCACAAAAACAACACCATGGAAATTCTGCTGAAAACAGCGTCAGTCCGGGTTAGTTCTATTCAAATCATGCAATATAGAGTCCGAAACAAGGGCAAAAGTGTTTGGAAAAGTAGATACGATGGAGACGTATCAACTCCCCCAAGCTTAAAACCTTGCTTGTTCTCAAGCAACTCAGTTGACAAACTGAATGAGAAAGAAAAACTTTGACAAACTCTGTTTCATCTTGTTGTTTCAACTATGTCTAACTCATAACCAGAATTTCAGCAAGATCACAAGTTAACCACATAAGCAAGTGACACATAGGTCTCACGGTAAACTAATTTCAATGGCATAATCAGCTACCGAGCAAATAATAATGAGTTTCAGATACCAACAAGTCAATCAAAACAAGCATGAAGCAATATGAATAGGTGGTACCTCGCTAGCTCTTTCTAAGACCACAAAACATAAATGCAGAGCAATTTCAAAGATCAACGGTTGACTAAACATTGTAATTCATAGCAACGAAGATCCAGTCACAGTCATACTCAATATCAATCAAAAGCAAAGCATAAAAATGACAGAGGTGCTCTCTAATTGGTGCTTATATAAGAAGAGGATGACTCAACAGGAAAATAAATAGACAGACCCTTCGCAGAGGGAAGCATTGATTTTCAGAGGTGCCAGAGCTTAAGCTTTGAAAGCAGAGATAATAATTTTGGGTGGCATGCTTTCATTGTCAACGCAATGACCAAGAGTTCTCAATATCTTCCATGCTACTCATGCTATAGGCGGTTCCCAAACAGAAAAGTAAAGTTTTAACTCCCCCACCACCAATCAATCACACTCCACGGCTAGACGAATCCTCGGGTACCGTCCATACTAACATCAATCCGGGGGGAGTCTTGTTTTACAGTTATGTTTTTGATTTAAGCGTGGAATTGGGCATTCCAATTACCGGCCCCTTTCTCGTGAATGACACTGAATAAACACATGTCGAGGATAATACGCCTAACATGGAAGATACCAATAGCCCCCTGTCACCACATGAGCGGTTCGGACATGCAAAACAGATTATTTCTTGAAGGTTTAGAGAATGGCACATGCAAATTTACTTGGAACGGGAGGTAGATACCGCAAATAGGTAGGTATGGTGGACTCTCATGGAAAAACTTTTGGGTTTATGGAAGTGGATGCACAAGCAGCATTCCGCTTAGTACAAGTGAAGGCTAGCAAAAGACTAGGAAGCGACCAACTAGAGAGCGACAATAGTCATAAAGATGCAAAGTGTTTGACTACATTGAGTGCAAGCATGAGCAGGATATAAATCACCATGAACACGAACATCATAGAGGCTATGTTGATTTTGTTTCAACTACATGCATGAACATGCGCCAAGTCAAGCCACTTGAATCATTCAAAGGAGAATACCATCCTATCATACTACATCTTAGTCATCTCAAAATCTATGTTGGCATTCAAGACAAACCATTATAAGCTCCGAGCAAATTAAGCATGGCATCAGAAACTATGATCTCTAAGTTGTCATTGCAAACATGGTTCTCTCTCAACAAAGCTGAATCTGGGACGACAAGCTAGTCATATTTAGAAAAAGAAAATAGATAGAGTTCATACCAACTTTTCCAGTCTCAGTCACTTCATCATATATCATCATTATTGCCTTTCACTTGCACGATCGAACGATGTGAACAATAATAAGAGTGCTCGTGCATTGGACTAAGTTGAATCTGCAGGCAAACACAAAGGAGAAGACAAAGTAATATGGCTCTTTAACAAATTAACAGGTATGCATGCGAGAGCCACTAAACATTGTAACCATGGTCTTCTACCTCGACTCAAAGAAAAAGAAAACTATTTACACTGGAAAGCTCCCAACAAGCAAAAGAAGAAAGGAAAATATTTTTGTGTTTTCTCAAAAGGACACAAAACAAGAAAACAAGAAAACAACAATAAACTAGCATGGATAATACAGTGGCAAAGTGTAAACACCGACTAACAAAGTGAAAGCATAAGCATGAATGTAAAGGATGTGCAAACACGTACTCCCCCAACCTTAGGCTTTTGGCCTAGCTTGGTCTACTCCCAAGGAGGGAAATAACCAGCTCCAGGATACTCCAGAGTAGACTATGGATGCCACTGCTGTGTGAGCTCCTCTGGATCCCACTGATAAAGTGGCGTCTGGTACACGACTGGCGGCTCGGGCACGGGCACCTGTGGTTGGGCGAAGCCCCAATATGCGTAGATGTCCGAGGGCATAATAGTGTACCAGCCTGCATGAAGATTGAACAAGGAAGGAGGAGGCAAAGTAATAGTCTCACGAGTACCCCTGACTAAATACCAGGTTATAAATCATCCTTCCACCTATATCTCTATCAAGAAAGTCATGGCGAACCATGCTATCGTAATCTAGATATCTCTCGGGAAGAAGCATCTCTTCTTCCTCCTCCAGTCTAACGGGTATCTCAAAGTGTCTGGCAAGACAGGTAGCATAGATACCTCCATAAACGACACCTTTGGAACGGTTTGTGTTCAACCGCTGAGCTACTATAGCACCCAGGCTATAAGTCTTATTGTTATAAAGGCCTTCGTGCAAAACCGCTAGGTCTGGAGAGCCAAGTGATCCATCCTCCCCACGGCCAATCAAACATTTTCCCACAAATAATGAGAAGAACCGAAGCACAGGAAAATTTATGCTAGCAATTCTAGCGCGAGACACTCCTCTGTCCTCTCCAACAGCAATAGTATCTATGAAAGCCTCCAAGTCCGGTGGACGAGGATCATGAATATCCCCAACATAAGGTAATTTGCACACATTGCAAAAATCCTGTAGTGTCATGCGCTGGGGGATATCGTATAACATGAACTCAACCATAGGAGGATTCTTCCACGGATAAAAGTTGAAGCTTTGAATGAAAATATTGGTGAGGAGGAGGTATTGTGGGCACTTATCTTCAACGAACGCGGTAAGACCTGCGTTCTCCACCAAGTAATAAAAGTCTTCATAAAGCCCAGCGGCGCGCAAAAATTCATCACTTGGCCACTCGCACGCTCGAACTTTTGTGACTCGAGGAACCACATACTTGGGGTGGTTCTTCTCATCGTCCTTGGGGTTACCGCTTGAAGAGCCTCTCAAGAACCTCCTCATCTTTTCCCTTTTCTAACTCTGAAAAATTCTAAAATTTTTAGAGACTTCAAAAGAAAAGTGAGTAAGGATTAACCCAACTCGTAGCAACTACTCCTACTAGTGCCTAGAGACCGTATCACGTGATAAAACTACTTGGGACTAGCTAAAATCAACATTTCAAGCTCAAGAACAGGGTCACCAAGGTAGCAAGAATACGCGAAGGATAAAGCACTAGAGTAGAAACTAATTGGACCAATGGAGGAGTCACTTACCAAGGAGTAATTTCCCCAAAACGGTTCGGAGAATGGTGCTTTGAGCAAGGAGATCAAAAATCACAGCCAAATGAGCAAGAACACGGGTTTGAGCTGCGAAAAGATTTTTTCTGGAGTTAGAAGAAGAGGATGGGAGCTGGAATGAGTGGAGGGGGGCCCCGTGGGCCCCACAAGCTTGGTAGCCATGGCCAGGGGGATTGTGGCCCACTGGTGTGGCCCCGAGGCCAGCTCTGAGTCCCAGTATTTTTCAAAAAATCCAGAAAAAATCATATTTGATTTTCAGGACCATCGGAGAACTTTTATTTTCGGGGTACTTTTCTGTGGGACGCTAAAACAGAAAACACGAAAAACTTAACTAAATCTATCATTTTTCTTCTAAGCAACAGAAAGTGAAAGCTTAAAACAGAGGTATGTGACTCTTTGATTGATCCATTTCATGGTCATCGAAAGAAATCCGTCAATGGGGTTGATCAAATCCTCATGACAAAACTTTTTCAAATCGCAAAAGGAAACGGAGAATTGTCGAATAGCCACTAAGTCACCTCAATGGGGATATGAATCTCCCCAACAAGCAAAACATACTTCATCTTAACATGAGGAATAGGGCATTCAAAGCTCCCAATAAGAGTCGATGAAGTTTTTTGGATAGCATTGATGCAATGTACTTGATATCGTTTCTTCGGAAAGTGCACTGTATGCTCATTACCATTGACATGGAAAGTGACATTGCCTTTGTTGCAATCTACAACAACCCCTGCAGTGTTTAAAAAGGGTCTTCTGAGGATGACAGCCATGGCATCGTCCTCCGGAATATCCAAGATAACAAAGTCTGTTAAGATAGTGGTGTTAGCAACCACAACAGGCACATCCTCGCAAATGCCGACACAAAAAGCAGTTGATTTGTCGGCCATTTGCAGAGAAATTTCAGTGGGTGTCAACTTATCCAGTTCAAGTCTATGATAAAGAGAGAGAGGCACAACACTAACATCGGTTCTAAGGTCACATAAGGCAGTTCTTACGTAGTTTCCTTTAATGGAGCAAGGTATAGTGGGAACTCCGGGATCACCAAGATTCTTAGGAGTTCCGAGCATGGTGGAGATCTTAAGATCTCGTATCTGCCGTTTATTAGTCACGATATATTTCATGTGCTTGTCAAATGGAGACATTTTGAGCATATCAATTAACCGCATCTGCAGAAAGACGGGTCTCAACATTTCAATAAAGCGCTCAAAATCCTCATCATCCTTTTTCTTGGACGGCTTAGGAGGAAAGGGCATGGGTCTCTGAACCCATGGCTCCCTTTCTTTACCATGCTTCCTAGCAGTGAAGTCATTCTTATTGTATCTCTTAGGTTGTGGGTTATCAGGATTAACCGTAGGTTCAATCTCCACATCCTTATCAGTGCTAGGTTGAGCATTATTATGAACATTGATGTCCATATTGTCACCAGGTTCATGTTCATCACCAGATTGTGTTTCTGCATCAGACACAGAAATATCATTTGGTTCTTCAGGTGTGTCAGTATTTGGTGAACTGACATGTAGGTTTCTATCATCCTTCTTCTTCTTCTTAGGATGACTGGGTGCATCAGCATTAATTCCTTGAGAATCTTGATCAATTCTCTTAGATGGCCTTCAGGATACAAAGGTTACTGAGTCATTTTGCCTCCTCTAGTAATGACTCTGACAGAGTTTTCATTTAATTCATTGAGCAAGTCATTCTGAGCTTTAAGTACTTGTTCTACGTGAGTAGTAATCATAGAGGCATGTTTACTCAGAAGCTTCAGATCATTGACATTTCTGTCTACACAAGCACTTAAATGACTAAGCCTACGAGTACTTTGTTCCAATTGTGTGCTAACATAATCATTGAAACTCTGTTGTTTGGCAACAAAGTTGTCAAATTCATCAAAGCAAAGGCTAGCAGGTTTGTCAAAAGGAATATCACTCTCATTGAATCTACACAGAGAATTCACCTCTACTGATTGTATTGGGTTATCAGACCATGGATCTCTTCGATAGGCGGTAGATTTTTTACTTATTCAGGTCTAATGCCTTTCTCTTGCATAGATTTCTTGGCTTCTTGCATATCTTTGGGACTGAGGAATAGAATACCTCTTTTCTTAGGAGTTGGTTCGAGAATAGTCCAAGCATTATCGTTGATCAAGATGTTATTCAGTAGGATCTCAACTTGTTCTACAGTTTGTTCCCTAAAAACACAACCGGCACAACTATTTAGGTGGTCTCTAGAAGCATCGGTAAGTCTATTATAGAAGATATCAAGTATCTCGTTCTTCTTATGAGGGTGATCAGGCAAAGCATTCTTAGCTGGATGAGCCTCCCCCAAGCTTGTGGGAGACTCTCTTCTTTGAGTTGAGCAAAGTTGTATATTTCCTGCAAGGCAGCTTGCTTGTTATGGGCAGGGAACTATTTCTCACAGAAGTAATAGACCATATCCTGGGGACTACTCACACATCCAGGAGCAAGAGAAGTGAACCAGGCTTTAGCGTCATCCTTTAGAGAGAAAGGAAACATCTTAAGGATATAGTAGTAGCGGATCTTCTCCTCACTAGTGTAAAGGGTGGCTATATCGTGTAGTTGGGTCAGATGGGCTACGAACGTCTCAGACTCATAATCGTGGAAAGGATCAGATTCGACTAGAGAGATTATCTCAGGGTCGACAGAGAATTCATAATCCTCATCGGTGATAAAGATAGGTGAAGTGGCAAACTTCGGGTTGTATTTCATCCTAGCTTTCAAAGATTTTTCCGTCCACTTGAGAAGTAATTTCTCAGCGTCATAGGCATCCTTACACGCAAGAAAATCCTCTGCTATCTCCCCCTCCATAACATAACCCTCAGGTATATCAGTCAATTCATATCTAGGAGAGCTAGATCTAGCAGGAGCAAAAGCAGGTTCTATCTCAATAGTATCGGCACTTTCAGAAGCATAACGACTATTGGCAGTAACTCTAGCAATATGAGAATCAAGGAATACCCCTAGTGGCATATCAGGCAAAGAAGTATCTCTAGCAGTATCAAGCATAGCATCATCAGGCGAAATAGCATCTCTAGCATCACCAGGCAAGCCAGTATCAAGCATAGCATCATGGATAGCAGTATGAGGCATAGTATCTCTAGCAGTATCATGCATAGCATCTCTAGCAGTATCAGGCATAGCATCTCTAGCAGTATCAGGCATAGTAGCATCATAAGCATCATCAATAGCAGTACCATCTTTAGCATCATCTAGCACATGCGACATATCAAGATTTCTAACAGGAGGTGGTGCCGCAAACTTACTCATAACTGAAGGTGAATCAAGTGCAGAGCTAGATGGCAGTTCCTTACCTCCCCTCGTAGTTGAGGGCAAGACTTTGGTTCTTGGAACCTTCAGATTCTTCATAGTGATCAGCAGATATAAATCCCAATTGACTCAGAGAATATGGCTATCCCTCCCCAGCAACGGCGCCAGAAAAGAGCTGCTTCCAGTTGCTCAACAATTAGCAATTGTCTTGCAATGGCCCACCGGCGTGTGGGATCGCGGCAGTTTTCGAGGGTAGAGTATTCAACCCAAATTTGTTGGTTCGACACGATGGGAGTGAAAGGATATTCTCCAGTATTAGCAGTTGAGTTGTCGGCTCAACCACACCTGAAAGATTAGTATCTGCAAGCAGGATATAAGCAGCAAAAGTAGTATGATAGCAACGGTGCTAGGAAAGAATCAGTTGACGGCAGATTTTTCCTAACTGAAGTATCAATGGCGCCAGAAAAGTATTGTAGCAGGTAGCAGCAGTGTAACGAGTAACAGCAGTGGCAAGGAACAACAGTAGCAAGTAGCAGTAGTAGTGAGGTCAGCTGTGCTTCCCTGGCAACGGCGCCAGGAATAGTCGTGTCGACTGCACCAGGAATCCTTCTGCTACGGCTACGCCTTAAGGGACTTCCTAGGCAAATATGCAAAGGATTTCCCCGTTGGCCTTGGAGCCTTGCGTTGGTGTTCCCTCGAAGCGGAAAGGGTGATGTATCACAACGGTGGTAAGTATTTGCCTCAGTTTGAGAACCAAGGTATCAATCCAGTGGAGGAGTATCACATGATCCTGCACAAACACAAAGCACCTGCTCCCAACGCTATGAAGGGGTTGCCAATTCCTTATAGATTGTTTGCCAAGTGAGAACTGAAAGCAACAAAGTAACAAAGCAAAGTAAAAGCGGAGGTGTAAACGATAGATGTGAATAGACCCGGGGGCCGTAGTGTTTACTAGTGGCTTCTCTCATGAAAGCAAGTAGACGGTGGGTGAACAAATTACTGTCGAGCAATTGATAGAACCGCGCAAAGTCGTGAGGTAATCTATGGCAATGATTATATCTATAGGCATCACGTCGGAAACAAGTACACCGACACTGTCTGCATCTACTACTATTACTCCACACGTCGACCGCTATCCAGCATGCATCTAGTGTATTAAGTCCAAAAGAACAGAGTAACGCCTTAAGCAAGATGACATGATGTAGATGGACAATCTCATATCAACGACAGAGCCCACCTTGTTACCCTTGATGGCAACTACTTAATGTGTGCCTTGCTGCCCCTTATGTCACTAGGAAAGGTCACGACATGGTAGAACCCAAAACCAAGCACTTCTCCCATTCCAAGAATCATAGATCTAGTTGGCCAAACAAAACCCAAGACTCGGAGAGACTTACAAGGATATCAAATCATGCATATAAGAAATCAGCAAACACTCAAATATATATCATAGATAATCTGATCACAAATCCACAATTCATCGGATCTCGACAAACACACCGCCAAAGAAGATTACATCGGATAGATCTCCATGAAGATCATGGAGAACTTTGTATTGAAGATCCAAGAGAGAGAAGAATCCATCTAGCTACTAACCACAGACCTGTAGGTCTGAAGTGAACTACTCACGAGTCATTGGAGGGGCGATGATGATGATGAAGAAGCCCTCCAACTCCAAAGTCCCCTCTGGCAGGGTGCCGGGAAGGATCTCCAGATGAGATCTCGCGGAAACGGAAGCTTGCGGCAACGGAAAAGTATTTTCGAGGCTCCCCTGATTTTTTGCTGTATTTTAGGGAATATATAGCCAAAGATCTAGGTCAGGGGGCGCTCAGGGAGGCCACAAGCCTTGCCACTGCTGCCTCCCCTGGTGGCGGAGTGGGGGCTTGTGGGATCCGTGGAGCCCTCCTGGCTTGGCCCACAGGCCCCCTCATCTTCTTCCGTTCGGGAAAAAAATCATTTTGGGGATTTTATTCCGTTTGGACTTCGTTCCAAAATCAGATCTGAAAAGAGCCAAAAACACAGAAAAAACAGGAACTGGCACTTGGCACTGAATTAATAAGTTAGCCCCAAAAAAGATATAAAAGGTACATAAAGCATCCAAAGATGACAAGATAACAGCATGAAACCATAAAAAATTATAGATACGTTTGAGACAATAGTTTGCTATTGACATGGAAATGATAATAATTCAAGCAAACTAGCAAGGTAATCATGAACTTTCAAAATAACAAGGCCAAAAGAAAGTTATCCCTACAAAAGCATATAGTCTGGCTATGCTCTATCATCATTGCACAACGAATTTAAATCATGCACAACCCCGGTATTGGCCAAGTAATTGTTTCACACCTTTACTTTCTCAAACCTTTTCAACTATCACGCAATACATGAGCGTGGGCCATGGTTTTAGCACTATAGATGGTGTGGAGTGTGGTGGAGGTTGCAAGACGAAAAAGGAGAAGATAGTCACATTAACTAGGCATATCAGTGAGCTGTGGAGATGCTCATCAATAGATATCAATGTGAATGAGTAGGGATTGACATACCAATGATGCACTAGAGCTAAGAGTATGTGAAAGCTCTTAAAGAAAACTAGTGGGTGTGCATCCAACTTGCTTGCTCACGAAGACCTAAGGAAATTTTGAGGAAGCCTATCATTGGAATATACAAGCCAAGTTATATAATGAAAATTTCCCACTAGCTATATGGTGGTGACAAAACGAGAGAGTCTCAATCATGAAGATCATGGTGCTTAATATGCATAAGTGTGGAAAAAGTGGTAGCATTATCCCTTCTCTCTTTTTCTCTCATTTTTTTGGTGGGCTCTTTGGCCTCTTTTTTTTTATTTTGGTGGGCTTCTTTGGCCTCTTTTATTTCCTCACATGGGACAATGCTCCATTAATGATGATCATCACAATTTCAACTCAAAACTTAGAGCAACGATGACTCTATATGGAATGCCTTCGGTAGTGTACCGTGACAATGATCTAGCATGGCATAGACATTAATGGAACATCATGCTAGCTATCTTACGATCATGCAATGGCAATGTAGACGTGGTGGCACATGTCATGGTGGTAGTTGCATGGCAATATATCTCGGAATGACTTTGAAAAAGCCATAGTAGGTAGGTATGGTGGCTGTTTTGAGGGAGGCTAATGGTGGGTTTTGTGCACCGACGAAAGTTGCACGGCACTAAGAAGATAGTGATGGTGGCAGGTGAAAGTGCATCTAAACCATGGACTCAACATTAGTCATGAAGAACTCATATACTTGTTGCAAAAGTTTTATTAGTACTTGAAACAAAGCTTTCAACGCATACTCCTAGGGGAAGGGTTGGTAGGTATAAAGCATCGCGCGATCCCGACCGCCACGCAAAGGATGACAATCAATATACTAATCATGCTCAGATTTCATCACATAGCGGTTCACCATAGGTGCATGCTATGAGAATCACTAACTTCAACACAAGTATTTCTAGATCCACAACGCCTTACTAGCATGACTTCAATATTACCATAACCACAACTCAAAACTAATTGAGATGAATCAAACTTCTCTAACTATTCAATGCACATGAAGGTGGAAGTTTTTGTATCCCTTTGGATAACTACCCCTTTTGAGGCTACTTTCCAAGCATAGATCAACTACCAAGCCACACACCGTTGTGCTCTAAAATATATAAGTGAAGCACATAGAACAAAAGTATCTAGCTCAAAAGATATAAGTGAAGCACATGTGAGCTGAATTGTCTACGAAAAGATATAAGTGAAGCTTGACAAAATCACGGTGAGTGCATGTCTCTCTCTCTAGGTGTGCAGCAAGGATGATTGTGACACAACAAAAATAAAAGACTCCTACGATACAAGACGCTCCAAGAAAAATAAATTACATGTGGTGAATAAAAATATAGCCCCAAGTAACATTACCGATGGATTGAAGACGAGAGAGGGGATGCCTTCCCGGGGCATCCCCAAGCTTAGGCTTTTACGACATCCTTGAATCTCTTGGGGTGCCTTGGGCATCCCCTAGCTTGAGCTCTTGCCACTCTTTATCTCTTTGTACATAAGAACTTCACCCAAAACAACTTCACAACACGAAACATAAACAGAAACTCGTGATAACATTAGTATGAGATAGCAAACCACCACTTCCATAGGTACAGTAGCAAACTTAAATTCTACTTATGCTGATGTTGAGTTACTGTATTTTCAATCTTCCATGGCTAATACCCCCTGATACTATCCATAGTTTCATCAAAATAAGCAACCAACACAACAAAAACAGAATCTATTAACAACAGACCAGTCTGTAGCAATCTGTATATTTCGTATACCTCTGGTACTTCACAAATTTTGAAAAATTACGACAGTCTGAATAATTTGCGTAGAAATCAGCAGCAAAAAATCAACTCAAAAACTCTTACATAAAAAAAGGAAAATTATTTTCGTGAGCACAAAGTTTCTGTCTTTTCCAGCATGACCAAACGATCATCCCCAAGACTAATCATAACGGTTTTGCTTGGCACAAATGCAAAAAGAAACAAAAAAACACAATCATAACAGAATTATGGAAGTGTGGGAAACACAAAACAGAAAGAAAAAGGACAGATTCGTTGGGTTGCCTCCCAACAAGCGCTTTTGTTTAACGCCCTTAGCTAGGCGAAAAGTGATGGAATCACGTATAGTCATCTTTGGTGCTCAAACCATAGGTAGCGTGATCATTTACCATCTTAAGATCTTCATCTTTATTGGATGACTCACCGCTAGTTTTGGGAACAAAAACAGGCTTGACGGTCTTTTTGAGAGTGAGATTTGGAGTATTTTGCACAGCGGCAAAAGCGGAACCCAAGTTGGTTATGACATCTTCTAATTTGCCAATTCTAGAAGAATCATTAACTATAAGTTCCTTCTCCCTTAAATTTTTCAAAAAGTTTCCCACTTTGGATCCGTACTGAGTAATGTGATTGTGGATCTTTCTATCCAAACCCACAATAAGTCCACTTGTGGCAATTTTGTTTTCAATAGCGTCAAGCCTTTGCATCACGTGTTCCAAGGTCAAGATAGTTCCATTAACCATGAGCGGGGGTGAGCCTACCAAATTCATGATAGCTCTATAGGAGTCAACAGTATGGCTCCCCAAAAAGGTCCCGCCTACAATGGTATCAAGGATATACCTATTCCAAGGAGAAATTCCAACATAGAAACTGCGAAGGAGGACGGTAGTGGATTGCTTACAAGTAGATCTACTTTGAGCATTGCAAATCCTGTACCAAGCGTCCTTCAAATTTTCTTCCTCATTTTGCGTGAAATTGAGAACTTCATTTTCAAGGTGTCGTTTAGAGTGGTGGGTCTAGCCATTGATGGACTATCTCACACAAAAATGAGCAGGAAGAGAGAGTGAAATGGGCAAAAGAAAATGGCGAAAAAGAAAGGCAAAGGAGAAAGGCAAATGTGAAGTGGTGGAGAGGAAAACGAGAGGCAACTGGCAAAAAAGTAAATGCAGGAGATGAGTTTGTGAGACCTACTTGGATAGATCTTGATCTCTCCTCCCCGGCAACGGTGCTAGAAATACTTCTGATGTCAACTGTGCTTCCCTCGCAACGGTGCCAGGAATAGTCGTGTCGACAGCACGAGGAATCCTTCTGTTGCGGCTAAGCCTTAAGGGACTTCCTAGGCAAATATGCAAAGAATTTCCCCCGTGGCCTTGGAGCCTTGAGTTGGTGTTCCCTCGAAGCGGAAAGGGTGATGTAGCACAGCGGTGATAAGTATTTCCCTCAGTTTGAGAACCAAGGTATCAATCCAGTGGAGGAGTATCACAAGATCCTGCACAAACACAAAGAACCTGCTCCCAATGCTATGAAGGGGTTGTCAATACATTATAGATTGTTTGCCAAGTGAGAACTGAAAGCAACAAAGTAACAAAGCAAACTAAAAGCGGAGGTGTAAACGATAGATGTGAATAGACCCGGGGGCCGTAGTGTTTACTAGTGGCTTCTCTCATGAAAGCAAGTAGACGGTGGGTGAACAAATTACTGTCGAGCAATTGATAGAACCGCGCAAAGTCGTGACGTAATCTATGGCAATGATTATATCTATAGGAATCACGTCGAAAACAAGTACACCGATACTGTCTGCATCTACTACTATTACTCCACACGTCGACCGCTATCCAGCATGCATCTAGTGTATTAAGTCCAAAAGAACAGAGTAACGCCTTAAGCAAGATGACATGATGTAGATGGACAATCTCATATCAACGACAGAGCCCACCTTGTTACCCTTGATGGCAACTACTTAATGTGCGCCTTGTTGCCCCTTATGTCACTAGGAAAGGTCACCACATGGTAGAACCCAAAACCAAGCACTTCTCCCATTCCAAGAATCATAGATCTAGTTGGCCAAACAAAACCCAAGACTCGGAGAGACTTACAAGGATATCAAATCATGCATATAAGAAATCAGCAAAGACTCAAATATATATCATAGATAATCTGATCACATATCCACAATTCATCGGATCTCGACAAACACACCGCCAAAGAAGATTACATCGGATAGATCTCCGTGAAGATCATGGAGAACTTTGTATTGAAGATCCAAGAGAGAGAAGAAGCCATCTAGCTACTAACTACGGACCCGTAGGTCTGAAGTGAACTACTCACGAGTCATTGGAGGGGCGATGATGACGATGAAGAAGCCCTCCAACTCCAAAGTCCCTCCGGCAGGGCGCCGTGAAGGGTCTCCAGATGAGATCTCGCGGAAACGGAAGCTTGCGGCGGCAGAAAAGTATTTTTGAGGCTCCCCAGATTTTTTGATGTATTTTAGGGAATATATAGGCCAAAGATCTAGGTCAGGGGGTGCTCACGGAGGCCACAAGCCCTACCACCGCCGCCTCCCCCTGGTGGCGGAGTGGGGGCTTGTGGGCTCCCTGGAGCCTTCCTGGCTTGGCCCACAGGCCCCTGATCTTCTTCCGTTCGGGAAAAGTTCATTTCGGGGATTTTATTCCGTTTGGACTCCGTTCCAAAATCACATCTGAAAAGAGCCAAAAACACAGAAAAACAGGAACTGGCACTTGGCACTGAATTAATAAGTTAGTCGCAAAAAAGATATAAAAGGTACATCAAACATCCAAAGATGACAAGATAACAACATGAAACCATCAACAATTATAGATACGTTTTAATAAAGAACCGGACCAACGCATTAGCACTTGGTGAACACATGAACTCCTCAAACTATGGTCATCACCGAGAGTGGTTCCGGTTATTGTCACTCTGGGGTTGCCGGATCATAACACATAGTAGGTAACTACAACTTGCAAGAGCGGATCTAAAACACACATATATTGGTGACAACATAATAATTTCAGATCTGAATTCATGGCACTCGAGCCCTAGTGACAAGCATTAAGCATAGCAAAGTAGTAGCAACATCAACCTCAGAACATAGTGGATACTAGGGATCAATCCCCGTCAAAACTAACTCGATTACATGATAGATCTCATTCTACTCATCACCGCCCAGCGAGCCTACGAATAGATTACTCACGAACGATGAAGAGCTTCATGCAATTGGAGAGGGAAGAAGGTTGATGATGACGATGGCGACGATCTCCTTGATCCGGAGCCCAAAACGGACTCCAGATCTGCCCTCGAGGGCAAGAACGGGATGTGGCGGCGCCTCTAGATCATGAAACGCGATGAACTCTTCTCTCTTGATTTTTTCCAGGACGAAAGGGAATAAATAGCGCTAGAATTGGGGGCCGCAGAGCCACGTGGGCCCCACAAGCATGGTAGCCGCGGCCAGGGGGGAGGACGCGGCTATAGGGCTTGTGGCCCAGTGGCCCGTCCCCTCCGGTGGATCTTTGCGCAGGTATTTTTCATATTTTCCAGAAATATTCTTCGTAAATTTTCAGGACGTTCCGAGAACTTTCATTTCTGCACAAAAACAACACCATGGCAATTCTGCTGAAAACAGCGTCAGTCCGGGTTAGTTCCATTCAAATCATGCAAATTAGAGTCCAAAACAAGGGCAAAAGAGTTTGGAAAAGTAGATACGATGGAGACGTATGAGTGGTCCAGAAGCAGTAGAAATATTGGGTGACTCCTCCTCGGCAGACTCAGCAGTTCAAGCAGTCAGGTGGTCGTGGTTCTTCCCACCCACCCAACCCAGCTTTCAAGCAGAGGTTTCAGCAGCAGAAGCAAGGGAATCCTCAAGGGCAATTCCGTTCGCTGTCAGATGTTACTTGTCACAAGTGTGGGCAGAAGGGTCACTACTTCAACAAGTGCACCTCTCAGCAGCGTCTTCTGCCCCCTCCTCCAGGGAAGCCTCCACGCAATGCTATGGTGAAGTTCAATCCCAGGTCTGGGAGAGTTAAGATGGTGAATGCAGCTGAAGTAGAAAACTCCTGAGACGTGATAATGGGTAATCTCTTGGTTAATGATTTTCCTGGAAAGGATTTCTTTGATTCTGGTGCTTCGCATTCGTTCCTCTCCATTCCATTTGCATTCAAGCATAATTTTCATGTAGAGGAGCTGCCTAGGCCGTTGTCAGTAGTCTCTCCGGGCAAGTTCATGCATGCAAGTACTCGAGCCCAGATGTCACTGTCAAGATGGGTGATTATGCCTTTCTGGCTTCTCCAATTGTCCTTGGCAAGTCTGATATTGATCTCATCCTTGGGATGGATTGGCTGGCTATGAACAAGGCATCTATTGATTGTGAAGCTAAGGAAGTGAAGCTAACTCATCCTTTGGAGGACGTGATTATCTTCGCATCGCGTGATGATAGAGTCCGTCTGTTTTCCTTGAATGAGAAGGGTGAGATATCTCCAATATCTCAAGTCCCAGTGGTCTGCGATTATGAAGATGTCTTTCCCGAAGAGTTGCCAGGAATGCCTCCGCACCGGGCAGTTGAGTTCGTGATTGAGCTTGAACCGGGTACTGAACCAGTATGCAAGCGACCGTATAAATTGGGTCGAGAAGAGCTGAAGGAGCTGAAGAAACAACTTGATGAGCAATAGCGTCTGGGTCTGATCAGACCAAGCTCATCTCATTGGGGTTGTGGAGTTCTTTTATCAAGAAGAAGGATGGCACCGATCGATTCTGTGTCGATTACCGTCCATTGAATAAGAACACGATCAAAAACAAGTATGCACTTCCCAACATCAATGATTTGTTCGAGCAATTGAAAGGGGCTAAGATCTTCTCGAAGCTTGATATCACTATGGGCTATCATCAGATTCACATTCATGAAGAGCACATTCCTAAGACTGTCTTCAGGACAAGCTTTGGCTCGCATGAGTACACGGTGATGTCTTTCGGTCTGGCCAATGCTCCATCCGACCTTCTGTCGGATGATGAATTATATCTTCTCCCCATTCAAGAATGAATTTGTCTTATTGTATCTTGATGACATTCTGGTCTTTTCAGAAACTGAAGAAGAGCACGAAGAACATCTCAGGCTTGTGCTTGATAAGCTAAGAGAGCATAATTTCTATGCTAAGTTTTGCAAATGTGAGTTCTGATTGAAGGAAGTTGTGTACCCTGGGTACATCATCTCTGCTGGGGGCATCAAAGTTGATCCATCAAAGGTGCAGGCCATTGTTGAGTGGGAACCTCCGCAGAATGTGAAGCAGCTTCGAAGCTTTCTTGGGCTTGCAAGCTATTGCAGAAGATTCGTTGAGAATTTATCCAAGATTGCTAAGTCTCTCTCAAGCCTTCTTCACAAGAGTGTGAAGTATGTCTGGTGTCCAGAGTGTTAGTTGGACTTCGACACACTCAAAGAGAAACTCACTTCTATTCCAGTCTTGATTCCTCCTAATGATTCCAAGTCTTATCAAGTGTTCTGCAATGCCTCTCTTCAAGGTCTTGGTGCAGTTCTGATGCAAGAGAAGAAAGTGGTAGCTTATACCTCGAGGCAGTTGAAGCCAAGTGAGAAGAATTACCCCACTCGTGATCTTGAGTTGGCGGCAGTGGTATATGCTTTGATGGCTTGGAGACATCTCTTGTTTGGCAGACGAGTTGTGGTCTACACCAATCACAAGAGTCTCAAATACTTCTTCACCCAGCCTAACCTCAATCTTCGGCAAACTCGTTGGGTGGAAATGCTCCAAGATTACAATCCGAGCGTTGACTACACTCCAGACAAAGCTAATGTCATTGCAGATGCTTTGAGCAGAAAGGCTTACTGCAACAGTCTCATTCTAAAGCCTCTCCGGCCTGATCTTTGTGAATCTTTTACGAAGCTCAACCTTCAGTTAGTACCTCGGGGATTTCCTGCAAATCTCCAGATTTCTCCTACCTTGGAAGACCAAGTCCGGCAAGCTCAACTTCGTGATGCAATGGTGAAGAAATTTTAGATTGGCTTGGCAAAGAGCATTCACAAATATAAGTGCTTTAGTGTTGATGACAGAGATACCTTGTTCTTCGAGGATCGCCTTGTCGTTCCAAAAGGAGAGCTCGGGAAGGTTATCATGGAAGAAGCCCATAATTCCCTTCTCTCGATACATCCAGGAAGTTCCAAAATGTATCAGGATCTGAAACAGACTTTCTGGTGGACTCGCATGAAGCGTGAAATTGCTCAGTTCGTGAATGAATGTGATGTCTGTTGCAGAGTGAAAGCAGAGCACCAATGTCCATCAGGTCTCTTGCATCCCTTGCCCATTCCCGAGTGGAAATTCGATCAAGTTGAGATGGATTTCGTCACCGGGTTTTCGAAGTCCAAGAAAGGAAACGATGACATCTTCGTCGTCATCGACAAGTTGAGCAAAGTCGCTCGTTTCCTTCCAGTCAAGGAGTCTATCTCGACAGCTCAACTTGCAGAGTTGTATACGTCAAGGATAGTATCATTGCATGGTGTTCCAATGCTAATATCTTCGGATCGTGGAAGCATCTTTACTTCCAAGTTCTGGGATTCATTTCAATCTGCAATGGTTACAAAGATTTGATTCAGTACAACTTTCCATCCTCGGACTAGTGGGCAAGTTGAGAGAGTGAATCAGGTCCTCGAGAATATGCTAAGAGCCTGTGTGATTTTGTTTGGCAAGAAGTGGGAAGACTGCCTACCTTTTGCTGAGTTTTCATACAACAACAGCTATCAGGCAAGCTCAGGCAAGGCTCCATTCGAGATTCTTTATGGCAGGAAGTGTCGTACCCTGCTCAATTGGTCAGAGAATCGTGAGTGTCATTCGAGATTCTTGGGAATGACATGATTACTGAAGCACAAGAAATGTGTCGTGTCATTCGGGATAATCTCAAAGCAGCGCAGTCCCGTCAGAAGAGCTACTATGATAGCAAGCATCATGACATGACTTTTCAGCTCGATGATTTTGTGTATCTCAAAGTGTCTCCCATGAAGGGCACTCAGTGCTTCGGCATCGAAGGAAAGATTGCTTTCTCGTTTTGTTGGGCCTTTCAGAATTGTTGGCAAGAGAGGCGACCTTGCATATCAGCTAGAGCTCCCTTCCAACTTATCAAATGTGCATGACGTGTTTCATGTCTCTCAGGTCCGGAGATGCTTCAAGACTCCCGAGCGTACAGTTGATCTTAAGGATATCGACCTCCAGCCCGACCTATCCTACTGTGAGCATCCAGTTGCATTTCTTGAAGTGACTCAGTGCAAGACCCGCAATAAGTCAATCAAGTTTCTCAAAGTGCAATGGTCACATCATTCCGACAAAGAGTATACTTGGGAGCGCGAGGATCACCTCCGTTCCGAATTTCCAGAGTTCTTCCAGTCCTAGATCTCGGGTCGAGATCCTCTTGTGGTGCGGGAGAGTTGTAACAGCCCAGATGCTTTCTTTCCTATTTTGTAAGCCTTTCCTCTTGTGGCAACATTGTTGAACCTATGTTACGGAAGTGATGAGGTGATTGTCATTTCATGTGCATCTCATGCATCATAACATTTTTTGTGTTAGTCTTGATCTTGTCTACCTTGGTGTTGTGGATTCATGTGGCTAGTGGTGTTCTTGTGGAGTGTGGTGTGGGTGCAACTATGACCTGAAAACCTTAGTTGCACCATAGCCCAAAACACCCTCTCCTTTATATATTTTGAGATATAATCAAGTTGCTGTTTTGGGGTTTTAAAAATGCTCATCTTCTTTGCAAATTCTTTCAAATAATTGTGGATGTCAAACATCACTGATTTAAAATCATTTCCCATTTTGTTTTAATTTAAACAGGGGCTTATTTAATAAAAAGACAATTATTTTCCTTTGCTCTAAAATGACTCCTCTATTTTTTTATAAATAGGAGAAGCATTTTAGAGACTCATATTTATTTTTGTTTCTTTTCTTTCCTTTATTCTGTTTTACCTCTCTCTTTTATTCCAAAAGCTGATTTGAAAAATAGAAAACCGTACTTCATTTTAGAAAGAGGGGGAGGGAGATGAGTGGGCTATGGCCCATTGCTTCTGTGGCGCTCGAAGCCCGTGCCCCTTTCCTTTCTTCCTCCTCCTCACACCGTTTCTCTTCTTTCTTCTTTCCGTCAGGCAGAGAGGTGCGAGAGCGTGTGAGAGAGAGCGCCAAGTCGACGCCGTGAAGATCACGGACGTCGAGGCCTATTTAGCCTCGTCAGTCGTGCCCCCTCCTCCTAGGGTTCCACAACTCCCTCCTCGCCGCCGCCACTTTTCCTTCTTCCCCTGTTCTTCTATGTAGATAGATCTGAGAGAGAGACGGTGAGTTTCAGAGAGATACTAGGAGGCGCCTCACCATCGTCGTCGTCGTCCTCGTCAACGCCGATGCCTCCCGCTCGGGCAAGGATGTCTGCGACGTCCCCGGAGATGCCCTCGTCCCATTCCCGTCGCTGGTAAGGCCAGAGCACGTCCACAACGACGGCCCCGACCTCGTCTTCGGCGAGCACCCGAAGCCCCACCTTGCAACAGCGCCATCTTCTTCCTCTTCCCCGCACCGATCTTCTTTGTCAAGGTGCTCTAGGGTGAGCATGTCCTCCCCCTATTCCTTCCCCCGTGCGTAGAAGGGCTCCTCTGTGCGAGGGTGTCACCGCCATCGTGGTCGGCCATGGACGGAGGCCAAGCTCCGTCGCGCCGCTGTGTTAGTCCACCTCCCGCCGCATTAGTAACAGGAATGGAACCCCCTTGGTTCCCGTGTTCCCCACCAGTAGCTTCTAGCTGCCGTTGTCGCCTCCTAGCTCGCCGGCGTTAGCTCCCCCTTCTCTGCAATGCGGCCTGGAGGTAGAAGAAGGCCCGTTGGCTTGGCATGTGAGGAGGAGAACCTCCTTTGGTTCAGTGTCCCCTCGTGCTAGCCTAGTGGCGCCAGCCCCGCGCCTCCACCAGGAGGGCCTGGGTCTGATCCCACCCTGGCTCCCCATTTTCTTTGATTATCTGGTGTAATTTTCCACTATGGTGGAGATTGATGGCAATGTCATCTGGTGTGTTTCCTCTGGTTGATCAGCAACCGAGTGAGAACCCAGTGGTAGCGAGTGGTGGCTGATAGCAGGAGGTGGTGGGTTCGACCCCCCTTCTTGCACCTTTTCTTTTAGTTTGTTTTTTCATTTGTATGTGTAGGTGTGCATGTGTGTGTGGCTGTAGCAGAGGTAGATTAGTGTGTGTATGGAAGTGGGCCTAGAGGACCCACATGTCATGCTGAGAGAGAGGCACTACCAAGTGGACCCTCTCACCATGTTTATTTTTCTTAAGTGTTGCACTTTATGATTTCATGCCCTGTTTAGAGCTTCATATTAGGTGGAGGTGTGATCCATTGATGTTGATTCCTTATTGGAATGGTAGTAGGTGAACCTCTCTACGACTTGGGAAAAGTATGTTGCTCTTAGGATTTTGCATGTGCTTATTACACCTTGTCAAAGTGGGCACTTGACTGAAAATGACAGGTTTGTGAAAACCCATGAATTTCACTAAGTCTGGGAATCTGGAGTTATTTTCTTCCCCTGTTGTGTTGTTCATATCTGCTCCTCTGTTGGGAATTAGCCCAAGCAACAAACTAATGTTTGGTTGTTGTTATGCTTGTCTAGCGCCCTGTAAAATGTCATGCCCATATACATCCTGTAGATATCATTTTGGAGGCTGCCAAAATGCTTCAGAGCATAAGCAGCTGGTGAAAATCTGTAATTTTCACTAAGTCCCAATCTGTGATATTTTTATCCAAGTTAGAGGTTGTATATCTGCTTATGTGTGAGACCTTTGCTTTAGATACTTATTAGAGGTTGTAATGCAGTTGGATGGCTTCAGTTTCATGTCTTATTTGAATTATTTAGAGGGTTGTAGCTGCTGTAGATCTTCTAGTCAAAGTGCTATGTTGCTGTTAAAAAACAGATTGTGTGTCTAGATGGTTTTTGAGCTTGTGTGAGCTATGGTTGATGGTGTGGTGTGTTCTCAACCACCATTCCACTTGTATTTGGATGCTTGATCACTTGACATCCTGGTTACACCAGTGAGTGCCCATTTAATTGAGTTTGTGGCTGTTTTGAACCCGTAGACCTTCGTAACTTGTTTTGTAGTTTCCGGTTGTTCCAAGACTCCGTTCACGAAGTTCTTCATATGTTTTTGCATTGCTTTATTGTGATGCATATGATTATGCCATGGTCATGCATGTCAAGATAAATTAACATGAGGTTCTGTCCAGGATATAAACAACTCAATTAATGCATGCGAAAGTGACTAGAATAGTGGTGCATGCTTTCTTCTTCACACATGCGTCATATTGGTTGATGCGTTTTGCTGGTGTTTATTTGCTGTTATCTTGTCTTTGGGTAGCATCGGGAATGGAGAGCGAATACGTGGATTCTAGAGAGTTCGTGCAGGAAGAACAAGAGCAGTTCCAGGCTGAAGAAATCACAGGCAAGATGATCATGACCTTGACACCGTTTCTAGATTTGTTATGCTTAGAGTTACGTTTCCTTCGTTGCATGCCCGCTGCCTACCACATGATACACATGCCATCAAACTTTGCCATGAAACCTCAAACACCCCCCTTCCTAGCAAATATTGTTTGGCTAAGTAGGCTTGCTCAACCTCTAATTGATAGCGTTGCTAGTTGCAGGTGCCAGCTGGTCCATGTGATAACATGGACATTTGTATATCATTATGTTTAACTGCTATTTAATTAATGCACCTATATACTTGGTAAATAACGGAAGGCCTAGCCTTTTGCCGAGTGATTTGTTCCGTTGTTGCCGCCTTAGTTTCGGTAACCGGTGTTTTATTATGTAACTGAGCGCTCCTAACCCGTTCGGGGTTGTTATGGGGACCCCCTTGATAATTCGTTTTAGATTAAAGCTTCTCCAGCCAGGTCCAACTTTGGTGTTAACTTGCTAACAACTTAATAAAGCATAGGGAATAGCTACCCCGAGGAATTAATCAACAACCGGGCCAGTGCTCCTCATGAGTGTTGGTCCAACCTAAGCGATGTCCGGCGCCCCCTGGTCACCCAGGGTTTAGCCAACCCGACGTCTACCTCACCTGGTCGTGCCCTGAGAACAAAATACGCGGCTCCTATCGGGACTGTCGGCACGCCGGGCGGCCTTGCTGGATTAGTTTTACCTTTTACGAGATATCTTGTGCATTGGGATTCCGGTGAGACTTTGTGTCTTCTCAGAGTTGAGGTTTACCTCTAAGGAATCCGACGAGATCACGAGTTTCGTGGTAGAGGATTACTATGCGGCCGATGGTAATTTGTGATGGACTAGTTGGAGCACCCCTAAAGCCGTGCCTGCGTTTATGTGGCAAATATAGATATTTTGTTAACATCCGGAACTAGACAACTTAAAGTAATTCTAATAAAACTGCCAACTGAGTGCGTAGCCGTGACTGTCTCTTTCGAAGGTCCTTCTCTGATCGAGAACATAGTGGGGTTATGTCTGATGTAAATAGGTGTTCAGGATCACTTAGTGATCAATCTAGTATTCGTCCGACTTGCGTAGACCACCATATGTTGACTCTGATAATCGTAAGATAACCACCAAATAAGCTTAGGTTGCTGCAAACCCATACACTTAACCTTCCTCACCCATTAACTCAGCTAGATTCAATACCAAGGTCATTCGATTGCTGAGTCCTCGTGGCTCATGGTTTACGACAAACACCCACAGGTAGAGGTACACCTGATGCAGGAGATCCTGATGACAGCTAGTGGAAGTGGGAGTTCGATGAGGACTCGGGCAGAATGTACGTGACTTATCCGGGGGACTAGAGGCTGTGGTCGTGATCGTGGGGCCAGCATGCGGGATGCCATAGACTTATCTGTTTCTATTTTGTCTGTAGCTGGACCTTTTCATACTCAGAATAATGTGTGTCTGTAAGCTATATGCTATATTCTTAACAGATGGAAAGTGTATGCCCTACTTGTCACTCTTCCAGTTCTGTAATGTTATGATTATCTCGGTTGCGAAACGTGTAGATCCAGCCACGAAGGCTCGTGCACCTCTTTAGGCCTGGGCCAACAATGCTCCGCGCACGTGTGTGGCCCAGGCCCAGGGGCTCCTATCGGTGCACTAAAGACTAGGGTCCCTAGTGCCACAGACTTGTGCACGCGCGCTGCTACCTCTTGAGCTTGTGTTGGTTTTTCCCTTGAAGAGGAAAGGGTGATGCAGCACAGTAGCAGTAAGTATTTCCCTCAGTTTGAGAACCAAGGTATCAATCAAGTAGGAGTATCAAGGCAAGTCACCAATGTACCTGCGCAAAAACAAGCAAACTTGCACCCAATGCTATAAAGGGGTTGTCAATCCGTTCACGATTAATTGCAAGGTGAGATCTAAAGGTGGAAGGTGCAACAAAGTAAAAGTGTAGAGCTGAAAATATGATGTGAAGTAGACCCGGGGGCCATAGTGTTCACTACAGGCTTCTCTCATGATAGCAAGTATTACGGTGGGTGAATGAATTACTGTCGAGCAATTGATAGAACCGCGCAAAGTCATGATGATATCTAAGGCAATGATCATACATATAGGCATTACGTCTGAGACAAGTAGACCGATACTGCCTGCATCTACTACTATTACTCCACACATCGACCGCTGTCCAGCATGCATCTAGTGTATTGAGTTCATAACAAACAGAGTAAAGCCTTAAGCAAGATGACATGATGTAGAGGGATAAATTCATGCAATAGATATAAACCCCATCTTTTTACCCTTGATGGCAACAACACGATGCATGCCTCGCTACCCCTTCTGTCACGGGGTGAGGACACCGCACGGTATGAACCCAAAACCAAGCACTTCTCCCATTGCAAGAATTATAGATCAAGTTGGCCAAACGAAACCCACAACTCGAAGAGAATTACAAGGATACGAAATCATGCATATAAGAGATCAGAGGAAACTCAAATAATATTCATAGATAATCTGATCATAAATCCACAATTCATCGGATCTCGACAAACACACCGCAAAAGAAGATTACATCGGAGAGATCTCCATGAAGATCATGGAGAACTTTGTATTGAAGATCCAAGAGAGAGAGGAAGCCATCTAGCTACTAGCTATGGACCCAAAGGTATGTGGTGAACTACTCATGCATCATCGAAGAGGCAATGGTGTTGATGAAGAAGCTCTCCGTGTCCGAATCCCCCCTCCGGCAGGGCACCAGGACGGTCCCAGATGGGATCATGCGGAGACAGAAGCTTGCGGCGGCAGAAAAGTATTTTCGTGGCTCTCTCTGGCAGTTTCAGATTTTTGGAGAATTCATAGGCGGAAGAAGTATGGCAAAGGAGCCACGGGGGGCCCAAAATCCTGATAGGCGTGCCCCCCAGGCCGCGGCTAGGGGGCTTGTGGCCTCCCTCGGGGTCCTTTGCCTTGGTTCTCAAGTTCCGTGCGTATCTTCTGTTATGGAAAAAATCATTCCGAAGATTTTATTCTGTTTGGACTCCGTTTAATATTCTCCTCTAAAAAGGCTCAAAAACACGGAAAAAACAGGAACTGGCACTTGGCACTGAGTTAATAGGTTTGCCCCAAAAAAGAAATAAAATGCATAGAAAACATCCAAAGTTGACAAAATAATAGCATGGAACCATAAAAAATGATAGATACGTTGGAGACGTATAAAGCATCCCCAAGCTTAACTCCTGCTCATCCTCGAGTAGGGAAGTGATAAAGACTGAATTTTTGATGTGGAATGCTACCTAACATATTTGTCCTTTGTAACTTCTTTCTTGTGACATGAATGTTCAGATCCGTAAGATTCAAAACAATAGTTTACTATTGACATGAAAACAATAGTTCTTCAAACATACTAGCAAAGTAATCATGAACTTTTGAAATAACAAGGCCAAAGAAAGTTATCCCTACAAAATCATATAGTCTGGCTAGGCTCCATCATCCCCACACAACGAATTTAAATCATGCACAACCCTGGTATTGGCCAAGTAATTGTTTTCACACTCTTACTTTCTCAAACTTTTCAACTCTCACGCAGTACATGAGCGTGAGTCATGGATATAGCACTATAGGTGGAATAGAGTGTGGTGGAGGTTATGAGGCAAAAAGGAGGAGATGGTCACATCGACTCGGCGTATCAACGGCTATGGAGATGCCCATCAATAGATATCAATGTGAATGAGTATGGATTACCATGCAACGGATGCACTTAGAGCTATAAGTGTGTGAAATCTCAAAAGGAGAACTAGTGGGTGTGCACCCAACTTGCTTGCTCACGAAGACCTAGGGCAA
The DNA here is from genome assembly GCF_904849725.1 of Hordeum vulgare subsp. vulgare. Taxonomy (NCBI): domain Eukaryota; kingdom Viridiplantae; phylum Streptophyta; class Magnoliopsida; order Poales; family Poaceae; genus Hordeum; species Hordeum vulgare. The sequence goes on along the minus strand of NC_058518.1, from coordinate 237,655,180 downwards.
TTTTGAGGAAGCCCATCATTGGAATATACAAGCCAAGTTATATAATGAAGATTCACACTATTATATGTAAGTGTCAAAACAAGAGACTCTCTATCATGAAGAACATGGTGCTATTTTGAAGCACAAGTGTGGAAAAAGATAGTAGCATTGTCCCTTCTCTCTTTTTCTCTCTTTTTTTTCTTTGTTTGGGATCTTTGGGATCTTTTCAATTTTTTTTTATTTTTTTTGGTGGGCATCTTTGGCCTCTTTTTTTTATTTCCTCACATGGGACAATGCTCTAATAATGATGATCATCACACTTTTTTTTACTCACAGCTCAATGCTTAGAGCAATGATGACTATATAAAATGCCTCCGGCAGTGTACGGGGATGTGCAACGATCTAGCTTAGCGTATGACGTTGAAACATCTCGCTAGATATCTTATGATCATGCAATGGCAATATGAAAGTGACGGCACAAGTCATCAGATGGAATAGTGGGAGTTGCATGGCAATATATCTCGGAATGGCTATGAAAATGCCATAATAGGTAGGTATGGTGGCTGTTTTGAGAAAGGTATATGGTGGGTTTGTGCACCGGCGAAAGTTGAGCGGCACTAGAGAGGCTAGCATGGTGGAAGGTGAAAGTGCATCTATACCATGGACTCACATTAGTCATGAACAACTCATATACTTATTGCGAAAGTTTTATTAGTAATCGAAACAAAGTGCTAAACGCATACTCCTAGGGGAATGGTTGGTAGGTGTTAACCTTCGCGCGATCCCGACCGCAACACAAAGGATGACAATCAATAAATCAATTATGCTCCGACTTCCTAACATAGTGGTTCACCATACGTGCATGCTACAGGAATCATTAACTTCAACACAAGTATTTCTAGATTCACAACACCCTACTATCATAACTCTAATATTACCAAATCCATGTCTCAAAATTAATTGAGAGGAATCAAACTTCTCTTACTAATAAATGCACTTGAATATGGCAGTTTTTATTATATTCTTTTTGGATGCCTATCATCTTTAGGACCACTTTCATAGCACAAGCCAACTACCAAGTTACTCAGAGAGAGCACTCTCAAAAAGATATAAGTGAAGATCGAGAGTTTTTATTTCTCCAAAATATGACACCGCCGTGCTCTAAAAAGATCTAAGTGAAGCACTACAGCAAAGTTATCTAGCTCAAAAGATATAAGTGAAGCACATGCGAGCTAAATTGCCTAACTCAAAAGATATAAGCGAAGCTCAATGAGTATTCTAGCAAATTCACGATGAGTGCATGTCTCTCTTAAAAAGGTGTGCAGCAAGGATGATTGTGACACAACAAAAATAAAATACTCCTATAATACACGACACTCCAAGCAAAACACATATCATGTGGTGAATAAAAATATAGCTCCAAGTAACGTTACCGATGGATTGAAGACGAAAGAGGGGATGCCTTCCCGGGGCATCCCCAAGCTTAGCCTTTTTGGTGTCCTTGAATTTGGCTTGGGATGCCTTGGGCATCCCCAAGCTTGAGCTCTTTCCACCCTTTATACCATTGTCCATGAGAACATCACCCAAAACTTGAAAACTTCACAACACAAAACTTAAATAGAAACTCGTGATATCATTAGCACAAGAAAACAAACTACCAACTTTTTAGGTACTATAGCAAACTTAATTTCTATTTAGATTGATGTTAGATTACTGTATTCTCACTTCTCCATGGCTAGTACCCCCCGATACTATCCATAGTTTCATCAAAATAAGCAATCGGCACAACAAAAACATAATCTGTCAAAAACAGACCAGTCTGTAGCAATCTGTATACTTTGTATACTTATGGTATCTCACAAATTCTGAAAAATTATGACAATTCGGGCAATTGGCATATCAACCAGAAGCAAAAAGAATCAAATCAAAAGCTCTTTCTGGATAGGAATTAAAAATAATTTCGTGAGCACAAAGTTTCTATCTTTTTCTGCAAGATCAAACAACCATCACCAAAACTAGTCATAAAGGTTTTACTTGGCTCAAACACAAAAAGAAACAGAAAAAACACAATCATAACAGAATTATGATGGTGTGGACACAATAAAACATAAAGCAAAAAGCAAAGATAAATTCATCGGGTTGCCTCCCAACAAGCGCTATTGTTTAACGCCCTTAGCTAGGCATTGATAATTCAATGATGCTCACATAAAAGATAGCAATCGGACACGAAGAGAGCATCATGAAACATGTGACAAACGTATCTAAGTCTAACATATTTCCTATGCATAGGCATTTTATAGGAAAACAAATTATCAAGAAAAGCAATAACTACCATATGCAAGGAAGAAGAAAGAGACAATATCAATCTCAACATAACGAGAGGTAAATTAGTAACATGAAAGTTTCTACCACAATATTTTTCTCTCTCATAAAAACACATGTGGGATCATATTCAAATTCAACAATATAGCTATCACATAGGATATTCTTTTCATGATCCACATGCATGCAAAGTTGACGCTCTTCAAAAATAGTGGGATTATCATCAACTAAAGTCATGACTTCTCCAAACCCACTTTCAATATTATTGCAAATACCATATTCATCATGAGGCTTAAAATTTTTTTTAATATCATAAGAAAAATTATCACCCCAATCACGATTATTGCAACAAGTAGTGGACATAGCAAAACTAGCATCCCCAAGCTTAGGGTTTTGCATATTTTTAGCATGATTGCCATTAATAGAATTCATAGTGAAACCATTGCAATCATGCTTTTCATTCAAGAAGCCCTCGTGAATCACTTCATAAATTTCTTCATCACAATTTTCAGATTCACGCATCTCAAGCAAAACTTCATAAAGAAAATCTAGTGCACAAAACTCACTAGCAATTGGATCAACATCATTGGATCTCTTGAAAAGATTAGCAAGTGGATGAGGATCCATATCAATATATTTTCAGCAAGCGAAGATGCAAGCATATTGAAGGCACATAGCACACAAGCAAAGGAAAGGCAACCGAAAAAGGCAAATATTTTTGTAATTTTTTTCAGAAGTGGGGGAGAGGAAAATGAGAGGCAAAAGGCAAAAAAAAGTAAATGCAAGAGATGAATTTGCGACAGTTACTTGGATAAGCTTCACTTAGAATAGTCCCCGATGCCACAAATTGACACGTTGAAGGGAGACTATTCTTGACTTGATACTCCCCGGCAACGGTGCTAGAAATTCTTCTTGCTACCTCTTGAGCTTGCGTTGGTTTTTCCCTTGAAGAGGAAAGGGTGATGCAGCACAGTAGCAGTAAGTATTTCCCTCACTTTGAGAACCAAGGTATCAATCCAGTAGGAGTATCAAGGCAAGTCACTAATGTACCTGCACAAAAACAAACAAACTTGCACCCAACGCTATAAAGGGGTTGTCAATCCCTACACGATTAATTACAAGGTGAGATATGAAGGTGGAAAGTGCAACAAAGTAAAAGTGTAGAGCGGAAAATATGATGTGAAGTAGACCGGGGGGCCATAGTGTTCACTACAGGCTTCTCTCATGATAGCAAGTATTACGGTGGGTGAACGAATTATTGTCGAGCAATTGATAGAACCGCGCAAAGTCATGATGATATCTAAGGCAATGATCATACATATAGGCATCACGTCCGAGACAAGTAGACCGATACTGTCTGCATCTACTACTATTACTCCACACATTGACCGCTGTCCAGCATGCATCTAGTGTATTGAGTTCATGACGAATAGAGTAACGCCTTAAGCAAGATGACATGATGTAGAGGGATAAATTCATGCAATAGATATAAACCCCATCTTTTTACCCTTGATGGCAACAACACGATGCGTGCCTCGCTACCCCTTCTGTCACGGGGTAAGGACACCGCACGGTATGAACCCAAAACCAAGCACTTCTCCCATTGCAAGAATTATAGATCAAGTTGGCCAAACGAAACCCACAACTCGAAGAGAATCACAAGGATACGAAATCATGCATATAAGAGATCAGAGGAAACTCAAATAATATTCATAGATAATCTGATCATAAATACACAATTCATCGGATCTCGACAAACACACCCCAAAAGAAGATTACATCGGATATATGTCCATGAAGATCATGGAGAACTTTGTATTGAAGATCCAAGAGAGAGAGGAAGCCATCTAGCTACTAGCTATGGACCCGAAGGTCTGTGGTGAACTACTCACGCATCATCGGAGAGGCAATGGTGTGGATGAAGAAGCCCTCCGTGTCCGAATCCCCCTCCGGCAGGGCACCAGAACGGTCCCTAGATGGGATCTTGCGGAGACAGAAGCTTGCGGCGGCGGAAAAGTATTTTCGTGGCTCTCTCTGGCAGTTTCAGATTTTTGGAGAATTTATAGGCGGAAGAAGTAGGGCAAAGGAGCCACGAGGGGCCCACAAGCCTGGTAGGCGTGCCCCCCCAGGCCGTGGCTAGGGGGCGTGTGGCCTCCCCCGGGGTCCTTTGCCTTGGTTCTCAAGTTCCCTGCGTATCTTTTGTTACGAAAAAATCATTCCGAAGATTTTATTCCGTTTGGACTCCGTTTAATATTCTCCTCTGAAAAGGGTCAAAAACACGGAAAAACAGGAACTCGCACTTGGGACTGAGTTAATAGGTTTGTGCCAAAAAAGATATAAAATGCATACAAAATATCCAAAGTTGACAAGATAATAGCATGGAACCATAAAAAATTATAGATACGTTGGAGACGTATCAGGCGCAAAGTGCCCCTAATGGAAGGGCATGGCAGAGTCCAGACAAGATGCACCCCCAAGATTACCAAGGCCCCGCCAAGTCTGCCTTGCGAGGAAGATATCCAAGGCCACGCCCGTTTTAGTGGGCGTGATGAACTCACCACGCACGAGGCCTCGGCAAACCTACGTTGCCGGGAAGACAACCGAAGCCCCTCGGCAAGCTTCCTTGCCGGGACGAAGACCCAAGGCCTCGGCAAGCACCCTTGCCGGGATGAAGGGCTAGGCACTGGAGGGCGACCGCCCTTGCCACAGTGCCACCGCCCACAGGATCCAGCGCATTCCGTATGCGCCAGCGTGGCGTCCAGGTGTCGAAGCACCTGGACACATGTCTTCACCAGCACTTTGCTGACAAGGACAAGACGTGCATTTAATGCACCTCACAGCGGTAGATAGATATGCACCGCTTTAGGTTCACCGTAACATCTCATGAACCTACCACCGAGCACTGGAGGTGACCCCTTTGCCTATAAAAGGAGGCCCTTAGCTCATTCACAAGGGGTTAGACTCTTTGGAGATTGACCAAGAAGAAGGTTATCATCACTATAACGAACGACAAAACGCTTAATACGATCAGACGAGCAGGACGTAGGGTTTTATGCGTAAGCGGCCCGAACCTGAGTAAAAAGGCTTGTCGGGTGTTGATCGTTAGATCTGCTCTTGACGTTGTCTTTCCCCACCCTACGATCACAAGGGTATCATGTCGATCCCCGTAGGTGTCGACCTAGCAACATCGACAACATGCTCTATAAGTCGCCGAGGAGTTTGAGTTATTCGATGAATACCGACCCCTAAAAATGAATGTCATCACGTGATGATTTTGGTCAATTCTTGAAGACTTTGGTCGTGAAGAAATTGACTTCAGTTGAAGACTTTGATCGTAAAGAAATTGACTTTAGTTGAAGACTTTCATCATGAAGAAATTGACTTCGGTTGAAGACTTTGGTCATTTCTTGAAGACTTTGGTCGCGAAGAAATTGACGTCTATTGAAGACTTTGATCATTACTTGAAGATTTTGATCGTGAAGAAATTGCAACGAAATTGATATTCCTCATGAATAAATTGAAGATGAGGAATTCGGTGCTCCTTGAAGAGAATGCTCTGAAGACTTTGAAGCTTGAGGATTTACTCTTTTTGTTTCATTTTCTTCTTTCTTGAGTCATAGGAACACAGTACTGTTAAAGGGGGTCGAGGTAATACTACGGAATGAATTTCCTCAATGATGCTCAACTCAAACCTACACCTACCAAATCCTCGAGTGAGGAATTTGAGACATGAGGACTTTCACATTTGAAAGTTCCGATCGTTTCCGCACTGCGCCACCTGTCCTAAACCTTATCCACCCAATAGTCACATTACTGAGGGTATTTATGTCATATCATGTTGGAATGCTCCCTGGCTATAAATAGCCACCCCTGCAACCATTAGGTGGTTGGCTGCTCCGTGAGAAACTGACACTTGTCTATTTGAGCAATCCAAATTCCTCAAGGTCTGTGAGTGAAAATCATCAAGTGAGGAAATACACCAGAACACCCAAACCAAACCCAAAAACCCAAGTGATTTTCATGAACAAGGAAATATGATAATAACCATTTTATTATTGCCTCTAGGGCATATTTCCAACAATAATTCCCAAAAATTTCTGTTGTAAGTTCGCTTTCCAGTAATTTTGGCTTCATTTTACATGCTAAATTTGACAATCCCTCCAGACTTGTTTTTCCCCTGTTTTTTTGCCAAGGCCGAACACCATCCTCTATTCCTACTGTTAGGAAAGCAACTTATCTATATTGAAGGCCCAAGGGGCATATATATATTACACATGACTTGAGGTGCAAGGAAAGTAAACATAGACTAATAAGGACTCCTAGACTAATATTAATAGACTAATAAGGAATCCTAGACTAATATTAATAGACTAATAAGGACTCCTAGACTAATACTAATACTCCATCCGTCCCAAAATTCTTGTCTTAGGTTTGTCGAAAAATTGATGTATCTAAATACTAAAATGTGACTAGATACATTCATATCTAGACAAATCTAAGACAAGAATTTTGGGACGGAGGGAGAACTTCCTAACACCCCCCCCAAATGCAAAGCGGATGCAATAACATTGCATTTGAAGAAGTGTAATACTCAAAAACAATGATAATCCAAATCTGCATCTTGAGAGTGTCGTCGTAGCACGAAGAGTCTTCAAAACTTGTCGAGTCGCCGAAGGAGAGAACGAAGAGATGGCACATTATAGGTAGACACCGCATCACTTGAAGATACAAGATAAGTATCAAGAGAAGATGGGTTGCCAAAAGAAGATGGCACATCAAGAGAATAAAGCATTGCGCGGAAAATCATAGTCCACGACAACCGTCGGCAAAAAAAAGCTCGGTGGATAAGGCACGATGGACGTAGATCGACAGTGCAAAAGAAGTCCAAAAAATCCTATAGAAAACAACAAGGGCAAGTAGGCCACAAAAGTTGCATAGAAAGGATCAGGACCAAAGAAAGGCTGACGGACTAAGGTATGGTGGACTCGCATGGCATGAGAAAACACAAAATATCAACGGATTTGGTGGACGCAGCGGAAAACAAAGAAAACTAGAAAACACACACTAGATTAGAGATGATAGCAGCGGAAGAGAAAAAATAAGATCATGGCGGAGAAGGCCAATTCCAACCAGAGTGTGCGTGAGACGGTCCTGACTGTGTAGGAGGTGGTTGCTCAGTGCGGGAAGCCTGAGTCAGAATACCAGCAGTACCCGTCGAGAAAGAACCTGAAGCAGCGAGCAGACGCTTAAGTCGCAGAATATCCTGCTCAGTCAAAGCGATGGCTGAAGCTGTCGAGGTAGATGACGAAGTCTCTGTAGATGATGATTGCGCCTGGCGCAAGTGGTTCTTCGTGTAGCAGTGGGACTCAATATGACCATCATTGTTGCAGTAGCCACAATGTGGATGGGGGCGACCTGAGCCTCCAGAAGGAGTGGGTAAGAGCGACGGAGCAGTCGAGTGAGAAGGGGTCGGTGCAACAGGGGGCGTAAAAGTAGCCCGAGCAGTGAGCACCGAGGGAACCTCCAGCAAACCAGCACCACGTAAGCGAGTCTCCTCAGCACGAATCTCAGAAAGCGCCTCCATGAGAGAAATACGGCCACGAGCAAACAACTGAGCACGCCGAGGCTCAAACTCCTTACGGAGCCGAGACAGGAATTCGTAGACGCGATGAAACTCAAGATACAAGATACAAGATAACTGCATCACTTGAAGATACAAGATAAGTATCAAGAGAAGATGGGTTGTCAAAATAAGATTGCACATCAAGAGGAAGACACCAAAGAGATGGCACATCAGAGGAAGACACCGCATTACTTGAAGATACAACATAAGTATCAAGAGAAGATGGGTTGTCAAAAGAAGATGGCACATCAAGATAATAAAGCATTGGACGGAAAATCATAGTCCACGACAATCGTCGGCGAAAGCTCGGCGGATAAGGCACGATGGACGTAGATCGACAATGCAAAAGAAGTCCAGACAATCCTATAGAAAACAACAAGGGCAAGTAGGCAACAAAAGTTGTATAGAAAGGATCAGGACCAAAGAAAAGGCTGACGGACAAAGGTATGGTGGACTCGCATGGCATGAGAAAACACAAAATATCAACGAATTTGGTGGACGCAGCGGAAAACAAAGAAAACTAGAAAACACACACTAGATTAGGGATGATGGCATCGGAAGAGAAAAAATGTATCATGGCGGCGAAGGCCAATTCCAACCAGAGTGTGCGTGAGACGGTCCTGACTGTGTAGAAGGTGGTTGCTCAGTGCGGGAAGCCTGAGTCAGAATACTAGCAGTACCCGTCGAGGAAGAACCTGAAGCAGCGAGCAGACGCTTAAGTCTCAGAATATCCTGCTCAGTCAAAGCGATGGTTGAAGCTGTCGAGGTAGATGACGAAGTCTCTGTAGATGATGATTGCGCCTGGCGCAAGTGTTTCTTCTTCGTGTAGCAATGGGACCCAATATGACCATCATTGTTGCAGTAGCCACAATGTGGACGAGGGCGACCTGAGCCTCCAGAAGGAGTGGGCACGGCGGAGCACTCGAGTGAGAAGGGGTCGGTGCAGCAGGTGGCGTAGAAGTAGCCCGACCAGCGAGCACCGAGCACCGAGGGAACATCCAGCAAACCAGCACCACGTAAGCGAGTCTCCTCAGCACGAATCTCAGAAAGCACCTCCATGAGAGAAATACGGCCACGAGCAAACAACTGAGCACGCCAGGGCTCAAACTCCTTACGGAGCCGAGACAGGAACTCGTATACGCGATGAAACTCCAGGTTGGTCTGGACAGCCTGGCAACAGGGGCAAGTACGACAACCAGCAGTGCGGAGAGAATCGAGTTAGCGCCAGATAGCAGAACTCTGTGCATAGAAGTCATCAAGAGTAGAGTCACCCTGTTGAAGAGCATGCTCCTGACGAACCACGGAGAGGTATAAGGCATCACCAGAGGGCGCATAGGGCTGACGAAGGCGAGTCCACATCTCAAAGGCAGTAGGAAGGCCCAAAAACTCAGAGGCAAACTAAGGCACAACACTAGCAGTGAGAACAGTTGCAGCACAGGCATCATCATCAAGCCACTGGGTGTAAGCGGACAGAGCACCGTCATACACCTGAAGAGCCTCCTCATAAGCCAAGACCTTCTCAGCATAAGCACTCACAGCGGCCTCATCAGGAAGCTTACCCGCATCCTTTGTGTCCTGAGGAGCATCCGCAGGAAGAGCCGGTGGGGTCAGCGGAGTAGGAGCCATGGGAGGAATTGGACATGGCGGACAGCAGACCTCGCCAGAAAGAAAACCCCATAGACGGATGCCACTTATGTGAATGCGCATGAAGCCAATAAACTCGGTGTAGTTAGTGCCATCAAAGATCACCGGACAACGAGGAACAACAACGTAGCCGAATGCAGCGGACATTTTTTTTTTAAGTTTGGAATCACAGTCAACGCACAGAGTCCACGTCTGAAACTGGGTTCGCGTCGAGAGGCTTCGATCTGGATTAGGAGCCGCCAGACCTGTACCTATCGAGAGTTCTGGAGATGCCTTGACTTGCTCGATCTGGATCAGGAGCCTCCGCGTGACTGGATCAGGAGCCAGCCACTAGAGCAAACCTCGGACCCCGACCCTACGTGGATCGGAACCAGCCACGGCTCGGCCGCTGCACCCCGCTGCCACTTCAGGATCCCCGTCCTGATCTGTTGATCTCGCGAGGGATCCAGCGACCGGCTCTGCTTCCAGAACTCGCGGCGGCGGAAGCGGCGGGACTAGTGCAGCGGATCGAGGATGAGTGCGGCGGCGGAAGCGGCGGGACCACGGCGGCCGGCAACGGAATCTGACTGAAGATCACGTCCGCGAGAAGAAGATAAGCTAGAAGCCAAGCTAGCAGCAGCAAGACGCGAGGAGAACACGTCCGCGAGAAGAGAGGATCTGTACGAGCACGAGTTGCGACGTGCGAGAAAAAAATAACCTAAGCTCTAATACCATGTTAGGAAAGCAACTTATCTATATTGAAGGCCCAAGGGGCATATATATATTACACATGACTTTGAGGTGCAAGGAAAGTAAACATAGAGTAATAAGGACTCCTAGACTAATACTAATAGACTAATAAGGACTCCTAGACTAATACTAATAGACTAATAAGGACTCCTAGACTAATACTAATACTTCCTAACACCTACTTCCTCCAACCCGGTTCATCCTCCTCATCCATGTAACAACTTTGTCTTTTGTTTTGTTTCCAACTAAAAAACACCACATTTTATCTCGAAAAATAATGGTTGGGCTAACATTTTTTCTAAATTATACAGCTCCCTTATATCCCCTGCTATAGCATAAGTCCGATTTAGAGAGCAAGGGGTCTAATAGTAGAGCTAAATAATTTTTTGGGGTAAAATTTATTTGTGTTGGCCAGAGGGTTATCAAAAACTTATTGTTCTATTGTTTCTTTTGCAGCGGACAAAGTACTGGAAGGGTCACACATTCATTTGTTTAAGTCTGCCCAAGACCTAAGAAACAGTATTGATGCCAGTAATTTGGAGTTCTTATCAAGGAAGCAGGCCTTTGCACTGCTAACAAATGCCAATATTTTCCAAGTGTCAGCTGCAAGGGGTATAACGGAGGAAGCATATCGAGCTGATGGTTCCTGCATAGTGGCAGACCAGGCTCTGTTACAACGAATTCAGCCCGCCGATTTTGCATACAGCAGTAGGAGAAAGCAGCTGAAAGAAAAAGTAGCCTCTCTGACGGTATGTGGATTAATAGTTTTTTCTTCTCTCTGCAATAGCTATTTCTTCTAGGAGAGATGTCAAAAGCTTGACATTCGTATCTGCATGTCCTATTACTTCCTAGTGTTAGATGTGTATTAGTCTAGCTGTGCCCAGTATTTGTGCCCTGTATCGAGTGCCCTCCTCTGAAACAGACCAACCACTTGTTTTGATCCCGCAACAGCGAGTTTCCCTATGTTCCATGGTACAAAAATATACTGCCGCAAACATTAAGTTCTATCATACAGCGCAGAATCGTCAATAAGAACGCGAAACGGCAAGTTTTTATTGCCAAAACACTAGTTCTTGCCTATCACCTTGTCTACCAAATAACAACTCAAGCAAATTTCTAGTAGCAGAACCAAGCAGCAACCAGTAGGTATCTCAGTTTAGAACTTAGTATATACAAACCAAGTTAAACTGCACGCTGTCCCTACAGACTATGGAGAAGCAACTTGGGTGCTTTGCAGACCATGTGCAACTAGAGGGAATGATTACTCCATTTGTCATGCCTGGATAACAGATGCTAGATGGGTTCTCAACGTGCGCACACACAATTTTTGGCTGCCCAAAACATACGTTTTTATGGTATATTTCTGTTCAAAAAAATAATTCTGATTCCTTATTCAGTGACTCTTTCCTGTGCAGATTTGGATCTAATAGGAAGGCAACACAACTAATAAACACGCCCAATTTATTTTAGATCTTCGTTGGACCATGTAGTACCATTTGAGCCTCTTGGCAATAAAATACGAACACATGCAAATTGAACATTAATACTTAGACTGTCTATTAAACAAATAGAAGTCTCCCAGGTTCTTTATCTCCAGGCTAAACATGGTGCACATTGATGTCAGTAAACCATAGTTTAAAAACCACCGACGGTCACACCGGAAAAAACCATAACCAGTGCCATTTGCGGTTGGTTAAGTGTCATGGTCCGTCTGCACTCCATCCTAGTTCCCACCCTTTTCATGGTGCACCGCCGTATGGACCTGATTGAGATCTTCGAACTGTCACCAAAGTTGGAAGCGGAGGATCCAGAGGTGATGGCTGCCCGCAGCTACACGCAACGTGCACCATCGCAAGCAGAGGAGCAGGAAGGTAGCAGCTAAGATGGTTGGTCAGGTGCCAGCTCTTAAACTCCAGTACCCTCCTGCCCTCCTGGTCGGAGGAGCTATGGCTGCCGTATTACTATGCCGCCAAGCAACTCGGTCTTCAGTAGCAGTCCCCGACCATCTTGGCCCTGCACATGCCATGGGGCGTTGACCGCAATGCGACAATCAATTCCGCCGACTCACCATCGGCGCAGCTCTTCCGGAACCGAACGTGGGGCATGTATCAGCTGGGCGCCTGCTATCTGCGTTTGTATCAACCGGGCACGGCGCCGGCTGACGGTGGGGAGATGTTGGACATCATCCACGACGGAGGCGACTTTGAGGACGGACAAGTGGATGACTCCCAACTGGAGTCGGGTGTTAGGAAATATTCAACTTATATTCCCATGAGGCCATAGGCCGATATATATACATGTACATGTGTGGAATATATGCAGGAAACCCCTTATACAATGGGATAAATACAAAAGGGTACATGGCTATATTATATATACTCTAACACCCCCCTCAAACCCATGGTGGATGAACAACACCGAGTTTGGAGAGATAGAAGCCATGTTGCGCTCTAGTCTGGGCCTTCATCAGGAAATCTGCCAACTGCAACTCGAAAGGCACATACTGAAGAGTAATAACCTGATCCTGCACACCAGCGCGCACATAGAAAGCATCAACACCAATATGCTTGGTGAGCTCATGCTTCACAGGATCGCGTGCAATGCTAATAGCACCTGTACTGTCAGATAAGAGCACAGTAGGTATAGTGACAGAAACACCAAAATCCTGAAGGAACCACCGTAACCAAGTCACTTCTGCCGTCAAAAGAGCCATAGCTCGCAACTCAGCTTCTGCACTCGAACAGGAAACTGCGATCTGTTTCTTCGTCTTCCAGGCAATGAGAGAACCACCAAGAAAAACAAAGTAAGCAGAAAGTGAACAGCGATCTGAAGGATCACTAGCCTACGTAGCATCTGAATAGGCCTGAAGCTGTAAAGAGCTGGAGCGAGGAAAGAATAGACGGTGAGAGATCGTGCCCCGAAGATATCGGAGAATGCGAAGGAGGTGACTATAGTGAACCGAGGTGGGAGCGGAGACAAACTGAAACAGAATATGAACCGGGTAAGAGATATTTGGATGAGTGACAGCTAGATAGACAAGACTGCCAACAAGATGACAATAACGCGTCGGGTCAGGCAGGGGGTCACCATCAGTATCACGTAGGTGAACATTGAGCTCCATGGGAGTCTCAACAATGCGCTCGTCGGTAAGAGCAGCACGAGCAAGAAGATCCTGGATATACCTTTCCTGGGATATAAAAAAGCCATCAGAGGTAGAAGAGACTTCAATCCCAAGAAAGTAGCGAAGAGGTCCAAGATCGGACATAAGAAACTGCTCACTAAGACGGGCCTTTACAAAGGCAATATACTCGGGGTCATCACTAGTGATGATCATGTCATCAACATCGAGAAGAAGAGTCCGACCACGAGGAGAAAGGTGGACAAACAATGCTGGATCATGAGCACTTGTTGAAAAACCAGCGGCAGTCACCATAGAGGCAAAACGCTCAAACCAGGCGCTGGGGGCTTGCTTAAGGCCATAGAGAGAACGACGAAGACGGCATACCATGCATCAGGAACATAATACCCAGGTGGTTGTTGCATGTACACCTCCTCACGCAGCTCACCATTAAGAAAGGCATTCTTAAAATCAAGCCGAGATACAGACCAGTGGCGTGCAGAGGCCACGGCAAGAAGTGTACGTATAGTGGTCATATGGTCCACAGGAGCGAAAGTCTCGGCGTAATCACGACCTTCATTCCGCTACCTCTGCTTCTCCATCTCTTGCCGATTTGCTGCCACCATCTCCCACGGTTTCCTCACCTAGCATGTCACCGGATTCTGCACCCTCATCTCCGGTGGCTTCTTCTCTCCACCCCCGATTCTACCTTGACGTTTCCTCTTTGTATTGTTCCATCTTTTCCTCAGTATTTCACTCGTTCACGTAATGTGGATGCCTCTGCGGATGTGTCATCCTCCTCGTCTCAGCCTACCTATGGCTTGCGTCCTCGTCCTCGTCCGCCTGTTGATCGCCTTGGATTTTCCACCGCTGGTGCTGCTGTTCTTGAGCCGACTTCTTATCGTGAGGCTGTTGTTCATCCTGAATGGCAGTTTGCGATGGCAGAGGAGATTGCTGCTCTTGAACGCACTGGTACATGGGATCTTGTTTCTCTTCCTCCCGGTGTCCATCCCATCACTTGTAAGTGGGTCTACAAGGTTAAGACTCGCTTCGATGGTTCTCTTGAGCATTACAAAGCTCGTCTTACGGCTCGTGGCTTTCAACAGGAGCATTAGGCAAAGGCTCGATGACGGTGATAGTTGTGTCAGGAAAAGTGAGAAAAGAGATATCTTCCACTCAAAAGGTGGAGGAAGATGGGCACGGGTAGAAGGGACGAGACTCATGAAAAGTCACATCCCGAGAAATACGCATCCGACGACCAATAGGATCCCCACAACGATAGCCCTTATGTTCATCACTATAGCCTAGGAAGACACACTCAACGGATTGAGAGGATAGTTTGGTGCGTTCACAAGGGGCAAGAAGAACACAGCAAACACAACCAAACAAACGAAGTGTCGAGTAATCGGGAGAACGATCAAAGAGATGCTCGAAAGGAATGCCACCCTGCAAGGCAGTGGACGACTGAAGATTGATGAGATACATGGAAGTGGAGACAACCTCACCCCAATACTGAGGCGGAAGAGAGGTGGCGATCATCATCGCACGAGCCATCTCAAGAAGGTGACGATGCTTACGCTCAGCCACACCATTCTGAGCATGAGCACCAGGACAAGACAACTGAGCAAGTGTACCCTGCTCAGTGAGAAATCCACGCAACATCTTGGAGATATACTCTCCAACAAAGTCACCACAGAACACACGAATAGGCGTAGAGAACTGAGTGTGAACCATGGCAGCAAAATGCTTATAGATAGATAAGACCTCACTACGAGAAGACATGAAATAGATCCACGTGTATCGAGAGAAATCATCTATAAAGATAATATAGTAGGGATGGCCTCCCTTTGAGGCAATCAGCAGGGTGCGAAGTCGCGCAATCTCGTCCTCGGTGAAGTACACAGCTGAAATAGGCGGTTTAGTGGCATGAGGAGAGAAGCGACCACCACCACCTGTGGAAGTCGCTAAGTATGGCGGTGTAGCATGCCCAGTATCGTCGGCAAAGGCCGATGGAGAAGACGAGGTCGTGTGCAGACAAGCACCAAGCGCCAAGGGAAGACACATGGACGAAGCGTAGTCCATGGAGTCATAGGCACCAAGACAACCGGTGAAAGTTGCGATAGGTGTAGGGGAAGAGTGACATGCACCGATGAAAGTCGCGAGAGGAGTCTGTGTAGAGCGATAATCACCATATGTAGAGCTCGCAGGAGGTCCAGAAGAAGAGCTACCAGCACAGCCGTCAGGAGTCACCGGGAAGCAAGGGACTTCAACGTTGCGCACTGGCGTAGACATTTTTTCTTTCTTTCTTTCTCTTTTTTTACCAAAGGAACTCAGGCAACGTGAGTTGCAGCAGACGTTGGCTGCTCGATGTGGAAATCAAACCGACCTGGAGGAACGGTAGAGCGCTGCAGCAGCAGCAGCTCGATCCGGAAATCCACCCAGCCTTGAGGAAACGGCGGAGTGCTGCAGCAGCCGCAGCGAGATCCAACTTGGGGGCAGCAGAGGACCGGCACGGGCCTGGGGGCGGCGGAGGACCGGCGCGGCGGCAGCTGCGACGGAGGACCAACGCGGGCCTGGGGGCGACGGAGGACCGGCGTGGCGGCGGCTGCGGCGGAAGACCAATGACGTGGACGAGTTCCAGCATGGGCGCCTGGCGACGAGATCCAGCAGAGACTGGATCGGGGAGACGGGATCCAGCATAGGAGGCTGGCGACGGGATCGAGGAGTTGTCCCAGTCTTGCGATGCACACGGCAGAAGGGCGACGACGAGCAACGACCACAGAGGAGAGTGGCGGCGCGGAGCGGATCAACAACAACTGTTGCGACGTGCAAAAAATTGATCTAGCTCTAATACCATGTTAGGAAATATGCATCTTATATTCCCAGGAGGCCATAGGCCGATATATATACATGTACAGGTGTGGAATATATGCAGGAAACCCCTTATACAATGGGATAAATACAAAAGGGTACATGGCTATATTATATATACTCTAACATCGGGCACATACACCCAACAGCCCGCCACGTATACCCAGTGGCCAGACTCATACACCGAGCAACCTGACCTTGAGCCAGAGCCAGACGATTGGTTGGCCGGTGCCGACCCAAAGAATAGGGGTAGGGGAGAAAGTTCCAATTTGAGTGAGGACGAATTGTGTGTGATTCGTGGTTGGTCACTAGCCTTGATTCGTTTCATGGATTCATGGCACAGAGCAAAAGGGCTCGACCTTCTGGTTGGATTTTCATGCTTGGTTCCATGAGCACAAGCACTACGATCCCTATTGCAAGCAAGCGATCGGCTATCATGGTCCAAAGTCGCTCATCCATCGATGGTACACCATTCAAGATGTTCATGCTTGGTTCCATGAGCACAAGCATTATGATCCCTATTGCAAGGAAGCGATCCGGTATCGTGGTCCAAAGTCGCTCCCCCATTGATGGTACACCATTAAGATGCCATCAACAAGTATGGCAGCCATTAGAAACAACTCCAACCTGTGAACAAATCGTGCGCTTGTCCTAGAGCAAGTAAGTTATTTATGCGTTGGTCATTTGGCCGGATATGCTATATGTGTTGGTAATTTGGCCGGATATGCTCTATATGTTGGTCATTTGGTCGGGCATGTGTGCATATTGTTGACCATGCCCCTTTTTGCTAGCCACCCCGTGTATGCACATTGTTCATGAAGGTGGAGAAGAAGCACTTCATCTGCATGCATTGTTGTTTGAATTTGAATGCGCATCCCAAATGGCTACTATCCATTGCCAATTCCGTTAAGACCGCTGCAATCGTTAATAAAGAGGAAGATGGTGATCCAACCGACCCAACAAAAGGAGGGCTTGAGCCGGCCAGGAAGGTTAAAAGGTGGTTTCGATGGAGGAAGTGGAAGGAAAAGCGAGAAGGGGCGATGGCCAAGATGATGGAGTGGTTTGAAGACATTATGGCGAAGGACGCATGCTCAAGCACAATGACATAAAGAGGGAAAAGAAAGCCGAGAGGTTTGACATGTTCTTGGCGGTGACAGAGAAGAAGATCAAGATCGAAGAGAAGAAGGTTGAGCTCGTGGCCAACTCAAACAATGCCAAGATGTTGACCTTGAAGATGGAGGACTTGGAACCCGATGCGACAAAGATCGTGCAAGCCTACCATGCAAGGATGTTCAAGCGTTTGGCGGTTGAGTTGGAGGAGCCGGCTGTTGAGGAGTAACCGGCTGCACAGTGAAGAATTTGCCACTGATAGCCGTCTGTCCATGCAAAAATTGACATTTTTTTGCACGGACAGCCGGACCGTCATCTTTTGGCATCTATTGGATGTTAAAACTTGTTGAACATCTGGTGTTTTTTTGAATTTTGGTTGTGATGCATATGTTTGCAACTACTTTTACATATGCCAAAAATGCTATTGATTCAACAGATGCATGTCAACTAGAGTAGGCTAGACCTGGGGCGGACGTATGGTGCAAATGGTTGGACGGACGGCTCGAGAATCCGTGTCCGTAGGGGTTTACCGTGTCTTATTTGGGGTACACAGTTGGAGATGCCCTTAGCAGGTTTTGCCTCCCGAATCGGTCACTTCCCTCCAATCCCCAATTTGTCCCGCTCGATTTGCGCCGCCGAGCGCCACGCCGTTGCCACCCCCGCGTGCCCACTGTCCGCGCTGTTGTCCAGTGCTCGCTAGATGCACTGCGCCCGCACGCAAACATTGGAGTGAGTCAGCGCAGCCTGCCTCTCTAGGTCAAGGGGACAATCGCTGCCGCTGTCCTCCCGAGTTCCTAAGTCGGATGCCCTGACCTTGGCCTGGCATGTTCCGTGTTCTGATTCTTCTCTTATCTTCAATTCTTCATTTGCGATGTTTATGCTGGTCTGTGATAGCGTGATGCATTTGGTGTCATATAAATATTTGATACATATTAGAGAAAATAATACTTGTTTGCTGTTGCTAATGATCTATTAAACTATGACTGTATGAGAGTATTTTGGTTAATTTGATATTTGAATATCAAATTATTGATGCTTGTTGGCTGTTGCGTGTGTTCATGGTGGCTGCCGTACATGGTACACCAGTATGTGAGCCATATTTGTGTGTGCGCTTGTAGGTTGTAGGCTTTTATACTTTTGTAGTTGCGTCCCATACTGCTATATTATTCATTGGGATGATAAAGCTGATTACTCTCACATGATGTTGCATATATTTTTATCTATTGGCTAGAGTATTTATTGTTATTTTCATGAACTAAAAACAGGACATCAAACTAGTGGACCGGCGGTCTGACTAGTGAAAACATGAACCAAGAGCGCCTCACCGTTCGATCACCGGTCCGGTTTTTTAAACTATGAGGAAAACTTGAGTTAGCTCCATGCAAAAGGCTACATAGAAACTGAACACCAAGAGGACTTGGAACATTGTTCAAATAGAAACTTCAATGTGCCCATGATAAGATACCGACACGTAGTTCTGAACCTGGGATCACCCTCATATACGAAGCAATCTGAAGAGGATCTAAGTCCATCATCATCTGTGTTTATATGGTAGTACACTTGTTGGTGTTGTGGGCAACAACTTGCGCTTCCCTCTCATTGCCTACTGGTACCAACTACCAAGTATATACTTCGGTGCATCTGTCCCACAGGCTGCCTTCACTGCTCGCTTTCTGCCGTTATTTTATTGGAATAACATGTATAAATCAGGCCACATTGGCCCATAGCAGTCCAAGAATCCACTCTCTAACATGGTATTGAGCATAGGTTAAGGCTCTCGTCCCAACCATATCAGTATCCCACCCACTGCCACTTCTTTAAGGACTCCTTCCTCTGTACTGGACCTTCCAGCTCCTACTCCAACTGCCATCCCAGTGCTGCAAACTTGGGCGCTGCGGAACAGATCCCCTGCATGTTGTCTCTGCCTAGATCTGTTATTCTGTTAGCTGCCTGACACTGTTGCTCCTACAGCCACCATGGTTGTTCACGACGGCCAACTCCGGTGCCGTCTCGTCTCGAAGTGTCCCATCATATTCAACCCACTCAATTACCGAGACTAAGAGCAACTCTAGCAGACCCCGCAAAAGAGGCAAACCCGTAAAATTCCGGCGAGTATGCGGATTTCGGCCCATTTTTCCGGCCAAACCAGAGCCCGCATACTCGCCCAGCCCGTAAAAAAATTTGCCGCGACCCGCAAAACGCACGCCCCTACCACTATATCTACGGTTCCGCGGCGCGTTTGCGGGTCGAAACCCTATCCCCCGCCGCCGCCGAGCCCCCGCGATTCCCCACCCCTTCTCCACATTTCTCGCCGCCAGCAACCACCTCCCTCGCCTTCGGCCGCAATGTGGAGCTCCGAACGCGGCTGCGGCAGCCGATCCGGCGGCGGAAGCGACCCGGAGCGCGAGCGGCGCGTCCGCTCGGACGCCGCGAGGAAGCACGGGGACCAGAGGTGGACCAACTGCGGCATGTCTCCGCGGGCGAGCTTCCTCGTCCGGGAAATGGAGGACTACGACGGTCGGCATGTCGCCGCGGGCTCATCCTCGGCCGCGGGCTCGTCCTACGCTGGTAGCTCCTCCTCTTCCGCGCGCCTTCTCGCTGTGAAGAGGCAGTGGTCGGAGGAGCCGGAGGACGTCGCCACCGTCAAGGAGGAGCCCGAGGAGCTCAGCCGCCGCGGAGTCGTCAGGCCGGAGGACTTCGTCGCCGACGTGGACACGGTTGCGGCCGCCATTGCCGAGCATAGCTTGCACGAGGAGGCGGAGCGCCGGTGCCACGACGAGGAGATCGAAGACCTCCAGTGGCGGCAAGCGGTCGAGGCCAACCTCGCCTCAAAGGCGAAGGACGACGAGTGGCGGCGCATCCGCGAGGAGCAGAAGGCGATGTACATCGATCTTTGCAGCTCCGGCGAGGAGGACTGAGCTCGCACTGATGTAGTATGTAGTGTGTAATATATGTAGTATGTAGTACGAACTTCCCTCGAAACTATATTTTCAAATTATGCAGTTTCATTTACGGTTTCTGTTCGGCCGCGCTCATTTTCGATCCGTAAACGAGATCTTCGTGAAACTGCAAACGCGTTTTGCGGGTCGAGATTTTGCGGGGTCTGCTAGAGTTGCTCTAAGTGGTGCATTTCCTGCCATGCTGATGAGTCCTCATAGCAGTCCTCATAGCGGGATGCCATCACTGCTTTGAGGAGGCTCTGGAGACATAGCAGACCTAGCTCCACTTCTTCAAGGGCTTTGGATGAGGATGCTTGTTCATAGTTCAAAAAAGCGCTATTAGGCGCTTGCCTAGGCATGCTTAAGCGCTGGGCGTTGGCATGGCGCCTAACTTTGGCCCTAGGCACTCAAAAAAGCGGCCGGGAGGTCCTCCGGCAAGAAATCAGCCTTTCCAGCCAGGAATCATGTTTCTCAGGCGAGAAATCAATGTCCCCAGCGAGGATGAATCCTCGCCGACGAGGGATTCAACTACTCCAACGACAAGTTGACTAATTCCAGCGAGGGATCGAGCTTCTCTGGCAAGGGACACAGGAAGAGGGAGAGAGGACGAGGGGCAGAGGCGGCGTGAGGAGGAAACCAAAGTTTCCCGTCGGCTGCACCATACGAGAGCTTCAGTAGGAGAATATGAAGATGGGCCTGTGGTTTAATGGCTAGGCCAGCCCATCTAGCTTATTTCTTCATGCTACAGTACTAACACCTAATTCCTAGTTGCGCCTAAGCTAGAAAAGCGCGAGTAGGTGGCCAACCGCATAATTAACGCCTAGCGCTTTTTTGAACTTTGCTTGTACTTCTTCCTTTGTGGTGGCTAGAATGGATGGTGACTTCACTATGGAGCATGGATATGGTTTCTCTATTTGCGGCTCACTTGATCTGGGGAGCACCCTTGCCTTAGCTACAAGCCAGCTGGGGATGTAGCATCTCACCATTCTTCATCAGCAGCAGTCACTGCAGTAGGGTGGTACCATCGTGGACAGTTGCTAGACTGCTCAAAAAAGGGGCTATAACTAGTTATTGTCTACTAGTAGGTCTTAGATAATGTTGCATATTTACTTCCTAATGATGAGATCGATGGGATTGGACAACTGGTTGCTCCATGGGAACATAGTAGTCTGAATCGGAACTGCTTCAGCTAGGGAGCTATGTAAGAAAATAAGATGCTGTTGTGAGTATGGAAAAGTTATCTTCTGCACCTTATGCTTCTGTTATTTGTTTCAGATTTCAAGCACCATAAACTTATGCCAGCATACTATGAAAGGAAATATGTGGGAAAGACGGCGTTATACCGTTCAAGCCAATGATACACTCAGTGTTATTCAGTGGCGCTTAACACACAAGGTATACTTGTTAAGCATCTCATTTCTGTTATTGATTTTATTTTTAATTTCCGTATCACATCTAGTAGTAGTGTTTCTTTACTGAGTGCAGGGGGATGATGATGGACACTCCTGCAGAATGAGGTCTGAGGAGCTTGCAGCCAAAGGGGAGCATGCTGATCAATCACTACCTCCTGACCCAGACGTACCAAGGCGAATACATGGTGCTGATACTGCTGCACCAAACATGCCTGGACGCACTAATGATGCTGAGGCTGCTCCATCAGATGCACCGGGCCAGACATATGGTGCTGAAGCTGACCCAACCGTTAGAGTTTCAATGGCTGAGTGGTTAAGTCGCCTTCAAACTAGCCAAGACAGAGTAGCAGAAATTGTGGAGCAATTTTCAGCAAGGCTTGAAAGACATACATACATGTTAGAGCAGATCATGTTGCAGCAAGCTAAACTTGAGAAGGCTCTTCACGTGCATACCGCATCTTTAAATGCCATATCTGAGAGGGTTGGACAGATCAACAAGCAACTTGATCAAATTGCTCCACTAACAACTCCCGCCGCAGGTCAGTCACCTTCTGCTTCACTTCTTGATCTTTTATAGAGAGATTATCCATCTCTTTGATTTGATGTGATAGGATGTGAAATAGGTTGGTGTCTGTCGTATTACAACATTGCAGGAACTCCAGCAGACATTACACATGTATTGCAAAAATTACAGTAGACATGCACAGTCCACAGTTACTGTTCTAACGATAGTTACACTTACATTTCCTGTGATTTGTAGGTAGCAGAATCCATGATAGCACGCGAGGATGAAGGAACTGGTGTTGGTTTTGCAGTGAGCTCGTGATCTGGGCAGAGAGATCGATAGATATCCCGCTGCCGTTGTGGCAATGACGTAGTAATACAGATGAGCAAATTTTTAGCATCAGCTTAACCCTAGACGCCGTGGAAGAGAAGTGATGGGAGTAATGCAGTTTTGGAACCATACAAGATTGTAATGAAAATTGATATTCTAGTGCATACTGGACTTTAGGGGACGCGTCCCCTCCCATCCACCTCCGGTTCCCCACCTCCCATCAACCCAGGCCAGCGGCGGCGGGCCTGCGCCCGATTCGTTCCCTCCGGCAGAAGACGCGTCCGGGTCCTGCACCCACGCACGCTCGCACGGCGAGGCAGGGCGGGCCCTCAGGGCGAGCCGCCCCCGGATTGACCTGCCCCCGACCGTCCGGCCCTCCCCGCACCTCGTCTCGTCGACCCCGACTGGATTCGGCCGGCGGGGAGCTTTGCCCCGTCCCAGTTAGCGCATGGTGAGTAATCGATTCTGCTGCTCCCCTTGGGTAATTCGAGTCGAGTTTGGCGCTTCGTGACACGGATGTCGCTCTAACGGTTGCCCGCACGCTTAGCTCCCTCCGCTGCCGCCTCCTCCTCCTTCGGCCACGGGCGCCCCTCTTCACCCTCCCCCCTTCAACGCCCTGCCTGGCGGTCGCTCCGACGCTGGGGGGCCAGATAAAGCCGCTGCTCGCCGTGTGTCGTCTCAGGCGTCCAGATTTTTTCACTATTTTAACCTTTTTTCTAAGGAAAACGTTATAAATCATCCGGCGGATCGCACGCTCGCGTCCGCCCTCTGCTATGCATGTCAGGTGACTTATGACCATCATCATAAGTTTTTGCAACTAACATATTGTTGCAATTTCTGATTGCAACAATGACTCTGTTGCAGGATATGGAATACAACAGTACAACGACGTAACTTAGAATACAACAGTACAACGATTTAACGTTTCTGCAACATAATCTCAGTTGCAAACAAAATTCTGCAACAAGACTTCAGTTGAAAAAAAAATCTGCAACAAGACCTTCGTTGTAGAAAAAAACTGCAAAAATATCCTAGTTGCAGAAAAAACTGCAACAAAACTTAAGTTACAAAAATGAAAAAGCATCTTTGCCGCTCCACGCGTCTGATCTGACGGTTCGTGAGCCGACGGATATTCTATAAAAATCCACCACCTTACGCGTAGCAGGCCCCTTTTTCTAAACATGAGCACAAAATGAACCAGATTTGAAAGCATTTCACGATCTGACCCTTTTAGAAACGCCACAAGCCGTGGCGTTGCTGTCCCACTATGCAACGCCTGTCTACCATGGCGTTGCTGCCCTATAGTGACACGCCTGTCTACCGTGACGTTTTTTCTTTTTTGCAACGCCAGTCTAAAGTGGCGTTGCAGATACCCTGTGAAACGCCAACAGTGACACGCCTGTCTACCGTGGCATTTTTTCTTTCTTGCAATGCCAGTCTAATGTGGCGTTGTAGGCCCATTGTGAAACACCAACAGTGCTGGCGTTGCAGACCCACTATGGATCGCAGCGACGACATCCAGCCAGCCCACGGCATGCTGCCAGCAACATGTGTACTGCTGAAACACCATGGACCATGGCGTTTCACGCGTGGCCTGCAACGCCACATTAGACTGGCGTTTGAGTGGGTCTGCAACGCCACATTAGACTGACGTTTGAGTGGGTCTGCAACGCCACATTAGACTGGCGTTTCTATGTGCGTCTGCAACGCCACGGGCTCTAGCATTTCAAAAAAGGTCAGAACGTGAAATGGTTTCAATTAGAGTTCATTCCGTGCAATACTTTCATCCCATGGGTCAAAATCGTGAAAAAATCCCAGGCGTCCTCCCTAGGGGCCTGGGCTCGGCTGCTTCCCGGTTGGTCCCGCCCGACCTCCTGTGACCTGAAGCCGGTCGATGATGGGTGGATGTTTGGACAAAACCGGAGGCGCTCGTGCCGCCCCGTGACGGATGCTCCGCGGCCGGCTGGTCCCCCTCCGTCGCATCGGATTCCCTGGTGGTTGGTGGGCCGGTGTTTTAAATGTCTGGATCCTGGACACTTTAAGGAGAGCCGTACCGACGAGATTCGTTGCCATCGTTGCTGGTTCATGGAGTATCTCGCGAGAGACTGCTGCTCCACCTGCTCCCCGCCCCCAAGCCTGCCCCATGCCTCCCAGATTCGTCGGGCCCTCCTCTGACGGCCAAGCTGGCAGCTCGCCCTCCTCCTGCTCGTTCCTTGGTGGTTGCTCCACCCCCTCCTTCGAGTTCCATGGCACACTACCCCTTGCTGGCTAGGAGCCGGTTCCTGGGTGAGACCTGGACCCATGGCGATCTGGATCTTCGCCCGAGCGGGGCATCGAGATCATCTCGCGCACTAGGGTTACGGACGCCCTTGAGGCCGATTTCCATGGCCGCGCCCTGCTGGTCACGGTGCGGGGGGGGTCTGTGGTGTTCCCGGAGGTCATGGTTCGAGCTTTGTCCGCGCAGTGTGGGGTGGACAGGAGCCAGGTCCGCATGGAGGTGATGCATCTGGCGGACTTCCTCATCACCTTTGCGTTCATGAAGATGTGCGACCGTGTTTTCGCCCGCTTGGGCCGGTTCCGCTGCGGTGGTGAGCCGGTGGGGTTCCATGGCTGGCATAGGAGCGCGCTGGCCTCGAGCGTACGCCTAAAGTTCTGCCCTGTTTTTCACAGTTTCTGCCCTGTTTTGCGTTTCCATTGTTTTGCAAATCCTAAGCTTACTTTTTATTTGCAAAACCCTTTTGGAAATCATGAGAAACAGTAGTTGTTCATGAAAATCTTTATTTCTAGCAGGTAATGAATTATTTTATTAAGGGTACTAACCACTCTAATCAGCTTATGATGAGTTTCGTATGAAGGGAGTTTTCAAGTATGCGATGGGAGATGATGAAAAAAGATACATGAGTGTAAAGCGCTCAATCTTGGGGATGACCCCATGCACCCCAAGAAATATTAAAGGATACTCAAGCGTCTAAGCTTGGGGATGACCCCGTGCATCCCTTTCTCTATCAACAATCATCAGTTCATCCATCTCCATGCTATATTTTTATCACTTCATATGTTATGTGCTATGCTTGGAGCGTCCCGCTCTTTACTTCTTAGTTTGTTTTAGTTTTGTTTGCTGTTCATAACAAGCCGGAACCTAGCCTACCTTGTTTGGGAGAGAAACACGCTCCATTCCACTCTAGAACACAACATAGGTTTTCATGCTTATCTTTTTTGTGTGTTCTTTATCTTTTCATAGCTACTGTCATGCTTAGCTCTTAGTTTTCATGATTATCTTTTTAAGAGATTTTATTTAGGTTGCTTTTGGAACTCTCTTGAGTTATCATGCTTATCTTGTTTAGAGAGTTGGCTCGTTGCACTGAGTTGTGGTCTTGCATGAGTAGGTAATTGAGGTTGTTATTTAAGTATAGTAGTAACTTGCAATAGTTTTGAGGTATTGATTTGAGTAATGTTTGGACTATTGGTGCCAAGAGCTTGACCCTATTAGTGATAGGTGTCGTATTTTGGGAAATCCATGTGTTTTTCGAAAACTAAAAATTAGTTGTGAACTCTAGCTACTAAATTGATCGCTAACCTCTGAAGAGGTTGGAATATATAGAGTGCCCTCACGTTACCGTGGGTCGAGGATGCGCAAGGATAACCAAAACCCCAAACACCCCTCCTCGTGGTACTTGTATCTTTGTGAATTTCCTAACTACAAAGGTAGTTACCGATAATAAGTGTATGAGTTCTTCGGTCTAATGTGAGTATTCGATTGTTGGCACTTCCACCATCCATGTTTTGCTAGACTCTTCAGTATCGTGCATTGCCCTTTCTCATATTGATAGTTGGTGCAAACTCCACCGGTGCATCCAAACCAATGACATGATACGCTCTGTCATACATAAGCCTCATTATATCTTTCCTCAAAACAGCCACCATACCTACCTATTAAGGCATTTCCATAGCCTTTCCGAGATACATTGCCATGCAACATCCACCATCTCATGACTTGATCTTCATGTCATACATGCTTTTGCTTGATCGTAGATCCGCATGATAGTTGGGCCTTGCCCATATTATTCTCATGACACGCTAGTATCATTGCATATCCTGCTACACTGGCAGAGGCATACATTGGCATACATCATGATAGTTTTCACTTGTCTTTATGTTGAGTATTTCTTATAAAGTGTGATGATCCTCTTTTTATTCATGTAAAACATAGAGTGTTTCCCTTAAGTGAGGGAAAGATCCCAAAGAGGGAAAATGAGAGATAAATAGAAAGAGCCAAAGAGGCCACAAAAAAAATAAAAACAAGAGAAAAAAAGAGAAACAAAAAGAGAGAAGGGGGCAACACTACTATTCCTTTTGGAAGATCCACACTCGTACCACATTGCTATTTTGGTACTACATAGAGATTATCATTCATGCATAACTATGTGGGGACCCTTACACTATAGAACTTGGTTTGCATATTCCAATGATGAGCCTCCTCAAATGAGCTCTAGGTCTTCATGAGCAAACAAGTTGGATGCACCCCCACTAGTTCCATTGCGGAGCTTACCTTAGCTCATATGTGCATCCGTTACATGGCAATCCCTACTCCTCATATCATATCTATCAATTGGCTTTCTCTCGTCTATGGTTGTCCTCATTGATGTGATCCCTTCACACCTTTTTGTATTCCTTCCCCATCATTATTCCATTTTCCATCCTAAGTGCCAACCTATCTTGCTTACGCTCATCCATTGCATGAGTGCTGAAAGTCGGAAGGGAGAGGATCATTTTGACTTGTGCCTGACTAGTGGTCTGGGGATGAGTCAAAATAAGATTCCGAAGGAGACCAAGTGTGAAATTTTAGTAGATTGAGTTCTCAATTAAAAAATATTTTATACTATCAACCCGTATCCCACTTCTTGCATGCAAACACCATTTGGAGACATTTGAGTCACGGACAGCGAGAGCTCTTGCACCTTTACGTTCTTACTTTACTATTTTCAATACTAAATATAGACTCTTGCTTGTTATTATCTTGACTTGAATTACATATCTTACTTGCTTTACTTTGAAGTTCTTATATGTGTGTTAGCATGTGACCGCACAAATTATTTGTGTTATCATTCATCTACTCGAGGACGAGCAGAAATTAAGCTTGGGGATGTTGATACGTCCCAAACGTATCTATAATTTCTGCTTGTTCAATGATCTTTTGGGTGATATTGTTATATGTTTTGCTACACTTTCATATCATTTTACACATATTTGGACTAACCTACTAACTCAGTGCACCCAGTGCCAGTTTCTGTCTGCTGATGTCTTTTTTGCATGGGCTTTTACCCAATTTTCTGAAGCCCGAAAAATGAGAAAAATATATAAAAATCAGCATACCGAAAGCTTCCACATCACCGAAGGGGGGCTAGAGGGGTGCCAGGGCCCGCCCAGGCGACCTGTGGGCGCGGCCCACCCCTAGGCCGCGCCAAGAGGCTGCTTGGGTGGGCCCACGCTCTCTGGTGCCCAACTTTCACCTATATTTACCCCTCGACGAGGAAAACCCTATACAACATCCAGAATCACGAATTTCTCCATCGTTCCGTCACCGTAGCGCTTCCGAGATCGGGAGCGTCAGGAGACCTCTTCCCGGCACCCTGCCGGAGGGAGGATTGACCTCCGGGAGCTTCTGCACCACCATGGACGCTTCCTAGACCTGCCGTGAGTAGTGTTCCTTGGACATGAGTCCATGACCAGTAGCTATGTGATGTCTTCTCTCCAATCTTGTGCTTCAATGGTTGGTCCTTGTGAGCTGCCCTACATGATCAAGGCATCTATGTAATTCTCTTGCTATTGTTATGCTTTGTTGGTTGGGATCCGATGGATTATGAGATTATGTTCAGATAGTTATGAGTTATATGTTTGATTATACTTTTATATTATGTTTCTTAGTGATTCATGCATGTTCTCCATTGCTATTTATTGCTTTGGCCGAGTAGTAGATTGTAACTCCAAGAGGGAGTGTTATGCATGATTGTGGGTTCATGCCCCTCGATGTCTAGCTTGAGTGACAGAAACATGAGACTAGGGGATGTGTTGTTGCCACCAAGGAGAAAACAACAATGCTTGTGACCGCGGTTCCAAGGATTGTTTACCTTACGCATAGTTTGTTAATGCAGTTGTCCGTTGCTTTGAGTTTACTCTTTGGGTGGGGCTCACAACTTAATACTGGTGAGATGTTCTGGATAGATATCTCAAGGTGGATGATTAGTAAGTAGAAGCTGATGAATAAACAGTCTACTTGTCTTGGCGTACTGCCCATTACTATTGAGCCTCTAACTATCAAGTCGCATAATTAGCATTGCAGTGCGTTCATAATTCTGTCAATTGCCCAACTGTAATTTTTTTACCCAAGCATAGTTGTTTATCGTCTTTTGGGAGAGAGACATCACTAGTGAACATCATGTGACTCTGGTCCATATCACCACCATTGCTTACACCTCCATCATTTAATGCTTCCATTAATCACTATTACTATTCTCGCTTGTGTTTTGATCCTTTGCAAACTACAAGGCCGGAGAGATTAAAAACCTCTCTATACTCGTTGGGAGCAAAGTTATTTGTGTGTGTGCAGGTCCACGTCTACTGCTAGCCAGGACAACGGACACTTAATTGTTGATCCTAGGACAGTCCTCCGGGTTCGATAAACCTTAAAGTCTCTGTGTGAGGGAAAACTTGTTGTTGACTACATCTCAACCTTCCACTTGGGGTAACCAACGAGGAGCGAGAAGTATATACATCATCTCGTCATTAGCGGTCCTCTCTGCCCCATATTTGGGGCAGAGAGATGGGGCAGAGAGGAGCAAAATTTGGGGCAGCCCTATTTTAGGGCACGTCATAGGGCACCTGTTGAGGGCCGTTTTTGGCCTTTCGTGCCCCAAAAAAATGGTTTATTTGGGCACCACATCTAAAATAGGTGAAAGTGCGTTATATCGACTAGAGGGGGGTGAATAGGAGATTTTTAGAATTTCATCACTGAGGAAATTCCTTTTGAGGGAATTCCTCACTCATGACTAACTTGCAGCGGAAACAACAAAGGATCGGGAGTGAAAAGTATCACTACAACGGTTTTCAAGGTGAAGAATAACTCGCGTGAAGAATTTGGGGTTGAGGAATTTGAGAGAAAGTCTTCGGCAAATTCGTCAAACAGTGACAATGAAAATCTTCAACATACAATATGAGGAATTTAAAGAGTTGAAGAAATAGAACCCGTTTCACAGTGAAGACAGTGGTTGATGACCTAGTTCCAAGTGCTGTGACAGTTGTACATCTAGTTTGGAGCGGCTTCGTATTGAAACCAAAAGACACACAGTCCCGAGACGCATAGTCCCTACCGTATTCTCCTTGAGCTAAGAACACACAGTCCTCGCCCAACACTCGTGGTAAGTCTTCAGGGCAGACTTCCAAACCCTCACAAACTTGGTCACCTGGAGATCCACAATGGACTGCTGGATTGCTCTAGACCATGACGCCTAACCGTCTGGAGGATGCACATTCCTCAAAGGTAAAAGGCTTCAGTCCCACGTAGGAACAACTTCTTCAGTGATGCTCAATCACTTGGTTTTGGTTTGTGGTTTGGTGTTTGGGGTATTTCCTCACTGATGAATTACTCTCGAAGACTCTGAGGAATTTGGGTTGCTCTTATGACAAGTGTCAATTTCTAACGGAGCAGCCAACCGACAAATGGTTGTGGGGGGTCGCTATTTATAGTCTGGGAGCATCCCGACATGATTTCACATTAATGCCCTTAAATAATATGACCGTTGGTGTGGATAAGATCAGTTATGTGGCGTGACTTGCGGTAACGGTCGGGACCCTCAACTGTGAGAGTCCTCATGTCTCTCATATTCCTCACTTGAGGCTTTTAGTAGGATTAGGCTTGGGTTGAGAATCATGAGGAAATTAATGCCGATGTGTTACTTTTGACCCCCTTTAATAGTACGGTGTTCCTATGACTCAAAAGTGAAGAAAATAAAATAGACAGAATAAGTCTTCATGCTTCAATGTCTTCAGATTGCTTTTCTTCACGACACACCGAATTCCTCATTTTCAATATCTTCATGAGGAATATCAATTTCATCGTAATTTCTTCGCGATTCAATTCTTCAGCTTCAAACTAATTTCTTCAGCTGAAGATATACATTTTTAGGGGTCGATATTCATCGAATATTTCAAACTCCTCAGCGACTTATAGATCCCGTGTACACTCATAAACACATTAGATACTTAACCTATAAGTCTTCAAACCACCAAAATCACTAAGGGGCACTAGATGCACTTACAATCTCCCCCTTTTTGGTGGTTGATGGCAATTAGGTTAAGTCTTCAACGGGGATAAAAATATGAAGTGTATATAATCATTTGAGGAATTTGAAATCAAGATTCAGAGAGACTCCCCCTGAAGATGTGCATATCTTGAGGATTTTGCTTTTCATAGCAAATGCACATTGATGATTTATATCATGGAGATCTCCCCCCCGAGTCTTGTAAATTATGCATACATATGACATATAGTATGAAGAAATTGAGAATGCATGATGAGAAATGGTATCTGACGAATTCCAGCATGCGTGCATTAATATTTTGAGGAATAAATCATGCGAAGAAAAAACGTTCAAAAGCGTGAGAGTACCATCGGGCTTAAGTTACAACTCATTACATAAAACACTTCAGAAGAGCCAAGAGTTTGTAACTTCAATAAAGTTCATAAGCCCCAAAATATATCCCGCGTGAGGACTAACTCTCAGATTTCTCCCCCTTTGTCATCAAGTAACGAAAGGGACAAAACTGAGGACTAACGCCCCGTGAAGACTTTCACTTCTTGGCAGTTGAGAAAGATGCGTGAGGATTCTTGGGAGTAGGCTTCCTCCTTGGACCAGTGGCAGTGTCTTGTTGGTCTTCATCTGATTCTGCAGTGTGGAATGAAGAAAAAGAACTGTCCTCAAGGTCTGGAACTAGAATTGGCCTGAATTTCTTCTTTGGTGGCCATGATGAGTCGAAGTTCTGTGTAAACTCCAATTCTTCAAGTTCTGCTGGAGTCTTCAAATGAGCCAGTGTGGCCCAGATGCGATCAAAAACCTCATGAAGATAATGATGATTAAGCTTCACTGCATTCTGAGTCTCATTGAGGGTTTTCACAATGGCGCCAAACTGGCGTTTGACCCACTTGTGATTTCGATCTTCCTTTTGATGAAGACTGAGGAGAAGCTCTGTGGTATTCATCACCCTTGGAGCAACATGACTTGGCGGCTGGGTTTCAGTATCATCCCATGAAGAATATGCATCTCGCTCACGGAACTGGCCATCAAGGGGCCTACTGCCTTCATCAATCATAGACTTTCCTTTTCCTTCGGCTGGCTCGAAAGTCTTCTTGTTGACCCTGATTGGAGGCATATATCCAATGTGATTATTGAAATCAGCATGATAGTTGATGTCTGACCTGCGGCTGATGAATCTCATGATCCATGGAGCGTAAATCTTCAGGTCAAAAGGGGACATAACATTTTCCGCCAGAGTCCTCAAGAAGAAATCGTGAATGTTTATGGGAATGCCATGGATGATGTTGAAGAGGATATTCTTCATGATGCCTACGACATCTTCTTCATCATCATGCCCCTTGATTGGCGCAAGAACACTGCAAAGGATTTTGTAAACAGACTTGGGTTCATACTTCAGCTCATGGACCAGGAAGGTTGTTCTTGGTTGTTGCCCCTTGGCCAAAGGCTTCATGAGGACTTCCACCGGCTTATTGGGCAGCTCCCGTTCATCATACATCTTCATGGCCTGTTCTGACAGAATTGATACAGGAAGTTCTCGCAACAACTCATTTGCAGGGGCCTTGAAGTGTGTGTGCTCCGTCATCCAATCCAGCACCCAAGTGTTGATATCTGTTGGATCTCCAGAGATATGCAGAGTTGCATAGAATTGAAGAATGATGTCGCTGTTCCAATCGCAGATATCAGAGCACAGAGGGAGCAGTCCTGCTTCATGAAGAACGTTGAGGACTGGGGCAAAGCAAGGAATTTCTTCAATCTCAACATGAGAAATATGCCTGTGCTGATTTTTTTTGTTTCTTCCACAAAGCACAGTTGCATAATAGTTGAGCTGAGTCTTGGTCCAAAACTTCATGTGCCTGATGCAAGGCTTGTCATAAGGATTTTCTCTGATGAAATACATGCGTTCCTCAAAGAACGCTTCCTTTTGAAACTTTGGCCACTTGGAGAAGGGCTGACACTGCATGGGCTGAAGGTTTTGCTTTTTCCCTTGAGGAGAGACAATCATTGCAGTCTCCAGATTGATAACTACAAGAGCATTCTCTGTATTTGGCGCACGGGCATTATCTTCAACATGTTCCTCAGCATGAGGAATTTCATCTGCATGTGCCTCAGGTTGAGGATCTTGCTCCGAGTGAGGAATGTCATCAACCTGAGCCTTTGGTTGAGGGTTTTGCTCAAGAGGAGGAATCTCTTCATCCTGAGCCTCAGGTTGAAGGTTTTGCTCAGGATTTGGATTTTCTTCAGGCTGAGGATCTTCTCCTTGGTTTTCCTCAGCTTGAGGAGTTTGCTTGGTGGAGGAGCCAAATTCTTCAGCTGGTGTAGCTGATCCTTGAGCAGGTTCTTCAAGAGGAATGAAAGTCTGAGGACTATCATCAATTTGAATTTCCTCATCAGTGTGTTCCTCAGACTTCGCATTCTTCATTTCCTCATCAGTCATATGCTCCTTGTCTTTGCTTTCGAAGGGAGTCATTTCATAGGATGGAGCAATATTGAGAGGCATAGGATCCAACGGAGCATTTTCATCATGAGATTTGAGGTGCTTGGCCTCAGTTGATTCTTCTGTAGAGGAAGCGTTTTCTTTTCTTAGCTTCCTTTTCTACAGCCCTGGTTTTCTTCACGTCTGATGCAGACAGAGTCATTTTCTTCACCTTTGAAGATTTTGCTGAAGGCATTTTCTCTTCAGGAGGCGGAGTCGTATCCGTCCTAGCAGTTTCCTCAGCTGAAGCAGTTTCTTCAGCACGAGCAGAGTCATCAGCTGGCTTAGACGGATCAGCTGGAGCAGTTTCATCAGCTGGAGGAGAGTCATTAGCTGGAATCTCCTTGGTTATTTCCTCAATAGCCGGTTCATTAGCACGACTTTCTTGAGGCATTTCCTCAGCAGGGGCAGGTTGTTTTTCCTCAGTCTCAGGCTGCTGAGGTGTTGCTGGAGGGGCAGCCTTTTTGTTGTAATCATCAACTACATTGGTAGCAAACTTGATGAAGTTGTTCTTGAGACTTTGACGATCAGATAGCTTGGTGTACTTGTCAGTCAAAGTCTTCAATTCTGCCTGAGTCGACACAAGTGCATCAGGCGTCAAGCTGAGGAGATTTTGTCCGAGAAATTTCTCCTTTCTTAGCTTCACGGCCTTTGCTTGTTTGGCTTGCGTCTCCTTCCACTTGGCCTCGTTGATGAAAGTGTCCACCATGTGGCTGATGCCTGGGGGAAGCTTCAAGTCATCGATAGGTGTGTTGGGGTCATCATACCATACATTGATGTAGTCCAAAAGGACTTTTGGGTCCATGGCCAGAGGAATGGCGCTGCCTGAAGCTTGTGCTACCCTCTCCTGCTTGTTTCTGATGATTGCTTGAAGAGTCTCATCATCATATTCATCACTGCCTTCTGATACAGAAGGGACTTTGATGATTTTGCCTGGGCTTGGTCTGGTTCCTCTCCCAGCAGTCACCTTAGCCTTCATTGGAGTTGGTGAAGACTTTGTCTCTGAGCTCGTTGCAGAAGGAATAGAAGAGCTGGAAACAGTTGGCAGTTGCTTCACAATCTGCTTGTGTTCAGACTTTGAAGCCTTTGGTGGTGCTGAGGGTTTTGGTGCGGATGCAGGTGCAGCATTCTGAAGGATTTTCTCCTGAGGCTTTGAATCCTTTGGTTTTGGTGGCACATACTTCACTTGAGGAATGGTCGTGCCAGAAGTTTCAGCTATAGAGGAGGTGGCTGCAGTAGTAGCAGCAGCAGATTCTTCATTAAATTTCCTCACGGCAGCTTCTGCCTGCTTCTGAAGCTTTGACAAGTGTTTTGTATTTTCCTCAGGATAGTCATTAATCGTCTTGAGGCTTGAAGGATGTGCATCCTGATAATCCTCGAGAGGAGGCCGTTTGACAGGAGGCTTAAGAGCGAATTTCTTCGCGTACTTTGGAGTGATGAAGCTGTATTCTTTCCACTCCTTAGCCCACCGGCGTTCTAACTTCTGAAGCCTTATCTTCCTCTTGGGCATTGTTTCTTGCTCATCTGGTGTGGAATATTCCAGGTATATATCATCAGGAATATCGATGACAGTGTTCTGTTCGAGCTTCTTGCCACCCTTTTGCTTCCTTTCATCTTCCATTATCTTCAGCTGAGGCTTTTGCTGAGGAAATTGAACTCTTGAGGATTCTGATGACACTTGCAGATTTTCTTCAAGAAACGCTGAAATGAGTTAAGTTGATGTGAACCTAGAGATTCACCATCTGACATTTTTGTACATGTGAACAAAGTATGGTTGCGAGGAATTTGGAGAGGTCATATGCTTTCTCAGATTTGATGAAATTAAAGTTTTAAAGTTGAGGAATTTGACCAGTGGGTTGAGGAATTTGTCTAAGCACTCTGATCTTGGGTTCCAGAGTTATAAAGATTCGAAAATTTGCACAATTGAGGAATCTCGTGAAGACTTTTAGATGCTTAGTGAAATTCATCAACAGTTGAGGAATAAGAAGTGTTTGAGGAATAGAGACTGATAGACACTTGAGGAAAAACAGATTTCATGAATCTACGGTAAAATAGTAGATCGAAAGGGGTAGTAAAAATAGGGTTTTATTTACCCTATATAGCACGCACGAAGAACAAAGGAATAAGCATTAGTAGATGTTCTTCGGTGCGAGTCCTCTGCGCCCTAACTTGGCAACAGAGGATAGCTACGGCGGCGGTGGACGAGGACGTTCCGGTTCCGACGTGATTTCGGTGACGGAGAGGTCGAGGCAGTGAAGCTTTTCTTTGCTGGTGACGAAACTTCCAGCGGTGGCGCTAGGGCTTTTCTGTAGCACAGAGGAGGTCGAGAGAGAGGACAAAGAATTTTGACCGGCGGGGGTAAGGACATATTTAGAGCCCAGGTGAAAACTGTCTGGCCGATTCTTTGGGATCGAACTACGCTAGCCCTTTCGTCTCCGCTCGACACGTGTAGCAACCGTTTAAAGCGGTGAGATCGTGCTTATCTGATCGTAGGAAGTGGGGTTCAGTTATTGTGTAACAATATAAAAATCATTTTTGAAGATTTGAGGATTTTGTTGCAAAATCATGAGCTGACAAGGACACAGTGAAGATGTTTAACAAGGTTTCAAGTAGAACGCATATGAAGAATTGAATAGACTGGGTGAGAGTAGCATAGAGGGGAAGTAGGGTCCGATCACATTCACTTAGATGAAATATCAAGTTGAAGAAATAGCTATAAGTGAATGCTGTTGAGGACTTTGAAATCACAGTCTATATATATATCTAAGCAAATGAAAATCATCAAGTGTTTTTGAAGATTTTGATCAACTTGAGGATTTTGTGACAAAGCGTCATGTTGATGAATTTCAGCTTTGAAGAAAGACAAGTTCGAAGAACAACAACTTTGAAGAAAATCAACTTTGAAGAAATTCAGCTGTGAAGAAATTCAACTTGAGGAAATTCAAGTTGGGTGGTGGCGTGACCCACCATATAAGAATGTTGATTTTAGATGCCGCGTACAATTGTCGTAGGGCCGTGAGAATCAATTTCTTCGATGATTTCCTCACACTAAGAGTGATATTCTTCATTGGTTGAAGAAAATCGATTCTTCGTGTGTTGCACATCTAAGTCATGAATTTTGCATAAGTGTTAGGATATGTGCATATTTTTACAAAACATTTGAAGATTCTAAGATATTTAGCTCACACCGCAACATGGAAAACCTTTTCTAATCCAAGGGCTTAGTGAAGATATCTGCTAGTTGATCGCCAGTCTTCACATGGTCGATGATGATATTGCCCTTGAGGACATGGTCCCGAAGAAAATGATGACGAATCTGGATGTGCTTAATCTTCAAACCACTGAAGAATTACTCTCGAAGACTCTGAGGAATTTGGGTTGGTCTTATGACAAGTGTCAATTTCTAACGGAGCATCCAACCAGCAAATGGTTGTGGGGGGCGGCTATTTATAGCCTGGGAGCATCTCGACATGATTTGACATTAATGCCCTCAAATAATATGACCGTTGGTGTGGATAAGATTAGTGATGTGGCGCGACTGGCGGTAACGGTAGGGACCCTCAACTGTGAGAGTCCTCATGTCTCTCATATTCCTCACTTGAGTCATTTGGTAGGATTAGGCTTGGGTTGAGCATCATGAGGAAATTAATTCCAACGTGTTACTTTTGACCCCCTTTAAGAGTACGGTGTTCCTATGACTCAAAAGTGAAGAAAATAAAATAGACAGAATAAATCTTCATGCTTCAAAGTCTTCAGATTGATTTTCTTCAGGACACACCGAATTCCTCATTTTCAATATGTTCATGAGGAATATCAATTTCATCGCAATTTCTTCGCGATTCAATTCTTCAGCTTTAGTCCAATTTCTTCAGCCGAAGATATACATTTTTAGGGGTCGATATTCATCGAATATTTCAAACTCCTGATCGACTTATAGATCTTGTGTACACTCATGAACACATTAGATACTTAACCTATAAGTCTTCAAACCACCAGA
Source organism: Hordeum vulgare subsp. vulgare (assembly GCF_904849725.1). Lineage (NCBI taxonomy): Eukaryota > Viridiplantae > Streptophyta > Magnoliopsida > Poales > Poaceae > Hordeum > Hordeum vulgare. The sequence continues at coordinate 237,617,816 of NC_058518.1, read as the reverse complement.
ATAACTAAGGGGCACTAGATGCACTTACAATAGGGCATATGTTAGAGATGCTCTTACACATCGATTGCTAGGGAGTTACACGGAACAAGGAGTAAATTATGCTGAGATATACCCATACAAGATTTAATGTCAAAGAGCACGTCGTGAGGATTTCAACGATGAAAGAAGATCTTCATTTTGGTTCTCAATTCAAAAGTTATGGCTTTTCAAAGAAAATGAGGTCCCAATTTAATACGTTCACACTTGTTTACACTTGCACTTTGCTTAATACTCCCTCCGTAAACTAATATAATGGCGTTTAGATTATTAAAGTAGTGAACTAAACGCTTTTATATTAGTTTAGGGAGGGAGTACGATGAAACATGGAAGGACCAGGTGAAACTGGTTTTGACATAACGTGAGGGTTTCCTTATCAGTATTTCAAAATGCTATCAAAAGTAGTATTTTGAGAGCATCATTTTTGTTTTTTTATCACCCCTTAATTGAATGTGATCTCATAATAAAAGTTCTCAATGACTTAGAACTTTTGTCAAAGTTCATCACAAGGAAAATTCCAATTTTTTTGAGATGTTTTTGATTTTTTTTACTGTTCATGAGGGTGCATTTGAGTTCAAGCTCAAATACTCCACGTCCCTCTTCTATCTCTTATAATGGTATAAATAGTTTCACTATCATCGATGAAGAAAGATTAGTTAATCATTTCAACTCAAACACGTTGTCATCAGATAGTTTCTACTGAGATTGCATAGAGCAGTCGCTGACAGTGAGATATCGGGCCTCATCTCTTTCTTCCTTTGCCTCATCCGCGTGGACACGCACCTCGTCGTTTCGTCGCCCGTGGCCATCATGGAGTTCGCAGGCGCCGTTGATTTCATTAGGTGATGCACCGCCTCCGCCATCTTGGAAACCATGACGTTGGAGAAGGTCACTGTGCTGCCAGACGTGACACTCGGTGTGGCCTTCGCGCCTATGGACGCATCTCTCGTGGTCACCGCACGTGTGAACACGGCAATCATGTGTCTGCGTGAAGTGACCACGCCATGCCCCGTATATATTATCTTGCGATGTGATGTACCGATATATATATTGTCAATATCCAACCTAACAAATGGGTCATACATGTAAGTGCTCATTTTCACTTTCGCTAGTGTAATCTCTCAACAATGCTAAAATAGTAGAATCATATGATCATGCGTTAGCATTCAACAAAGAATCACTCGAAAGTTCAAAAGTAGCGGAGAGCATAAGATCAAATTGACATAGGTAGTAGAACCACCTCAAAGTTATTCGTTCCGATCAATCTTTTAAGCTATTCCAGAAGTGTCACAACCATCCCTAGAGTGCGCAGTAGAATAACACCCATGATACATATCAATCAACCCTAATGTCACCTGATACTCAAATGTCACCTCAAGTATCCGTGGGTTAATTATACAACATGCATAAAACAATTTCAGATTCAACATATTCAATCCAACAAAAAGAACTTCAAAGAGTACCCCAAGATTTCTATCGGACAAGATAGTATGGAAACGTGCAATCAACCCCTATGCATAGATCCCCTAGGTCACAAGAATCCACAAGTTGATGACATACGATATATCAAGTGAATCAATAGAATACACCATTGTCACTATGGGTATCCACATGTGAAAAGTGCGTTATATAAACTAGCAGGGGGGAGGTGAATAGGTGATTTTAGAATTTCATCGCTGAGGAAATTCCTCACCTATGAATAACGTGCAGCATAAATAGCGCAGAATGAGAGGTGCAAAGATTACAACAACAATTGACTTGATGAAGATTATGAGAATCGGTTTGCACAGTATGCAAGCACAGAATAAGCAGGTGAAGATTAACTGGAGTGAAGAATTTGAGGTTGAGAAAATTCAGTGGAAGTCTTCAGCAAATTCTTCAAACAGTGACAATGATAGTCTTCAACATACAATATTGAGGAATTGAAAGAGTTGAAGAAATAGAACACGTATCAAGATGAAGTCAGTTGTTGATGACCCAGTTCCAACTGATGTGACAGTCGTACGTCTGGTTTGGAGCGGCTTGGTATTGAAACCAAAGGACACACAGTCCCCGGACACACAACACCTACCGTATTCTCCTTGAGCTAAGGACACACAGTCCTCGCCCAACACTCGTGGTAAGTCTTCAGGGAGGACTTCCAAACCATCACAAACTCGGTCACCCGACGATCCACAATTGAATGCTGGATGCTCTAGACCATGACGCCTAAGCGTTTGGAGTATGCACAGTCCTCAAAGGTAAAAGGCTTCAGTTCCACGCAGGAACAAATTCTTCAGTAATGCTCAATCACTTGGTTTTTGGTTTGTGGTTTGGTGTTTGGGGGTATTTCCTCACTGATGATTTACTCTCGAAGACTCTGAGGAATTTGGGTTGCTCTAAATGAAAAGTGTCAGTTTCTCGCGGAGTAGCCAACCAACTAGTGGTTGTGGGGGTGGAAATTTATAGCCTGGGAGCATCCCAACATGATTTGACATAAATGCCCTTAAATATTATGACCGTTGGTGTGGATAAGATCGATGTGGTGGCGCGTGTGTCACATCCCTGGAACCCTAATCCAGTATAGAATTGTGCTCATATCTTCTTTGCATTGCAGCCAAGAAAATTGCAACAAGATCAAAGAAAGTGGTGAAGCAAAACTCAAAAACCCTAGCCACTTCTCAAATCCAAAGAAATTCTAAACTTGTTCAAATCAATGAACCCAAAATGGCCTCAAGAAAAGTTCAACTTTTCTGATAATTCATGCAAGCAAATAAGCAGTGAAGAAAACTATTTTCATAACACATTTGGCATTTTATTTAAATGCAAAAAACTACTGGATTCAAGTTTAAATTTGAATTCAAAAACATTAAGTTTTCAAAAATGTTGAAAACTTCAAGAATGGTTGGATATATTCCAACAAATATTCTGGTGTGTTCAAAATATTTTGTAAACTATTTTGGAGCTAAAATAAATAGCAAATCAAAATAGTTAGCAAAAGAGAAACAAAACAGGAAAAAAAGAAAAGGAGCTTACGTGTCGCTGACCTCAGCCCAGGCCCAGCTCCCCTGTCGTCTTCCTCCTCGCTAGTAGGAGCAGGAGGTGGCCGCCGCGACGCTCGGCGCCTCCACGCAGCTCACTTCCTGCCTGGCCGCCACTTCGCGCTGGCACACGCGGGGATAACCTCCCCGAGCACGACCCTATCCATTCCCGTGATCCATTCCGCCCCTCTCCTCTCGGTTGCTTCGATCCCCACTGCCGCCATTGATAGGAGCTCGAGCTCGAGCTGCCCGTGCCTCTAGCCACCGAATCTCCCTCCCGAGTACTCCATTCGCTCCGCCTCGACGAGCTGGTCATCCCTGCAGAAGTCGAAGTTCCCCGAGCCCTGCAACGCCCATGACACCGTCGTCTTCAAGCTTCGGCCGTCGGCGAGCTTCGATCGATTCGTCGCCCACAGCGCCTCCCCGAGCCCTCTAAGCCCTCCACTGCACTCCCCGTGAGCCTAGCAAGCTTTCCCCCAAGCTTCCCCCTTCGAACTCTGCCTCTAGGCCTAGTTCCACCGGAGCCCGACGAGGATCGCCGCTGCAGCTCGTCGCTGGTAGCTCTCCGGTGAACGGTTCGTCCTTCTGAGGCCACCAGCAGTTTCAGGCCGTCGCGTAGATGCTTTAGGTGCCCAGCCCCGCGTGATTTGACCGTGTTTCCAAGGACCTCGACGATAGCCAAGTTTTGGTCGCCGCCGAGCTCGTCGCCAGCATCGATTCCGGCCACCCCAGCCCTTGGGGTTTGCTCCATCGTGCGCGCCGTCGAGTGGCCGTTCTCCGTGTGGTCTCCGCCGTGCGTTTGGTAATCGGAGACGCGTTTCCGATGCCCTCCGCCGTCTCTGGTGTCGCCGGAGGCTCACCGCCGGCGAGGACGACCTCGCCGCCGATGGATCTCAGCTGGCCTGAGCCACTGACGCGTGGGGCCAGCCTCTTGATGATTTTGGTTAACAAAAATAAAATTCATTAATCTAATAAGTCACTGACATGTGGGTCCAGTGCTGTTAATTAGCTAATTAAGTTTAAAACTAATCGAAAACTGACTAGAGTCACTGACAAGTGGGTCCCACTGGTCAGGTTTGACTTTCAACGGCCAGTTGGACCTGCTGATGCCATGCTGACGCAATAAGTAGCTTTTCTGTTTTAAAAGAATTCCAGAAAATGCCCAAAACTTCTAAAAATCATAGAAATTAATCTGTAACTCCAACGAAAATAATTTATATATGAAAAAGCATCAGAAAAATCCAAGGAATCTGAATATATCATTTTCAAACATGCTTGAAAATGTTATTGGACCAATCATGTAGAATAATGAATAGGTTAAATTTAATAAATGCTTTGGAGTTGGAATTTGAAAATCATTTGAATTCCACTTAAAATGCTATAATCAAACGTTGTTCAATCACAACCAGCAACTTAACATAACATTCCCATGCATGTTAAAAACAAGTTGATCCGAGCATCAGGTCGAATCAATTAAAATGGTATTCGAGAATACCTCGTTTGAAGTGATATTTGAATCTGATTCAAATCAACTTCAAACCTAATAAATGATAGCTACATTAGCATACCACCTTGCACCCTCATGCCATGCTCATGCATCATTTTGTTGCACATGATTGTTATTGATTGTTGTCATTTCTTTCGGTAGGCTCCGCTCCTCCGGATTCCACTGAATATCCGACTGACGGATATTGTCCCTCCTCTGAGCAAAAAGGCAAGCAACCACTTTGATCATCCTGATAAATCCCATGTTCTCGCTCCTGCACTTACTTATTGTATTAGGGTCAGATGCTTCAAATGCTTTTGCCACGTTAGTTGAACCCACTTCCTTTGCATGACTTGTCTTTGTCACAGTAAATAGCTGAACCTTGCAACCTAGCATACCTGGTAGATGCTTGAGCCATGAAGTGCCTTATCCTGCTATGCATGCTATGCTTAGAGTTGTGTATGGTCTGTCATCTGGAAGAAGAACAGAATTGTGAGAATGTGTTCAGTAAGTAAAGGTGGTGTGTTGAACCTGATTTGGTAAATGTACCGGTGAAAGGCCATGTAGGAGTACATGGCGGGTTGTTTCATTGGAACTGTCCTTAGGAACTGAGTTCCGTGTATGTAATCCAAGACGAGATACTACCACATGCTGGGCCCTGAAATATGACCCCGCTCGACTTATTAGTCGCCTAGTACTCGGTCCAGGAAGTGCAACTAGTTTCTGGTGTTTATAGTCATGCTGGAGGCCGTGCATAGCGCTGACCTGAGAGGTGGGCTGTGATGCGGTAGGCAGTGGCATGGTGTACCAAGTGGAACCCGGATGGTGGGCTTGGGAACCCTGCGCACATCATTTGGGGCCGTGGCGGAAACCTCGGCCAGACTTCCGTGCGGGTTACCCTCAGATAGGCGATAGACCTGGACTAAGTATTAGTGTGGTTAACGGTCGTGGCCGACTCCCTCGATGGGCTTCCGCTTGAAGGTTGCCGAGGTGCATCACATGCACATGGCGATAAGTGGAGAGAGCATGTGTGACGAAGTACACCCCTGCAGGGTTATGATCTATTCGAAGAGCCGCGTCCGCGGATATGGACTACTTGGAGACTTATGTTGTTCATAGATAATTTTAATGGCTAGTCATAAAATTGTCAAGATAAGCGTGAGTGTCGTGGACGGCATTTCCGTATGGAGACGGAATGATTCGACGATGGAGTATTGTTGTGGTGTTAGTGGACTCGTGTGCGAGAAATCAAGTTGTCAAAAATTGTTTTAAAATGCAAGTTGTCTAGCCACGAGTCAAATGCTGGCTTTCCGCATGAAACCCCCACAATTCCTTATTGATACATTGCATGAGTAGATAGTTATCCTAAAGTCTTGGTGAGTACCTCCGTACTCATGTTTGCTTAATATTTGTTGCAGAGGTTGTTAATGGCCCTAACGGAGGGTTCTTCCTAGACATCTACAATGACGAGTAGCTGGTATCCCAGCTACGATCTGGCCCTAGGGTGGGTCTGTAGTATAGTCAGGCCATGTGCCTTCTAGTTTCCTCTGTATGTACTTAGACAGTTTATCTACTTCCGCTGGCTTGTAACTTGAATGACTGTTAGGATGGGTCGTGAGACCCCTACTGTGTAATATTATGTGTGAGGCTCTTCCGAGCCTTTTAAATAAAGCTTGTATGTTTATAGTTATGTTGTGATGCCATCGACGTATCTATACATATCAGTATGCCATGCGTACGTGTGTCATACTTGATATGTATGGGGTTCGATTATCTAGCCGTAGGCTTTAACAACATTCCTTACACGGAAATGCCCCTTTGTGATCCAACGAGCCATGGTAGTTCGCTACTGCTCCGGACACATTGGTTCACCGTCATGTGTTCTTCTTAGCTGTAGTGTCTGTCCCCTTTGGGGGAATGTCACGCGATGTAATGGAGTCCCTGTAGCTTGCTACGACTCGTCTACATTCGCTGGTGACCGACACCTGCTTGTAGGCATGTCCCTGTGCGGAACTGCCTCTTTGGTTTATGACTAGACATGTCGATCCGGGTTCTTTGTCACTGGATTGCTAGCGACACAATTACATACGCGAGTCAAAAGGCGCAAACGGTCCTGGCTAAGGTAAGGCTGCAGTCGTGGAGATAACCGTGTGTGAGACCGCAAAGAGATGCGATGTGTTACACACTGGATTCCTATGACTTAGGATCGGGGTCCCGACAGCGTTGGTATCAGAGTCTGACTGACTGTAGGACTACTAAGCCAAACTGGTCGAAGTTGAGTCTAGAATTGCTTTAGTTATATGTAAGGGAATTGTTTGTGGAAGGGAACGTAAGACTCTTGTTCTCTTCTCAAGTTATTCTATTCTGGTCATCCTTGTCTTTTCTACGGGAATTAAGGACTAGGTTACTCATCTTCTTCTAGGCTCGTGTTTCCGATCGGTAGATTATAAGACTACGGGTCGAGAGATATTTTGGGTTTCTTTTATTCTTAGGGAAAAGGAAGTAAGTTTGATGATCAAAGAATTGAACTTGATAGTTGAGTGGTTACGCTATTCTTTGGGTTGTCTCAAAATTGTTTTGAGCATTTACAGCCGTTATGCTGCCCAATTTTGCATTCAGAGCTCTAATGCTTTTGCATTAGTGTCTATTTTCAGATGCCTGGCCGTCCTTCTCGTCAGGTGGTTCGTCTGACCAGGTGCATTGATGTGCCGGGTCATACGGCCATGCTGGTTAGGATGATGTCGGTGTGCGGTTACCGCTGGTACCCAGAGTACACACTGGAGGAACAGTACCGAGACTTCAATCAGAGCCAGTATATCTGCACTGTTAGGGTATTTCCAGACTACCCTAGAGTTGAGGAGCCAATCCATTGGTCCTACGGATTGGGAGTCACTGTTGACATGGCAGTACAAGATGCTGCCTATTCAATGCTGACCATTATGAGGGCGGGACATGCACTGCTGCAGAATTCAGAGTTCTGCTATGTTCCAGCCTCTCAGCTAGGTGAAGAGGGATATCTCAGCGGGGTTTATTTTGATTCCTCTATGGAGGATCCGCTATTGCAGTCCACTGCTGAGATGCTAGAGAATAGAGACAGGGATGCTCGTGCCCTCCGCATGGAGCTTTATGCTACACGTGCCCGTCTGTGGACGACTTTGACGCAGCTGGCACCGGTAGTCCAGACAGGGTACGGAGATATGGAGATGTTGAATCCTCTTAGAACCCATGTTCCGGCCCATGTTGACTGGCCCGCTATAGGAGGAGTCACCCCTCTTCGGGGACCAAGGCCACATCCGTGTCCTTATGGATCCCAGGGATCTCATGCCGGAGTATTTCCTGATCCGCAGGTTGAGCTTCCAGGCCATGGAGGCAATATTTATGAGATGTTCTATGCGGATGCCTCATCCATGAGTGGAAGGATAGTATGGTAGTAGCTGTACGTTCACAGTCCTGTGTGACTGGTGAAGTATGCTTGTGATGTGAAATGAATTCCGGAGGCATAGATAAATAATGTATAGGAAGCTTGTAAGCCTGTGATGAGTAGTTTCATAATTTCAGTAGTTTTCCCTTCGGTTAAGGTTGTACTGAACCTTGTAAGGGTGTGTATGAACCATGGTGTATATATAGCAGTTGCCCTTTACCATGTTGTTCGAATATTCATTTCCGCATTCCATGTGTTCAGTGCATTCTTAATCCATAGCTAGTATTGATGATGATATTGGTCTAAGCTGTGATTTTGTTTGTCAGGATGGTGTTCACCAGGTTGAACTGTGCCCCTGCTCATGAGCAAGGCGAGGGTAGTCAAGCGTCGCAGGAAGACCTGCCTCACCCGCCCTCTCTGGCGGAAGTTATGCTTGAGGCAGAGAGAAACAAAAGGGAGACCAACCGACTGTTAGAGAGTATTGAGCAAAATACGGCTCGTCAGCCTAGGAATGTTGTAGTGTCCCTCAATGACTTTGTGAAGCTGAATCCTCCAAAGTTCCATCAGTTCGTCGATCCCCTCGATGCTGATGATTGGCTATGCAGTATTTCACGTAAGATTCGCTCTGTGAATGTTTCTGAGGCCGACAAGGTGACCTTTGCGGCGTATTTTCCGGAAGGACCCGCCAATCTGTGGTGGGAGAACTTTGAAGCTATGCGTCCTGCTGAACCAGCAGCCACATGGGCAGACTTTAGTGCAGCCTTCCGTATGCACCATATTCCAGAGGGCCTGATGGACAGAAAGAGAGAGGAGTTCTGTGCATTCACCCAGGGCAAGTTGACCGTGCATGCCTATAGCCGCGAGTTCGGCAACCTTGCCCGCTATGCAACAGAGGAGGTGTCTACTGATGCCAAGAAGCAAGCAAGATTCCGTAAGGGTCTGAGCCCTGAGCTTCGTCGTGATTTGCGCCTCCACGAGTGTGCAAGCTTCCAAGCCCTGGTCAAGAAGGCGATCAGTGCCGAGACTGGTCATACCGACTTTGAAGCCACAAAGAAGCACTCCCATGATTTTGGCTCGTCATCTGGTTCCGCGTTTCCAAAATGCAGGTTGTGGGTTCCAAACAGTTCTCTGCCGCCAAGATACACTCTGAGGCCATCCTATGTGGCGCCTCAGACGAATCCGATCAACCCTCCAGCAAAAAACCTATGGTGGCCCAGCTAGCAATGTTGCATCACGTGCCAAGCAAGTGATGTGTTACAAGTGTGGAGAACTAGGGCACTATTCCCGTGAGTGTCCTCAGAATGTGGGTGCCAAGCAACCCGGAAAATCCGTCAGGCAAGGCAAGTCGGGCAAAGCTTTCTATGTGAAGCAAACTCCTGCATGTGGCCGTCTGAACTAAGTTTCAGCAGAAGAAGCTGTAGAGGATCCCGACGTCATACTGGGTACGCTTCTTGTTAATCATCACCCAACATCTCTTCTTTTTGACACTGGGTCTTCTCATTCCTTCATTTCAGAAAGTTATGCATAGTTGCATAACATGTCTTTCTCTGATATGCCAATTCCATTGGTTGTCCAAACTCATGGTAGTAAGTGGCAAACCTGTAGGATAACCTATGACAATGAAATTCTAGTAGACACGCTAGTTTTTCTAGCCTCATTGATAGCCCTTAAATCTTTGGATATTAATATCATCTTGGGTATGGACTGGTTGTCAGCTCACTATGCCAAGATTGATACTCATTCTAGAAATGTTCAGCTTACCCATCCCTCGGGTGAGATAGTCAATGTCTCTACTCGAGTTGCCAAATGCCAAATCTATTCCCTCAATGCTAACCCTCTTCCAGAACTTGAAGACATTCCGGTAGTCCGTGACTTCCCGGATGTTTTTCCAGAGGAACTGCCAGGAATTCCACTTGACAGAGGTGTAGAGTTCGTGATAGATCTTGTTCCGGGAACTGTTCCAATAGCTAGAAGACCATATAAGATGGCACCCCTGGAGCTAGCTGAACTTAAGAAGCAACTAGATGAGGCCTTGAAGAAAGGTTTCATTCGTCCTAGCTCTTCTCCTTGGGCTTGCCCCGTCCTCTTCGTCAAGAAGAAGGATGGAACGGATCGGATGGTTGTAGATTATCGAGCGGTGAATCTGGTCACCATAAAGAACAAGTATCCGCCCCCCAGGATCAACAACCTGTATGATCAGCTCGCTAGATCCTCGGTCTTCTCCAAAATGGATTTGAGGTTGGGATACCATCAAATCAAGATCAAGAACACGGACATTCCAAAAACGGCTTTTGTTACTCGTTATGGCCAATACGAGTACACCGTCATGTCCTTCGATTTAACCAATGCCCCAGCCACCTTCTCACGCTTGATGAGTTCAATCTTCATGGAGTATTTGGATAAATTCGTCGTGGTATACCTCGATGATATTCTCATCTACTCGAAGAACGAACAAGAACATGCCGAGCATGTAAGGCTGGTATTGATGAAACTTCGAGAGCATCGCCTTTATGCCAAGTTTTCAAAATGTGAATTTTGGTTACCAGAAGTGACCTATCTAGGTCACGTAATCTCTGGTAAGGGTATTGTTGTCAATCCCGAGAGAGTTCATGCTGTCCTTGACTGGACTCAACCTGAATCGGTTAAGCAAGTTAGGAGTTTTCTTGGTCTAGCGAGCTATTGTCGCCGCTTTGTCGAGAATTTGTCCAAGGTTGCAAAGCCTCTAACTGAACTCCTCAAGAATGATAAAAAGTTCGAGTGGACACCACAGTGTGAGCATAGTTTCCAGGAACTAAAAAGACGCCTGACTTCCGCACCTGTGTTGCTACCACCAGATTTCTCTAAGGAGTTTGTTATCTATTGCGACGCCTTGCGACAAGGATTAGGTTGCATTCTCATGCAAGATCGTCATGTGATTGCATACGCATCTCGACAGTTGCGTCCACATGAGGATAATTATCCCACACATGATCTTGAGCTTGCAGCTGTAGTCCATGCACTAAAAACCTGGCGACATTACCTTCTGGGTAATCGTTGCGAAATATTCACTGATCACCAAAGTCTGAATTATATCTTCACCCAGCCGGATTTGAATCTCAGGCAAAGACGGTGGGTTGAGTTGATCTCAGATTACGACTTAGGGATAACTTACACCCCCGGGAAGGCCAGTGTTATGGCTGATGCACTAAGTCGTAAATCTTATTGTAACAATCTGATGCTACAACAAGGTCAACCACATCTCTATGAGGAATTTCGGAAGTTAAATCTCCATATTGTTCCTCAAGGATTCCTTTCTACCCTGGGGGCGAAGCCTACCCTTAAGGATCAAATTATAGCTGGCCAGAAGCGTGATAAGGGTATATCATGGATCAAGGAGAATATTATTAGCGAAAACACTAACGAATTCTCCATGAATGATCAAGGTGTGGTGCTCTTCCAGAATCGTCTAGTGGTTCCTAAGAATCCACATCTAAGGCAGTTGATCCTTAAGGAAGCTCATGATTCTCCTTTCACCATTTATCCCGGTAGTACTAAGATGTATCAGGACCTACGCCAGAGGTTCTGGTGGACTAGGATGAAGAGAGAAATTGCTGAGTTCGTTGCTAACTGCGACGTTTGTCGTCGAGTTAAGGCAGAACATCAAAGGCCTGCTGGCACCCTTCAACCTTTAGCTATTCCTGAATGGAAATGGGATAAAGTTAGTATGGATTTCATTACCGGATTTACCAAGACCAAGAAAGGAAATAATACTATCTTTGTGGTCATTGACCATCTCTCCAAAGTAGCTCATTTTCTTCCAGTTCATGAGAGTATGACAGCTAGCCACCTAGTAGAGTTATATATCTCTCGAATAGTGTCTCTTCATGGTGTTCCCCTGGAGATTAGCTCAAACCGTGGGAGTATCTTTACTTCTTGCTTATGGGAAAGTTTTCATAATGCTATGGGGACTCATTTATCTTTTAGCACTGCTTTCCATCCTCAGTCAAGTGGTCAAGTAGAAAGAGTGAATCAAATCCTAGAAGATATGCTCCGAGCTTGTGTTATATCATTCGGTATGAATTGGGAGAAGTGCCTTGCATTCACCGAATTTGCTTATAACAATAGTTATCAATCAAGCTTGGGCAAAGCCCCTTTTGAAGTTCTCGATGGACAAAGATGTCGAACACCTCTTAATTGGTCATAAACCGGAGAGAGGCAACTCTTTGGCCCGGATATGATCCAGGATGCAGAAGAGCGGGTTCGCATTATTCGTGAAAAGTTGAAAATAGCCCAGTCTCGTCAAAAGAGCCAATATGATCGTCATCATAAGGCTGTGACCTTTGAAGTTGACGAGAAGGCTTACCTTCGGGTTACACCTTTGAAGGGTACCCATCGATTCGGTATCAAGGACAAGTTGGCTCCTCGTTACATTGGTCCTTTTCGCATTCTTGCCAAACGAGGAGAAGTTGCCTACCAGTTGGCACTTCCTCCGCATCTTTCCAAGGTTCATGATGTCTTCCACGTCTCGCAACTCAGGCGTTGCTTTTCGGATCCTATCCGTGAAGTGGTCCATGAAACGCTTGATCTCCAAGATAACCTTTCATACCGAGAATACCCTGTGCGTATTCTTGATCAAGATGAGCGTACCACTCGACGTCGAAACCTCAAGTTTCTTAAAGTTCAATGGTCAAATCATTCTGAGAAGGAGGCCACTTGGGAAAGAGAGGATCGTCTCCGACTTGAGTATCCCGCGTTATTCCCGACGACTTCTAAATCTCGGGACAAGATTCTTTTGAGTGGGGGTGTGTTGTCACATCCCTGGAACCCTAAACAAGTATATCATTGTGCTCATATCTTCTTTGCACTGCATCCAAGAAAATTGCAACAAGATCAAAGAAAGTGGTGAAGCAAAACTCAAAAACCCTAGCCACTTCTCAAATCCAAAGAAATTCTAAACTTGTTCGAATCAATGAACGCAAAATGGCCTCAAGAAAAGTTCAACTTTTCTGATAATTCATGGAAGCAAATAAGAAGTGCAGAAAACTATTTTCATAACACATTTGGCATTTTATTTAAATGCAAAATACTACTGGATTCAAGTTTAAATTTGAATTCAAAAACTTTAAGTTTTCAAAAATGTTGAAAACTTCAGGAATGGTTGGATATATTCCAACAAATATTCTGGTGTGTTCAAAATATTCTTATAAAATATTTTGGAGCTAAAATAAATAGCAAATCAGAAACAAAACAAGAAAAAAAAGAAAAGGAGCTTACCTGTCGCTCACCTCAGCCCAGGCCCAGCTCCCATGGCGTCTTCCTCCTCGCCAGTAGGAGCAGGAGGTGGCCGCCGCGACGCCCGGCGCCTCCACGCAGCTCCCTGCCTGCCTGGCCGCCGTTTCGCGCTGGCACGCATGGGGATAACCTCCCCGAGCACGACCCTATCCATTCCCGTGATCCATTCCGCCCCTCTCCTCTTGGTTGCTTCGATCCCCACTGCCGCCATTGACAGGAGCTCGAGCTCGAGCTGCCCGTTCCTCTAGCCACAGGATCTCCCTCCCGAGTGCTCCATTCACTCCCTGCAGAAGCCGAAGGTTCCCCGAGCCCTGCAACGCCCACGGCACCGTCGTCTTCAAGCTTCGGCCGTCGGCGAGCTTCGATCGATTCGTCGCCCACAGCGCCTCCCCGAGCCGTCTAAGCCCTCCACTGCACTCCCGGTGAGCCTAGCAAGCTTTCCCCCATGCTTCCCCCTTCGATCTCTGCCTCTAGGCCTAGTTCCACCGGAGCCCGACGAGGACCGCCGCTGCAGCTCGTCGCCGGTAGTTCTCCGATGAACGGTTCGTCCTTCTGAGGCCACCAACAGCTTCAGGCCGTCGTGTAGATGGTTTAGGTGTCCAACCCCGCACGATTTGACCCTCTTTCCGATGACCTCGACGATGGCCGAGTTTTGGTCGCCGCCGAGCTCGTCGCCGGCGTCGATTCCGGCCACACCAGCCCCTGGGGTTTGCTCCATCGTGCACGCCGTCGAGTGGCCGTTCTCCCTGTGGTCTCCGCCGTGCGTTTGGTCGTCGGAGACGCGTTTCCGATGCCCTCTGCCGTCTCTCATGTCGCCGGAGGCTCACCGCCGGCGAGGACGACCTCGCCGCCGGTGGATCTCAGCTGGCCCGAGCCACTCACGCGTGGGGCCAGCCTCTGGATGATTTTGGTAAACAAAAATAAAATTAATTAATCTAATAAGTCACTAACATGTGGGTCCAGTGCTGCTAATTAGCTAATTAAGTTTAAAACTAATCTTAAACTGACCAGAGTGACTGACCAGTGGGTCCCACTGGTCAGGTTTGACTTTCAACGGCCAGTTGGACATGCTGATGCCATGCTGACGCAATAAGTAGCTTTTCTGTTTTAAAAGAATTCCAGAAAATGCCCCAAACTTCTAAAAATCATATAAATTAATCTGTAACTCCAATGAAAATAATTTATATCTGAAAAAGTATTAGAAAAACCCAAGAAATCTGAATATGTGATTTTCAAACATGTTTGAAAATGTTATTGGACCAATCATGTAGAATAATGAATAGGTTAAATTTAATAAATGCTTTGGAGTTGGAATTTGAAAATCATTTGAATTCCACTTCAAATGCTATAATCAAATATTGTTCAATTACAACCAGCAACTAAACATATCATTCCCATGGATGTTAAAAACAAGTTGATCCGAGCATGAGGTCGAATCAATTAAAATGGTATTCGAGAATACCTGGTTTGAAGTGATATTTGAATCTGATTCAAATCAACTTCAAACCTAATAAATGATAGCTACATTAGCATACCAGCTTGCACCCTCATGCCATGCTCATGCATCATTTTGTTGCACATGATTGTTATTGATTGTTTTCATTTCTTTCGGTAGGCTCCGCTCCTCCGGATTCCACCGAATATCCGACCGACGGATATTGCCCCTCCTCTGAGCAACAAGTCAAGCAACCACTTTGATCATCCCGATAAATCCCATGTTCTCGCTCCTGCACTTACTTATTGCATTAGGATCAAATGCTTCAAATGCTTTTGCCACGTTAGTTGAACCCACTTCCTTTGCATGAGCTGTCTTTATCACAGTAAATAGCTGAACCTTGCAACCTAGCATACATGGTAGATGCTTGAGCCATGAAGTGCCTTATCCTGCTATGCATGCTATGATTAGAGTTGTGTATGGTCTGTCATCCGGGAGATGAACAAAACTGTGAGAATGTGTTCAGTAAGTAAAGGTTGTGTGTTGAACCTGATTTGGTAAAGGTACCGGTGAAAGGCTATGTAGGAGTACATGGCGGGTTGTTTCATTGGAACCGTCCTTAGGAACTGAGTTCTGTGTATGTAATCCGAGACGAGATACTACCACATGTTGGGCCCTGAAATATGACCCTGCTCGACTTATTAATCGCCTAATTGTCGGTCCAGGAATTGCAAGTAGTTTCTGGTGTTTATAGTCATGCTGGAGGCCGTGCATAGTGCTGACCTGAGAAGTGGGCTGTGATGCGGTAGGCAGTGGCACGGTGTACCAAGTGGCACCCGAATGGTGGGCTTGGGAACCCTGCGCACATCGTTTGGGGCCGTGGCGGAAACCTCGACCGGACTTCCGTGCGGGTTACCCTCAGATAGGGGATAGACCTGGACTAAGTATTAGTGTGGTTAACGGTCGTGGCCGACTCCCTCGCTGGGCTTCCGCTCGAAGGTTGCCGAGGTGCATGACGTGCACATGCCGATAAGTCGCGAGAGCGTGTGTGACGGAGTACACCCCTGCAGGGTTATGATCTATTCGAATAGCCGCGTCCGTGGATATGGACTACTTGGACACATATGTTGTTCATAGATAATTTTAAAGGCTACTCATAAAATTGTCAAGATAAGCGTGAGTGTCGTGGACGGCATGTTTTTTTACTATTTGTTGCAGAGGTTGTTAATGACCCTAACGGAGGGTTCTTCCTAGACAGCGACGACGACGAGTAGCTAGTATCCCAGCTACGATCTAGCCCTAGGGTGGGTCTGTAGTATAGTCAGGCCATGTGCCTTCTAGTTTCATCTATCTGTACTCAGACAGTTTATCTAGTTCCGCTGGCTTGTAACTTCAATGACTATTACGATGGGTCGTGAGACCCCTACTGTGTAATATTATGTGTGAGGCTCTTCCGAGCCTTTTAAATAAAGCTTGTATGTTTATGGTTATGTTGTGATGCCATCGACGTATCTATACATATCAGTATGCCATGCGTACGTGTGTCATACTTGATATGTATGGGGTTCGATTACCTAGCCGTAGGCTTTAGCAGCATTCCTTACAGGGAAATGCCCCTTTGTGATCCAACGAGCCATGGTAGTTCGCTACTACTACGGACACATTGGTTGACCGGCATGTGTCCTTCTTAGGTGCTGTGTCTGTCCCCTTTGGGGAAATGTCACGCGATGTAATGGAGTCCCTGTAGCTTGCTACGACTCGTCTACATTCGCTGGTGACTGACACCTGCTTTGCTGGGTCATGTATGCCTGTCCCTGTGCGGAACTGCTGCTTTGGTTTATGACTAGAGATGTCGATCCGGGTTCTCTATCACTGGATTGCTAGCGACACAATTACATACGCGAGTCAAAAGGCGCAAACGGTCCCGACTAAGGTAAGGCTGCAGCCGTGGAGATAACCGTGCGTGAGACCGCAAAGAGATGCGATGTGTTACAAGCTGGATTCCTATGACTTAGGATCGGGGTCCCGACAGCGTGTCGCGGCAACGGTCGGAACTTTTAACTGTGGAAGTCCTCATGTTTCTCCTATTGCTCACTTGAGGCTTTTGTAGGATTAGGCTTGGGTTGAGCATCATGAGGAAATTCATTCCATAGTATTACCTCGACCCCCTTTAACAGTACGGTGTTCCTATGACTCAAGAGAGAAGAGAATGAAACAAAAAGAGTAAATCTTCACTCTTCAAAGTCTTCGGACTGATTTTCTTCAGGATACACCGAATTCCTCATCTTCAATATCTTCGTGAGGAATGTCAATTTCATCGCAATTTCTTTGCGATCAAAGTCTTCAAGATTAGACCAATTTCTTCAGCCGAAGACATACATTTTTAGGGAGCGATATTCATCGTATAACTCAAACTCCTCAACGACTTATAGAGCCTATGCACACTTATAAACACATTAGTTACTTAACCTATAAGTCTTCAAACCAACAAAATCACTAAGGGCACTATATGCACTTACAATCTCCCCCTTTTTGGTGGTTGATGACAATTAGGTTAAGTTTTCAACGGGGATAAAAATATGAAATGTAAATACTGAGTTTGAGGAATTTGAAATCAAGATACTGAGAAAGTCCCCTTGAAGATGTGCATATTTTGAGGAATTTGCTTTTCACGACAGATGCACATTGATGATTTATATCATAGAGACCCCCCCTGTATCTTGTAAATCATGCATATATTTGACATATAAAATGAGGAATTGACAGTGCATGTTGAAAAATGGTGTCCGACGAATTTCAGCATGCCTGCATTAACATACTTTGAGGAATAAGCATGCGAAGAAAAACGTTCAAAAGAGCCATAGCACCATCGGGCTTAAGTTCTAACTCATTACATAAAACACTTCAGAAGAGCCAAGAGTTTGTAACTTAATAATATTTGTAAGCCCCAAAAATATATCCCACTTGAAGACTAACTCAGATGTCCCCCTTTGTTATCAAGTGACGAAAAGGGACAAAACTGAGGACTATGCCCCATGAAGACTTTCACTTCTTGTCTGATGAAGAGGCGTGAGGATTCTTGGCGACAAGCTTCTTCCTTGGACAAGTTACAGTGTCTTCTGGTTCTTCATCGGACTCAGTAGTGCAGAATGAAGAAAAAGAACTGTCCACAAGGTGAGGAACTGGATTTGTCTTGAATTTCTTCTTGGGAGGCCACGATCAATCGAAGTCCTGAGTGAACTCCAATTCCTCAAGTTCCTCTTGAGTCTTCAGATGAGCCAAGGTGGCCTAGGTACGATCAAACATCTCATTTAGATAATAGTGATTTTTCCTCACTGCGTTCTGAGTCTCGTTGAGGGTCTTGACAATGGCACTGAATTGATGTTTGACCCATTTGTTATTGCGATCGACCTTCTGATGAAGACCGAGGAGTAGCTCTCTGTTGTTCATCACTCGTGGCGCAGTTGGGCTTGGTGGATCTTGGGTAGCAGTGTCATCATATGAAGAATATGACTCCGCTTGACGACACTGGCCATCAAGGGGCCGATTTCCTTCATCGATCACAGATTTGTCTTTGCCTTCAGCGGGCTCAAATGTTTTCTTGATGACTCTGATTGGCGGCAGATATCCGATGTGATTAGGAAAATCAACATGGTAGTTGATGCCTGACCTGCTTCTGATGAATCTCATGATCCATGGAGCGTAAATCTTCAGGTCAAAAGGGGACATAACATTTTCCTTAGGAAGAAAGGCGATGGTGCATTATCAGCCAAAGTCCTTAGGAAGAAGTCATGAAGATTCATTGGTATGCCATGGATGACATTGAAAAGGATATTCTTCATGATTCCTATGACATCTTCTTCATCATCGTGGCCTTTGATATGAGCGATGACATTGGCCAGGATTCTGTAGACTGTTCGTGGTTCATACTTCAAGTCTTGAACCAGAAAGCGAGTCCTTGGAGATTGGTCCTTGGCCAAAGGGTTCATGAGGACTTCCATCAGTTTGTTGGGCAGCTCACGTTCATTATACATCAGCACCGCATTCTGTGAGGGAATTGAGACTAGAAGATCTCGAAGCAATTCAGTGGCAGGCGCTTTGTAGTGCATGTGCTGAGTCATCCAATCCAAAACCCAAGTGCTCACATCCTTTGGGTCGCTAGAGATGTGCAGTGTGGCGTAGAACTGAAGAATGATGTCGCTGTTCTAGTCGCCTATGTCAGTGCAAAGAGGCAGTAATCCGGCTTCGTGAAGAACGTTGAGGGCTGGAGTGAAGCAAGGTATCTCTTCCGTATCACAATGAGGAATATGCTTATGCTGAAATATCTTGTTCCTCCCACAGAGCACTGAAGCATAGTAGTTGAGTTGGTTCCTTGTCCAAAACTTCCTGTGCCTGATGCGAAGCTTATCATAAGGATTCCCACCAGTGAAGTACATGCGTTCTTCATAAAATGCCTCCTTTTTAAACTTTAGCCTTTTGGAGAAAGGCTGATTCTGCTGCGGTTGAAGATTATGCTGCTGTTCTTGAGGAGGAGGTACTATCATTGTTGTTTCTGTGTTTACCACAACAATAGCAGTTTCAGTATTTGGGGCAGGAGCATTTTCTTCATTCTGAGCATTTTCATCAGGTTGAGGATTTTTCTCAGCTTGAGGAATTTGCTTGTTGGAGGAGGCAGTTGTAGCATTAGTCACTGCATTATCTTCAGCTGATGCAGCTGATTTTTTAGCAGATTACTCACGGAAGGTCTTCCCATCAGATCATGTGAGGATTTCTGTTAGAGCAGGAGTCAGAGGATTTGAGTTGACCTTGGTGAGCGATGAGTTTTTTCCGAGAATTCATCATGAATCACTGGAGTGCTGCACCCAGTTTCATCATCACCCATAATTTATTTAGATGTCTTTTGAGGAATGGTGGATTGAGGAATATCATCAATTAGTATTTCCTCATCCATGATTTCTTCAACTTCAGCATCATCCATCTCTTCATCATCTTCAGGAATGATGTAGTCAACGCCGAAGGGAACGATTAAGTAGGATGGAGCTACATTCAGAGGAGTAGCATCCACCGGGGTAGTTGAAGACTCTGACTGAGTTAGCTTTTGGCGGTTGGCCTCTGAGGATTCTGAGGTCATTGAAGCTTTTCTCTTCTTTGCTTCTTTCTCAGCAGCTTTGGTCTTCTTCACGTCTGATGCAGACGGAATCATCTTCCTTACCTTTGAGGTTTGAGGTGAAGGAATAGTTTCATCAGGAGCTAGTGCAGATTCAGTCCTAGCAGTTTCCTCAGCTGAAGCATTTTCTTCAACTGGAACAATTTCTTCATCTGAAGCAGTTTCTTCAGCTGGAGTATCTTGATGAATTTCCTCAGCAACAGGTTCGTCAACTTCATCTTCTTCTGTCAGCTGAACCGTGTAGCTAGACTCAGGTAGCTTTTGATGTATAGGAGGAGCATCTTTCTTGTTGTATTCATCAACTGCAGGTGTTGTAGCCTTGATGAAATTCACGTTGACACTTTGACGATTAGATAGACTTGTGTACTTATCTTTCAAGGTTTCCAGTTCAGCCTGAGTTGATACAAGGGCTTCAGGCGTCAACTTGAGGAGATTCTGCTTGAGGAATTTCTCCTTCTTGAGTTTAGCAGCCTTTGCTTGCTTGGGTTGCTGTTCTTTCCATTTTGTTTCGTTGGTGAAAGTTGCAACCATGTGGCTTACACCAGGGGGAAGCTTCAAGTCATCAATAGGAGTGTTTGGATCTTCATGCCAGAGGTTGATGAAGTCCAGCAGAACCTTTGGGTCCATGGCAAGAGGAATAGAGCTGCCTGAGGCTTGAGCAACTCATTCCTGCTTGTTTCTGATGATAGCTTGAAGAGTTTCATCATCAAATTCCTCACTTCCTTCTAATGCAGAAGGAACGTTGATGACTTTGCTAGGACTTGGCCTGATGCCTCTTCCAGCCGTCATTTTAGTCTTCAAAAGAGGCGGTGAAGACTTTGTAGCAGAGCTCGTGGCAGACGACACTGAGGAACTTGATGGAGCAGGCCGATGCTTAATTATTTGCTATTGTTGAGGTTGTGAAGACTGTGATGCTGTTGAAGATTTTGGCACTCGTGCAACCTTATGAGGCAATTGCTCTTTTGGCACTGAGACCTTTGGTTTCTTCGGCACAGTCTTCTTCTGAGGAATAGCTATACAAGAGGCCTCAACAGCTTAAGAGGTGGCGGAAGTGGCAACAGCAGCAGAGTCATCATTGAATTTCTTATTCTTCTGTAACTTAGACAAATATTTGTCTTTCTCATCAGGGTAATTCTCAATTGTTTCAACGCTTGAGGGATGAGCAGCTTGTTGATCACCCTGGGGAGGCCTCTTGCAAGGTGGCTTGAGGGCGCATTTCTTCGCATATTTTGGAGTTACATAACGGTATTCCTTCCAGTCCTTAACCCACCCGCGTTCAATTTTCTGAAGCCTTATCTTGCGCTTCGCCATGGTTTCTTTGCCATATATTTCCTCACGAGGAGTGAAGTAATCAGCATATATTTCTTCAGGAATATCAAGAGTTGTGTTATGTTCAAGCTTCTTTCCTCCCTTTAGCTTCCTGTCATCTTCCATTTTCTTCACCTTAGGCTTTTGCTGAGGAATATGCACTCTTGAAGATACTGATGACACTGGTAAATTTTCTTCGAGGAACGCTGCAAATGAGTTAAGTTGATGAGAACCTAGTGATTCATCAGCTGACATTTTATACCTATGAGCAGAGTATATGTGCGAAGAATTTCGAGAGGTCATATGCATTCTCAGATTTGAAGAAATTGATTTTTGTTAGAATATGAGGAATTTGACTAGTGGGTTGAGAAATTTGACTAAGCATTCTGATCTTGGGTGCTAGAGTTGTGCAGATTCGAGAATTTACACAATTGAGGAATCTCATGAAGAATGTGAGTGGCTTAGTGAAATTCATCAAGTGTTTGAGGAATGAGTGTGTGTGGCTGACAGACACCCCGAGGAAAAACATATTTTGCTAGTCTAAAGTGAAATAATAGATCAACAGAGGAAGTAAAATAAGATTTTAATTACCCTGAGCGAAGAACACGAAGAACATGAGCCGTAAAAGAGTGAAGATCTTTGGTTCAGATCTTCTACGCTCTAAGTTGGCTACAGAAATCAGCTACGGCGGCGGCGGAGGGAGAGATTCCGCTTCCGGCGTTAGTTCGGCGAGGGCCAGGGCGAGGCTGTGAAGCATTTCATCACCGACGACGAGATTGCTAGCGGTGGCGCTAGGGTTGAGCTCAAGCGGAGAGAAGACGAGAGGACGAAGAGTTTTGACTGAGGGGGGTGAGGGCCTATTTATAGCTAAGGTGAAAAACTGTTCGGCCGAAACTTTCAGACCGAACTGCCCTTGCCCATTCGTTTCCGCACGACACGTGGAGCCCACGATTGAAGCGGTGGAGATCGTGGTTATCCGATCGTGGGAAGTGGGTCTGTTAGAGCATATATCTCCATATGTGGTTTTGGTAATTGATGACAATTCCTATGGACTAATGGTTGCCTTAAGTTAAATTTATAGGATTTGTCCATAGGCACTTCTTGAAGTCCATTTGTTGGGTTCAAGGAGTTTATATGATGACCAAGATGGTATTCAAGGTATTATCCAAAGAATGGTCATAGAGACACATGGTTGATCAAGATCTCAGACAAAGAGTAAATCAAGATGATCAAGACACAAAGTGTACAAGATGTACCGAGAGGGATCAAGTGATCCCATGGTATGGTAAGCATTGTCCATTACGTATTTGTGTACTAACCCATGGTCTTCGTGAGAGTTCTATGTGGGGGTTAGGTGTGTTTCCATGGTCTTGCGTCAAAGGGAAGATCTCATACAACCCATGAAGTATGACGTCAAGTTGTGATCGTCATCAAGATTGCGATGTGCAAGTTCAAGTGGATCAGCACGAAGATATCATGCTTGAAGCTTGCCGTCCATTGTGGTGGCAATGGACTTGTGAAGATATGCTGAAGAGTGGATCACCCATAGTGAGTATGGGGGAGCAATCAACTAGTCTTCATCAAGCCAACACAATCAAGAAAGGTGGTCCATCTTGAGGAAGCCAAGATCATCATCATCTAGCTCAAGAGGACGAGGTGCAAGGTATAGGTTTGCCCTTGATAGGTTTTCTGTTTAGGATAGTTTGCTGTACTATCAAGGGGGCTCTCAAGTGAGTAGCTTGATCGTATCATTCGTTGAGAGCTCAAACCATTTGCATCCTGGCATCATACTTCTTGGTTCTTGTTTGGTGTTTCTCTTTGTGAGTTTTAGAGCTTATGGTCATCTTCGTGACAAGCTCGAGTTCATCGAAAACGGAGTCCATATGCATCTACTATGATGTTTTCGATGTTGGAGTTTTTACCGGTTCTTCATTCATAGAGGACTCACATCTCTATATCTTTGGCATTTTCATAACCGCATGGTCTTAAGATTTCCCTTGGGTCCTGAATCCAACAAGCTTGGGTTTGCTCGATTCAGAGCTCGTATGCGATTGTCATGGCTGTTTCAGTGGCGAGCGGTAGTACCGCTGGACCTAGCGGTAGTACCGCTAGAGTTGGCGGTGCTACCGCTGGCCCTAGTGGTAGTACCGCTGGCTGGCGGTAGTACCGCCCCTGGTCAGCGGTAGTACCGCTCCAGGAGCTTAGCACCGCCTGCCTAGCGGTTTTCGTGGACGAACCTTTTTGCGAAGACTTTCTTGGCGGTGGTAGTGCCGTTGCACTACCAGGGGCCCAGCGGTAGTACCGCTGCAGCCAGCGGTAGTACCGCTGGAATGCCAGCGGTAGTACCGCTGGAGTACCAGCGGTAGTACCGCTTCAGCCAGCGGTAGTACCGTTGGAGCTCGGGCAGAAAGTGGGGGTAACGGTCTGATTCCTTGCCCCACTATATAAAGGGGGTCTTCTTCCCCCTTGGTCTTACCCATCTGTAGAGCTCTTGTTCTACCTCGATTGTTGACATTCTTAGAGCTTGATTACTCTCAATCCCTCCAATGATTCTTGCTTGTTCTTGAGGGAAAAGAGAGAGGAGATCTAGATCCACATCTCCACCAATCACTTTCTCCTCTATGTGAGGGGAACCCCTTGGATCTTGATCTTGGAGTTCTTTGTGAGCTCCTTGTTCTTCCTCTCAAATTTCTCCATAGCTTTTGTTGTTGTGGAGGGATTTGAGTGTGAGTGACTTGACCACTTCGTGTGTTCTTTCCATTGCATTAGTTGCATCGGTTTGAGTTCTCCACGATGATAGGTGGAAGTGAGAAGTTGAGAAGCTTACTACCTTTGGTACTTAGTACCCTTGATATTGTTCTTCGTGGATGCTTTGGCGTCCTAGAAGCTTGGTGGTGTCTCAGAGCTCAATCATTGTGGTGTGAAGCTCCGGGAAGCGTCGGGGTCTCCAATTAGGTTGTGGAGATTGCCCCGAGCAATTTGTATGGGTACCGGTAACCGCCCCCAAGGGTTGCCACGTGTACGGGTTCGGTGACCGCCCCCAAGGGTTGCCATTTGTACGGGTTCGGTGACCGCCCTCAAGGGTCCCTTAGTGGAATCACGGCATCTTGCATTGTGCGAGGGCGTGAGGAGATTACGGTGGCCTTAGTGGCATCTTGGGGAGCATTGTGCCTCCACACCGCTCTAACGGAGATTAGCATCCGCAAGGGTGTGAACTTCGGGATACATCATCGTCTCCCCGTGCCTCGGTTATCTCTTACCCGAACCCTTTACTTATGCACTTTACTTTGTGATAGACATATTGTTTATTGTAATATATCTTGCTATCACTTAGTTGTTTATCTTGCTTAGCATAAGTTGTTGGTGCACATAGGTGAGCCTAGTTGTTTGTAGGTTTTGTGCTTGACATATTAAACGTTAGTTTTATTCCGCATTTGTTCAAGCCTAAACCTTAACTATTTTAAAGCGCCTATTCACCCCCCACTCTAGGCGACATCCACGTCCTTTTCAGGGTCGAGTTACTGTGTAACGTTATAAAAATTGATTTTTGAAGTTTTGAGGATTTGTTGCAAAGTCCTCAGCTGACAAGGACACATTGAGGATTTTAAACTAGTGTCAAGTAGAATGCATATGAAGAAATGAATAGACTGGGTTTATCTTAGCATAGAGGGGAGTTGGGCCCGATCACATTCACTTAGAAGAAATATCAAATTGAAGACTGAGCTATAAGTGAATGCTGTTGAGGACTTTAAAATCTCAGTCTATACATATATATATATATATATGTATATATGTATATATATATATATTTCTATGCAAATGAAAATCATCAAACATTTTTGAAGAATTTGAAGAATATGAAGATTTTGAAAATCTTGAGGATTTTGTGACAAAGTGTCAGATTGATGAATTTCAACTTTGAAGAAAAACAGCTTGAAGAATTTCAAAGTTGGGTGGTGGCGTGACCCACCGTATAGGAATGATGATTTCAGGCGCCGCGTACAATTGTCGTAGGGCCCTGAGAACCAAACTCTTCATTAATTTTCTCACACTAAGAGTGATATCCTTCATTGATTGAAGAAAACCGATTCTTCGTGTGTTGCACATCTAAGTCATCAATTTTGCATAAGTGTTAGGATGTGTGTATGTTTTCATAGAACATTTGAAGACTCTAAGATATTTAGCTCACACCGCAACTTGCAAAACCTTCTTTCATCCAAGGGCTTAGTGAAAATATCTCCTAGTTGATTGTGAGTGTTCACATGTTCAATGATGATATTGCCCTTGAAGACATGGTCCCAAAGAAAATGATGACGAATCTGGATGTGCTTAGGGTGTGCTTAGTCTTCGAGTGTTGTATTGGGTTGTAGGCGATCTTGATTGCACTCTCATTGTCGCAGTAGAGAGGCACATTCTTCATGTTGATGCCATAGTCTGTGAGGGTTTGCTTCATCCATAACAGTTGAGCACAGCAGAATCCCGCAGCAATGTACTCAGCTTCCGTAGTGGAGAGAGAAACACAGTTCTGTTTCTTTGAGGACCAACAGACTAATGATCTTCCGAGGTAATGACTTGCGATCCACATGGTCACCAACATAATCAGAATCAGAATATCCAACGAGATGAAGATTTGAGCCCGTAGGGTACCATAATCCTAGTGTTGGTGTGTGAGCTAAGTATCGAAGAGTATGCTTCACAACCTTATGGTGTGATTCCTTCGATTTTGCTTAAAAACGAGCACACATGAAAACACTAAGCATTATATTTGGCCTAGATGCACATAGATACAATGAAGAGCCAATCATCGAGCGATATACCCGCTGATCAAAATCTTTACCATTTTCGTCAGTGCCGAGGTGGCCGTTGGTCGGCATGGGAGTCTTGACGCCTTTGCATTCATGCATGTCGAATTTCCTCAGAACATCCTTGAGGTATTTCTCCTGTGATATGAAGATGCCATTGCGTTGTTGACGAATTTAAATACCTAAGAAGAATTTCAGCTCCCCCATCATAGACATATGATATTCTTCACTCATCATATAAGCAAATTCATCACTTTAACGTTTGTCAGTACAACCAAAGATAATGTCGCCGACATATATTTGGCACACAAATAGTTCATTATCATAAGATTTTTTGAAAAGAGTTGGATCGAGTGAACCAGGTTTGAAGCCTTTCTTCATGAGGAATTCCTTCAATGTATCATACCACGCCCGAGGGGCTTGCTTGAGGCCATAGAGTGCCCTTTTGAGTCTGAAGACTTTGTCTGGATGCTTCGGAGCCTCGAAACCTGGGGTCTTAGAAACATATACTTCTTCCTCAAGCTTACCATTGAGGAATGCACTTTTCACATCCATTTGATATAGCGTGATGCTATGATGATTAGCATATGCAAGTAGTATTCGAATAGCTTCAAGTCTAGCAACAGGTGCAAAAGTTTCATCGAAATCAATTCCTTCAACCTGTGTGTAGCCTTGGGCTACAAGTCGTGCCTTATTCCTCACCACTTGACCATCCTCATATTGCTTGTTTCGGAAAATCCACTTGGTGCCGATGATATTGTGCTTGCGAGGATCTAATTGTTTGACGAGTTCCTACACGTCATTTAGCTTGAATTGAAGAAGTTCATCTTGCATGGCTTGAATCCACTCAGGTTCCATGAAAGCTTCAACAACTTTTGAGGGTTCCGCGATAGACACAAAAGAGGAATGCCCACAAAAGTTAACTAAATGTGAGTCTTTTGAGCAAGTGAGAGGACCTGGCGCATTCATGTCATCAAGGATTTTGTCAAGTTCTACTTCATTTGCAATCCTTGGATGAGATGGTTGAGGATTTTGTCTGGGCTAAGGAGTTTGATTTGGAGCAATTTCCTCAGGTGTGCCTTCATGAATTTCTTCAGTGCTGCGGACGATTTCTTCAGCAATTTCATCAGTAGGAACAATGTCTTTAGTAGCTTTGAACTTGGTTGCTTCCTCGGGAGATAATTTGTCTGGCACAGGAGGCAATTGCTCTCTTTGCGAGCCATTAGTTTCATCGAACCGCATGTCTATAGTTTCAACAACCTTGTTGTGGTAGGTGTTCAAGACTGTGTAGGTGTGCGAGTCCATTCCATAACCAAGCATAAAACCCTCATGTGCTTTAGGTGAAAATTTTGAGCTATGGTGAGGATCTCTAATCCAGCATTTTGCACCAAAGACTTTGAAATAACTTATATTGGATTTCTTATCAGTGAGGAGTTCATATGAGGTTTTCTTGAGGAATTTTGGAAGATATACCCTGTTGATGATGTGGCAAGCAGTGTTGATTGCTTTAGGCCACAAACGACGTGGAGTATGATATTCTTCAAGCATGGTTCGTGCCATTTCAACCAGAGTCCTGTTCTTGCGTTCAACGACGCTATTCTGTTGAGGAGTATAAGGAGCAGATAATTCGTGAGTAATACCAAGTTCATCAAGATAATCATCAATACCAGTGTTTTTGAATTCTGTCCCATTGTCACTCCTGATGTGTTTTATCTTGACGCCGAAGTTTGTCGAGGCCCTTGAGGAAAATCGCTTGATCAACGATACCAAGTTCATCAAGATAATCATCAAGTACAGAATGATATGTACCCAAGTATATCGAGAATAGTCATCAACGATGACAAAGCCATATAAGGATGCTGCATTGGTTAGAGTAGCATAATGAGTAGGTCCAAATAGATCCATGTGAAGCAATTCAGACGGATGAGTGGTAGTCATGATAGTCTTTGAGGGGTGTTTGGATCTGGTCATTTTTCAAGACTCACAAGCACCGCACAGGTGGTCCTTGAGGAATTTGACGGATTCGATGCCAATGACATGCTTTTTCTTTGCCAGAGTGTGCATATTCCTAATGCCTGCATGACCGAGTCTTCGACGCCATAGCCAGCCTTGTGAGGTTTTTGCTAGTAAGCATGTGGCTGGTTGAGGACCTGTGGAAAAGTCAACAATGTACAAATCTGATCTCCTAAAGCCTTCGAAGACTTTGGATCTGTTAGATTCCATGATGATGCACATCTATATTTTCCAAAGATAACTACCATATCAGGATCACAAAGCATTGAAACTGACATGAGGTTAAACCCAAGGGATTCGGCAAGCATCACTTTGTCCATGTGCCTGTCCTTGGAAATAGCCACTTTGCCAAGTCCCGACACCTTGCTTTTACCTTTGTCAGCATAAGTGATTTGCTTCAATGGTGATGGAGTCAGTGGCATATTCATCAGCAAGCTTTTGTCACCAGTCATGTGGTTTGTGCAACCACTATCAAGAACCCACTAAGTACTCTTGGGTTTGTCATGCTCCAGATGAATTAGTACAACGTACCATCTCATATGCTTCAGACTTGAAGAATATGATATCAGTTTCATAAGATAGGAATTTCATCACAAACAGTAAATTTGAGGACGTGTGAAATGTTATCATTTCATCAATTTTAGCTTGTGTCCAATCAAGCATTTTCATCAGGTCTCCAGCAAATTCTCCAGATGATGATTTTCATCTGGAGACCTGACCTGCAGAATTGATTAGTTTAAGTTCTTCACCACCCATATATGAAGGGGTGGCAAAGAGTTCATCATCCTACGAGCACCATATGAGAAAGGGGGAATTGAAGCTAATGCACTTCTCTTTACACTAGGGGGTTAGAGTACTCAAATGAATAGGCAGAGAAGTTCTTTGAGGATTTATGAACATAATGACTTGAGGTATAATGCTCATACTCATATCTCTTGTAATTTCCGTGCATATCAGAAGCATTAGCACGAGTACGAGCATAGTTTTTACTAGTTGAGGAATTTGATCCTCTTGAAGACTTTGGTCCACCCGAGGAATTTGATCTGGTGTTCAGGTTCTTCACACATGGTGTCATGAGGACATTCACCTGAAGGTTTTCCAAGTAACTTTTGGGGACCCAGATTTTCCTCACGGGTGGTCCATTCCTGCAGTTAGTTCCAACATATTGAGCAAATACTTCACCAAATTGATTTTTGAACAGTTTATAGTTGGTGTCAAATGACTCATCTAAGGAATAGGATAATTCACATGCAAAGCCTGTTAGACTGGATGGACCAACAGGTGGTCCTTTAGCAGCAATCCATGAGGTTTTGGGATACTGCTTAGGTTTCCAGTATGATCCATCAGCATTCATTTTCCTTTCAAAGGCAATTCCTTCTTTCCTCGGGTTTGTCGGGACCCCGATCCTAAGTCATAGGAATCCAGCCTGTAACACATCACATCTCTTTGCGGTCTCACGCACGGTTAACTCCACGGCTGCATCCTTACCTTAGCCGGGACCGTTTGCGTCTTTTGACTCACGTATGCAATAGTGTCGCTAGCATTCCAATGTCAAAGAACCCGGATCGACAAGTCTAGTCACAAACCAAAGTGGCAGTACCGGACAAGGACAGGCATACATGACCCAACAAAGCAGGTGTCGGTCACCAGCGAGTGTAGACGAGTCGTAGCAAGCTACAAGGACTCCATTACATCGCGTGACATTTCCCCAAAGGGGACAGACACAACAGCTAAGAAGGACACATGCCGGTCAACCAATGTGTCCGGAGCAGTAGCGAACTACCAAGGCTCGTTGGATCACAAAGGGGCATTTCCTTGTAAGGAGTGCTACTGAAGTTCACGACTAGGTAATTGAACCCCATACATATCAAGTACGACACATGTACGCATGGCATACTGATATGTATAGATACATCGATGGCATCACAACATAACCATAAACATACAAGCTTTATTTAGGAGGCTCGGAAGAGCCGCACACATAATATTACACATTAAGGGTCTCACGACCCATAATAGCAGTCATTCAGTTTCAAGCCAGCGGAAGAGTTTAAAACTGTCTGAGTACAGACATGTGCAACTAGAAGGCACATGGACTGACTATACTACAGACCCAACGTAGGTCCAGATCGTAGCTGGGACACCAGCTACTCGTCGTCGTCGATGTCTATGAAGAACCCTCCATTAGGGTCATTAGCAACCTCTGCAACATTTATTAAGCAAACATGAGTACGGAGGTACTCAGCAAGACTTTAGGATAACTATCTACTCATGCAAAGTGTCAATAAGGTATTGTGGGGTTTCATGCGGAAAGCCAGCATTTGACTCGTGGCTAGACAACTTGCATTTTTAAATAATTTTGACAACTTGATTTCTTGCACACGAGTCCACTAACACCACAACAATACACCATCGTGGAATCATTCCGTCTCCATAAGGAAATGCCGTCCACGACACTCACGCTTATCTTGACAATTTTATGAGTAGCCATTGAAGTTATCTATGAACAACATATGTCTCCAAGTAGTCCATATCCGCGGACGCGGCTATTCGAATAGATTATAACCCTGCAGGGGTGTACTTCGTCACACACGCTCTCGCCACTTATCGCCATGTGCACGTCATCCACCTCAGCAACCTTCAAGCGGAAGCCTAGCGAGGGAGTCGGCCACGACCGTTAACCACACTAGTACCTAGTCCAGGTTTATCGCCTATCTGAGAGTAACCCGTACGGAAGTCCGGCCGATGTTTCCGCCACAGCCTCAAACGATGTGCGCAGGGTTCCCAAGCCCACCATCCGGGTGCTACTTGGTACACCGAGCCACTGCCTACCGCATCACAACCCACCTCTCAGGTCAGCACCATGCACGGCCTCCGGCTTGATTATAAACACCAGAAACTACTTGCAACTCCTGGACCGAGTACTAAACAATTAACAGGTCGAGCGGGGTCATATTTCAGGGCCCAGCATGTGGTAGTATCTCGTCTTGGATTATATACACGGAACTTAGTTCCTAAGGACGGTTCCAATGAAACAACCCGCCATGTACTCTACACAGCCTTTCATCGGTACCTTTACCAAATCAGGTTCAACACACAACCTTTGCTTACCGAACACATTCTCACATCTCTGTTCATCTCCCAGATGACAGACCATACACAACTCTAAGCATAGCATGCATAGCAGGATAAGGAACATCACGGCTCAAGCAACTACCAGGTATGCTAGGTTGCAAGGTTCGGCTATTTACTGTGACAAGGATAGGCCATGCAAAGGAAGTGGGTTCAACTAAAGTGGCAAAAGCATTTGATCCTAATGCAATAAGTAAGTGCAGGAGCAAGAGCATGGGATTTATCGGGATGATCAAAATGGTTGCTTGCCTTGTTGCTCAGAGGAGTGACAATATCCGTCAGACGGATATTCGGTGGAATCCGGGGGAGCGGAGCCTACCGAAAGGAATGACAACAATCAATAACAAACATATGCAATCAAGATGATGCATGAGCATGGCATGAGAATCCAAGGTGATAAACTAATATAGCTAGGATGTATTAGGTTTGAAGTTGATTTGAATCAAATTCAAATATCACTTCAAACGAGGTATTCTCGGATACCATTTTAATTGATTCGACCTGATGCTCAAATCAACTTGATGTTAACAAGCATGGGATGACATGTTAAGTTGCTGGTTTGTAATTAGACCAGTGTTTGAACATGTCATTCATAATGAAATTTAAATATTTTCCAAATTCCATTTATAAAGTATTTATAAGAATTGACTTATTCATTAATCTACATGTTTGGGTTTGTAACATTTTCAAACATGTTTGAAATTGGCATATTCAGATTCCTTGAATTTTTCTGATACTTTTTCATATATAAATTATTTTCATAGGAGTTACAGATTAATTTCTATGAATTTTTGAAGTTTTAAACATTTCTGGAATTATTCTTATACTGAAAAATCCCTTTATTGCGTCAGCCTAACATCAGCAGGTCAATTGACCTGATCAGGTCAATCCTGTCAGGGGGACCCACTGCTCAGCCTCTCAGGGGTTAATCCCGCGCTGACCAGCCCCTAACTGAGTTTCACTTGGCCTTGGGCCCATTGTCAGCGAGAGATTAAGCATTTAAATCGCTAGATTAGGTTGGCCACGCCGGCCCCCACCGGAATATGGCCGGCGGCGACCACGGGCGCGACGGAGGGCTCGTCGGAGAGAGCCAAACAGCGCTACGGCCGTCGGTTTTGGGCACAAAATAGAGCTACAGGCAGCTAGTGAAACGCCGCATCTAAAGGGGGTGGAGCTGGACCCGGTGGTCACCAGAATCCTTGCCGGCGATGAGGTCAGCGGCGGCTCCGGCTCGGGCATCGACGGAAGTGCCGATGCAGGGGGCTAGCGAGCTGGGAGAGAGGCCATACGCCATCTACAGAGCTCGAGGAGCTCATTCCTGAGCTCGGCGTCGCGAGCTGAGTACCACAACGACGGCAATGACATGGCCGGCAACGAGGTCCTTCGGGCTTCGGCGGCTAACGTGGTTAAAGGAGGGGGAAGGCCTCGAGAAGAGGGGGAACAGGAAGAGGAGCTCATGGCGGATCTTGTGAGGCTGCCGGCAGGGTCGGGGAGGACCGAGAGACGACGGATCGACGATGACCGGAGCTTCGGGGAGAGAGAGATCCGAGAGGGGGGAAGGGGATCGAGGCTTAGGGGAGAGGATAGAGCCGCGGGGAGGAGGATAAGAAGGCGCAGGTGTCGCGATGGCGCTCCTGGAGGCCTCCAGCAGCGGGCAGGCAGGCAAGAGGTGGCCGGCTCGGCCGCCGTGCTCATCTTCTCCCCTGCCTACTGGCATGAGGAGGAAGATGACTGGGGAGCCCCTGGTGGGCTTGGCCGGCGACAGGTAAGGTTTTTCTTTTTCTTTTTCTTTTTCTCTTTTCTGTTTTGTTTCTGTTTTTGACAACTGTTTATTTTCTATTTATTTCAGCTCCCAAAATAGTTTGTAAAAGCTATTTTGAACACACCAAAATATTAGTTGGAAAGTATCCAATCATTCCTAAAGTTTTTAACATTTTTGAAAACTTAAAGTTTCTGATTTCAAATTTAAAACTTGAGAAGAGTAGCTCTTTGCATTTATTTAAAATGCTTAAAGTGTCAAGAAAATGGTTTTCTTCATTGCTCATTTACTTTCATGATTTAACAGAAAGATTGAACTTTTCTTGAGGCCATTTTGGGTTCATTGATTTTAACTAGTTTGTATTTTCCTTATTTTGAGAAGTGGCTAGGGTTTTAGCATTTTCCTTCACCACTTGCTTTGTTCTTGTTGAAAATTTCTTACATGCAATGCAAAGAAAACATGAGCACAAAGCTAACTTGCTTAAGGTGTCAGGGATGTGACAACTCACCCCCACTCAAAAGAATCTCGTCCCGAGATTTAGATTTCGTCGGGAATAATGCAGGATACTCAAGTCGGAGACGATCCTCTCTTTCCCAAGTTGCCTCCTTTTCAGAATGATTTGACCATTGAACTTTAAGAAACTTAAGGTTTCGACGTCGAGTGGTACGCTCATCTTGATCAAGAATACGCACGGGGTATTCTTAGTATGAAAGATTATCTTGGAGATCAAGCGTTTCGTGGTCCACTTCACAGATAGGATCCGAAAAGCAACGCCTGAGTTGCGAGATGTGGAAGACATCGTGAACCTTGGAAAGATGCGAAGGAAGTTCCAACTGGTAGGCAACTTCTCCTCGTTTGGCAAGAATGCGAAAAGGACCAATGTAACGAGGAGCCAACTTGCCCTTGATACCGAATCGATGGGTACCCTTCAAAGATGTAACCCGAAGGTAAGCCTTCTCGTCAACTTCAAAGGTCACAGCCTTATGATGATGATCATATTGGCTCTTTTGACGAGACTGGGCTGTTTTCAACTTTTCACGAATAATGCCAACCTGCTCTTCTGCATCCTGGATCATTTCCGGGCCAAAGAGTTGCCTCTCCCCGGTTTCTGACCAATTAAGAGGTGTTCGACATCTTCATCCATAGAGAACTTCAAAAGGAGCTTTGCCCAAGCTTGATTGATAACTATTGTTATAAGCGAATTCGGCGAATGGAAGGCACTTCTCCCAATTCATACCGAACGATATAACACAAGCTCAGAGCATATCTTCTAGGATTTGATTCACTCTTTCTACTTGACCAATTGATTGGGGATGGAAAGCAGTGCTAAAAGATAAGTGAGTCCCCATGGCATTCTAAAAACTTTCCCAGAAGCGGGAAGTAAAGATACTCCCACGGTCCGAGTTAATCTCCAAGGGAACACCATGAAGAGACACTATTCGAGAGATATATAACTCTGCTAGCTGGCTAGCTGTTATACTCTGACGAACAGGAAGAAAATGAGCCACTTTGGAAAGACGGTCAATGACCACAAAGATAGCATTATTTCCTTTCTTGGTCTTGGGCAATCCGGTAATGAAATCCATACTAACTTTATCCCATTTCCATTCAGGAATAGCTAGAGGTTGAAGGGTGCCAGCAGGCCTTTGATGTTCTTCCTTAACTCGACGACAAACGTCACAGTTAGCAACGAACTCAGCAATTTCTCTCTTCATCCTAGTCCACCAGACCCTCTGGCGTAGGTCCTGATACATCTTAGAAGTACCGGCATGAATGGTGAGAGGAGAATCATGGGCCTCCTTAAGGATTAACTGCCTTAGATGCGGGTTCTTTGGAACCACTAGAAGATTCTGGAAGAACACAACACCTTGATCGTTCATGGAAAATTCTTTAGCATTTCCGCTAAAAATATTCTCCTTGATCCGTGATATACCCTTGTCACGCTTTTGGCCAGCTATAATTTGATCCTTAATGGTAGGCTTCGCCACCAAGGTAGATAGGAATCCTTGAGGAACAATGTGAAGATTCAACTTCCGAAAGTCCTCATGGAGATGTGGTTGACCTTGTTGTAGCATCAAATTGTTACAATAAGATTTACGACTTAGTGCATCGGCCATAACATTGGCCTTCCACGGGGTGTAAGTTATCCCTAAGTCGTAATCCGAGATCAACTCAACCCATCGTCTTTGCCTGAGATTGAAATCCTGCTGGGTGAAGATATATTTCAGACTTTGGTGATCAGTGAATATTTCACAACGATTACCCAGAAGGTAATGTCACCAGGTTTTTAGTGCATGGACCACAGCTGCAAGCTCGAGGTCATCTGTGGGATAATTATCCTCATGTGGATGCAACTGTCGAGATGCGTATGCGATCACATGACGATCTTGCATGAGAATGCAACCTAATCCATGTCGCGAGGGGTCGCAATAGATAACAAAGTCCTTAGAAAAATCTGGTGGTAGCAACACAGGTGCGGAGGTCAGGCGTCTTTTCAGTTCCTGAAAACTATGCTCATAGTGTGGTATCCACTCAAACTTTTTATCCTTCTTGAGGAGTTCAGTTAGAGGCTTTGCAACCTTGGACAAATTCTCGACAAAGCGGCGACAATAGCTCGCTAGACCAAGAAAACTCCTAACTTGCTTAACCGATTTAGGTTGAGTCCAATCAAGGACAGCTTGAACTCTCTCGGGATTGAAAACAATACCCTTACCAGAAATTACGTGACCTAGGTAGGTCACTTCTGGTAACCAAAATTCACATTTTGAAAACTTGGCATAAAGGCGATGCTCTCGAAGTTTCATCAATACCAGCCTTAGATGCTCGACATGTTCTTGTTCGTTCTTCGAGTAGATGAGAATATCATCGAGGTATACCACGACGAATTTATCCAAATACTCCATGAAGATTGAATTCATCAGACGAGAGAAGGTGGCTGGAGCATTGGTTAAACCGAAGGACATGACGGTGTACTCATATTGGCCATAACGAGTAACAAAAGCCGTTTTTGGAATGTCCCCGTTCTTGATCTTGATTTGATGGTATCCCAACCTCAAATCCATTTTGGAGAAGACTGAGGACCCAGCGAGCTGATCATACAGGTCGTTGATCCTGGGGAGCGGATACTTGTTCTTTATGGTGACCAGATTAACTGGTCGGTAATCTACAACCATCCGATCCGTTCCGTCTTTCTTCTTGACGAAGAGGACGGGGCAAGCCCAAGGAGAAGAGCTAGGATGAATGAAACCTTTATTCAAGGCCTCATCTAATTGCTTCTTAAGTTCGGCTAGCTCCAGGGGTGCCATCTTATATGGTCTTCTGGCTATTGGGACAGTTCCCGGTACAAGATCTATCACAAACTCTACATCTCTGTCAGGTGGAATCCCTGGAAGTTCCTCTGGAAAAACATCCAGGAAGTCACAGACTACCGGAATGTCTTCAAGTTCCAAAAGAGGGTTGGCATTTAGGGAATAGAGTTGGCATTTGGCAACTCGAGTAGAGACATTTACTATCTCACCCGAGGGATGGGTAAGCTGAACATTTCTAGTATGAGTATCAATCTTGGCATAGTGAGTTAACATCCAGTCCATGCCCAAGATGATATTAATATCCGAAGATTTCAAGGCTATCAAAGAGGCTAGAAAAACTAGCATGTCTACTAGAATTTCATTGTCATAGGTTATCCTAGAGGTTTGCCATTTACTACCAGGAGTTTGGACAACCATTGGAATTGGCATATCACAAAAATACATGTTATGCAACTGTGCATAACTTTCTGAAATGAAGGAATGAGAAGACCCAGTGTCAAAGAGAACAGACGCTGGGTGATGATTAACAAGAAGCGTACCCAGCATGACGTCGGGATCCTCTGCAGCTTCTTCTGCTGACACATAGTTCACACGGCCACGTGCAGGAGTGGGCTTCACATAGTAAGCTTTGCCCGACTTGCCTTGCCATACGGTCTTTCCGGGTTGCTTCGCACCCACATTCTGAGGACACTCACGGGAATAGTGCCCTTGTTCTCCACACTTGTAGCATATCACTTGGTTGGCACGTGGTGCAGCATTTCTAGCTGGACCACCATAAGTTTTTGCTGGAGGGTTGGTATGATTCGTCTGAGGCGCCACGTAGGATGGCCTCGGAGTGTATCTTGGCGGCAGAGAACTATTCGGAACCCACAGCCTGCGTTTGGGAAACGCGGAACCAGAAGATGAGCCAAAGTCACGGGCGTGCTTCCTTGTGGCTTCAAAGTCAGTATGACCAGTCTCAGCACTGATCGCCTTGTTGACTAGGGCTTGAAAGCTTGCACACTCGTGGAGGCGCAGATCACGACGAAGCTCAGGACTCAGACCCTTACGGAATCTTGCTTGCTTCTTGGCGTCAGTAGACACCTCCTCTGTTGCATAGCGGGCGAGGTTACCGAACTCGCGGCTATAGGCATCCACGGTCAACTTGCCCTGAGTGAAGGCACATAACTCCTCTCTCTTTCTGTCCATCAGGCCCTCTGGAATATGGTGGAGACGAAAGGCTGCACTGAAGTCTGTCCATGTGGCTACTGGTTCAGCAGGACGCATAGCTTCAAAATTCTCCCACCACAGATTGGCGGGTCCTTCCAGGAAATACGCCGCAAAGGTCACCTTATCGGCCTCAGAAACATTCGCACAGCAAATCTTGCGTGAGATGCTGCACAGCCAGTCATCAGCGTCGAGGGGATCGACGGAATGATGAAACTTTGGAGGATTCAGCTTCACAAAGTCGTTGAGGGACACTGCAGCATTCCTAGGCCGACGAGCCGTATTCTGCTCAATACGCTCTAACAGTCGGTTGGTCTCCCTTTTGTTTCTCTCTGCCTCAAGCATAACTTCCGCCAGAGAGGGCGGGTGAGGCAGGTCTTCCTGCGACGCTTGACTACCCTCGCCTTGCTCATGACCAGGGGCACGGTTCAACCTGGTGAACACCATCCTGACAAACAAACTCACAGCTTAGACCAATATCATATCAATAGTAGCTATGGATTAAGAATGTACTGAACACACGGAATGCAGAAATGAATATCCGAACAGCATGGTAACAAGCAACTGCTATATATACACCATGGTTCATACACACCCTTACATAGTTCAGTACAACCTTAAACGAAGAGAAACTACTGAAATTACGAAACTACTCATTAGAGGCTTACAAGCTTCCTATACATTATTTATCTAGGCCTCCGGAATTCATTTCACATCACAGGCATACTTCACAAGTCACGCAGGACTGTGAACGTACGGCTACTACCAAACTATCCTGTCGCTCAAAGCTCAGGCATCCGCATAGAACATCTCGTAGAGATTACCTCCATGACCTGGAAGTTCAACCCGCGGATCAGGAAACACTCTCGCGTGAGATCCCTGGGATCCATAAGGACACGGATGTGGCCTTGGTCCCCTGACTGCTGGTAAGAGGGGTCCTCGAAGAGGGGTGACTCCTCCTATAGCTGGCCAGTCAACGTGGGCCGGAAGATGGGTCCTAACACGGTTCAACATCTCCATATCTCCGTACCCTGTCTGGACTACCGGTGCCAGCTGCGTCA
This sequence comes from Hordeum vulgare subsp. vulgare, assembly GCF_904849725.1. Classification (NCBI taxonomy): domain Eukaryota; kingdom Viridiplantae; phylum Streptophyta; class Magnoliopsida; order Poales; family Poaceae; genus Hordeum; species Hordeum vulgare. The sequence goes on along the minus strand of NC_058518.1, from coordinate 237,579,391 downwards.
AAGCCGTCCACAGACGGGCACGGGTAGCATAAAGCTCCATGCGGAGAGCACGAGCATCCCTCTCTCTGTTCTCTAGCATCTCAACAGTGGACTGCAGTAGTGGATCCTCCATAGAAGAATCAAAATAGACTCCACTTAGGTTTCCCTCTTCACCAGGCCGAGAGGCCGGAACATAGCAGAACTCTGAATTCTGCAGCAGTGCATGTCTCGCTCTCATAATGGTCAGCATTGAATAGGCAGCATCTTGTACTGCCATGTCAACAGTGACACCCAACCCATAGGACCAATGGATTGGCTCCTCAGCTCTAGGGTAGTCTGGAAATACCCTAACAGTGCAGATGTACTGGCTCTGGTTGAAGTCTCGGTACTGTTCCTCCACTGTGTACTCGGGGTACCAGCGGTAACCGCACACCGACATCACCCTGACCAGCATGGCCGTATGACCCGGTACATCAATGCACCTGGTCAGACGTACCACCTGACGAGAAGGACGGCCAGACATCTGTAAATAGAGAGTAATGCAAAAGCATTAGAGCTCCGAATACAAAGTTGGGCAGCATAACGGCTGTAAATGCTCAAAAACAAATTTTGAGACAACCCAAAATGGAATAGCGTAACCACTCAACTATCAAGTTCAACTCTCTGAACATCAAACTTACTTCCTTTTTCCTAGGAACGAAAGAAACCCAAATATCTCTTGACCCGTAGTCCTATAATCTACCGATTAGAAACACGAGCCTAGAAGAAGATGAGTAACCTAGTCCTTAATTCCCGTAGAAAAGACGAGGATGACCAGAATAGAATAACTTGAGAAGAGAACAAGAGTCTTACGTTCCCTTCAACAAACAATTCCCTTATATATAACTAAAGCAATTCTAGACCAAACTTCGACCAGTTTGGCTTAGTAATCCTACAGTCAGTCAGGCTCTGATACCAACGCTGTCGGGACCCCGATCCTAAGTCATAGGAATCCAGCCTCTAACACATCGCATCTCTTTGCGGTCTCACGCACGGTTAACTCCACGGCTGCAGCCTTACCTTAGCGGGGACCGTTTACGTCTTTTGACTCACGTATGCAATAGTGTCGCTAGCATTCCAATGTCAAAGAACCCGGATCGACAAGTCTAGTCACAAACCAAAGTGGCAGTACCGCACAAGGACAAGCATACATGACCCAACAAAGCAGGTGTCGGTCACCAGCGAGTGTAGACGAGTCGTAGCAAGCTACAAGGACTCCATTACATCGCGTGACATTTCCCCAAAGTGGACAGACACAGCAGCTAAGAAGGACACATGCCGGTCAACCAATGTGTCCGGAGCAGTAGCGAACTACCAAGGCTCGTTGGATCACAAATGGGCATTTCCTTGTAAGGAGTGCTACTAAAGTTCACGACTAGGTAATCGAACCCCATACATATCAAGTACGACACACGTACGCATGGCATACCAATATGAATAGATACATCGATGGCATCACAACATAACCAGAAACATACAAGCTTTATTTAAGAGGCTCGGAAGAGCCACACACATAATATTACACATTAATGGTCTCACGACCCATAATAGCAGTCATTCAGTTACAAGCCAGCGGAAGAGTTTAAAACTTTCTTAGTACCGACATGTGCAACTAGAAGGCACATGGCCTGACTATACTACAGACCCAACGTAGGGCCAGATCGTAGCTGGGACACCAGCTACTCGTCGTCGTCGATGTCTATGAAGAACCCTCCAGTAGGGTCATTAGCAACCTCTGCAACATTTATTAAGCAAACATGAGTACGGAGGTACTCAGCAAGACTTTAGGATAACTATCTACTCATGCAAAGTGTCAATAAGGTATTGTGGGGTTTCATGTGGAAAGCCAGCATTTGACTCGTGGCTAGACAACTTGCATTTTTAAATAATTTTGACAAATTGATTTCTCGCACACGAGTCCACTAACACCACAACAATACACCATCGTGGAATCATTCTGTCTCCATACGGAAATGCCGTCCACGACACTCGCGCTTATCTTGACAATTTTATGAGTAGCCATTGAAGTTATCTATGAACAACATATGTCTCCAAGTAGTCCATATCCGCGGACGTGGCTATTCGAATAGATCATAACCCTGCAGGGGTGTACTTCGTCACACACGCTCTCGCCACTTATCGCCATGTGCATGTCATGCACCTTGGCAACCTTCAAGCGGAAGCCTAGCGAGGGAGTCGGCCACGACCGTTAACCACACTAGTACCTAGTCCAGGTTTATCGCCTATCTGAGAGTAACCCGTACAGAAGTTCGGCCGAGGTTTCCGCCACGGCCTCAAACGATGTGCGTAGGGTTCCCAAGACCAGCATCCGGGTGCCACTTGGTACACCGTGCCACTGCCTACCACATCACAGCCCACCTCTCAGGTCAGCACCATGCACGGCCTCCAGCATGACTATAAACAGCAGAAACTACTTGCAACTCCTGGACTGAGTACTAAACGATTAATAGGTCGAGCGGGGTCATATTTCAGGGCCCAGCATGTGGTAGTATCTCGTCTTGGATTACATACACGGAACTCAGTTCCTAAGGACAGTTCCAATGAAACAACCCGCCATGTCCTCCTACATAGCCTTTCATCGGTACCTTTACCAAATCCGGTTCAACACACAACCTTTGCTTACCGAACACATTCTCACAATTCTGTTCATCTCCCAGATGACAGACCATACACAACTCTAAGCATAGCATGCATAGTAGGATAAGGCACATCACGGCTCAAGCAACTACCAGGTTTGCTAGGTTGCAAGGTTCGGCTATTTACTGTGACAAGGATAGGCCATGCAAAGGAAGTGGGTTCAACTAACGTGGCAAAAGCATTTGAAGCATTTGATCCTATTGCAATAAGTAAGTGCAGGAGCAAGATCATGGGATTTATTGGGATGATCAAAATGGTTGCTTGCCTTGTTGCTCAGAGGAGTGACAATTTCCGTCAGACGGATATTCGGTGGAATCCGGGGGAGCGGAGCCTACCGAAAGGAATGACAACAATCAATAACAAACATATGCAATCAAGATGATGCATGAGCATGGCATGAGAATGCAAGGTGATAAACTAATATAGCTAGCATGTATTAGGTTTGAAGTTGATTTGAATCAAATTCAAATATCACTTCAAACGAGGTATTCTCGGATACCATTTTAATTGATTCGACCTGATGCTCAGATCAACTTGATGTTAACATGCATGAGATGACATGTTAAGTTGCTGGTTTGTAATTGGAACAGTGTTTGAACATGTCATGCATAATGAAATTTAAATATTTTCCAAATTCCATTTATAAAGTATTTATAAGAATTGAATTATTCATTAGTCTACATGTTTGGGTTCTGTAACATTTTCAAATATGTTTGAAAATGGCATATTCAGATTCCTTGAATTTTTCTGATACTTCTTCATATATAAATTATTTTCATAGGAGTTACAGATTAATTTCTATAAAATTTTGAAGTTTTAAACATTTCTGGAATTATTCTTATACTTAAAAATCCCTGACATCAGCAGGTCAACTGACCTGATCAGGTCAAACCTGACAGGGGGACACACTGGTGAGCCTCTCAGGGGTTAATCCCGCGCTGATCAGCCCCTAACTGAGTTTGACTTGGCCTTGGGCCCACTATCAGCGAGAGATTAAGCATTTAAACTGCTGGATTAGGTTGGCCACGTCGGCCCCCACGGGAATAGGCCGGTGGCGACCACGGGCGCGGCGGAGGGCTCGCCGAAGAGAGCCAAACAGCGCTACGGTCGTCGGTTTTGGGCGCAGAATAGAGCTACAGGCAGCTAGTGAAACGCTGCATCTAAAGGGGGTGGATCTGGACCCGATGGTCACCGGAATCCTTGTCGGCGATGAGGTCAGCGGCGGCTGCGGCTCGGGCATCGACGGAAGTGCCGATGCAGGGGGCTAGCGAGCTTGGAGAGAGGCCCTACGCCATCTACAGAGCTCGAGGAGCTCATTCCTGAGCTCGGCCTCGCGAGCTGAGTACCACAACGACGACAATGACATGGACGGCGACGAGGTCCTTCGGGCTCCGGTGGCTAACGTGGTTAAAGGAGGGGGAAGGCCTCGGGAAGAGGGGGAATAGGAAGAGGAGCTCATGGTGAATCTGGTGAGGCTGCCGGCAGGGTCGGGGAGGACCGGGAGACGACGGATCGACGGCGACCGGAGCTTCGGGGAGAGAGAGATCCGAGAGGGGAAAAGGGGATCGAGGCTTAGGGGAGAGGATAGAGCCGCAGGGAGGAGGATAAGAAGGCGCAGGCGTCGCGCTGGCGCTCCTGGAGGCCTCCAGCAGCGGGCAGGCAGGCAGGAGGTGGCCGGCTCGGCCGCCTTGCTCATCTTCTCCCCTGCCTACTGGCAGGAGGAGGAAGATGACCGGGGAGCCCCTGGTGGGCTGGGCCGACGACACGTAAGGTTTTTCTTTTTTTTCTTTTTCTCTTTTCAGTTTTGTTTCTGTTTTTGATAACTCTTTATTTGCTATTTATTTCAGCTCCCAAAATAGTTTGTAAAAGCTATTTTGAACACACCAAAATATTAGTTGGTAAGTATCCAATCATTCCTAAAGTTTTCAACATTTTTGAAAACTTAAAGTTTCTGATTTCAAATTTAAAACTTGAGAACAGTAGCCCTTTGCATTTATTTAAAATGCTTAAAGTGTCAAGAAAATGGTTTTCTTCATTGCTCATTTACTTTCATGATTTAACAGAAAGATTGAACTTTTCTTGAGGCCATTTTGGGTTCATTGATTTTAACTAGTTTGTATTTTCCTTATTTTGAGAAGTGGCTAGGGTTTTAGCATTTTCCTTCACCACTTGCTTTGTTCTTGTTGAAAATTTCTTAGATGCGATGCAAAGAAAACATGAGCACAAAGCTAACTTGTTTAAGGTGTCAGGGATGTGACAGGGTTCCTGTTCAAAATTTGCTTTTTGAGCACATCGCAAAGGGTTTGATGCCCTTTGGGACTTTTGTACATGCCTGTCACATACAATTCCTCCAGCCCTGCATTTTCGTCAGTAGCATTTGTGGTTTCCACAAGTGAGGAATTTGATACCATAGGAGCAGTTGAAGAATTTGTAGCAATAGAAGAATTTGATGATTCTGGTGAAGAATTGGCAGTTGCACGCTCGATGCATTTGAGACATGGTGGAGTGAATTCAACCTGAGGGGCAGTAATCTATTGAGCAAGTAATGAATTGTTTTCCATTCGAAGATCATCATGAGACATTTTCAACTTCTCACGATCAAGTTTCCTTTGAAGAAATTCATAGGAAAGTTTCTCATGATCAGCCAAGAGTGTGCCATAACGATCTTTAAGACTATCAAATCTAGACTCAAGAATTTTCACATCTTTAGTGAGGATTTGAGTATGATTCATTTCATCATTCAACAGATCATCGCTTCTGACTAGCAGTTTTTGAAGCTTTTCAATGGCACTTTGTTGTTTAGTTGCAATGTTGGCAAGTGTACTGTAACTGGGTTTTTTATAATCATCACGTTCACAGTCACTTGAATCAGAGGAGGAAGTGTCATTCAGTACCTTTGAACCTTTTGCCATGAAGCAATAGGTTGGAGCAAAGTCATCAGCATAGTCATCAGTGTAGATAGCGTTGTCATTTTCTTCAAGGTTGAAGATTGACTTGCTGAAGAATGTGGTAGCCAGTGCAAGACTTGCCACACCAGACTCGGAGTCTTCTTCAGAACCTTCCTCTTCATCACAGTCCTCAGATTCTTCCTCAGAATCCATTTCCTTGCCAATGAGTGCCCGTGCCTTTTTAAAACTAGTCTTCTTGTGCGATGAGGACTTTGAGGATGAGGATTTTAAAGATTTCTTCTTTTTCTTCGAGTCATCAGAACTTTCATCCTTGTATTTCTTATTCTTTGATTCCTTCACCCAGCGAGGACAATCAGCAATATAGTGACTAGGTTTCTTGCATTTGTGGCAGGTTCTTTTCTTGTAGTCCTCAGATGAAGATTCTGATTTCCTCATATCTCTTCTCGAAGATTTACCAAACTAGCCACACCTTGTAAACTTCTGGAATTTCCTTACGAGCATTGCAAGCTCCTCTCCAAGTTCTTCAGGATCACTAATGCTGCAATCTGAGTCTTCTTCTTCAGATGAGGAAATTGCTTTGGCCTTCAGCGCACGAGGTCTAGAGTAGCTTGGTCCATACACATCTCTCTTCTCTTCCTATCGGAATTCATGAGTATTGAGTCTTTCGAGTATATCAGGAGGATCAAACATCTTGTAGTCCACTCTTTCTTGAAACATTAGAACCAGTGTATCTAATGATGGATCCAGAGATCTTAGCAGTTTCTTCATGACTTCATGGTCAATGGTGTCTCGAGCTCCCAGTGCTTGTAGTTCATTTGAGATGTCAGTGAGGCGATCAAAGGTATCTTGGCAGCTTTCATTGTCAAGCCTCTTGAAGCGATTGAAGAGATTGCGAAGAACTTCAACACGAGAGTCACGCTGAGTTGAAATTCCTTCATTGACTTTGGACAGCCTATCCGAGATAAGCTTCGTTGTGCCCAAAGCACTCACTCTGCCATACTGACCTTTGCTCAGATGGCCACAACTGATATTCTTCCCTTGAGAATCAAGTTGCTTGAATTTCTTCACATCAGTGGCAGAGACAGTAGCAACGACGGAGGGAATGCCATGTTCCACAATGTACCATAGATCATTGTCAATAGCCTCAAGATGCATCTGCATCTTGGTATTCCAGTAGGGAAAGTCCTTTCTTTCGAAGATAGGACATCCTGCAGTAACCTTGATCATACCTGCGTTCGGCATAACTAAAACTCTAGGTGGTTAAACCAAAATCACACAGAACAAGGGAGTACCTTGCTCTGATACCAATTGAAAGTGCATTATCTCGACTAGAGGGGGGGGTGAATAGGAGATTTTTATAATTTCATCGCTGAGGAAATTCCTTTGAGGAAATTCCTCGCTGATGAATAACGTGCAGCGGAAATAGCGCAGAATCAGAGGTGCAAACATTACAACAGCAATTTTACTTGATGAAGATTATGAGAATCGGTTTGCACAGTATGTAGGCACATAATAAGAAGGTGAAGATTAACTGGAGTGAAGAATTTGAGGTTGAGGACATTCAGTTAAAGTCTTCAGCAAATTATTCAAACAATGACAATGAAAGTCTTCAACGTACAATATTGAGGAATTGAAAGAGTTGAAGAAATAGAACCCGTATCACGATGAAGACATTTGTTGATGACCCAGTTCCAACCGCTGTGACAGTCGTACGTCTCGTTTGGAGCGGCTTGGTATTGAAAATAAAGGACACACAATCTCGGGACACACAGTCCCTACCGTAGTATCCTTGAGCTAAGGACACACAGTCCTCGCCCAACACTCGTGGTAAGTCTTCAGAGCAGACTTCCAAACCCTCACAAACTCGGTCACCCGGCGATCCACAATTGACTACTAGATGCTCTAGACTATGACGCCTAACCGTCTGGAGGATGCACAATCCTCAAAGGTAAAAGGCTTCAGTTCCACACAGGAACAAATTCTTAAGTGATGCTCAATCACTTGGTTTTTGGTTTGTGGTTTCGTGTTTGGGGTATTTCCTCACTGATGATTTACTCTCAAAGACTCTGAGGAATTTGGGTTGCTCTAAATGACAAGTGTCAGTTTCTCGTGGAGGCTTTTGTAGGATTAGGCTTGGGTTGAGCATCATGAGGAAGTTCATTCCGTAGTATTACCTCAACCCCCTTCAGCAGTACGGTGTTCCTATGACTCAAGAGTAAAGAAAATGAAACAAAAAGAGTAAATCTTCTCGCTTCAAAGTCTTCTGACTGATTTTCTTCAGGACACACCGAATTCCTCATCTTCAATATTTTCATGAGGAATATCAATTTCATCACCATTTCTTTGCGATCAAAGTCTTCAAAATTAGACCAATTACTTCAGCCGGAGACATACATTTTTAGGGGTCGATATTCATCGTATAAATCAAACTTCTCAACGACTTATAGAGCCTGTGTACACTTATAAACACATTAGTTACTTAACCTATAAGTCTTCAAACCACCAAAATCACTAAGGGCACTAGAGGCACTTACAACATGAAAGACATACATCAAGTGTTCTCAAATTTACTATTCAATCCAACATAACGAGATCTCAAAGGGAAAGATTCAATTCATCACAACAAGATGGAAAGGGAAGAATACCATATGATCCAACTATATTGACAAATCCCATGATACATCAAGATCGTGACATCTCAAGAGCATGAGATAGATAGATCAAACAAATATCTACTGGTACATACCCTCAGCCCCGAGAGTGTGCTACTCCCTCTTCGTCACGGCCTCCGCCGGGATGATGAAGATGGCCATCGTAGATGATTTCCCCCCTCCGACAGGGTACTGGAAAGGTTCCACATGGGTTTTCGTTGATACAAAGAGTTGCGGCAGAGGAGCGTAAGTTCTGTGTTTATTTCTGAGGGTTTCTGTATATATAGAAAATTCTAGCATTTGAATTACGCTAAACGAAGCCACGTGGGCCCCATGAGCCATCAGGGCACGCCCAAGGGGGATGGGCGCTCCCTTTTGGCTTGTGTCCCATAGGTGGCTCCCCTCCGATGGTTCTTCGCTCTAGTATTTCTTATTTTCTCAAGAAAATATCATAAAAGGTTTCAGGCAATTCTGAGAACTTTTATTTTCTGCACAAAAACAACACCACGGTAATTCTGTTGAAAAGAGCGTCAGTTCGGGTTAGTTCTAAATAAATCATATAAGGTGCATCAAAATCATATAGTGTTGTAAACAAAGGCAAATATGGCATGAATACTTCATAAGTTATCGGGGCAATCTTCACAACCTAGTTGGATACCTCGACGCTTGACCGAAGCTTTACACCACAATGATTGAGCTTCGAGGCACCACCAACCGTCTAGGACACCAAAGCACCCAAGATGAACAAGCTCTAGGGTACCAAGGACCCAAAAGTAACAAGCTTCTCAACTTTTCACTTCCACGTATCACTGTGGAGAACTCAAACCGATGCAACTAATGCAATGGCAAGAACACACGAAGTGGTCAAGTCCCTCACACTCAAATCACACCACAATAACAAAAGCTATGGAGGAATATGAGAGGAAGAACAAGGAGCTCACAAAGAACTCCAAGATCTAGATCCAAGGGGTTCCCCTCACATAGAAGATAAAGGGATTGGTGGAAATGTGGATCTAGATATCCTCTCTCTTTTCCCTCAATAACTAGCAAGAATAATTGAAGGGATTGAGTGATAGCAAGCTTAAAGAAGGTCAACAATGGGGAGCAAACATGAGCTCAAAGGATTGGGACCATTGGGGAAGAAGGCCCCCTTAAATTGGCTCCCCGAATCCAACCGTTATGCCCACAAGTCATGCTCAAGCTGTACTACCACTCGGGAGAGCGGTACTACTGCTTAGCACAATCAAAACAGCCCAAAGATATAGAAAAACATGAGTGTAGTTCTGCGAGAGAGGTAGTACAACTCGGGGAGAGGTAGTATCGCTTGGGGGAGAGGTAGTACCGCTTGAGAGGTACTACTGCTCGGGGAGAAGTACTACCGCTCGGGGGAGCACTACTACCGCTTAGAGCTGAAAACCTACCCAAGCAAAACCGAAGAACGATCCAATACTAAAATAACTATAACTACTGCATACTAACTCCATATTGAGCAAACTCAAGCTTGTTGGATAGAGGACAACAAGAGCTATCCAACAAAATATTTTTATATTTAAAACAAGAAATTGAGAATAAATGCCTATAGGATAAAGAATATGAACTTCCCAAACATGATCTAGAAAAATATCCAAAACTGAAAACACATAGATGATGCATATGAAATCTGTTTCCGACAAGCTTGAGCTAATCACGATGAAGACCATAAGATCCAAAACTCACATAGGGAAAATCCAAACAAGAACCAAGAAATATGATGATGTAAGAATGCAATGGTTTGATCTCTCAATGAATGATACGATCAAGCTACTCACTTGAGATCCCCCCTTGATAGTACGACTATCAATCCAGTAACCGGTCTCCCAACTACTACCAAGAGACTAGTAAAATAGAAAAACCTATCAATGTTAAACCTTTGCCTTGCAAATAGTCCACTTGAGATAGATGATGGAAATCTTGTCCTCGTCAAGATGTACCACCTTTCTTGATTGCGGCGGCTCGATGAAGACTAGTAGATTGCTCCCCATACTCCATCATGGGTGAGTCTCTCTTCATCACATCTTCACATGCCCATTATCACCATAATGGACGGCAAGCTTCAAGCATGTGATCTCTTCATGATGCTTCACTTGAACTTGCACACCTCAATCGTGATGATGATCACCACTTGATGTCATCCTCCATGGGTTGTATGAGATTTTCCTTTTGATTCATGCCCATGGAAACATACCTAACCCCACAAAGAACACTCACAAAGTTCATGGGTTAGTACACAAAGCGTACTGGATAATACTTGTCGTACCATGGGAATACTTGATTCCACTTGGTACATCTTCTAAGATTTGTGTGTTGATCATCATGAATCACTCTTTTCCTTATTCTTGATCAACCTTGTATCTTATCTTCTCTCTTCATAAAGGTGATGCCTTGAAGATAAACATGAATATTCTCACAATCTTCTTCTTCAAGACATGCTTTCCATAAGCTCAACTCTCACATGACCAATCTTTGGATAAATACTTGAATACCACCTTGGTCATCACATAAACTCCTTGAAACCAACAAATGGACTCCAAGAAGTGCCTATGGACAAATCCTTCGAATATAAATCAAGGCAACCATTAGTCCATAGAGAATGTCATCAATTACCCTCCAAACAAACGGGGTGCCTTCTTGATAAAGTCAACTCATCTCCAGTCCCTTTATAATCTATTTTCAGATTTTTAAATAAATACTCAATTGGAGAAGTATCAATCATTTTAAGATCTTCATCATGATTACGATAAAAATTGGGTGGAAGAGCCTTTTCTTAGAATTCTCGCTTAGATCTCAACCTTGCGGTCCTCTACTTACTTTCACTAATAAACACTTATATTAATGGACTTATTAATGACATTCTTTGGTGGCAATTTTTTATTTTTAAGAGTCTCCACATCAAGAGCGATTATATCCATCTTCGTAGCCATATCATCAACGATATGCAACTTTTCTTCTACCATAGTGTTGAAAATCTTTTGAGAACTAATAAATTCTTTAATGGTGTTCTAAAAATCAGAGGGTATCCTATTAGTAGTAGTAGAATAATATCCATAGGAATTACCATAAAGATTACCAGAATTATTAGAAGAATTACCGGGATACGGTCCAACATTGAAATTTCCTCTATACGCATTGTTATTGAAATTATTTCAGGAAACAAAGTTCACATCAATAGCATAATTATTTTTCTCAATCAAAGTAGATAAATTCATATCATTGGGATCAACATGAGCATGTTTACTAGCAAGCGTATTCATAAGAGCATCCATCTTGTTCGCTGAAAGTGGAAATTTCCTCAACATAATTTACCTTCTTACCAGTTGGAGCTCTTTCGGTATGCCATTGAGAATGATTTTTCATGATATTGTACAGAAGTTTGGTGGCCTGTCCCAATGTCACAACGTGAAATAAGTTTGGTGGCTTTGTATCTTAGTGAAAAAGGAAGTAATTTCAATTTGATAACATCACAATCCATATCATTCTTATTTCGCATATCACATAGTTCGACAATGGTGTTGAGATGAAAAACGGGATCCACATTAGCACTCCACGAATATTGTTCTTTCATCAAAAGATTTAGCAATGCAACATTAGTATCATAAAACTCCGCACTAGTGGTGGGTGGTATAGGAGTACTAATAAAATAATAACTATTATTATTTAAGAAATCACACAACTTGGTATTATCTTGAGACATAGTGATTAAACTAGCAAGCTAACAAGAAAAACAAGTAAACTAGCAAGTATAACAAGAAAACAAGTAAACTAACAAAGATAAATAATTTTGTAGTTTTGTTTTTCATATCAAGAAAAATATAAGAACAAATAAAAAGTAGAACAAGCGAATTCTAATTTGTGTGTAGGTACTTGATAGGAACTTGGTGATACTCCCTGGCAATGACGCTAGAAATCCTTCTTGACACTTGTAAACTGCATTGGGATTTTCCCTCAAGAGGAGGGGATGATGCAGCACACTAGAGTTTGGTATTTCCCTCAGTGAGAACCAAGGTTATCGAACCAATAGGAGTACCATGAAATTTCCCATCTTCAGCGCCTACACACAAAAGTGCACACACTTGCACCCAACGCAGGCATGGTTGTCAACCCCTTGAACTCGTTACTTGCAAGCGATAAGTAGTTATAGGTTAATAATATAAGTATACTAAATATAAAAAGTAAATGCAAAAATAAAAGTCAATGAGGTATTTAGAGTTTTTTAAAATATATTTATGAGGTGACCCGGGGCCATAGTTTTCGCTGGAGGCTTCTCTCTCGTAGAAAGCATAATGTGGGTAAACGAATTACTGTTGGGCAATTGATAGAAAGGCGCATAGTTATGCAATATTTATTCATGACATTTATCATTACATATACGCATCACGTACGTACGCAAGTAGACCGTCTCCTGCGTGCATCTACTACTATTACTCCAACCATCGTCCGCTATCCAGCATGCATCTAGAGTATTAACTAATAATAGAATAATGCTTGGAGGATGATGACATGGTGTAGACAACGTAAATCAAATTAATATGCATAAACCCCATCATTTTACCCTTAGCGGCAGCAATACAATACGTGCCATGTCCCTTTCTATCACTAGGATTGAGCACCGCAAGATTGAACCCACTACAATGCACCTCTCCCACCGAAGATAAATCAATCTAGTTGGCCAAACCAAACCGATAGATCCGAGAGAATTACGAACCTATAATAATCATGCATATATATGAAATACCAGCAAGGAACTCATCATAATCTCATGAATAATCTGAACATAAACTCACAAGTCATCTGATCCCTAGAAACACACTTCGCAAGAGTGATTACACAATATAGGTCACTGCGGGAATCACTATGATCTTGGCAACGAAAAATATACATAGAAAGATAGCCATCTAGGTACAAAGGGTCAATTATTTTGCTAGTTTCTAAAATAAGCTAGAATAGGTTGTCCCCTATCTACCTTGTTCTAAAAGCCAAACCAAATTTATGTTTTTAGAAGCTTACTAGTTAAGACTTAACTAATAGGCTTCTAAAAGTATTTTTGGCTGGGCTTATAGAATCACCTGGGTTGGGGCAGATTATTCTAGAAGCCCCAAAAATCCAAATGAACATGCCGTAATTATGGACCTGTAGGTATACGGTGAATTACTCACATATCACCATGGGATCAATAAGGTTGATGGAGAGGCCCTGTGTGATCGATCCCCCCTACGACAAGGCACCAGGACATGGCTCCAGATGGGCACACGACGGAACAAAGACTTGAGACGATGGAAAAATGTGTTTCACGAGGCGCTCTAGGGTTTCTAGATATATATGATTTATAGCAAAGAGAATAGGGCCAGGAGAGCTGGGAGGTGGCCCCACTCCATCAGGGCGTGACCACCACCCGTGTGTGCACCCTTTTGATTTGGGGGCACCTTGTGTGCCCTCCAATCTTCCACGTCTTATTTTTGTCTATAAAAAATCATCAAAAAGTTTCAGGGTATTTGTACTTCATTTAGTACAGTATTCCTGAAAAGCCAAAAACATGTAGAACACAAGAGTTGACACTTGGCACTAGGTTAATAGGTTAGTTATTATATATATATATAATAACAATTAAATGCTTAAAAAGTATCTTAGAATGATAATATAATATCATGGAACAATCAAAAAATATAGATACGTTGGAGACATATCATGCTTGCACTCCTTCTCGTCATCCGTGGTGTTGCAATAATACCTATGCATGCACACGAGAGGAGTGCCAAGTAGTATACCATCCTCGAGGGAGTCACGTGAACACGTGTAAAGGATATGATTAACCTTTAGGTATGTGAAGTAGATGTCACATGTGTCACTTGCCAAACGAACTCTTGACATGGTGATGTCCATAGGATTCTCCACATCATCCCTACCCCTTGTAAAAGATCCATCATCGGATCCAAATCAAGTCACCAAGGGAAAGACATGGTGTCTTCGTGTAGAAGTGGACGATCACCAAGAAGTCATCATCTTGAAGCTTTAAATTGGCACTCTCCAACGCCACATCATCTTATAATTCCTTGAAAAGGAGGAAGGAAAACAAACACTTAGAAAAACAAAAGTGGTCATTGTTAGTTCAAAACCAAGCATTCAAGTGGTTATTCACTGAACAAGTGTCGTGATGATGCATAACATATGGGTTGACAAAGGAATGAGGCATGACAGGTAAGCATATGAATTGAGCGCAAGCAAAGTCATCATGGGAATAAGTATGCAAAGGTGAGGTAGAAATGATAATATGTGTGGCAAGCAAACATGCATGTACCTCAAAGTCATAGCAAGCATGAGCAAAGCGATCGATGAAAGGTTTATGGAAGGCATAGGAATCATTCACAAAACCAAATAATAGGAAGTGTTTAAACACATGGGTCAAGTGCAAAACAATCCAAGCATAACAAGCATATGGTGTAGTGAAGATAGTGTGGCACTCTACAGAATAGAAAGATCAATTCGTCATCATGTGTGAGACAAGAAAGTCAAGCATGTGGCAATCAATGGCATGCAAACTAGTAGTGCAAACATGCAACATACTAGAGGAAATCATGGCGATCATGTTATGTGAGCAAAAAATAGACATAGGTAATGCACATGACGTGTCGCAAGCAAGACAAGTAACGTGGAAAGTTTCAATATCATCATAGGCATGCAACACAAATGGAACATGGCAATAACAAGAAATTTCTCCGTCAAGCTTGCAAATACACATACCCATACGAGAGTCAAGTGTCATGTGAGATGAAAGGCATGGGCCACAAGTGCATGGCAAGGGCATAAAAATGATCATATTATGCAAAGTGAACATGCCAATACGGGCAAAGGATATATAATGGACAATAACCCATACTCGTGTAAGGTCCATGTAAAATAAATGTGCAATGTCTTTGGACAACGAGATTGGGTGGAGGGTAAGCACTCCATGGTGGTGCATGTTTTCGTTGTTCTCTAGAGCTCATTTCGTCAACTTGTGCACTTGCAAGGTTGACGAGAAATGATGTGTACAATCACAACAAGGAAACTCAGAAAACAAAGTGTGTGCATGGTAAATATACACATCATCCATCATGATGTGTATGTGCACGTGAGAGTTAGCATAAGAAAAGCAATTCTAAAATAAATTTAATGCATGGTATAGGAACATGTCATCCATCATGAAATAATAGTTTTTTAGGCAATCATGAAAGAATGGATATTATGTATAACATGATAGGGACACAAATTGAGCATACAAGTATATGGCACATTAATAGCATTTTTATTCATGAGGGGCATACTGTGCACACATTCATTGGGATCATGCAATGTATGGGATGGATTAAAATCTCCTAATATGTATGAGGAAACTATGTGGGTCTCCTCATGTGCAATTGAGGAATATGGAGAATATGCACACCATACAAAACAATGCACATCCGAAGCATGGTGCTCATTGCATGGCATATGAGAACAATTGCACAAACACTACTTCATGAATGGCTATTAGTGGCGGGAGTAAAAAGCCTAGTAGTGGCGGGACAGGATCTCAGGGACGCCCACCACCGACCTCTTGCCACTGCTATTATGGCATCACTGGCGGGCTGGCCGCTTGGCACACGTCGATCAATTCATTGGCTAGCGCACGAGACTGATTGCCACTGGTTATCTTCCTTAAGTGGTGGGCCATACTTTGCCGTCCGCCACTACTTGTTTAGATTGCAATGGCGAGCGTAGTGGATCGTCTCACACTGCGGGCTTACTCATGGCAGCTAAGCCACCAATTGTATTGCCACCGATGCGTTTTGCACAAATGTAATATAAATAACAAATGAAGCACGCAATGTATGCTTAGGCATGCAAGTTCATAAGGTAATTAGTACTCTTCTTAACAACTAGTAACACTTCAAGTTTGTTTGTGTTAACAAACCAACATCCAAATATTACATGCATGCTAACTAAAACTAAGATTTCATCGGCTAAGAGATATTTGACTAGACCTTATTTCTAAATAAGACCTACAACGACCATCATCTGGAAGTTGTTGTTACTATTATTCCTTATTGTGATGACCGCTCTTGTGTCATCTATTAGTCGTCGTCTCTTTGCCTTCATGAATTCCAGCCACCTGATGTAAGAGCATATTTTTACCCCATTAGTTTTGGTGATCGATGACAATGTATTTGCGGACTAATCGTTTGCATTAAGTCTTTCAGATAATTCATCATCTAGCACAAGATGATTCAAGTCCCTCAGTGGATTAGAGTGAAGACGGTTTCTTTCCCGTTTCATTTTCGGTGGATTGAGTTGTAGGAAAACCGTACTATCAAGAGGGGTCCGCATGGGAAAAGTTTTGGGTGGAATCATCACGTACACCGTCTTATGCACCCATTCTCCTTTCTAGCCTCACCGGAGTTGTTCCTTCATGCCTTGGTCTGGTTCTGAAGGCTCTAAGCAGTAGTACCGCCTTGGCGTGGTAGTACTGCACAACACCGGTTACCTTTCTATTCTTGAGTTTTAGGCAGAAGGCTTGCACGGTATTAGCGCGGTAGTCAGCGGTAGTACCGCCCTAGGGCAGTAGTACCACTCGCAACTCTACCCTTCTGGACTCCAGAACGTCCATTCATACTCTAGGCGGTAGTAGGACGAGGTACTAGCGTTGTGTAGCGGTAGTACCATTCCGGTGGCACTATCACACCTCGTGCCATTACCCTTGGTGGCTGCCTAAGACGCCCAAGCGGTAGTACTGCTCCCTTGAGTGGTAGTACCGCTTGTGTGCGAGCTAAGTGGGGATTACGGTTGGATTTGTCTCACCCCCACTATAAAAGGGGTCTTCTTCCACAAGAAGACCACCTCTTCCATTTCTAAGCTTAATTGTTTCTCCAAGCTCCATTTTCACCCGATATCTCTCCCTAGCCAACAAAACTTGTTGATATTCTAGGGTTTGCTTGAGAGGGCCCCAATCTACACTTCCACCCCAAGAAATTTGATCCCCCCACTAATCCCTTGTGGATCTTATTACCCTTGGGTGTTTGAGCACCCTAGAAGGTTGAGGTCACCTCGAAGCCACAATCCATTGTGGTGAAGCTTCATGGGGTTGTTGGGAGCCTCCAATTAAGTTGTGGAGATATCCCCAACCTTGTTTGTAAAGGTTCAGTCGCCGCATTCAAGGGTACCACTAGTGGAATCACGACAACTCGTATTGTGTGAGGGCCTGAGGTAAAAACGGTGGCCTTAGTGGTGTCTTGGGGAGCATTATGCCTCCACACCGCTCAAACGGAGACGTAATTCCCCTCAAAGGGAATGAACTTCGGTAACACATCCTCATCTTCATCTGTTCCACTTGTGGTTACTTCTTAACTTTATGTTGTGCTCATTACTTGCTTCTTGTTTTTGTTGTTAGCATCATATTGGTTTCTCACCTAGTTGCATATCTAGACAAACTATTTGTTGCTAAACCTAATTTGTTAAGAAATACTAAAAATTGGTAGTTTCCTATTCACCCCCTCTAGTCAACCATATCGATCCTTTCAATTCGTATGAGAGCTACATCTCTTTATCAAGGGTTTTACCACCCGAAGAATATGGTTAACGACGGTGGTAGGGTTGGGGACTCTACCAGCGACCGCGTGTGGGAACACGGTCTCTCATGAGGATTTAATTGAAGCAACAGCCTCAATTGAATCCTCTATGACGACCGAGGTCAAATCCATGTTCAAAGAATTCCTTGATGGTCTCAAGCTCTCTATCAATCCATTGCGAGTGGTTAACCCCACTATCTCGGAGTCGGATGCCAACTTCGGTAAGGAGGGAGCTAGTAGTGGTAAGGACAGTTGCTTCAAGCAAGGGATGGTACAGGAAATCTTGCCTCGGTTTCCCCTCCCACGGTATATGGAGGACCGGTCCACCCACCACATATTATCTACCTTGGTCCTCCTCCTAAACTTGTAAAGAATGGTTTTGCTAACTGGGTTTTTCATATCAAGTCTCATTTGAATCACAACTCAACACAACTTTGGAGAATCATTGAGCAATGGTACCACCCAGATGATCCAAGAAACCTTGCCCCAAGAGAAGAGGTCGATAAGACTAGATGTGCAAGATGTCGGGTTTGCTGAGACCCCGGGAGACCAGGGGGCGCCGTACATTGCCCGGTTTGGACCAACACTGATGAGGAGCACTGGTCTGGGGGGTTCATTAATTATCCACGGGGTGATCATGCCCTATGCCAATTTTAGTCGTTATTAAGCATATAGTACCAAGGTTGGGCCTTGCTGGAAGAGTTTTATCCCAAAACAAAAATCAATGGGGTCCCCATAACAACCCCAAGCATGTTAGGAGCACCCAATATGGAACATAACACTGGTACATAAGTAACTAGGGCGGTAAAGGTGAAATAAGACACCAAGAAAAAGACCAAGCCTTCCCCCTTTTACCAAGTATATATGTGCATTAAATTAAATGGAAATAATATTGTGGTATCCCAAGATATCCATGTTGCCACATGGAACAACCTGCACCTGCAACTAACAACGCTATAAGAAGGGTTGAGCAAGCGGTAACATAGCCAAACAATTGTTTGCTAGGATGTGGAGCGGTTTGAGCCTTTTTATGGCATCGTTGGGAGGCTTGAGATTCAAGTGGTAGGAATCGAGACATAATGATAGAAGCGATAAAAATAGCATAGCAAAGATAGTAGTTGTATCCAGGGAAATGGTCATCTTGCCCGAGATCCCGCTTGGAAGAAGAATGAATCCGTGAAGTAGACGAACGGGCGTAGTCGAACGAATCCTCACACTTCGAACGCTTTCAGAACTCTATCGAGAAGAAGCAAGCCGGAAACAAACAATCAACACAGATAAACACCACAACATATTCATGATATAATGTGCAAGCAATTAAGATGCATGTCCGGCATAAATATGCAAGTCATGATAATCACAACAATCAAATAATACACATTAAGTGTAGCTCAATATGAAACGGGTTGCATATTAACAAAACTCCACATTCAAATTATTTAGTTCACTCTCATTTAATTAAAGGACAAGTTTAAATGTTGTTAAGCATGGCAAGAGGTGAAGCATAATGAAACTACACTATCAAGGCATTTTAAATGAGGTCGGAAACAACTCATAGTATTTCCGAAATGACCCCAGATGTTAATTTCAAAATTGGTCCAGATCTTAACTAACCATATTTTATATTTAGTAAACAAGAAAATAAAGTGCACCATGTTATTCTACTCGTCATTCTAGGCGATTTATGTATATAAATCATGTAAAACGGAGCTACAACCTAAAAGATATGACCAACACAAGATAAATATTTCATGAATACAAAATGCATGCAAACAACAACCACAAATATTTTAAATAATGAATGCAACAAGATATTATGAAACTACATGAAATTCTACGAAAGTTTCATATATGGCATGTTCAAGACGGAGCAACGGTTCAACAATAACAACTAACACAAGTTCTAGTTATAATCTGCCCAAAACAGTAACATAACAATTTGCACACACCAAAACCATAAGCTACATGAATCTAAAATGCACAAAGAAGACATGGGGCAGTAGTTTACATGATGCACAATAATTCATCTCACATGAGCAAATTGTTTAGAAGCATGATTCAATAGGAAATGAGCTCAACACAAGGCTATTTGAACACAGGTTAATACTTAGTGAAAATAACAGGTTTTAATAGAGCAGTTTTATTTTGAAGGTATATTGGTAGCAGGAAAAACATATGCTACAGGACTTATCGTGGCATTAAAATCTACAACATGGTAGTGGACATGATGCACTACAAATAACTCCACACGAGCTTCGTCAAAATATACACAGAAACATGGCTAGCATCAACACAACATGACAATATGAAGAAAATAGATTCTCAGTCTTTGTGAAAATAACAAAGTACAAGAACAACACTTTTCAATAGATTGGTATGTTTGGTATGTTGTACAACAGAAATATCTATGATGCAACTCCTATACATGCAAACTAATGGCATACCATGGTAGGGTATAACATGGTACACAATACACTCCATGGGGCAAACACCAAAGGAGTTGTAGATCAATGGCAGTTGACATGGCAAAATAACAACAAAATATAACAGTTTCAGACTTAGAATTATTTTGACATCTCAAAATAGCAACATTGAGTAAGCACGTTCATATGATAAAAACTATAGCTAAACAAAGATTCCATGGCATGGGAAACATATTACCAGCACGTAGACATGCCATACTACAAATTATTCCATTGGCACAAGTTCAAAGGAGGCATGGTGTGCTTAATATGATTCTCAAAAAATGGAACTTATCATTAACAAATTAGCAGTTTTAACACGAAGGTCACTTGAGAGAAAGGAATGGCCATGTTAATGATGAGTTACATTGAAACCACACGCATGGCATCAAAGGAGACATCACATAGAACAAATTCCATGAAGGAATCACATGCATATGAGCTACGATTATTTAGCTAGGAAATAAATCATTTTAACATGGCACTAATGTAAATTTAATAAAACACCAAGTTTACACATCTTTAACACATGTGAGACTTGGATATTAGGAATCTCGATGAAATTCAACTCATTTTACATATATAAATCATTTTAATCAGATGCTCGATTTGAGAGTTATTATATGCATGAACTAGAGAGACTATTTTGGAAAATAGTCAATTCTCAGGATAATTGTTAAAAATTGCAGAACATGAAAAAAACTATAAAGGCTGAAACTAGCAGGCACAGGATAGCCAAGATGCGCTCATGGGTTGGGTCTGCTCATCTAGTGGGCTGAGGCCCGATCAGTGTGGGCTAGAGCAAGTTTATAATCCCCAAGTGCAAGGAATCATCATAGCAATTTCCAAAGGTGGAAGTTGAAAGGATATGGATGTCGCCTAGAGGGGGGGTGAATGGGCGCTTTAAAATAATTAAGGTTTAGGCTTGAACAAATGCGGAATAAAAATAACGTTTAATATGTCAAGCACAAAACCTACAAACAACTAGGCTCACCTATGTGCACCAACAACTTATGCTAAGAAAGATAAACAACTAAGTGATAGCAAGATATATTACAATAAACAATATGTCTATCACAAAGTAAATTGCGTAAGTAAAGTGTTCGGGTAAGAGATAACCGAGGCACGGGGAGACGATGATGTATCCCGAAGTTCACACCCTTGCGGATGCTAATATCCGTTGGAGCGGTGTGGAGGCACAATGCTCCCCAAGATGCCACTAAGGCCACCGTAATCTCCTCACGCCCTCGCAGAATGCAAGATGCCGTGATTCCACTAAGGGACCCTTGAGGGCGGTCACCGAACCCGTACAAAATGGCAAACCTTGGGGGCGGTCACCGAACCCGTACACGTGGCAACCCTTGGGGGCGGTTACCGGTACCCGTACAAATTGCTCGGGGTATCTCCACAACCTAATTGGAGACCCCCGACGCTTTCCCGGAGCTTCACACCACAATGATTGAGCTCCGACACACCACCAAGCTTCTAGGATGCCAAAGCATCCGCGAAGAACAATATCTAGGGTACTAAGTACCAAAGGTAGTAAGCTTCTCAACTTCTCACTTCCACGTATCACCGTGGAGAACTCAAACCGATGCAACTAATGCAATGGCAAGAACACACGAAGTGGTCAAGTCCCTCACACTCAAATCCCTCCACAACAACAAAAGCTATGGAGAAATATGAGAGGAAGAACAAGGAGCGCACAAAGAACTCCAAGATCTAGATCCAAGGGGTTCCCCTCACATAGAGGAGAAAGTGATTGGTGGAGATGTGGATCTAGATGTCCTCTCTCTTTTCCCTCAGCGGTACTACCGCTGGCACTCCAGCGGTACTACCGCTGACCAGGGGGCGGTACTACCGCCGACTAGCGGTACTACCGCTAGATGCAGCGGTACTACCACCGCCCCTGGTAGTGCAAAGGCACTACCACCGCCAAGAAAGTCTTCGCAAAAAGGTCCGTCCACGAACAACCGCTAGGCAGGCGGTACTAAGCTCCTGGAGCGGTACTACCGCTGACCAAGGGCGGTACTACCGCCAGCCAGCGGTACTACCGCTGGCTGCAGCGCTACTACCGCTAGCCAGTGGTACTAGCGCCAGCTCTAGCGGTACTACCGCTAGGTCCAGCGGTACTATCGCTCGCCACTGAAACAGCCATAACTTTCGCATACGAGCCCCGAATCGAGCAAACCCAAGCTTGTTGGATTCAGGACGACAAGAGCTATCCAAACAGCCAATGATCTAGAGATGTGAGACCTCTATGAATGAAGAACCGGCAAAAACTCCAACATCGAAAACATCATAGTAGTTGCATATGGACTCCGTTTTCGATGAACTCGAGCTTGTCATGAAGATGACCATAAGCTCTAAAACTCACAAAGAGAAACACCAAATAAGAACCAAGAAATATGATGCAAGGATGCAAATGGTTTGAGATCTCAACGAACGATACGATCAAGCTACTCACTTGAGAGCCCCCCTTGATAGTACATCAATCTATCCTAAACAGAAAACCTATCAAGGGCAAACCTATACCTTGCACCTCGTCCTCTTGAGCTAGATGATGATGATCTTGGCTTCCTCAAGATGGACCACCTTTCTTGATTGCGTTGTCTTGATGAAGACTAGTTGATTGCTCCCCCATACTCACTATGGGTGAGCCACTCTTCAGCATATCTTCACAAGTCCATTGCCACCACAATGAACAGCAAGCTTCAAGCAAGATATCTTCGTGCTGATCCACTTGAACTTGCACACAGCCATCGTGATGACGATCACCACTTGATGTCATCCTTCATGGGTTGTATGAGATATTCCTCTAGACGCAAGCCCATGGAAACACACCTAACCCCCACATAGAACTCTCACAAAGACCATGGGTTAGTACAAAACACATAATGGACAATGCTTACCATACCATGGGATCACTTGATCCCTCTCGGTACATCTTGTACACTTTGTGTGTTGATCATCTTGATTTACTCTTTGTCTGAGATCTTGATCAACCATGTGTCTCTATGACCATTCTTTGGATAATACCTTGAATACCATCTTGGTCATCATATAAACTCCTTGAACCCAACAGATGGACTTCAAGAAGTGCCTATGGACAAATCCTATGAATGTAACTTAAGGCAACCATTATTCCATAGGAATTGTCATCAATTACCAAAACCAGATATCGAGATATATGCTCTAACAATCTCCCCCATTTTGGTAATTGATGACAACTACTTCAAGAGAGTTTATATAAGGAAATAAGCATAACCAACCGCACACATACAAAACAATACTACATGCGTGCAAGATGTAAATGCTTACGCAATAAAAGAAAACCCCTCTAAACATATCCAAAGTAAACTCTCTAAACTTCTCGCCCATTGGCATCGATTGCCAAAATGGACGAAAAGTTTAGAAAGCCAATATATTTGGTGGTCCTCCAAAAAGTGTGTACTTCTCAGCAAATGAGTGCAAAGAAATACACAAATACAATGATAAGTAGTTGGAGGAAAACAAACTATATTGGGGACCCAAAGACATCCTATCAACGCTCTTAGCCAAATCGTCTATTTTGAGTAGTTTTTCCTCTATGGACGCATTGAAAATCTTTTGAGAGTTGATGAACTCTTTGATATTACTCTCTAAATCAGAGGGTAATATGTTGTGATTTCCATAAGTGCTGTTGTAGGAATTGCCATAGTTGTTAGAGGAGTTACTAGGAAAAGGCCTAGGAACATAGTTTCCTCTAAAAGCATTGTTGTTGCCAAAATTGTTCCTACCAACAAAATTCACGTCCATACTAGCGTTGCAACTATCAATCAAAGAAGATAGTGGCATGTCCTTAGGATCTACAGTAGCGTTTCTACTAGCAACCAAATTCATCAACTCGTCCATCTTAGCACTAAGCGAGTTAATCTCTTCTATAGCGTGTACCTTTTTCTAGTAGGTGACCTTTCAGTGTGCCACAGAGTGTAGTTGGTCATGATATTGTCTAGGAGTTTTGTAGCGTCTCCTAACGTGATTTCCATGAACGTTCCACCCGAGGCGGAGTCCAAGATATTGCGAGAAGAGAAATTCAAGCCAGCGTAAAAGATTTGTATAATAATCCACAAACTCAAGCCATGAGTTGCACAATTTCTAATCATAAGCTTCATCCTCTCCCAAGATTGTGCAATGTGTTCATGATCAAGTTGCTTGAAATTCATGATATCGTTACGTAAGGAGATGATCTTAGCCGGCGGAAAATACTTGGATATGTAAGCATCTTTGCACTTATCCCAAGAACCGATACTATTTTTAGGCGATGACTTACTTGGATATGTAAGGAGATGATCTTACCAAGTTTTTGCGCGAGTTCGCAACGAGAAAGGAAAAAGCTTCAAGTTAATCACGTCATTATCCACATCTCTTTTCTTTTACATATCGCAAAGTTCAATGAAGGTATTGAGATGGGAAGCATCATCTTCACTAGGAAGGCCCGATAATTGCTATTTCATAACAAGATTCAGCAAAGCTGCGTTGATTTCATACGAATCCGCACTAGTGGCGGGAGCAATCGGAGTACTAATAAAATCGTTATTATTGGTACTCGAGAAGTCGCAAAGTTTGGTGTTTTCAGCCATGATGACTCCAACAAACAAACAAGCACACAAGCAAGCAAGAAAACCGGCAAAGGAAAACGGCAAAAAGGCAAAAGGCAAAAGAAAACGGCAAAGGAGAAAGGCAAATGAAAACGGCAAATGTGAAGTGGGGGAGGAAAACGAGAGTCAACTCGCAAAAAACTAAATGCAAGAGATGAGTTTGTGAGAACTACTTGGATAGATCTCTCCTTCCACGGCAACGGCGCCAGAAATACTTCTGCTACTGCAACAAAAGACCTTCCAACGGCGCCAGAAATAGGAGTGTTGACTCGTCTTGATACTCCTCAGCAACGACACCAGGAATCCTTCTGCTACGGCTACGCCTTAAGGGACTTCCTAGGCAAATATGCAAAGGATTTTCCCCGTGGCCTTGGAGCCTTGCGTTGTTGTTCCTTCGAAGCGGAAAGGGTGATGTAGCACAACGGTGGTAAGTATTTCCCTCAGTTTGAGAACCAAGGTATCGATCCAGTGAAGGAGTATCTCAAGTGCCTGCACAAACACAAAAAGCTTGCTCCCAATGCTATGAAGGGTTTGTCAATCCCTTATAGATTGTTCGCCAAGTGAGAACCAAAGCAACAAAGTAACAAAGCAAAGTAAAAGCGAAAGTGGAAACGATAGGTGTGAATAGACCCGGGGGCCGTAGTGTTTACTAGTGGCTTCTCTTATGAAAGCAAGTAGATGGTGGGTGAACAAATTACTGTCGAGCAATTGATAGAACCATGCAAAGTCGTGACATCATCTATGGCAATGATTATATCTATAGGCATCACGTCCAAAACAAGTAGACCGATACTTTCTGCTTCTACTACTATTACTCCACACGTCGACCGCTATCCAGCATGCATCTAGTGTATTATGTCCAAAAGAACAGAGTAACGCCTTAAGCAAGATGACATGATGTAGATGGACAATCTCATATCTACGACAAAGCCCACCTTGTTACCCTTCATGGCAACTACACGATGTGTGCCTTGCTACCCCTACTGTCACTCGGAAAGGTCACCACACGGTAAGAACCCAAAACCAAGCACTTCTCCCATTGCAAGAATCATAGATCTATTTGGCCAAACAAAACCCAAGACTCGGAGGGACTTACAGTTATATCAAATCATGCATATAAGAAATCAGCAAAGACTCAAATATATATCATAGATAATCTGATCACAAATCCACAATTCATCGGATCTCGACAAACACATCGCCAAAGAGGATTACATCGGATAGATCTCCATGGAGATCATGGAGAACTTTGTATGGAAGATCCAAGAGAGAGAAGAAGCCATCTAGCTACTAACTACGAACCCGTAGGTCTGAAGTGAACTACTCACGAGTCATTGGAGGGGCGATGATGTTGATGTACAAGCCCTCCAACTCCAAAGTCCCCTCCGGCAGGGCACCGAGAAGGGTCGCCAGATGAGATCTCGCGGAAACGGAAGCTTGCGCCGGAGGAAAAGTATTTTCGTGGATCCCTTGATCTTTTTCTGTATTTTAAGGAATATATAGGCAAAGGAGCTAGGTCTGGGGGGCGCCAGGGAGGCCACAAGCCTGCCATCCGCCGCCCCCGTGGCGGATGGGGGGCTTGTGGCCCCCCTGTAGCCCTCCTGGCTTGGCCCTCAAGCCCCCTGATCTTCTTCCGTTCGGGAAAAATTTATTTTGGGGATTTTATTTTTTTTGGACTCCATTCCAAAATCAGATATGAAAACAGCCAAAAACACAGAAAAAACAGGAACTGGCACTTGGCACTGAATTAATAAGTTAGTCCCAAAAAAGATATAAAAGGTACATAGAACATCCGAAGATGACAAGATAACAGCATGAAACCATAAAAAATTATAGATACGTTTGAGACGTATCAGGCGCTCAGTGGGTGATGAACGCGACCCCAAGCATGATGCAAGAGACTATCTCACTAAAAAGCGAGGTGATAGAAGTCGGGCTCACAGAGACCGGCTACGATAAAGATGGTCTGAGTGGAAGTGGCTCTGTCATCTCCGGTCCCGAGTGTTTCACCCGAGCAATCCGCTCCGCTGATATTACCCCCAACTTCATGTTGGCGGTCGAAATGAGCAAGTTCATCGAAGAGTCCAAGCCGGAAACATGGTTGGACGACTACCGAGTCGCGGTACAGATTGGCGCTGGCAACAACAATGTCGTGATGAAGCACTTGCCCCTGATCCTAGATGGTTTGTCCCGTGCATGGCTGAATCAGTTGGCTCCCTCAAGCATATACTGTTGGGCAGATTTGGCCCGTTTGTTCATCAAGACCTTCGAGGGCCCCTGCAAGCACCCTAGCGACCTCTCTGAGTTGCAGCATTGCATACAGAAGCCGAGTGAGTCCTTACGCGATTACATCCGGCGCTGGACCACTCTCCACCACACGGTGGAAAATGTTACCGAGCATCAAGCAGTCTGCGCCTTCAAAGCACGCCTCGCGTACCGAGAGCTGTATCTGAAGTTTAGTCAGACAGGCGACATGTCAATGAGCAAGATGATGGAGATAGCAACACGTTATGCAAACGGGGAAGAAGAAGACCACCTCCGTAGCAGTAAGGGTAAAGCAGTCGACGCTGATGCCAATTCCAATCGGAAGCAGAAGCGGAATGTTGAAGGCACTTCGCGGGCAGAAGGAGGCACTCTTGCGGCAGGAAAATTCAAGGGGAAGGCCAAGAGTCAGTTCCCTCCAAAAAATCAAAGAAGCAGTCGGGACGTGATGTCCTATATTTACCATGTGCAATCCACACGAAGACAGATGATGAAGACAATGTTATATTGCCGAAGCATACCACTCGACAGTGTAGATTGTTGATCCAAGGATTCAAGGATAAAAAGTCGAGTGAGAAAGACCCTGATAAGGAAGATCAAGATGAAAAAGAACCTTTCCCAGAGATCCATGCAACCTTGATGATCTTCGCTGACGTCGAGAGCAAGAGTCGGCTAAGGTGTGTCAACCGAGAAGTCAACATGGCAGCTCCTTCCACCCCCACATACCTCAAGTAGTCCCAGACTGCTATCACATTCGACCAGTCGGATCACCCAACCCATGTCCCCACCCCTGGTCGTCAAACTCTCATCGTTGACCCGGTGGTTGGCGGCATTCGGCTCTGCAAGTTGCTGACGAATGGAGGGAGTGGCTTGAATATCATATACGCTGATACTCTCAAGGGAATGGACATCCCGATGTCCAAACTCAGCGAGAGCAACATGCAGTTTCACGGGGTTATCCTTGGAAAGAAGGCAAAGTCACTCGGCCAGATCGTGTTGGACGTCGTCTTCGGCTCCGACAAGAACTTTCGTAAGGAGAAGCGCATGTTTGAGGTGGTGGACTTTCAGAGTGTTTACCACGCCATCCTTGGCCGCCCTGCCTATGCACGTTTCATGGCCCAACCATGTTACGTGTACCTGAAGATGAAGATGCCAGAGCCGAAGGGAGTTATCACTGTCATTGGAAATCGGCAGAGGGCAGAAGAGTGCCTGAAGCAGGGCTCGAAAATCGCCGATCAGCAGATGGCAGTGGTGGAGCTCGACGAGTATAGGAAGACCGGATATCCTGCCGAGCTGATGCACCCAAAGAAGCCAGCTTCTGAGTCCACTTTTCAGTCGACGAGAGAAGTCAAGAAAGTGAGCATCCACCCGAAGGATCCCAACACTGCCCCGACTAACATATCAACAACTCTCGATCCTATGTAGGAAGTCGAGCTCATCCAGTTCCTCCGTGAGATCCGAGACATCTTCGCATGGAAGCCCGCTGACATGCCTGGTGTTCCTAGGGAATTGGCTGAGCATCGACTGAGATTCGACCCGAAGGCGCGGCCCGTCAAGGAACATTTGCATAGGTCCAACACGGAAAAAAGGAAAGCAATCAGCGAGGAAGTGGCTAAGCTCCTAGAGACCAAGTTCATTCGCGAGGTGTACCACTCCGAGTGGCTCACGAATGTCATCATGGTCCCCAAGAAGGACTAGTCACTCCGCATGTGTATATATTTCTAGCCTATGAAATGGGTCTGCTCAAAGGATCACTTCCAGCTCCCCCGCATCGATCAGATTGTTGACTCGACTGCGGGACGTGAGCGCTTATCTTTCTTAGATGCTTACTCCTGCTACCATCAGATCCGTCTGCATGGTCCAGATGAAATAAAAACGGCCTTCACCACCACTTTCAGGTGTTTCGGTTACATCACCATGCCTTTTGGTGAGAAGAATGCACGCGCTACATTCATGCGTATGATTCTGAAGTGCCTACCTGACCAGATTAGTCGAGACGTTGAAGCATACATGGACGATATCGTTGTCAAGTCTCGCAAAGGTTCCGACCCGTTGACTGACTTGGCAGAAACACTTTCCAACACGAGAAGGTATGATATCATACTGAACCTGGCTAAGTGCACATTCAGTGTTGCCAACGGCAAGTTACTCGGTTTTCTCGTTT
This sequence comes from Hordeum vulgare subsp. vulgare, assembly GCF_904849725.1. NCBI lineage: Eukaryota > Viridiplantae > Streptophyta > Magnoliopsida > Poales > Poaceae > Hordeum > Hordeum vulgare. Next base: position 237,550,010 of record NC_058518.1, on the reverse strand, counting down.
CTGAACAAGGAATCGACGTCAACCCCATAAAGATCCGTGCTATCGTCCAAATGAAGGGCCCTGAGCGTGTGCACGACGTCCAGAAGCTTACCGGGTTCTTGGCAACACTAAGCATGTTTATATCTCGCCTCAGAGAAAAAGCTCTACCTCTATACCGACTCATGAATAAGTCCGACACCTTCGAGTGGACTCCCGAGGTACAGGCTGCATTTGTCGAGTTAAAAACACTGCTATCCACCCAACCGGTTCTTGCTGCTCCGCATAGAAAAGAGCCTCTCCTCTTATACATCGCAACTACAAATCAAGTCGTTAGCATAGTCCTGACTGTTGAGCAAGAGGAGGAAGGCAAAGCATACAAGGTCCAACGCCCAGTCTATTACGTCTCTGATGTATTGACCCCTTCCAAACAGAGGTATCCCAATTACCAGAAGCTTCTTTATGGAATATACTTGTTAGCAAAGAAGGTGGCACATTACTTTCAAGACCACTCGGTATTAGTCGTCAGCGATGCTCCGTAGTCTGAGATCCTTCACAATCCGGGCGCATCTGGTCGAGTGGCAAAATGGGCTATGGAGTTGTCGTGCTGTGACATTAAGTTTGAAGCCAAGAAGGCCATCAAGCCCCAGGCTCTCGCTGATGTTCACTCGGCGCACTGGACCATGTTTTTCGACGGTTCCAAGATGTTGAATGGTTCCGGTGCTGGCGTAGTTCTGATATCCCCGAAAGGTGACAAGCTCAATTATGCACTCTAGATTCACTTTGGTTCATCCAACAACGATGCAGAGTATGAAGCACTCCTCTACGGGTTGCGTATGGCCATCTCACTCGGAGTCCGACGCCTGATGCTATACTACGACTCAGATCTGGTGGTCAATCAGGTGATGAAAGAATGGGATGTGAGGAACCCCCCATGACTGGATACTTCAACGCAGTGAGGAAGTTGGAGAAGAAGTTTGAAGGCTTGGAACTCCACCACGTACCCCGACTGAAAAACCAGGCAACTGATGAATTGGCTAAGATCGCATCCACTCGGAAGCTTGTACCGAGTGATGTGTGTTTGAACTGATATGTCTCAAACGTATCTATAATTTTTAATGGTTTCACGCAGTTATCTTGTCAACTTTGGATGTTTTACATACCTTTTATATCTTTTTTGGGACTAACTTATTAATTCAGTGCCAAGTGCCAGTTCTTTTTTTTCTGTGTTTTTGACTTTTTCAGATCTGATTTTGGAACGGAGTCCAAACGGAATAAAATCCCCGAAATGAATTTTTCCAGAATAGAAGAAGATCGGGGGACTTGAGGGCCAAGGCAGGAGGCCCTAGGGGGCCCACAAGACCTGTAGCCGCGGCCAGGGGAGCTTGCGGCTACCAAGCTTGTGGCCTCCCTGGAGCTCCCCTGCCCTAGCTCTTTGGCCTATATATTCCCTAAATTCTGAGAAAAATAAAGGGCGTCCACGAAACCAGTTTTCTGCCGCTGCAAGTTTTCCGTTTCCGCGAGATCTCATCTGGAGACCCTTCCTGGTGCCCTGTCGGAGGGGACTTTGGAGCTGGAGGGCTTCTACATCAACATTATTGCCTCTCTGATGACTCGTGAGTAGTCTACTTCAGACCTACGGGTCCGTAGTTAGTAGCTAGATGGCTTCTTCTCTCTCTTGGATCTTCAATACAAAGGTCTCCATGATCTTCATGGAGATCTATCCGTTGTAATCCTCTTTGGCGGTGTGCCTGTCGAGATCTGATGAATTGTGGATTTGTGATCAGATTATCCATGAATTATATTCGAGTCTTTGCTGATTTATTATATGCATGATTTGATATCCTTTAAGTCTCTCCGAGTCTTGGGTTTTGTTTGGCCAACTAGATCTATGATTCTTGCAATGGGAGAAGTACTTGGTTTTGGGTTCATACCGTGCGGTGACCTTTCCCAGTGACAGAAGGGGCAGAAAGGCACGCATCATGTTGTTGCCATCAAGGGTAACCAGATGGGCTTTCATCATAGATTTGAGATTGTCCATCTACATCATGTCATCTTGCATAAGGCGTTACCCTATGTTGGGGAACGTCGCATGGGAAACAAAAAATTTCCTAAGCGCACGAAGACCAATCATGGTGATGTCCATCTACGAGAGGGGATGTGTGATCTATGTACCCTTGTAGACCGTACATCAGAAGCGTTAATGAACGCGGTTGATGTAGTGGAACGTCCTCACGTCCCTCGATCCGCCCCGCGAACTATCCCGCGATCAGTCCCACGATCTAGTGCCAAACGGACGGCACCTCCGCGTTCAGCACACGTACAGCTCGACGATGATCTCGGCCTTCTTGATCCAGCAAGATAGACGGAGAGGTAGAAGAGTTCTCCGGCAGCGTGACGGTGCTCCGGAGGATGGTGCGGCAGAGTTCTTAGATCTTGTCTCAGCAGGGCTCCGCCCCAGCTCCGCAGAAACACGATCTAGAGGTAAAACCATGGAGATATGTGGTCGGGCTGCCGTGGCAAAGTTGTCTCAAATCAGCCCTAAAACCCCACTATATATAGGAGGAGGAGGGGGGAGCCTTGCCTTGGGGTCCAAGGACTCCCAAGGGGTCGGCCGAACCTAAGGGGGAAGGTCTCCCCCCTCCCAAACCGAATTCTACTTGGTTTGGAAGGTGGAGTCCTTCTTCCCTTTCCCACCTCCTTCTTTTTTTTCTTTTCTCTTTGATTTTTCTTCCAATGCGCATAGGGATCTTTTGGGCTGTCCCACCAGCCCACTAAGGGCTGGTGCGGCACCCCCAATGCCTATGGGCTTCCCCGGGGTGGGTGCCCCCCCGGTGAACTCCCGGAACCCATTCGTCATTCCCGGTACATTCCCGGTAACTCCGAAAACCTTCCGGTAATCAAATGAGGTCATCCTATATATCAATCTTCATTTCCGGACCATTCCAGAAACCCTCGTGACGTCTGTGATCTCATCCGGGACTCCGAACAACATTCGGTAACCAACCATATAACTCAAATACGCATAAAACAACGTCGAACCTTAAGTGTGCAGACCCTGCGGGTTCGAGAACTATGTAGACATGACCTGAGAGACTCCTCGGTAAATATCCAATAGCGGGACCTGGATGCCCATATTGGATCCTACATATTCTACGAAGATCTTATCGTTTGAACCTCAGTGCCAAGGATTCATATAATCCCGTATGTCATTCCCTTTGTCCTTCGGTATGTTACTTGCCCGAGATTCGATCGTTAGTATCCGCATACCTATTTCAATCTCGTTTACCGGCAAGTCTCTTTACTCGTTCTGTAATACAAGATCCCGTAACTTACACTAAGTCACATTGCTTGCAAGGCTTGTGTGTGATGTTGTATTACCTAGTGGGCCGCGAGATACCTCTCCGTCACACGGAGTGACAAATCCCAGTCTCGATCCATACTAACTCAACGAACACCTTCGGAGATACCTGTAGAGCATCTTTATAGTCACCCAGTTACGTTGCGACGTTTGATACACACAAAGCATTCCTCCGGTGTCCGTGAGTTATATGATCTCATGGTCATAGGAACAAATACTTGACACGCAGAAAAAGTAGCAACAAAATGACACGATCAACATGCTACGTATATTAGTTTGGGTCTAGTCCATCACATGATTCTCCTAATGATGTGATCCCGTTATCAAGTGACAACACTTGCCTATGGCCAGGAAACCTTGACCATCTTTGATCAACGAGCTAGTCAACTAGAGGCTTACTAGGGACAGTGTTTTGTCTATGTATCCACACAAGTATTGTGTTTCCAATCAATACAATTATAGCATGGACAATAAACGATTATCATGAACTAAGAAATATAATAATAACTAATTTATTATTGCCTCTAGGGCATATTTCCAATAGTCTCCCACTTGCACTAGAGTCAATAATCTAGTTCACATCACCATGTGATTCCAACGAATCCAACACCCATGGGGTCTGATCACGTCTTGCTCGTGAGAGAGGTTTTAGTCAACGGTTCTAAAACTTTCAGATCCGTGCGTTCTTTACAAATCTTTATGTCATCTTATAGATGCTGCTACTACGTGCTACTCGGAAATGCTCCAAATATATACTCTACTATACGAATCCGATTCACTACTCATAGTTATTCGGATTAGTGTCAAAGCTTGCATCGACGTAACCCTTTACGACGAACTCTTTCACCACCTCCATAATCGAGAAAAAATCCTTAGTCCATTAGTTACTAAGGATAAATTTTGACCGCTGCTAGTGATTCAATCATGGATCACTCTCTGTACCTCTCAACAGACTTTGAGTCAAGGCACACATCAGGTGCGGTACACAGCATGGCATACTTTAGATTCTACGTCTAAGGCATAGAAGACGACCTTCGTCTATTCTCTTTATTCTGCCGTGGTAGGGTTTTGAGTCTTACTCAAATTCACACCTTACAACGCAACCAAGAACTCCTTCTTTGCTGATCTATTTTGAACTCCTTCAAAAACTTGTCAAGGCCTGCATCTTGTTGAAACTTCCATTAAGCGCTTTCGATCTATCTCCATAGATCTTTGATGCTCAACGTTCAAGTAGCGTAATCCAGGTACTCCTTTGAAAACTTCTTTCAAACAACCTTGTATGCTTTACAGAAATTCTACATTACTTCTGATCCATAATATGTCAACCACATATACTTATCAGAAATTCTATAGTGCTCCCACTCACTTCTTTGGAAATACAAGTTTCTCATAAACCTTGTACAAACCCAAAATCTTTGATCATCTCATCAAAGTGTATATTCCAACTCCTTGATGCTTGCACCAGTCCATTGAAGGATCACTGGAGCTTGCATACTTGCTAGTATCTTTAGGATGGACAAAACCTTCTGGTTGTATCACATACAATGTTTGCTCAAGGAAACCGTCGAGAAAACAATTTTTTGACATCCTACGTGCAATATTTCATAAATAACGCATCAACAACTAACATAATTCTAACAGACCTTTAGCATCGCTACGAGTGGGAAAGTCTCATCATAGTCAACTGTTTGATCTTGTCGAAAACATCTTTGCGACAAGTCGAGCTTTTCTTAATAGTGACTTATCACCATCATCGTCTGTCTTCTTATAAAGATCCATTTTACTCAATAGTCCTATGACCATCAAGTAGTTCTACCAAAGTCTACACTTTGTTTTCACACATGGATCCTCTCTCGGATTTCATGGCTTCCAGCCATTTGTCGGAATCTGGGCCCACCATCGCTTTCTCCATAACTCGTAGGTTCACTGTTGCTCAACAACATGACCTCCAAGACAGGGTTACCATACTACTCTGCAGCAGTACGCGACCTTGTCGACCTACGAGGTTTGTAGTAACTTGATTCGAAGCTCGATGATCACCATCATCAGCTTCCACTTCAATTGGTGTAGGCGCCACAGGAACAACTTCCTGCGCCCTGCTACACACTGGTTGAAGTGATGGTTCAATAACCTCATCAAGTTCTTCCACTCTCCCAATCAATTCTTTCGAGAGAAACCTTTCCTCGAGAAAGGATCCATTTCTAGAAACAAGCACTTTGCTTTCGGATCTGAGATAGGAGATGTACCCAACTGTTTTGGATATCCTATGAAGATGCATTTATCCGCTTTGGGTTCGAGCTTATCAGAGTGAGACTTTTTCACATAAGTGTCGAAGCCCCAGACTTTCAAGAAACGACAGTTTAGATTTCTCTAAACCTCAGTCTATACTGTGTCATCTCAACGGAAATACATGGTGCCCTATTTAAAGTGAATGCGGTTGGCTCTAATGCTTAACCCATAAACGATAGTGGTAATTCAATAAGAGACATCATAGTATGCACCATACCAAATAGTGCGTGGCTATGACGTTCAGACACATCATCACACTATGATGTTCTAGGTGGCATGAACTGCGAAACAATTTCCACATTGTCTTAACTGTGTACCAAAACTCGTAACTCAGATATTCATTTCTATGATCATATCGTAGACAGTTTATCCTCTTGTTACGACGAACTTCACTCTGAAACAGAATTGAACTTTTCAATATTTCAGACTTGTCATTCATTAAGTAAATACTCTTGTATCTACTCAAATCGTCATTGAAGTAAGAACATAATGATATCCACTGCATGCCTCAGCACCCATTGGACTGCATACATCAAAATGTATAACTTCCAACAAGTTACTATCTTGTTTCATCTCAATGAAAACATGGCCTTGCTCATGTAGTATGATTTGCATGTCACTTGTTATTCAAAATCAAGTGAGTATAAAGATCCATCAGCATGGAGCCTCTTCATGCAATTTATACCAACATGACTCAAGCCGCAGTGCCACAAGTAAGTGGTACTATCATCATTACCTTGTATCTTTTGGCACCAATATTATGAACATGTGTAACACTACGATCGAGATTCAATAAACCATTGAAGGTGATCATTGAAGAAAATAGAGTAACCATTATTCTCTTTAAATGAATAACCGTATTGCAATAAACACGATCCAATCATGTTCATGCTTAACGCAAGCACCAAATAACAATTATTTAGGTTTAACACCAATCCTGATGGTAGAGGGAGCGTGCGACGTTTGATCATATCAACCTTGGAAACACTTCCAACACGTATCGTCACCTCACCTTTAGCTAGTCTCCGTTTATGTCGTAGCTTTCATTTCGTGTTACTAATCACTTAGCAACCGAACCGGTATCCAATACCCTCATGCTACTAGGAGTACTAGTAAATTACACATCAAACTCATGTATTTCAAATATACTTCTCTCGACTTTTGCCAGCTTCTTATCTACCAAGTATCTAGAGTTGCTCCGCCTCAGTGACTGTTCCCCTCATTACAGAAGCACTTAGTCTCTGGTTTGGCTTTAATCTTGGGTCTCTTCATTAGTGCAGCAACTGTTTTCCCGTTTCACGAAGTATCCCTTCTAGCCCTTGCCTTTCTTGAAACTTAGTGGTTTTACAAACCATCAACTATTGATGCTCCTTCTTGATTTCTACTTTCGCAGTGTCAAACATCGCGAATCGCTCAAGGATCATTGTATCTATCCTTGATATGTTATAGTTCATCACGAAGCTCTCACAGCTTGGTGGCAGTGATTTTGGAGAACCATCACTATCTCATCTTGAAGATTAACTCCCACTTGATTCAAGTGATTGTCGTATTCAGACAATCTGAGCACACGCTCAACGATTCAGCTTTTCTCCTTTACTTTGTGGACAAAGAATCTTGTTGGAGGTCTCGTACCTCTTAACAAGGGCACAAGCATGAACTCACAATTTCATCCTTTTAGAACATCTCTTATGTTCCGTGACGTTTCAAAACGTTTTCGGCGCCTTGCTTCTAAGCCATTAAGTATTTTGCACTGAACTATCGTGTAGTCATCAGAAACGTGTATGTCGGATGTTCACAACATCCACAGACGACGCTCGAGGTGCAGCACACCGAGTGGTGCATTAAGGACGTAAGCCTTCTGCGCAGCAACGAGGACAATCCTCGGTTTTATAGACTTAGTCTACAAAGTTTCCTACTATCAACTTTAAACTAAATTTTCTCTAGGAACATATAAAAACAGTAGAGCTATAGCGCAAGCTACATCGTAATTCGCAAAGACCATTAGACTATGTTCATGAAAATTAGTTCAATTAATCATATTACTTAAGAACTCCCACTCAAAAAGTACATCTCTCTAGTCATTTGAGTGGTACATGATCCAAATCCACTATCTCAAGTCCGATCATCACGTGAGTCGAGAATAGTTTCAGTGGTAAGCATCTCTATGCTAATCATATCAACTATACGATTCATGCTCGACCTTTCGGTCTCATGTGTTCCGAGGCCATGTCTGCACATGCTAGGCTCGTCAAGCTTAACCCGAGTGTTCCGCGTGCGCAACTGTTTTGCACCCGTTGTATGTGAACGTTGAGTCTATCACACCCGATCATCACGTGGTGTCTCGAAACGACGAACTATAGCAACGGTGCACAGTCGGGGAGAACACAATTTCGTCTTGAAATTTTAGTGAGAGATCACCTCATAATGCTACCGTCGTTCTAAGCAAAATAAGGTGCATAAAAGGATTAACATCACATGCAATTCATAAGTGACATGATATGGCCATCATCACGTGCTTCTTGATCTCCATCACCAAAGCACCGGCACGATCTTCTTGTCACCGGCGCCACACCATGATCTCCATCAACGTGTCGCCATCGGGGTTGTCGTGCTACTCATGCTATTACTACTAAAGCTACATCCTAGCAAAATAGTAAACGCATCTGCAAGCACAAACGTTAGTTATAAAGACAACCCTATGGCTCCTGCCGGTTGCCGTACCATCGACGTGCAAGTCGATATTTTCTATTACAACATGATCATCTCATACATCCAATATATCACATCACATCGTTGGCCATATCACATCACAAGCATACCCTGCAAAAACAAGTTAGACGTCCTCTAATTTTGTTGTTGCATGTTTTACGTGGTGACTATGGGTATCTAGTAGGATCGCATCTTACTTACGCAAACACCACAACGGAGATATATGAGTTGCTATTTAACCTCATCCAAGGACCTCCTCGGTCAAATCCGATTCAACTAAAGTTGGAGAAACTGACACCCGCCAGTCATCTTTGAGCAACGGAGTTACTCGTAGCGATGAAACCAGTCTCTCGTAAGCGTACGAGTAATGTCGGTCCGAGCCGCTTCGATCCAACAATACCTCGGAATCAAGAAAAGACTAAGGAGGGTAGCAAAATGCACTTCACCGCCCACAAAAACTTTTGTGTTCTACTCGGGAAGACATCTACGCATTAACCTAGCTCATGATGCCACTGTTGGGGAACGTCGCATGGGAAACAAAAAAATTCCTACGCGCACGAAGACCTATCATGGTGATGTCCATTTACGAGAGGGGATGTGTGATCTACGTACCCTTGTAGACCATACAGCAGAAGCATTAGTGAACGCGGTTGATGTAGTGGAACGTCCTCACGTCCCTCGATCCGCCCCGCGAACTATCCCGCGATCAGTCCCACGATCTAGTGCCAAACGGACGGCACCTCCGCGTTCAGCACACGTACAGCTCGACGATGATCTCGGCCTTCTTGATCCAGCAAGAGAGACGGAGAGGTAGAAGAGTTCTCCGGCAGCATGATGGCGCTCCGGAGGTTGGTGATGATCTTGTCTCAGCAGGGCTCCGCCCGAGCTCCGCAGAAACGCGATCTACAGGTAAAACCGTGGAGATATGTGGTCGGGCTGCCGTGGCAAAGTTGTCTCAAATCAGCCCTAAAACCCCACTATATATAGGAGGAGGAGGGGGGAGCCTTGCCTTGGGGTCCAAGGACTCCCAAGGGGTCGGCCAAACCTAAGGGGGAAGGTCTCCCCCTCCCAAACCGAATTCTACTTGGTTTGGAAGGTGGAGTCCTTCTTCCCTTTCCCACCTCCTTCTTTTTTTTCTTTTCTCTTTGATTTTTCTTCCAATGCGCATAGGGCTCTTTTGGGCTGTCCCACAAGCCCACTAAGGGCTGGTGCGGCACACCCAATGCCTATGGGCTTCCCCGGGGTGGGTGCCCCCCCGGTGAACTCCCGGAACCCATTCGTCATTCCTGGTACATTCCCGGTAACTCCGAAAAACTTCCGGTAATCAAATGAGGTCATCCTATATATCAATCTTCGTTTCTGGACCATTCCGGAAACCCTCGTGATGTCCGTGATCTCATCCGGGACTCCGAACAACATTCGGTAACCAACCATATAACTCAAATACGCATAAAACAACGTCGAACCTTAAGTGTGCAGACCCTGCGGGTTCGAGAACTATGTAGACATGACCCGAGAGACTCCTCGGTCAATATCCAATAGCGGGACCTGGATGCCCATATTGGATCCTACATATTCTACGAAGATCTTATCATTTGAACCTCAGTGCCAAGGATTCATATAATCCCGTATGTCATTCCCTTTGTCCTTCGGTATGTTACTTGCCCGAGATTCGATCGTTAGTATCCGCATACCTATTTCAATCTCGTTTACCGGCAAGTCTCTTTACTCGTTCCGTAATACAAGATCCCGTAACTTACACTAAGTCACATTGCTTGCAAGGCTTGTGTGTGATGTTGTATTACCGAATGGGCCCCGAGATACCTCTCCGTCACATGGAGTGACAAATCCCAGTCTCGATCCATACTAACTCAACGAATACCTTCGGAGATACCTGTAGAGCATCTTTATAGTCACTCAGTTACGTTGCGACGTTTGATACACACAAAGAATTCCTCCGGTGTCCGTGAGTTATATGATCTCATGGTCATAGGAACAAATACTTGACACGCAGAAAACAGTAGCAACAAAATGACACGATCAACATGCTACGTCTATTAGTTTGGGTCTAGTCCATCACATGATTCTCCTAATGATGTGATCCCGTTATCAAGTGACAATACTTGCCTATGGCCAGGAAACCTTGACCATCTTTGATCAACGAGCTAGTCAACTAGAGGCTTACTAGGGACAGTGTTTTGTCTATGTATCCACACAAGTATTGTGTTTCCAATCAATACAATTATATCATGGATAATAAACGATTATCATGAACTAAGAAATATAATAATAACTAATTTATTATTGCCTCTAGGGCATATTTCCAACACCCTGTTCTTATGAACTCAATACACTAGATGCATGCTGGATAGCGGTCGACGTGTGGAGTAATAGTAGTAGATGCAGAAAGTATCGGTCTACTTGTTTTGGACGTGATGCCTATATGTATGATCATTGCCATAGATAACGTCATGACTTCGCGCGGTTCTATCAATTGCTCGACAGTAATTCGTTCACCCACCGTCTACTTGCTTTCATGAGAGAAGCCACTAGTGAACACTACGCCCCCCCGGTCTACTCACAATTATCATCTCCGCTTTTACTTTTACTTTGCTTTGTTTACTTTTTGCTTTCAGTTCTCACTTTGCAAACAATCTATAAGGGATTGACAACCCCTTCATAGCATTGGGTGCAAGCTCTTTGTTTTTGTGCAGGTACTTGTGACTTCAAGCGATCCTCCTACTGGATTCATACCTTGTTCTCAAACTGAGGGAAATACTTACCGCCACTGTGCTACATCACCCTTTGCTCTTCAAGGGAACACCCACGCAAGGCTCCAAGGCCGCGGGGGAATCCTTTGCATATTTGCCAAGGAAATCCCTATAGGCATAGCCAGCAGCAACTTGCACACTCCTTCGGTGCAAGAAGACCCTTTCACTGAAGAGCCTCCGCAACCTATAAGTGCTTCCAACCCGACTGAAGTCGATGTACCGACAGTCGTCGATCTGATCATGGAAATTCTGGTAATCACGCCCGACTGGACAGTGCCATATATTGCATACACCCTGAGACGAGAGTTGCCAGAAGACGCAGACGAAGCCCGACAGATTGTCCGCAGGTCGAAGCCCTTCACAATGATGGGTGATCAGCTCTATAGGGAGAGCATAAATGGCGTAGCTGAACGATGCATCTCCCGTGAGGAGGGCTGACTGATTCCGGAGGAAAACCACTCGCGGACCTTTGGTCATCTTGCGTCCTCTCGGACCATTGTTGCCAAAGCATACCGAGCCGAGTTCTTCTGGCCACACACAAATGAAATGGCCAAAGATATCATTGATCATTGTGAAGGCTATCAGTTCTACTCCAACTTATGTCAGAAGCGTGCATCTGCTTTGAAGAGTATCCCTATCATCTGGCCATTCGCTGTTTGGGGCTTAGATATGGTTGGGCCTTTCCGAACGGGTCAGAGTGGGTTCACACACTTGCTTGTTGCAGTCGACAAGTTTACCAAATTGATCGAAGCTAAACCAATCAAGAAGCCGGATGCTTTCACTGCCATCAAATTCATGAAAGAAACTACATTCCGGTACGGAGTCCCGCACAACATCATCACGGACAATGGGTCACACTTTGACTCAGATGAATTCAGGCGTTTCTTCTTTGACCAAGGGACCCGAGTGGGTTATGCATCTGTTGCCTATCCTCAAACCAACAGCCAAGCTAAACGAGCGAATGGACTTATCCTCCAAGAATTGAAGCCTCAACTCATGCGAGGCCTTGGGTATGCCGCAGGTGCTTGGGTAACTGAATTGCCTTCCTTTCTCTGGGGCCTAAGGACAACCCCGAACTGGTCGACTTGGCGAACACCATTCTTCATAGTGTATGGAGCTGAAGCCGTTCAACCAAGTGACTTGCTCCATAATTCTCCTCGAGTGGACCTTTTTTCAGAAGCTGAAGCTGAGCAAGCCCGACAGGACGGAGTGGATCTCTTGGAGGAGGAGCGCGAGATGGCATTGATCGGTCGATGATCTACCAACACGATCTACGGTGATTTCACTCGAGGCATGTCAGGAGTCGGGCGTTCCATGAAGGCAATCTGGTACTCCGAGTGCATCAACAACGACCTCACAAGCTAGCTCCTTCATGGGAAGGACCTTTCATCGTCACCAAGGTGCTGAATAATGGAGCCTATCGACCCTACAATCTCCGGAAGAGGATCGACGAGCCGCGCGCATGGAATGCTGACTTACTCAAACACTTTTATGCTTGATCTTTGATTGATTTGATGTAACAGATGAATTTCGCCCGGAGCAATATACTTGTAAAAGTTGTGTTTTCTGCAATATCTGTCGACTCCAGTCGAAAAGTCTTCTCCGAGTCAAGAGAAATCCTCTCACCCGGGGGCTTAGCCGCTAACCCGCTTAGCCTAAGTACGAACATACTCCCAGTGACGAGCTACCCTCTCACTTTGGGGCTTAGCTGCGAACCAATTTTCGCCTAAGTGTCAAACCTTCTCCGAGTGAAGAGCAATCCTCTCACTCGGGGGCTGAGCCGCTAACCCACTTAGGCTAAGTACAAACATACTCTGAGTGATGAGATACCCTCTCACTCGGGGGTTTAGCTACGAACCAGTTTTCGCCTAAGTGTCAAACCTTCTCCGAGTGAAGATGAATCCTCTCACTTGGGAGCTTAGCCGCTAACCCACTTAGCCTAAGTACGAATCTGCTCCGAGTGACGAGCTACCCTCTCACTTGGGGGCTTAGCTACGAACCAGTTTTCACCTAAGTGTCAAACCTTCTCTGAGTGAAAAGCAATCCTCTCACTCCGGGGCTTAGCCGCTAACCCGCTTAGCCTTAGTACAAATCTACTCCGAGTGACGAGCTATCCTCTCACTCGAGGGCTTAGCTGCGAACCAACTTTCGCCTAAGTATCAAACTTCTCCGAGTGGAGAGCAATCCTTTCACTCAGAAACTTAGCAGCGAATCAATCTTCGCCTAAGTTAACCCCAGCCAAACTGTGAATCAGACTTTGCTTAGGTATGGACATTGCGTATGCCAAGAGCATTCCAAAAAAAATCAAATCTAGCCGAACATGGATAAAATTAAAAGTATTTAGCGCACATCAAGATTATCTGCGCGAGCAAAGGTACTCGGATTAAACACCCGAACGAAGTTTTAATGGTTACAAAATCACTCAGCATATTGAGGCGAATTAAAGTTTTTTGGGGCGGTCAATATTCTTCTTCATGGCTCACCTGGACTTGCTGGCTCAACAAAGGTGTCGAGATCGATCCCATCGATGATGCGGGTAGCCGTGTCGATGAAGGTCTCCATGAAGTATCCAAATCGTAGCTTCTTTGTGTTCGCCACTTGGAGCATCTTCAACTTGTCTTCCTGAGCTTCATTATAGTGGACCCTGACCAGTCAGAGAGCCACATCAGCTCCGCAATGAGCAACCCATTTCTTCCATGCATGCACTCGGTGGGGGATCTGATCCAATCGGGCCATCATCGCCTCCAGATCAGTCTGGAGATCGTCTTTAGGCCGTAGCTCCTTGTCGATTTTACCCATAGAGATCCTCGTCGAGCAACATAGCTTTGCACCTTCGTGAGTCGAGAATTCACACGGAACATATTCAGAGCCACAACATCAGTGAGTGATACATTGATGGGATCGAGACATGGCTCAACTTCCTCAGTTTCCTTCTCCAAGTCTCGACAGAACTCTCTAAGAAATAAAGATTGCAATGTCAGCCTTGAGACAGTCGGAAACATACAAAGAAATTCACTCGACGAGATTCACTTACCGGTGAGCCTGCCAAGCATCTTGGTTGCGAAGTCCCCTACATACTTCTCCTGAGCATTCCCTCTTTTGGACATCTTCTCAAGCTGTTTCATCCAGTCAAACCTCTCTTTCTTAAGTTTGGCATTCTCTGCCTCTAAATTGTTGGCTTCCGATAACTTCTCTTTGGACTCTGCCAAAGCCTTGTCTTTGTCCTCCAAAGCCTTCTTCCAGGCGTTCAAGTCATTCGTGGCCACTTCCAGATTAACTTGAAGTTGATTCTTCTCCACCAGTAAGTTGGCATATTCAGTTCCTATCTCACAGGTTTTCTGAAAACATCACAGGAAAAAGTCAGTCGATGTTAAGATTCTTTCACTCCCGAGTGGAAAGGCATGGTTCGATTGAATATTCGAAAAATTTGAAGAAAAAAAGTTTGCTTTCTGATCATACCCCTCTCGATGCAAGCACTTGACATCGGTCTCGGGGACTACACCCAGTGGGTTCACTCGGTGTGACCCCAGTGGTTTCTACAACATTCTACCACGTCCGTTCTGGTGAGTCAAAAGGACCCTGCGTCCAAGTTCGTAAGACTATTACCATTCGTAAACGATTGACAATAGTCTCAGGGACTACACCCAGTGGATGCACTTAGCGTGCCCCCACTGGATACAAAAACAGTGGACCAGATCCGTTCTGGCCGAGTCTGGTCAAGAGAAAAAATATATGTCTACTGATCAAACCCCTGCCGATGCAAGCACTCGACGGTAGTCTTGGGGACTACACCCAATGGGTTCACTAGGCGTGACCCCACTGGTTTCTACAACACTCGACCTGGTCCGTCCTGGCCAAGTAAATAATCAATGAGAAAATATTTCTACCGGTCAGACCCCTCCCGATGCATGCACTCGACAACGGTCTCGGGGACTACGCCAAGTGGGTTCACTCAGCGTGACCCCACTGGAATGGAAACAACAACCATGCGACACTACTAAACTCCGAGTGGCTGAAAAGTCAGGATTCAAATGGATTATCGAAGTTACTGTCGCACTTACTCGGATGTTGGCTCGGAGCACCGAGTTGTTGTCATACACCGACTTGATAGCGTCATAAGCTCCTTAGGCCTGCTGCATCATCAAGTCCACCTGGATTATGGCCACCTTAGCAACACCGGTATGGTCCTCTAGGACTCAGCACATTGTATATGCAGTCATCAGAGGAGTTGGGGCCATAGAAGATACGACTGCAGTTCCCAACTGCAGTTCAGTCGGCGTTGTAGTGACAACGACCGAACTGACAGGAGGAGAACTCACCACAGGCGCCTCGGACACAGTTTGGGCCAGTTTGGGCCAACTCAACAGCTGACCGTTGTTGATCATCGTCATCCAAATGAATGACATCAGTAAATGGCAAAGCTAAGAAACAATAATGTCAAAAATTCCAATCGGAAGACTATACGCATGAAGACACAAAATAGAGTGAAAAGTTGATCGCACCTCGCTGAGAAGTGGTTGTTGGAAATATGCCCTAGAGGCAATGATAAAATAGTTATTATTATATTTCATGTTACAAGATAATAGTTTATTATCCATGCTATAATTGTATTGAATGAAAACATAGATACATGTGTGGATACATAGAAAAAACAATGTCCCTAGCAAGCCTCTAGTTGGCTAGCCAGTTGATAAATGATAGTCAAGGTTTTCTGACTATATGCAAGTGTTGTTACTTGATAACTGGATCACATCATTAGGAGAATCATGTGATGGACTAGACACAAACTATGAACGTAGCATATTGATCGTGTCGTTTTATTTCTATTGTTTTCTGCGTGTCAAGTATTTATTCCTATGACCATGAGATCATATAACTCACTGGCACCAGAGGAATACCTTATGTGCATGAAATGTCGCAACGTAGCTGGGTGACTATAAACGTGTTCTACAGGTATCTCCGGAGGTGTCCGTTGAGTTAGTATGGACCAAGACTGGGATTTTTCTCTCCGTGTGACGGAGAGGTATCTCGGGGCCCACTCGGTAATACAACATCACACACAAGCCTTGCAAGCAATGTGACTAAGTGTAAGTCACGAGATCTTGTATTACAAAATGAGTAAAGAGACTTGCCGGTAATGATATTGAAATAGGTATGCAGATACCGACGATCGAATCTCGGGCAAGTAACATACCGAAGGACAAAGGGAATGACATACGTGATTATATGATTCTTGGCACTGAGGTTCAACCGATAAGATCTTCGGAGAATATGTAGGATCCAATATGGGCATCCAGGTCCCGCTATTGGATATTGACCGAGGAGTGTCTCGAGTCATGTCTGCATAGTTCTCAAACCCTCAGGTTCTGCACACTTAAGGTTCGATGATGTTTTAGTATAGTTGGGTTATATGTGTGGTTAGTGAATGTTGTTCAAAGTCCTGGATGAGATCACGAATGTCATGAGGGTTTCTGGAATGGTCCGAAAACTAAGATTGATATATAGGATGGTTTCATTTGGTCACCGAAAAGTTTTGGGCAATTCCGGCAGTGTACCTGGAGTGACGAATGGGTTCCGGGTGTTCACCGGGAGGGACCACCCACCCGGGAGTGAGCCCAAGGACCTAGGGTGGCGCCACAAGTCCTTATTGGGCTGGTGGAGTCAGCCCAAGAGGGCTATGGCGCCACATAATAAAATACCAAAAGAAAAGAAGAAAAAAAGGAAAGAGGGAGGTGGGAAGCAAGAGGAGGAGGACTCCTTCCCAAACCGAATTGGAGGACCTCCTCCTCCTGGCGGCCGGCGCACCTTGAGGGACTTGTCCCTCAAGGCTAGCCCCTCCCCCTCCTCCTATATATAGTGGTGGTTTAGGGATTTTTGAGACACAACTTTGCCACATGCAACTCTAGCCTATTCCAAATAGTTTTACCTCTAGATCGGATTTCTGCGGAGCTCGGACGGAGCCCTGCAGGAGCAGATCATCACCACCACCGAAGCGCTGTCATGCTGTCGGAGAACTCATCTACTTCTCCGCCTTGCTTGCTGGATCAAGAAGGCCGAGATCATCGTCGAGCTGTACGTGTGCTGAACGCGGAGGTGCCGTCCGTTCGGCGCTAGATCGGAATGGATCATGGGATGGATCGCGGGATGGTTCATGGGACGGTTCGAGGGACGTGAAGATGTTCCACTACATCAACCGTGTTTCTTAACGCTTCCTGCTGAGCGATCTACAAGATTACGTAGATCTAATCTCCACTCTTAGATGGACATCACCATGATAGGTCTTGCGTGCGTAGGAAATTTTTTGTTCCCCATGCAACGTTCCCCAACAGTGGCCGCATCCGCGGTGTCTACATCCATGAGATGCTCATCCTCTCTCGGCGGCAACGTCAAAGAAGTTGCAGCTCTGACAAAGAAACTCACCTCGATCAGCATCAACCAGGGAAGTTCACTCGGATCTAGCGAAAAGGATGAACGCTTATGTCGAGGCGACTGGCACGGAGATCCTCATACGAGGCACAACCTTCCGAGGCTTTGACGTGCTGGGCTTTGGTAGCTTCACAAACTTCTTCGCTGATTCACTGGATGCTCCCCTAACCCTCTTGGTACTCGGGCCACTCGACACCAAGGCCTTTTTGGCGTAGCTGCCGGATTGTGGAGCTGCTTAGATCGAGGTTCGACGCGAGAAGGAGATGAGATCTATTCCTCTCTCTCTCTTCCGAGTCCTCCTTGGTCTCCTCGCTGTCTTCAGCGTAGTCACTTTCGGCGCTGCCCTCCATGCTCCCTTCTTCGACCTCAAGCGGTGTACCATTCAGAAATGGCGAATATAGGTTCGTCCACTCCTACAAAAATAGATCACAAAGTCAGTCGACAGAAATTTCAATCACTCGACTGCGATGCAAAGATATACAACAAGGAACGACTTACTACGTTCTTCGGCGGATTCTCACAAGACTAGGGCAAGACCCGCTTCGATCCCAGAGGATTGTCACAAGGACCAGTAATGTTGCGGATCCACTTCGCCACCGTGTCCTCGTCTACCTCCTCCGGATGAGACCGAGTGGAATCCCCCGGGCCCGAGTAATGCCAAATGGTATGATCCCTAGTCTGGAGAGGCTGGATGCACCGTTCGAGGAACGTCTCCAGCAAATCCATCCCTGTCACGCTGCCGTGAATTAGGCCAATCAATGAGTTCACTAAGGGTTCTACTTGGGCCTCCTCCTCTCTCGATGTCGTCAATGCCCTAGGAGCACTCGGTCGCTCTAAAGTAAAAGGAGGAAGACCATTCGACATGATTGGAGAGTGCTACCACTTGAGCTTGCGTTGGTTTTTCCCTTGAAGAGGAAAGGGTGATGCAGCATAGTAGCAGTAAGTATTTCCATCAGTTTGAGAACCAAGGTATCAATCTAGTAGGAGTATCAAGGCAAGTCACCAATGTACCTGCGCAAAAACAAACAAACTTGCACCCAACGCTATAAAGGGGTTGTCAATGCCTTCACGATTAATTGCAAGGTGAGATCTGAAGGTGGAAAGTGCAACAAAGTAAAAGTGTAGAGCTGAAAATATGATGTGAAGTAGACCCGAGGGCCATAGTGTTCACTAGAGGCTTCTGTCATGATAACAAGTATTACGGTGGGTGAACGAATTACTGTCGAGCAATTGATAGAACCTCGCAAAGTCATGATGATATCTAAGGCAATGATCTTACATATAGGCATCACGTCCGAGACAAGTAGACCGATACTGTGTGCATCTACTACTATTACTCCACACATCGACCGCTATCCAGCATGCATCTAGTGTATTGAGTTCATAACAAACAGAGTAACACCTTAAGCAAGATGACATGATGTAGAGGGATAAATTCATGCAATAGATATAAACCCGATCTTTTTACCCTTGATGGCAACAACACGATGTGTGCCTCGCTACCCCTTCTGTCACTGGGTGAGGACACCGCACGGTATGAACCGAAAACCAAGCACTTCTCCCATTGCAAGAATTATAGATCAAGTTGGCCAAACGAAACCCACAACTCAAAGAAAATTACAAGGATACAAAATCATGCATATAAGACATCAGAGGAAACTCAAATAATATTCATAGATAATCTGATCATAAATCCACAATTCATCGGATCTCAACAAACACACCGCAAAAGAAGATTACATCAGATAGATCTCCATGAAGATCATGGAGAACTTTGTATTGAAGATCCAAGAGAGAGAAGAAGCCATCTACCTACTAGCTATGGACCCGAAGGTTTGTGGTGAACTACTCACGCATCATCGGAGAGGCAATGGTGTTGATGAAGAAGCCCTCCGTGTCCGAATCCCCCCTCCGGCAGGGCACCAGAACGTCCCCCAGATGGTATCTTGCGGAGACAAAAGCTTGCAGCGGCGGAAAAGTATTTTCGTGGCTCCCTCTGGTGGTTTCAGATTTTTGGGGAATTTATAGGCGAAAGAAATAGGGCAAAGGATCCATGGGGGGCCCACAAGCCTGGTAGGCATGCCCCCAGGCCGCTTCTAGGGGTCTTGTGGCCTCCCCCGGGTCCTTTGCCTTGGTTCTCAAGTTCCTTGTGTATCTTCTGTTACGAAAAAAATAATTCCGAAGATTTTATTCAGTTTGGACTCCGTTTAATATTCTTCTCTGAAAAGGGTCAAAAACACGGAAAAATAGGAACTAGCACTTGGCACTGAGTACAAAACATCCAAAGTTGACAAGATAATAGCATTGGAACCATCAAAAATTATAGATACGTTGGAGACGTATCAAGCATCCCCAAGCTTAATTCCTGCTCGTCCTCGAGTAGGGAAGTGATAAAGACTGAATTTTTGATGTGGAATGCTACCTAACATATTTTTCCTTTGTAACTTATTTCCTGTGACATGAATGTTCAGATCCGTAAGATTCAAAACAACAGCTTGACATGAAAACAGTAATACTTCAAGCAAACTAGCAAGGCAATCCTGAAATTTTGAAATAACAAGGCCAACGAAAGTTATCCCTACAAAATCATATAGTCTGGCTATACTCCATCATCCCGACACAATGAATTTAAATCATGCACAACCCTAGTATTGTCCAAGTAATTGTTTTCGCACTCTTACTTTCTCAAACTTTTTAACTCTCACGCAATACATGAGCGTGACCCATGGATATAGCACTATAGGTGGAATAGAGTGTGGTGGAGGTTGTGAGGCAAAAAGGAGGAGATGGTCACATCGACTCGGCATATCAACGGGCTATGGAGATGCCCATCAATAGATATCAATGTGAATGAGTAGGGATTACCATGCTATGGATGCACTTAGACCTATAAGTGTGTGAAAGCTCAAGAGGAAAACTAGTGGGTTTGCACCCAACTTGCTTGCTCACGAAGACCTAGGGAAATTTTGAGGAAGCCCATCATTAGAATATACAAGCCAAGTTATATAATGAAAATTCCCACTAGTATATGGAAGTGTCAAAACGATTGACTCTCTATCATGAAAAACATGGTGTTATTGTGAAGCACAAGCGTGGAAAAAGATAGTAGCATTGTCCCTTCTCTTTTTTTTTATTGTTTGGGCTCTTTGGCCTCTTTTCATTTTTTTGTTTGGTGGGCATCTTTCGCCTCTTTTTTTATTTCCTCACACGAGACAATGCTCTAATAATGATGATCATCACACTTTTTTTTACTCACAACTCAATACTTAGAGCAATGATGACTCTAATGGAAATGCCTCCGGCAGTGTACCGGGATGTGCAACTATCTAGCTTAGTGTATGACATTGAAAGATCTCGCTAGCTATCTTACGATCATGCAATGGCAATATGAAAGTGACGGCGCAAGTCATGAGACAGAACGGTGGGAGTTGCATGGCAATATATCTCGGAATGGCTATGAAAATGCCATAATAGGTAGGTATGGTGGCTGTTTTGAGGAAGGTATATGGTGGGTTTGTGCACCGGCAAAAGTTGCGCGATACTAGAGAGGCTAGCAACGGTGGAAGGTGAAAGTGCAGCTATACCATGGACTCACATTAGTCATGAAGAACTCATATACTTATTGCGGAAGTGTTATTAGTAATCGCAACAAAGTGCTAAACGCATACTCCTAGGGGAAGGGTTGGTAGGTGTTAACCATCGCGCGATCCCGACCGCAACACAAAGGATGACAATTAATAAATCAATTATGCTCCGACTTCCTAAGATAGCGGTTCACCATACGTGCATGCTACGGGAATCACTAACTTCAACGCAAGTATTTCTAGATTCACAACACCCTACTAACATAACTCTAATATTACCAAATCCATGTCTCAAAACTAATTGTGAGGAATCAAACTTCTCTTACTAATCAATGCACTTGAATATGGAAGTTTTTTATTATATCCTCTTTGGATGCCTGACATCTTTAGGACTACTTTCATAGCACAAGCCAATTGCCAAGTTACTCAGAGCGAGCACTCTCAAAAAGATATAAGTGAAGATTGAGAGTTTTTATTTCTTCAAAATATGACACCGCCGTGCTCTAAAAAGATCTAAGTGAAGCACTAGAGCAAAGTTATCTAGCTCAAAAGATATAAGTGAAGCACATGCGAGCTAAATTTCCTAACTCAAAAGATATAAGCGAAGCTCAATGAGTATTCTAGCAAATTCACAATGAGTGCATGTCTCTCTCAAAAAGGTGAGCAGAAAGGATGATTGTAACACAACAAAAAGAAAATACTCCTATAATACACGACGCTCCAAGAAAAACACATATCTTGTGGTGAATAAAAATATAGCTCCAAGTAATGTTACCGATGGATTGAAGACGAAAGAGGGGATGCCTTCCCGGGGCATCCCCAAGCTTATGGTTTTTGGTCTCCTTGAATTTGGCTTGGGATGCCTTGGGCATCCCCAAGCTTGTGCTGTTTCCACTCTTTATCCCATTGTCCATGAGAACATCACCCAAAACTTGAAAACTTGACAACACAAAACTTAAACACAAATTCGTGATATCATTTTTTTGACCGGCTACTGTAGGGGAACACCCCACAGTCTTTTCTCTCTATTTATAAAGGAGTTCATATGTAAAATGGAGGACAAGAATGTACAAGATATGTAGGGGGTGGGGGTGTGTGTGGGGAGTGTACAAACCTGAAGGAGGTAAAAACGCTATCCATCTAAGGAGATCTTCCCTAAAACTAGGCTTAATCCTATGTGCTAGGAGTGAAATATCCTCAATAAAGCCAGCCCTCCATTTTCTGAACCGTGGTTGCTGATGATGAAAAACCTTTGCATTTCTTACAGTCCATATGTTCCACTTCAATGAAGAAAGGGTGATGAAAGTCTCTTCTTGCAACTAAAGAAGCACTCCACATAGAATTTTCCTGCCATGAGATCTGGAGATAATTCCAAATCCTGGTACTAAAGAGACAGTTGAAAAACAAATGGTCCCTGTCCTCCTTGATCCTGGCATGGCAAAGAACACAAAGATTTGAATCAGACACCTTCCAGTGACGCCTCTCAAGCATATCTTGAGTGTTAAGTCTGTCCATAATCATCAGTCAGGCAAACATCTTGATTTTCATGGTGCAGCAGCTCTTCTAGATCCAGCTAAGCAAGGGGTTTGGTGTGATGGGTTGGTGGATATGGACATAATACTTCTTGGCATAGTATGATTTAGAGTCTTTACTCCAGAGCCACATATCATCAGCATTCTGGTTTATATGGATATTCTGAATTATAGAGTTTACATAATCCAGCTCTTGGTAAGCTTGTTCAGAGAGAGGTTAGTGGAACATGGAGAGCATATTGTTCTCATGAAAAGCATGGAAAACTTCCTCAACAGTGCAAAAAGAATCCATAACAAAAGAGAACAGTCTCTGGAACCTAGCAGCCAGTGGTCTGATAGAACCTCCAATGAACCAGGAATCAGACCAAAACAAGAATGTATCACCTCTATTTGGTTTAACATAAGTCACAACTCTGAATTATCCAGGCGTTTGCAGATGTCCTTCCACCAAAAGGAACCACAAAGTGAGGTACCTTGGGGAACTGTGTTATGATAATATGTGTTCCAAATCAGTTTGACCCAGGGAATATCAGCTTTATTCAAAAACTTGTCTCCATGTTTTAGGAGGAGGGCCTCATTCTGGATAGCAAGATTCATAATCCCCAACCCACCCTTCATCTTAGGTCTGCATACAAGGTCCCAGGCAGCAAGAGAGGGACCATGATCTTGACCATTCTTCCTCCATAAACATTGTCATTGGATTCTTTCTAATTGCTTAAGGATCCCTGGAGGAACATCTAAACTGCAGAGAAATAAGATAGGTACTGATGACAAAGCTGAGTTTAAATATTGCAAATGGCCCCCCTGGGCCAGGAAGGAAGAACTGACACTGAGTCTTCTTTCCATGTTGTCCACTAATGGCATTAGATCAATTATCCTTGGTTTAGTTGTTCCCACAGGTAAACCAAGGTAGGTGAATGGCAAGGAACCCACCTTGCAACCAATAGCATCTGCCACTCTTTTCAGGTGATCTTGATCTATGTTGATGGGGAGCAGGGCAGACTTGTGATAGTTCACCTGAACACCAGTGGATTGGGAGAACAGAAGTAACATTCTTTGAACTCAAGCAACTGAGATTCTTCTGCAGGTAGAATTATGAGGGTATCATCAACATATTGCACTATGGGGAAGTCCCTGTCATGACAAGGAATTGGCAATTGAATGAGACCATCCTCTAATAGCCTATTGACCAAAGTTTGCAAAAAATCTGCAGCAATTGCAAAAAGAAGAGGGGACATAGGGTCTCCCTGTCTGACCCCTTTCCTGGACATGAGTTTTCTTCCAGGAACTCCATTGAGAAGAACAGAGGAGGAGCCAAAAGTGAGCAGCTGTTGCACCCATAGGATCCATCTATCATTCATATCTGAGAATGTGAAAGATTAACTCATGTTCCACAGAGTCAAAAGCCTTTTCAAAATCCAGTTTGAGGATGACAATAGGTTTCTTGGACTGGTGACATTGGTGCAAGTACTCTAGTGTCTAGCCCATGCAAGCTTGGATGGTTCTGGATTTGATAAAACCATACTGGTTTTTGTGTATACATTTCATAACTTGGAGTTGTAGTCTATTGGCCACCATTTTAGACAAAAACTAAAGTCCCATTCCTGTGAGAGAGATAGGCCTAAAGTCACCAACCTGCTTAGGCGAGCTCTTTTTAGGAATCAAAGTTATATATGATGAGTTCATGTTTTCAAGCTTGGCAATGCCGCCATGAAAATCAGTTGCAAGTTCATAGAATTCAGGGCAAATAACAGACCAATATTTCTTGAAGAAAAGCCCACTGAAACCATCAGGACCAGGGGCCTTATCAGCGGGCATTTCCTTCACTGTCTGATCCATTTCAGCCTTGGTAAAAGGTTCTGTGAGCACATATAACCCCTCCACCTTCAGAATTAGAGACTGCAAGTCAAAAGCCATATTAATACCTTGGGAGGAGCAATCCTATCCTTGAAAGAGGTCCAGAAACAACCAGCAATTTGCTCATGATAAAAAATAACAGAGCCATCCTGCAACTTAAGAGATGAAACGGAATTTTTCCTATATCTTTCAGTTGCCATGGAATGGAAAAAATTTGTGTCCTCTTCTCCAACTTTGATGAAACGAATTGTAGCTCCTTTTTTTCCAGTAAAGGAACTGCAGATGCAAGAGATGATCCAAATGCAACTTGACAATCACCCTGAAATTAGCTTCAGGCCTGTACCGGGGTCTTAACTCCTCTAGATCATCAAGACAGAGAACAACCTGGTCGCACCTATCAATAAGAAGCTTCAGCTCTGTCGGTGAATACTCACAACATATGCCATAGGTAGGCTATAGTCGGTGAGAACCGAAGGGACAAAGGTGGGCGCTGGGAACGAGGTTGGTACACGCATGGGAAGCACGATCTACCCAGGTTCAGGGCTCTCCGTAGAGATAATACCCCTAATACTGCTGGTGTGTTTGATGTATGGGAACATAGTACAATGTTGCTCCTGGAACTGTGTTGGGAGGAGGAAGAGGGGAGCAGCCGGCTCGTCTCTACATCGCTCTATGTTGGTTGGTGAGTGTGTAGTGTTGAATGACTAGCAAGTGATCGACCCCCTTGCATGTGGGGTGGCTGGGGGGTTTTATAGACGAACCCGCCGGCCTACAATATGGATAAAGGGTACATGCGTGGGACCCGGCTGGCTGCTTTGCCGGCTCGCCAGGGGCCCACCAGGGCCTTGTCTTGTTGATGAGGGGCCCACCGACTACATGGTCTTGATTGCTGTGGGACCTGCCGGCTGGCCAATGGGGCTCCCGCTTAAGGTTGACGCTGAGGACGCGCTGTACGTCGAGCGTTGCCCCGCAAGATTATTCATGGGCACGCAGTACGACCGCCTCCACTGTTCCCACGCTGAGTGCAGTAATGCGGTGGGAGTGTGACTGTCCGACATCAGGCTAGGTGATGGATCAGAGCCGGGGTAGGTCAGCGGCGTGGCCGCCGACGCTCGTACCTGCCGGGCGCCCCGATCTAGTACCTTTGCTGACGCGTAGCTACCTTTAATCGTGAGGTCCTTTCTTGACCTACGATCTGATGTGATTGGTGATCCTCAGTCGGCTAGCGTGCTTGGCCAGCCGGCTTGCGGGAGGCCGCCTCCTCCCCAGTCTGGCTGGCGGGACCAAGCCGGCTCTGAAGGGGAGGTCGCCTGCATTCTAGCTGGCAGGGGCTGCCTGGCCGGCCAGAAAGGTGGGCGTCTCGTCTTCTAGCCAGCAGGCGATGCCTAGCCGGTCAGAAGACTTGGGCCTTGGGAATCTCCATATCTTCATGTCCATTGGGCCTGAAATGAAGGAACAGGCTTGATGAGCCTACCCCGTGGTTATCCCCCCGACAGTAGTCCCCGAAGCTGGCGAGGTCTGCCGCCTGCGGGCGGGCGGCCTCAACGGCTTGTTGTCTTGTCTTGATATTTTGGCTGTTGTTTGCGGCGAAGGGCGCCGGCTTCGGAGCCGGGTAGCTTTGAAGCGACACCTCGGTCCAGTCGTAATTGGCCTGTAGAACGCCACGTGCCAGGCCTCGCCTGGTGTAATGATGGCGAATACTGCTGACGAGAGCGGGCCTGGGCCCTGGGTCCCGCCACGACGCCCCCTCGGCCTCCGCGCGGGAGATCCTATGCGGATTTACTCCGCGACGGTTGGGATTAGGGAGGCGTTACCGCCCGTAATACACGGATTTAATGGGGCCCGGCGCGCACCGGATCCCCTCCCCACGACGCTTCTTGGGGTTTAATTGAGACGTGAGGGTTTCGAGGAGGCCATTCTTCCTCCTTCTCGCCCCCCTCTTCTCGCCCTGCTCCGTGCTTTCCTCCTCCTTGCACCCTGAGAAGAAGAGCTCACGCCCTTCATCTCCTTCTTCTTCGCCGCCGAGACTTCCGTCGACCGCTTCGAGCTCTCGCCACCTGCAACCATGGCCGGCGGATCTTCTCCGAAGAAGTCGTCGGCGTAGCAGGCGTCCTTGCAGGGGGCCTGGCTGGGCAGCGATGTCGACGAGGAGCTCATTGATGCGCTCCGTCATCATCGTCTGCTGCCCTCGGCCTCCCAAGTGTCGGTGCGCCTTCCTGGCTCAGAGGCCTATCTTGCACGTGTCGTGGGAGAGATTGTGGTCTTCGCCGAGCACTTCTACCGGGGTTTTGGGCTCCCGATCAGCTCTTTCTTCGCCGAGTGGCTCCAGTTCTTCGGCCTGCAGCCGCATCATCTGGCGCCGAACGCCATACTGCAGCTAGCCGCCTTCGTGGTCCTGTGCGAGGGCTTCGTGGAGATCGAGCCTCGCGTCGATCTGTGGCACAGCCTGTTCTTCTTCAAGCAGCAATCCATCGCCATGGAGAAATCCGAGGTGGAGAAGCTCAAGGGGCCGCGCCCCATGACGCCGTGCGGGGCCGCGTTGGTGCATCACCGCCCGAAGTCCGGCTTCCCCCAGATGCCTTTGCAAGACTCCGTCAAGCATTGATAGAAGGGGTTCTTCTACATGAGGAGCACCGACCCGACCCAGGACGCCCTCAACATGCCCCCGTTCGCCATCGCCCCTCCGATGCGGCAGAACTGGGACGCGAAGACTCCCAAGCCGCATCGTGAGATGGCGCTTATTCGCGCCCACCTCTATATCTTGAGGGAGAGCGGCCTCCTCGGCCGCGATCTTCTTGCCACCATGGTGGTTCGCCGGATCCTGCCTCTGCAGAGGCGGCCGCATCTGGTCTTCCAGATGAGCGGCCGGCTTGATCCGTGCCGGCTATCCATCAAGAGGTTCACCTCGGGCGTTGTAGCCCGAAGGGTGAACCTGATCTCCACCGCCCGCATGGATGAGGGCGGGGAATAGACATTGGGGATGTCCCCATTCAACCGGGCTCATCCGCCAGATGGTAGCCTTACTCCCTTCTTTTCTGTCATTTTATTTCGAAGTCGGTGGTGTTTGCTGAACCAGGTTGAATTCCTTTCTTGTAGATGTTCAAGACCCTGCAGGGGTCCCTTCCTCAGCCTGCTCCTGACGTGGAGGCGTCTGGTGCCTCCGAGATGGAGGATGAGGACGTGATGGAGCCCCGCTCGGACTCCTCCGCCGGCACGGGAGATCCCCTGGAGTCGGAAGGGACCGAGCCGTCTGGTGAGTATCCGCTTCATGCCCTAGCAGACTGGACGGATGATGATGAGGAAGCCTCATTCTGCTCTGATGCAGCCTTCGAGGGAGACTCCGACGAGGTGGAGGAGGTCATCGGCCCACTACCGTCGCGCGACCAGCGTCAAGGTCGCGAAGCGACCCCTGCTGACGAGGCAGCCGGGAAGAAGGGCAAGGGTGCCACAGCTTCCCGGCCGGCCTCTAAGCGGCCGGCGTCGGGTCCCGTAGCCAGGCAGCGAGCAGGCGGCGCCAAAAGGCACCGTGGCGGTGGCCGGAGGCAGGTCCCGGTAGTTGCAGCGTATGGTTTCCTCCTCTTCTCCCTTCCATACTTTGAGATGAACCTTGTTCCTGAGAAGCTTGTCTTGACAGGGAGGCGGAGGATGCGGATGAAGACACGACCTCCGTAAACGAGCGGGCCGGCTGGGCAGCGGCTGATGCTGCCGATAGGGAGCTGGAGATAGAGTCCAAGCGTTGGTGGGACACGGCTGCGGGGAAGGCCGCCGTGGATCAGCCTTGCCCCAGCCGGGTCGAGAGGCCGGTGGAGAAGCATGCGAAGGCTAGACAGGATCCCTCCGCACACGCCCGTGTGGAGGAGCCAGCTAGCGAGGCCGCCTCCAGGCCGGCCACGAGGACCGAAGGGACCCAACTGCCTGAGTGGGCAGCCCCGGAGCAGGTGGACCTGGAGAGGATCCAGGTTTCTCCCCGGGCCGAAGCAGCTCCTGACATACCGGTGCTGGATCTGGCCATGTCGGACGCGGCTCCTGACGCCCCAGGGGCGACCATGGGTGCGCCGGACGCGGCTCTTCTGCCTCCTGTGAAGGAGGTAGCGCCGGCTAGGGCGGCGCCTGAGCCGGCCGTTGAGCCGGCACCAGGAGCCGGCACCATCGTCGTCTCCTAGCAGGGCCCTGTCACGCCAAGGGCAGGGGGGCCGCCTGGGAGCCGGCCCATGAAGTCATGGCGGGCGGCGAACGCAGCCCGACTGCGAATGCCTGCCGGCACCGTTCTTTCCGGCATGCCAAAGTTGGTGACGCTTTGACAGCGGCCGGTCAAAGGTGGAGCAGGCGGCCCGCGTGGTATGCGGCAACATAGAGCGCCTAGAAGCCCGCACCCAGGTAGGCCTTGCCTGTTTTTCTTTGCGCTTTTTTCTCTTCTCTTGACGTCAGTGGGGGCGCGACAGCGCACCCACTGGGTGTAGCCCCCGAGAATCGGGCGGGTTGATTGCCAACCGGTCCGAATCTATTGGAGGAATTTTTCTCTGCATATTTTTCTTCAGTGGGGGCGCGCAAGCGCACCCACTAGGTGTAGCCCTCGAGAATCGGGCTGATTATGCTTTTAACGAGGTCGAATCTTAATCCTGTTCCCTTTCTCTCCCCTATGGCACGCGGTATACGATGCTTAGGTACAGGCGTACAACGAGCTTCAGGACCAGCACCTGGGGGCTGACGGCCGGATCGCTGAGCTTGAAGTCCGTCTGGGCGAGGTTGCCGCGGAGTGTGATGCCCTGCGCGAAGCTGGCGGCTGGCTCCAAGAGTAGCTGGACCTTCTTCAGGCGGAAAAGGAGCTCCAGGCGGCCGGCCGGGTCAAGTTCGAGCGGTTGCGGGCCACGCTGCAGGAGAAGGAGGCATTCTACTCTGCTGACATGGAGCGCCTCGCGTCACTTCATCTTGAGGAGGCGAACCTCAAGGACGTCGCCTTGAGGGTGAAGGACGAAGCCCTTACCCAGAAGCAAACGCAGCTGGCTAAGGCGCTGGAGTTCGCCGTGACCCTCTAGGAGGAAATCACCCGCCTCACTTATGTGAGTGAGGTGCGGGAGCGCGAGGTCCTCGAGGTCTTTCATGAGACCGACGGCGCCTTCCAGCGTGAGCCTCCTCTCCCTGTTTTGTGTTCGGTCTTTTGGCCGTCTCCTCCTCTTGCTGTGTTCTCACGCCTCGGCTGTCTTTATGCCTGATCTCTTCTCCGAGACCCAGGTCGCAGCCGACACCACCGTTGAGGTGTGCCGCGAGGAGCGCCGTGCGTCCAGGCAGGAGGTAGATACTACCTCCGGCTGGAGCGTCGACGAGATCGATGTGGGCCTTCAGGCCCGCCTGCATGTCCTGGGCGAGTCTTTGACTCGGCTCCAGGTTGCCGGTTCGTCGATGGTGGCAGCCCTGTGGCCGGAGGGTGTGGAGCCGACGACCATGAGACGGCTTGCCCGCTGGCTTGTAGCGGGTGGAGAGCGTCTGCATGCGTGGCGTGCCTCCGCAGCGCGGTCTGGGGCTTATATGGCCTTGCGCTTGGCCAAGTCATCGTATCGCAACCTGAACTTGGGCAAGCTGGCTGCCCAGCGCGACGGCTCGGAGGTGGAGCTGCAAGGCATGGAGGAGGAGCTCCCGGTGTGAGACAACGCCATCGCCGAGTACGCCGTGTGGGATGACTTCGTCTTGGAGCAGGGTGAGAACAGTGGCGTGATCGCTGAAGATATGCACGGCCTTCAGCCCTATGACCCGACGGCAGCTCTGACGAGGCTGTCCGGACTGCGGAATCTGCAGCCGCCTCCAGCGGTGGGGCGTATGCCGTCTCCGGGATCAGCAGAGCCTGGGGCCGCAACGGAGGAGACGGCACATCTACCTTGGGAGGAGCCGGAGGCGGCGATGCTACCACATCAGGAGCGGCAGCCGAGACGACCCAGAGGCCGCTGTCCTGTAACTGGCGTCCTTTTGTGTTTTTAGTTCTACCCCCGGAGGGATGTAACCAACGTGGGTCGTGGGCCAATGCTTTTTTATGAATGTATATATTTAGCATTATATTCGTCACCAAGCGTGTTGTCTTATGATCCCGTATTTTGATTCCTGGTTGACTTCTCTTATCAAGACGTAAAGAACAAGACATAAGCCAATCAGAGGCTGGCTTGAATGAACCAACTCGAGCCGGTCGTCGCTAGTATAGCCGGACTGTGCATGTATTCGACCTGACCC
Organism: Hordeum vulgare subsp. vulgare; assembly: GCF_904849725.1. NCBI lineage: Eukaryota > Viridiplantae > Streptophyta > Magnoliopsida > Poales > Poaceae > Hordeum > Hordeum vulgare. The sequence goes on along the minus strand of NC_058518.1, from coordinate 237,519,286 downwards.
GGCGTCACACCGCAAACCGAGCGACCGGAGCCTGCCCGCAGGTTCAAGCGATGGACCGGGAATCAGCCGGTACACTATGTTCTCGACTACAAGGATTAACCGTCCGAGCGGCTGGCGAGCCCCCGAGCTTGTTTAAAGCTAGCAAGGGTCCGCGCTGCGTAGCCACCGAGCTTGAGCACGCCAGCAAGAGGTGGTACGCGGTGTAGCCCGTACACGGAGTGAAAACTCTTTTAGCAAGAGAAAGCATGGAGCCTGCTTTTTTCCGTCATATTTGTTGTTTTCGGCAGTCACAGGCCGTCTTGAGTCTCGGCAATCAGAGGCCGTCTTGAGTCTTGAAGGAGATCATATATACGATCGAGCCGGCCCGAGCCGGTCGTCCCAAGTATAGCCAGACTTTGGATGTATTTGACCTTACCTGGCGTCATATCGCGAACCGAGCGACCGGAGTCAGCCCACAGGTTCAGGCGACGGACCAGGGGTTAGCTGGTACACTATGTGTCCGTTATAAGGGTTTGACCGTTCAGGCGGTTGGCGATCCCCCGAGCTTGTTTTAAGCTAGCAAGGGGCCGCGCTGCGTAGCCTCCGAGCTTGGTTAAGCCGGCAAGAGGTGGTACGCTGTGTAGCCCGTACACTTGAGTGAGAACTCTTGATAAAAAGAAACATGGAGCATGTCCTTTTTATTCCCTTCTTTGCTCCCTGAAGATGCAGGAAGATACATGTGCATGTTCTTTCCTTTGCTTGTCTTCTGCCTTTTAGCAATAGAACGGGCGAAGTAACGCCGCGTTCCATGGGCGCTCTGTTTCTTGGCCGGAGTCATCCCTCTTGCGCTTCCTGGGCTTCTGGGCGCCAATCAGGTAGTAAGCGTTGTTGTGCAGCGCCCTATTGATGATGAAGCGTCCCTCCCAAGGGGGTGAGAGCTTGTGCTGGCCGGCAGTGCGCAGGATTCTTCTGAGGACCAAGTCTCCCTCCCTGAAAGAGAGAGGCCTGATCTTTTTGATGTGGTAGTACCTCAGCTTTTGTTGGTAGATGGCCGTCCGGCTCAAAGCCAAGTCCCTTGCTTCCTCAAGGAGATCCACACCATCTTCTGTGGCCTCCTTCACCTCTGTCTCTGTGTATAGGGTGACCCGAGGCGAGTCGAACTCGACAGCCGTGGGGATAATAGCCTCGGACCCATATACCAGAAAGAATGGAGTGAAGCCGGTCGACCGGTTGGGTGTGGTGCGGAGGCTCCATAGTACATCCAGCAGTTCTTCGATCTAGCAGCCGGCTGACCTGATCAGTGGTGCCACCAGCCTTGGCTTGATGCCGGCTAGGATCAGGTCGTTGGCCCTCTCCGCTTGGCCGTTTGAGTGGGGGTGTGCCACCGAGGCCAGGTCGAGCCGGATGCCTACCTTGGAACAGTAGAGCGCCAGGGCGCCCTTGGCAAAGTTGGTGCCGTTGTCGGTGATGATGCTGTGGGGAACGCCATATCGGACAGAGATGTTTGTGATAAACCTGACAGCAGTGGGGCCGTCAAGCTTCTTGATAGGCCTGGCTTCGATCCACTTGGTGAACTTGTCGACGCCTACCAGAAGAGGCGTCATTCCTCCACGAGCCGTCTTGAAGGGCCCAACCATGTCCAGTCCCCAAACGGCGAATGGCCATGATAAGGGAATGGTTTTCAGCGCTGAAGGCGGCATATGGCTTTGTGCACTGAAGCGTTGGCAGCCTTCACATTTGTCCATCAGATCCACAGCCTCCTCGAGGGCCGTGGGCCAATAGAATCCATGGCGGAATGCTTTGGCCACCAGGGTTCTGGAGGCGGCATGATGCCCACACTCCCCCTGGTGGATGTCTCTGAGGATCTCCTGCCCTTTTTATGATTCGATGCAACGTTGGAACACGCCGGTCGTGCTGCGTCGCACCAGCTCGCGATTGATGATGGCGTAGGCGGCGGACCTGCGTTCGGTCTGTCTCGCCTCCGCCTCATTCTGAGGAAGTTCGCCGCGAAGAAGGAAGGCCAGAATGGCCTGAGCCCATGATGGAGCCGACACAAGGGTCGCCTCCGCCTCGTCTTCACTGTTGGGGGCTTCTGTAGCCCCCGAGCTTGATGGTGTGTCCGGTGCTATTGCTGCAGCCGGCTCATCGTCTATCTCCATGACGTCCACCCACTGGGAGGATTCGAGCCCGGGCAGAGCCGGGGTTGTCCTTGTAGCTGGTGCCGTTGTTGGAGTCGGGTGGACCAATGGAGCCGGATTAGGATCCGAAGCCGGCGTAGTTGGTGGAGCCGATGGTGCTTGCACCGTAGACTCAGTTGGTGCACATTTGGACCAGCTGCCGTCTGTGTAGTCGGCGTGGGGTCCACCGCCGGCACAACTGGCGGAGCCGGCGGCGCTTGTATCGTAGAGTTGGCCGGTACGAAGATTGATGCCGACTCGGGAGACGGCTTGATAGACGACTTGTGGAGTTGCTCGAGGGAGAAACCGGCTGGGATGGCCTGCCTCATGGATCCGATCTTTCCCAACGTAACCGCCACCTCATTTTCCGCCCTGGGAACATGGTGGAACTTACACCCCTCGAAGGGGCCGCTGAGCTGTTGGATGAGGAAGCGATAGCTTGCCATGTTGGCGTCCCTGGCGTCCCATTCGCCAGAGACCTGCTGCACCACCAAGTCCGAATCGCCGAAGCATATGAGCCGCCGAATGCCAATCTCCTTGGAAAGCCGGAGGCCATGAGCCAGTGCTTCGTACTCGGCGACGTTGTTGGAGCCGGGGAAGTGGATCTGGAGAGCGTACTTGAGCTGGTCCCCTTTTGGGGACGTCAAGATGATGCCGGCTCCCAGTCCTGTCCACATCTTCGTGCCGTCGAAGTGCATCCGCCAATGCGTGGAGTCTGGAGGCGGTGGCTCGAACTGGGTCTCGGCCCAGTCGACTAAGAAGTCGGCCACCACCTGTGATTTGATGGCGGTGCGAGGCTCGTACCGAATATCATGGTCCGCCATGGCGATGGATCATTTGGCAATTCTTCCCATGGCATCACGGTTTCCCATGATCTCTGATAGCAGAGCAGTGCTCACCACAGTGATGGCATTCTCTTGGAAGTATTGTTTTAATTTGTTTGCGGCAAGGTAAACACCGTAACACATTTTCTGATAATGAGGGTAGTTCTGCTTAGAGGCGGACAAGACCTCACTAAGGTAGTAGACAGGGCGCTGCACTGGCAGGGCCTTGCCTTCCTCTTTGCGCTGAACTACCAACACTACACTGACCATGCGAGTGGTTGCCGCGATATATACGAGTATGGGTTCCCTTTCAGGTGGGGCTGCCAAGATTGGCAGGCTCAAGATTACCCGCTTGAGGTCGCGGAAAGCTTCGTCTGCCTGGTCGTTCCACTCGAACTTCGTCGTCTTCTTCATGAGCTGGTAGAGTGGAAGGGCCTTCTCGCCAAGCCGGCTAATGAACCAGCTGCGGGACGCCAAGCAGCCGGCGAACTTCTGGACGTCGAGAATCCGAGCCGGCCGCACCATCTGCTCGATGGTGCTGATCTTCTCAGGGTTCGCTTCGATGCCGCGGGCGGATACGAAGAACCCCAAGAGTTTGCCGCCTGGGACCCCAAAGATGCACTTCTCAGGGTTGAGCCGGATCTTGTATTCGCGCAGATTGGCGAATGTCTCCCGCAGGTCGTCGAGGAGGCTGAAGTGCTGCTTCGTCTTGACGACGATGTCATCCTCATAGACGTGGATGTTTCTGCCAATCTATGGCAGCAGGCACTGCTGCATGCAGCGTTGGAACATCGTACCTGCGTTCTTCAGACCGAACGTCATCGTGGGGTAGTAGTAGGCCCCGAAGGGTGTGATGAAGGAGGGCTTCAAGCGATCAGCTGGATCCAACTTGATTTGATGGTAGCGTGAATAAGCATCTAGAAATGACGGCAGTTCGCAGCCTCCAGTGGAGTTGATCACTTGATCTATCCTAGGCAACGCGAAAGGGTCTTTCGGACAAGCCTTATTCAGGCTAGTGTAGTCGATGCACATTCGACATGTGTTGTTCTTCTTCAGCACCAGGACTAGGTTCGCCAGCCAGTCCGGGTGGAATACCTCCATGATGAAGCCGGCTGCAAGGAGCCGGGTGATCTCTTCTCCGATTGTGCGCCGCTTCCCCTCGGCGAAGCGGCGCAAAGGTTGTTTCACCAGCTTTGCATCCGGCCGCAGGTGAAGTTTGTGCTCGGCGTACTTCCTCGGAACACCCGGCATGTCCTTGGGGGACCATGCAAAGATGTCCCGATTCTCACGGAGGAAGTCGACGAGCTCGTCTTCCAAGTTGGGGCAGAGGCCAGCCCCGATGGGGATGCACTGATTTGGGTTGGTAGGGTCGAGTGGGACCTGCTTGGTCTCTTTAGCCGACTTGAAAGAGCCCTCGCCGGCCGATTGGGACGGAGGAGAAGGAATCGCCGGCTGCTTGGTAGCCTGGGCCACGAGCCGGTCGATCTGCCGCTTCTCCTCGGCAATCACCAAGGCGTCGGCGAGGTGGCTGCTATCTTGGGCACACTCGAGCGACTTCTTGTAGTCACCAACAATAGGGATGATGCCCTTGGGACCGGGCATCTTCATCTTTAGGTAGGCCTAGTGCGGAATAGCCATGAACTTGGCCAGAGACGGTCACCCCAGAAGCGCGTGGTACGGGCTACTGAGGTCCACTACCTCGAACCATATGGACTCTCCGCGGAAGTGAGCCTTGTCGCCGAAGAGGACGTCCAGCTGGATCTTGCCGATGGGCGAGCATGACTACCCAGGCACGATGCCATGGAAGATAGTGCTGGTTGGCAGGACGTCCGTCTCCTTGAGCCCGAGCTTGCGGAGAGTGTCGAGGTAGAGGATGTTGATGCTGCTGCCGCCATCGACCAGCACCCGGGAGAATCGGCAGGTGAGCCTCTTGGAGGCGAAGGTGGGGTTGAGGACGAGTGCGTATGACCCCGGGTTGGCCATGTGCGTCCAGAAGGTAGTCGCGGAGGGGTTCGTCGGCCTTCTGGACGCACATGGCCAGCTCGCGAGGCCAACCAGGGCGCTTGTAGGTGCCGGTGAAGTTGCACACGGACGCCTCCTCGAAGTCCACCCAGGAGTTGACGCTGCCGGCCGGGAGGCCGTTAAGCCAGGTCCGGGCCGAGCCGGCCAGCATGAGTGGCACGTAGCGAACCGCTACGCGCTTGTTGCCCCTCGCGATGCCTATGGTCGTGGTGTAGTCGATCAGGCAGTCTTCTGGATTGGCCGTGCCGTTGTATTTCGGCGTATCCCGTGGCAGGGTGAAACCCCGGGGGAACGGCTCCCCTCGGATCCGGGGGCCGAAGCAAGCCGTACCGACGGGTCCGTCTTGCTCTAGGAGGGCCGAATGGGCCAGGGCGATGATACGCCGGTGGGCGTCCCGCTCGTCCTGGGAAGCGGGGGCGCCAGCCCCGGTGGCGAGAGGGGAGGATCCTCGGGAGCCGGATGCGTGAGTTCTTCGCGGAGGAATATCCCCGTACTCGGACTCGCCCTCGTCGCCTCCACGACGTAGGGCCGAAGTGTGCTCGCTCTGGTGCTGCGAGCGCCGTCCTTGGCTTCCCTCGCCCCTCCATCCGGAAGGGCGATGCGAGGAAGATCATTCGGCGTGGTGCTGGCCGCTAGGGTTGCGGCGAGCCCCCGAGTTCGGCCCCGGGGACTCTGAATGAGCCTGGCCGGGGTCGAACCGAGCGTGTTCCTGGGTAGCGGCATCAACGAGATCCTTGACACGCTTCTCCTGGAAGGTGCGCTCCTCGCCTTCCAGGCTTTCCATCTCCTCCATGGCCGCCTGCGCCGCCCGCATGTTGGCCGCAGGAGTCTCGTAGGTGGGCAGGTCCCCACCTAGATCCTCGGCGATGAACCGTCCGCGACTGCGGACCGATCCAATCCGGCTGGGGGCCTCGGAAATCAGAGTAAGACTGTATGCGGAGTCATACTCACGATGTGTAGCCTCCAACTGACGTCTTGCCGAGGCCACGGCGATGCCCTCGTCCAAGATACGCTTGCGAGCCTCCTCCAGTGAGGCCCGAGCATCTGCAGGGTCGGCGGAAGCGGTGACCGGTGTCTTCAGGCCGGCGATGGCATCCCGAAGAGTGTCGGCGGCGACGACAGCGGGATCGCCAGCGCCTGCAGAGGCCTTGCCGGGAGCCGTGCTGGTGCCGGCGCCGATAACCATCACCTCCACGGTGTTGGAGACGGCAGCGACGTGGTATGGGGTGAAGAACCCTACCGATGGTGGAGGGCCGTCGAAGATGAGGACGTTACTGGGGTAAACGTCGTGGGCAGGCGTCTCAGCGATACAGAGCCCGCGGAAGCTGGCGTAGAGCGCCTCAACGTCCTAGTCCTCGCGAAGTAGTGTGGGCCGTCGTTGAGGCGAAGGTCGCTCAAGAGAACGCTGAGGTTCTCCATAGCAGCGACGACGATGCTAGGAAGCGCCTCGTCATCAGAATCTTCGTCCGAATCCGCATGGCGGACGGGGACGTCGATCATCATGGGCGTCGCCTCGTCGAAAGCGAGCTCCACGGGCATGCAAACTGATCCAGACACGATGCATCCGCTGGTGTAGGTGCGGGACCCCGCCCAGCACGTGAAGCCAGTCGATGCCATGATCGGCCCCACGGTGGGCGCCAAATGTCGGTGAATACTCACAACATATGCCATAGGTAGGCTAAAGTCGGTGAGAACCGAAGGGACAAAGGTGGGCGCTGGGAACGAGGTTGGTACACGCATGGGACGCACGATGTACCCAGGTTCAGGGCTCTCCGTAGAGATAATAACCCTAATCCTACTGGTGTGTTTGATGTATGGGAACAGAGTACAATGTTGCTCCTGGAACTGTGTTGGGAGGAGGAAGAGGGGAGCAGCCGGCTCGTCTCTACCTCGCTCTCTGTTGGTTGGTGAGTGTAGTGTTGAATGACTAGCAAGTGATCGGCCCCCTTTCATGGGGGGTGGCCGGGGGGTTTTATAGACGAACCCACCGGCCTACAATATGGATAAAGGGTACATGCGTGGGACCCGGCTGGCTGCTTCGCTGGCTGGCCAGGGGCCCACCAGGGCCTTGTCTTGTCGATGAGGCGCCCGCCGACTGCATGGTATTGATTGTTGTGGGACCCGCCGGCTGGCCAATGGGGCTCCCGTGTAAGGTTGACGCTGAGCACACGCTGTACGTCGAGCGTCGCCCCGCGAGATTTTTCATGGGTAGGCAGTACGACCGCCTCCACTGTTCCCCACGCCAAGTGCAGTAATGCAGTGGGAGTCTGACCGTCCGACATCAGGCTAGGTGATGGATCAGAGCCGGGGTAGGTCAGCGGCGTGGCCGCCGACGCTCGTACCTGTCGGGCGCCTCGATCCAGTACCTTTGCTGACGCGTAGCTACCTTTAATCGTGATGTCCTTTCCTGACCTACGATCTGATGTGACTGGTGATCCTCAGCCGGCTAGCCTGCTTGGCCAGTCGGCTTGCGGGTGGCCGCCTCCACCCCAGTCCGGCTGGCGGGACCAAGCCTGCTCTGAAGGGGATGCCGCCTGCATTCTAGCCGGCAGGGGCTGCCTGGCTGGCCAGGAAGGTGGCCGCCTCGTCTTCCAGCCAGCAGGTGATGCCTAGCCGGTCAGAAGACTTTGGCCTTGGGAATCTCCATATCTTCATGTCCATTGGGCCGGAAATGAAGGAACAGGCTTGATGAGCCTACCCCGGGGTTATCCCCCCGACAAGCTGAGAGAGGTTAGTTTGTCATTTCTTTAGGGCCTGTCTTAGGTGCTTGAACTTATCCATGATGATGGCAGTAATATGCCCTTTCCTGGATGTAATCTTCCAAGAGTCCCTCACATAATCCATGAAGCCATTCATTTCAGCCCAGTAGTTTTCAAAACGAAAGAGATTGCATTTTGGGATGGAAGTGTTAACTGTGACTACACACGGGACATGATTAGATGCAGTTTTAGACAAAGGGAGGACTTGTGTCAGAGGATATGATGAGATCCAAGAAGAAGATGTAAAAAACCAATCCAGTTGCTCTAACAGGGGTGAATCTTGCATATTGGACCAGGTGAAAGATCTGCCCTTAATAGGCAATTCCAGTAACCCAAGGTGGCCAATGATCTCATTGAAAATGAACATGTCATTGACATCAGCCCGAGGAAGGTTTCTATTTGATGGAGATCTAATAAAGTTAAAATCCCCAAGGAGTAACCAGTTGTCATCTGCAGGGATGTGGAGATTATATAACCAGCTGACAAAAAGATCTCAAGCCTCACCCTGACAAGGTCCATATACATTGATGAGGGTCCAAGTTTCTGCAGAGTGATTGGATGTAAAGGAGATAACAAGGCCAAGAGGTTGACACTCAATTAAGGTTCCAGTAAGAACAAAGGAGTTCCAAAAAGTGATCAGACCACCAGAGGCACCACAGGATGGTGAGTATGCAAACTGGTCAAATATTTTGGGACAAAAACTTCTTGCTGATCGAAAATCAGTCTGTTGCATTTTTGTTTCGTGTAAGCATACTACCGAGGCCAAACTCTCATCTATTTTGTTGCGAACAGCTCTCTCTCGATGATCAGAATTGAGGCCACACACATTCCACCAGAGGACACGCCAACTTCGCGTAGATCTACTATCCATAATAACTAATAGATATAACAAATGTGGAGTTACATAATAACTGACACCACCAGGGTTCAGAACACTGAAACAAAAGATAAGCAGTAGTCTGACAAACCGCATAACCAGCGAAACAGGGCAACAACAACATAGTTTTAGACATCAGAAGATGGGGTCTTGGATTCAGGAGGATCCTCCATAGGACAATCCACCGAGAGCTTCTCCGCTTCTGTCCAGTTGCTTGCAGAACCGGGATTGGTGTTGCTCGCGGAGCCTGTTCTCCCACCTGATTGTCCATAGGCTTGGCCTTGGGCTTCCTCTTATTGGGAGCGTGCATTGGAAGTTCCTGCAGCACTGGTTTGAAGCTGTCGCGTTTGATCGAGCCTCTCATGCAGCGGCAAACCGAGGAGTCGACAATAGGAGTGGCCTGCTTGCAGGAACCTTTCTTCTTGACAGCAGGTGAAGTGAAAGTGAACTCCCCTGATGTTGGAAGAGAGTCGTCATGTGTTACCTCAGTAGTAGTAGCAGGGATGGTCTCGATGGGCACCAAGCTTGAACCTACACACTCAACATCAAAAGCATACGACCACGATCGCTTGGGGATCATGATCGGTAGCACTGGCGGCTTCTGAATATGGCGAGGGACATGCATAGTACAAGCCGCGCCCATAAGAGATTCAAACGACCTGGCCCAACATAGCACAGGCGGCAGTGGTGGACCGTAGAAAACCCTTGATGCGCCAACCACCAGGTTTGATTGCTACATCACAGGACGATTGTATGGGACAATCGCCACGGGATTGAACAGGGGCGCCTCCTCAGCATGATCTGCTTCCACGGGCTATTCTTTGACGATAGCTTCAGCTGCTGCTGCATCAGCGCCATTGGGAGGGGCAGCTTCAGGAGCAGCTTCGTCAGCCGCAGGTTGGACAATAGGCATGTGCACAACAACATCATCGGCAGCAGTAGGCTGAGGGTCAAGAATCACCAATTCCTGAACATAATCCGAGGATGTTGGTTGATCAATAACCATGGATTCCTGATCTTGCACAGGTGCATCAGGTTGTGGCTCTGGCTCTGCTTCTTCTGGTTCCCAACCCCATCCTCCACCGACAGGGGCTTGTGGCTCTGGCTCTGGGGGAGGTGGTGGCACCGCGTTCCATCCCAAAGCTGGATATGGTGGCAGTGCAAATAACAGATTGTCATTGACGAGTTGACCAGGAAGAGGGTGTGGGTTGCCATTGAGGGGCATGGGATCTTCGTCGTTAGGCATCTGTTCACCAAAATGTGCGCCCAGGATGTAAACTGGTGCAGACCAGGAGACCTTGGCCCCTCCCCATGCAGCATATTCAGAGAAAGTAACACTCCGTGGCACCAGATTACCTTTAGGGAAAGAAGAAAAGGCAATGGATCGAACCAAATATGGATCATCACTTACCCAATGATGGAACTCTCCAAAAGTGTTAACGGCAGCCCGAAGATCATTAGTATTGCGGAAATCTAGTAGGACTCCAAGTAGCATCAGGCATGCTTGGCGGAAACCTGTTTGTCCCCTAAAACCTGCACCGTCACTATGACGCATGAAACGAACAAAGGTATCTTTCCCTAGTGCTTGAGGGACCATCTGAACTATAGCAAAGCTCTCCGCGGCATCCCTAAGCTCGAATAGACGAACCCCCTCAATCCATGGCTGGGCCGAGCAAACATGAAAACCCCTATTGAGAAGTAGGGCGGTAACTTCCTGCCGTACCTGGGCCACCAACTCGGGAGGAGGGGCGGGCATTACTTCGGCGATGATCAACTGCACATGCCTGCGGTTGATGGGGTTGGTAGGCATGATGAAGGTCCTTGGGAGGTGATCAAGGCCTCCGTCAATTATGTTGTGACCCTGTGGAACGAAGCGCTGGGGATCAAGCTCGAAGTTGGCCATTGCTGTCGAAGAAGCAGGAGGCGGCGGCGTCGATGGTGGCGTATCATAGGGAGTCCGGGGAGAGGGTGGGCTTGACAAGTCCGGGAGGAAGAACTGCTCGGCAGGCTTTGCCGTCTCCCCAAGAATAGCGGAGGTTCCCAAGATATCTTCAATAGGGCAGGTGGTGGGGTTCTTGCGTTTCCAAGTAACATAATTATCTCGCATAAAGGAAGTGCAGTAAGATTTGGCATGGCCCGCATTGCCACAGGCTGGGCAAATCAACATGGCGGTGCAGTTGGAAGCGAGGTGCCCTTGAGATAGACAAATCGTGCAAGAATAAATCTCTTTAACCATGCCATTAATCAATTCATCGAAGAGCTGGTGGGCCTCCTGCGAAGATGGAATATCAGGCTGATGACAAGATTCTGGCCCGGCAAAAGATGTCGTTGCCGAAGACCCATTAATGGTTTCGGAGAGAGGCCCACTGTCGGGCCAATCCAACGAAATAGATTCAAATTGATTTGAAACCCCGCCTAGAGCGGTAAGGTTAGCCGAGACTGCGCCATCTGAGGAGGAAATCCCATTAATTTTGCCACCTTCCCTTAGGGTACCAGATGATCCGGGATGAGAAACATGCTAATGAACTGAACCAAAAGTGATGTGTGGCGAGGCAGACGTCCACCGGAGCTCTGCCGGAGTTGGAGCACTAATAATCACACGTTCCTGTGGAGGGATCGAATAACCCGCCTTGCATAGAGTAGTAAGTTCATATTGAGAAACAGGGCACCGATAACCTTTGCAAACGTCATATTGTTGTAGAGCTGCAAAAGTTAATTTTTTCCAAGCAGAAGATCCCGACTTAAAAGAGGACTTAAGAGGTCTAGAATGCATTGCCATCAAACCTAGGGTTGCTCTTCATTTGGTCGGGCTAACAATGATCCATTCTGCATCACATTGTTTCTTCCATAACTTGAATTCCCGCCGCTAATTAGAGCCACCATACCCCCAAAGATGAAAGTAACACTTAAAACTTGAGCATTTGTATGAACGTAAATCCATAATGTAGAAGCCAACTTGCTGGCAAGAGACCTTGAAGGAGAAAACCGAGTCCGCAACTTGGGAAACCCTAAGTTCAATGGCGGAACCTCCAATAGCTGATTCAATCGCAGCGGCAACAGATTCCTCAGAGAGGCGGTAAGCATGGCAGCCAAAAGAGGCGACCATTGTGAAAGAGCGACGATGTTTCAATCACTACAAGAAATAAGCTCGTTTATGACAAAAAGTAATGACGGCGGTTTTATTCATCATAGATCTATGACTAAAATATACAAAAAGGTCATGAGGTGTCTAAGATGGTCCAAAACCTAGAAAATTTTGACCATCTCTATCAAGAAGGTCGTAATCCCATTGGACAAAATGGTCACTCGCATGTGTAGCTCTATTTACGCTCGCATTGTAGGTCCTCCATGACAAAATTAAGAAGGTCATAGGCTTAAATAGAGGTGACTAGGCGGACAACTCGATAATTTCGCGTATGTGTATTGTATATATTGGTGTTGACAAGGCCACGAAGTATAAGTACGTTGATAGTTTGGAATTATAATTTCTCGATTGCCCTCAATATTTTTGAACACTCTTTCCAACATTGGTCATTGCCTCATGCAAAAAATTAGCTCTATTTCCCTATTAAATCGTCCTCAACAAATTTCCAAAGTTTTTGTTAGCTAGAAGCTTTATGAAGGAACTACTAGCTACACATCTCCTAATGAGCTGCATTTTTGCCGCATATTCTATATGCCTAAATCATAGCTCTCCATAAAATTTGGTCCCCATCTAACAATCCATCTAAGCTCACAATCCAATCTTTGTTTCTTGTAATATTTTAAGTTTTTGAAGCAACTATATTTTATATTGCTTTATAATTTCTGGAAACTTACCAGGGCATGACACTTCCCATAAAACCTCCCTCCACCAAATTTTAGCTCATTATAATGTATCATATTTACCTCAATATTTCCCACAATCGTCGGATCTTTGCGCGCGAGCCGTCCGATCTAACTCCTGGCGTGGTTCGGTCGCCTGCCCGACACATTAATTTTTGAAACAACAAACAAGTTGCAAAAACATCCGTCGACCGATCTCCATGCACACCCCGCTTGTCCCGTCCCTGACTCATTAATTCGCTAAAAACTGAGGGGCGGATCCAACCGAGAAAATCAGTCGGTTGTTGTATAACGTTTTTCTAAAAACTATGCTCAATTCTCAAAATAAAAAACATAGAATTACATATACTTAATTTTTATTGGTGGAATAATTTGTGCTACGAATTGATGACATGGCAAACATCCAACCATCTGTTCCCAGCAATCCCACCGTCCACCGATCCATCCATCCATCTAAAGAAAAAAAAGGAGGAAGGAAAAAAGATGCAGCCCACCGGACCAATCTCTCTCTCTCTCTCTCGTGAACCTATCCTTCCCCCAACCTACGTCGCTTCTCCTCGGTCCTCGCTTCCATCGCCACCCATGTCGGCTGGTTCCGGCCAGCTCCATCCATGCACTGCTCCCCAAGATGTGCCGATGAGTTTGTTCGCCGCCTCGAGGAAGGCATCAGCGTCCCTGAGTCAGCGCAAATAAACCTGTTCATGGTGACAAACTGCGAGATCTAGGCGTGATCTGCTCCATGGACGTCATGGGACTCGGGCTGGCTCGAGCTCAGACCCACCCCTCCCTCCCCTCCGTTCAGCTCCGCGCCTCAGGCTCCTCTTCCGCGCCCGAGGCTAGGGTTTCCCCGCCGGAACTCACCGGAACCGGCAATGGCGAGGTGAAGCTCGCAGAATCCAACACCGACATTGCAGAGGTAGGACCTTCCCATCCTTCCTCGCGTGGATCCACCCTCTCCTCCTCACCTTTTTCTCCTATCCTCCCCTTTCCTGCAGGTTAACATGGTGTGGAGACGACGACGACGGTGGAGGGTGTCGGCCTTGCCCAGCTCGAGGAGGAGGAGGAGGGGTGCACCTAGCCATTGACCCTGTTCTTCTCCAGGAGGAGGGGCAGTGGTCTGCTCCTAGGGCGACCAAGATATTTGGCCCGAGCTCAAGCACGACCACGACGACCCACTGCTGCAGGTAGTAGCATATACTTGCAGGCAATAGAATTCTGGGAATACTATTGCTAATGAACGTTTATCTCATCTCCACAGAGTTGCTTCGTATAGATCTTATTTTTTCCGAATCTTTCAAGTTCCTTTTGCTCTAATGTATGCTTGCTAATTTATCTAGATGAGAAGGTTCTTTCAATATTAGGCTGATCCTTCAACTAAGCACGTTTCTTTTGTAATCAATCATGGGTATTATCTTAACACTACTTTCCTACTAACTGATATTATCAAATGGCTAAAAGAATCAACCGCTAGAGATTTCATAATCTGATAAACTATGCAATTTTTGGTTACATCTTTTTCATTCAGTTTTGGACTTTAGCTCTGTCGTATGTATGTAACTATCTGTATTAATTTTCAAGATCCTCTGATTTCAAGAGTAAAAAATAAGGCAGGTAGGCGCAACATACATGGTGAAATCACTCTTATTTATGTTCTTCACAGGGAAGACTTACCCTTATAAGATGAACTTCATCTTCATTCCTTCGTCTCGGTTTTACTCGTGTGATGTCAGTGTGTGGATTATTAACCAGTGAACATGCCACCCGTCTCATGGTTACCATCTCGCCACCCACACAGGTCCACCGGAAATCAAACCCTTTGGTTTGCAAGATCATGGAGCACCACAAGCACATGTATAACAAGGATGCCAATGAAAGAGAGCGCCTGAAAATCAAGGTACGTGTGTGACGAATTTGTCGTGTCATTGCTCTTGGAGCTAATTTGAAATGCTTAGAATGGAGCCATGTTCGTAATCATGTCATATCTTAGGATTGCGAACTAACGGTTCGTTGCTTGAGTGAGTCTTTTGGTTCTCTAGACATACTAGCCGCTGCACGGGTAGTATATAATATCATTTATATAAGCTGACATTTTTAAAGTAACAATATCATATAATATATGCTCAAAAACTAATGATAATGTTATAGTACTATGCCATGAAATAATACCAAAGTTGTACCAAGAATGATAGATATGATCTACATTACATAAAACACCCAACGTTAGTGATTACACATACAATTTGATGATATCAACTAACATAAATAGTTTTCTTTCTGTTGTTGGCTCACATATTAAAAATCTTAGCTCTTACAAAGTTACTGTTGTAGTACTAACTAACAAACAGGATATCTTATCAGAATCTTAATAATGTGGCAGTCTACCGAGTGATGTCATTGCATATAAAGTATATTGCACGATCTGATCATAACACAGTTCTTCGTAATCTTAATAATGTGGCAGTTTACCTAACACAGTACTCTTGTGCTATCACATGATCCACCTTCCTATATAAGAACACAGTTCTTCATGGCATCCATGTTATACTTACACGTGAAACTTTGACTCTTTTAAAAGAAGGTTAATTCCCACTTGTCGTGCATCACTACTTCTATTATTTGAAGAAATCTTCACAATCTCTCTCTTGCATCCACGGTGCTAGTTTTTACAACATGATCATCTCCTTTGTCTATAGAACATATATGTAAGCCCCCAGGTTAGGTGCAAACAGTATAGCACCCACCCCAGTCCTTCACCTTGATTTGGTACTCCTTTTTAAGGTGGGTGTGAGATCTGCATGACAGTATATATGAAAGGAAAAAATAAATAATGCAAAAGGAACGTTAGAAGAATTAGTGAGGATCAATTTATACACGATTAGCTACTTTTTACTACTTATTTGGAAGAACGATTTTTTACTGTTGGAGTTGTTTTTTTGGTATTACTTCCGGTCACTGAATCATCTTCGATCCCCATATCTCTAGCCACCAGACAAAAATTATCAACACATACTCGGTTGTTATGGAGAGAAATATAGGTCAGATACATATATAATTATCATCATCAAATAAGGCAAAGAACATAAATCACCAAAGACGAGGGTCAGGGTCAATATTGCAGTAGCTCCATCTCCAACTTATAACCTAAAAATATGAGCACTACTTTTATCCAATCTTCAAGCCTATGCGACACGTGTGCCAAGCTTTCCGGTTGATATCAAGTGCATGGTCCAAGAGTAGATTAGCTAGCTAGCATGCAGCCATGCGACATGCAGTCTGTGCCTGCAGGTTTCTGTAGGAAATGCAATGTCAAGTTGATGTCCTTATGGAGCCAAAATAGATATGCAACAAAACATGATTTAGTAATAAAACAAATTTGGATGTAGATCTATTTCTACCTGTTCTTCAGATTTAGTACTTGCTTTTCAACGTTTAATCTATCATTTAAGCAAACTAAATTTAAAAAAGTTGGATTGAATTAACAGTTCTATTTGTTTTGACTTGGTTGAGAATCACACGAAGTAGTCTAGTTTTAATCTGTTATTTAGTTTTAGGTTTTAGTCCTGCTTCACTGTCAGTTGTATACTAGATTGTTTAATTACCAATGGTTTAGTTTTGTTATTATTTTAAATTATCACTATAATTCATTCATTAGTATTGAGTTTGATAACTCTTTTCAGCACCCTTAATTTGGTCAGTGGAGGTAGTTGTCAGCTCCAATAGGTTCAAATACTCCTCGAAGTTTCACGACCACCAAGTACTCCCGTAGAGTCATTGACACCGCGATTTCACCAAGAACATGATCATTGGGACATGTCAGGCTGATTGTAAATTAAGGTATTTTTTGTGATACGATGTAATTGTAAATTATTTTATTATTGTGCATAAATATTTGCTTGATGGGCCTATCTTAGAAACGTGCTTTTGTATACCAGAACTTTGCAAATTAAGGCCTAGAACTTATCCAACTCGACTATTTAAACCAAATTATTTGTTCGAACAGATTATGGACACTATTTGACCAAATAATTGTGTTGAACAGATTATGGCCGTAAAAATAAATTGGCTTGAACCTAATAATTAGGCCGAAATGAGTATGTCCTTAAAAATAAATGGGACAAACTATTAGGCCTGGCCCATGTAGAACTGATCGGGAAAATCATGCCATGTCAGATCACATGTGGATTCCACGTCACCACAAGCAACACTTCAGCGTGCCACGTCGTCTTGCCATGTAAGATCCTACGTGGCTTAGGCACATGGCCATGACCGAAATTTTGGTCATACATTTAACGACCAAAATATCATAAAGGTCAGCTTTCTTCATTCTTGACATCAACTGTTGACCTCCCAAATTTGGTCATAACATGGTCATAAAATAATAACAATGACCTTCCAGTGACCAAAATTGGGCGTCATGATTGAGCAAATTCCTTGTAGTGAATGGATCCACCGGAAAGCCAAAGATGCGATAAACCACGTCCGCGAATGCCAAACCAGGAGAAAAATCCAGATCCAAAGTGGAGCCAGCCATGCAAGCCATGCAGAACCACGTAAAGGTGGGGTGCTAAGGTTCACCTGAGATGATGAGCTGAGGACGAGGATCAAACACCGGCTAGAGGTCCAGATCGCTATGGAGTCGCCGAGGTGGGAAGCGGGAGGAGGTGGGAGTCGCCATTTCACATCACTCGTCATATCATTAGCACAAGAAAACAAACTACCAACTCTTTAGGTACTGTAGCAAACTTGATTTATATTTAGATTGATGTTAGATTACTGTATTCTCACTTTTCCATGGCTAGTACCCCCCGATACTATCTATAGTTTCATCAAAATAAGCAACCAACACAACAAAAACAGAATCTGTAAAAAACAAACCAGTCTGTAGCAATCTGTATACTTCGTATACTTCTGGTATCTGAAAAATTCTGAACAATTATGAAAATTAGGGAAATTGGCATATACACCAGCAGGAAAAAGAATCAACTCAAAATCTCTTTCTGGATAGGAATTAAAAATAATTTCATGAGCACAAAGTTTCTGTCTTTTTCAGCAAGATCTAACAACCATCACCAAAACTAATCATAAAGGTTTTACTTGGCACGAACACAAAAAGAAACACAAATAACACAATCATAATAGAATTATGATGGTGTGGACACAACAAAACAGAAAGAAGAAAGCAAAAATAAATTCATTGGGTTGCCTCCCAACAAGCGCTATTGTTTAACGCCCTTAGCTAGGCATTGATAATTCAATGATGCTCACATAAAAGACAAGAATTGAAGCACAACGAGAGCATCATAAAGCATGTGAAAATCACATCTAAGTCTAACATACTTTCTATGCATAGGCATTTTATAGGAAAACAAATTATCAAGACCATATGCAAGGAAATAGAAAGAGACAATAGCAATCTCAACATAACGAGAGTTGATTTAGTGATATGAATGTTTCAACCACAATATTTTCCTCTCTCATAAAAATTACATGTGGGATCATATTGAAATTCAACGATATAGCTATCACATAGGATATTCTTTTCATGATCCACATGCATGCAATGTTGACGCTCTTCAAAAATAGTGGGGTTATCATCAACTAAAGTCATGATTTCTCCAAACCCACTTTAAATATTATTCTAAATATCATATTAAAGTCAAGATCGTAAGAAATATCATTACCCCAATCATGATCATTGCAACAAGTAGTGGACAAAGCAAAACTAGCATCCCCAAGCTTAGGGTTTTGCATATTTTTAGCATGATTGTCATCAATAGAATTTATAATGAAATCATTGCAATCATGCTTTTCATTCAAGGAGCCCTCGTGAATAACTTCATAAATTTCTTCATCACAATTTTCAGATTCACGCAACTCAAGCAAAACTTCATAAAAATAATCTAGTGCACAAAACTCACTAGCAATTGGATCAACATAATTGGATCTCTTACAGAGATTAGCAAGTGGATGAGGATCCATATCAACAGATTTTTAGCAAGCGAAGATGCAAGCATATTGAAGGCACATAGCACACAAGCAAAGGAAAGGCAAAAGAAAAAGGCAAATATTTTTGTAATTTTTGTTTTTTAGAAGTGGGGGAGAGGAAAACGAGAGGCAAAAGGCAAAAAAAGTAAATGCAAGAGATGAGTTTGCGATAGTTACTTGGATAAGCTTCACTTAGAATAGTCCCCGGCACCAGAAATTGACACGTTGAAGGGAGACTATAATTGACTTGATACTCTCCGGCAATGGCGCTAGAAATTCTTCTTGCTACCTCTTGAGCTTGCGTTGGTTTTTCCCTTGAAGAGGAAAGGGTGATGCAACACAGTAGCAATAAGTATTTCCCTTAGTTTGAGAACCAAGGTATCAATCGAATAGGAGTATCAAGGCAAGTCACCAATGTACCTGCGCAAAAACAAACAAACTTGCACCCAACGCTATAAAGGGGTTGTCAATCCCTTCATGATTAATTGCAAGGTGAGATCTGAAGGTGGAAAGTGGAACAAAGTAAAAGTGTAGAGCTGAAAATATGATGTGAAGTAGACCCAAGGGCCATAGCGTTCACTTGAGGCTTCTCTCATGATAGCAAGTATTACGGTGGGTGAACGAATTACTGTCGAGCCATTGATAGAACCGCGCAATGTCATGATGATATCTAAGGCAATGATCATACATATAGGCATCACGTCCGAGACAAGTAGACATATACTGTCTGCATCTACTACTATTACTCCACACATCGACCACTATCCAGCATGCATCTAGTGTATTGAGTTCATAACAAACAGAGTAACGCCTTAAGCAAGACGACATGATGTAGAGGGATAAATTCATGCAATAGATATAAACCCCATCTTTTTACCCTTGATGGCAACAACATGATGCGTGCCTCACTACTCCTTCTGTCACTGGGTGACGACACCGCACGGTATGAACCCAAAACCAAGCACTTCTCCCATTGCAAGAATTATAGATCAAGTTGGCCAAACGAAACACACAACTCGAAGAGAATTACAAGGATGCGAAATCATGCATATAAGAGATCAGAGGAAACTCAAATAATATTCATAGATAATCTGATCATAAATCCACAATTCATCGGATCTTGACAAACACACCGCAAAAGAAGATTACATCGGATAGATCTCCATGAAGATCATGGAGAACTTTGTATTGAAGATCCAAGAGAGAGAAGAAGCCATCCAGCTACTAGCTATGGACCCGAAGGTCAGTGGTGAACTACTCACGCATCATCGGATAGGCAATGGTGTTGATGAAGAAGCCCTCCGTGTCGGAATCCCCCCTCTGGCAGGGCACCACAACGTGCCCCAGATGGGATCTTGCGGAGACAGAAGCTTGCGGCGGCGGAAAATTATTTTCGTGGCTCCCTCTGGTGGTTTCAGTTTTTTGAGGAATTTATAGGCGGAAGAAGTAGGGCAAAGGAGCCACGGGGGGGGGGGGGGCACAAGCCTGGTAGGTAAGCCCCCCCTAGGCCGCGGCTAGGGGGCTTGTGGCCTCCCCCGGGGTCCTTTGCCTTGGTTCTCAAGTTTCCTGCGTATCTTCTGTTACGGAAAAAATCATTCCGAAGATTTTATTCCGTTTGGACTCCGTTTAATATTCTTCTCTGAAAAGGGTCAAAAACACGGAAAAAAGGAACTGACACTTGGCACTAAGTTAATAGGTTAGCCCCAAAAAGATATAAAAAGCATACAAAACATCCAAAGTTGACAAGATAATAGCATGGAACCATCAAAAATTATAGATAAGTTGGAGATGTATGAGGGAGGCAAGATTATTGCAGTAGAACCAGGTGTACTGCCAATTGCGCACTAACTCCAGAACGGTCATATGGGGATATGTGCTTTTGCTCCTCTTCTGGAGCCCCAAACCCTCCCACAATTGAATGATGTGAGTCTTGTCATCACTCCGATTCACTTTCTTCAGCGACTGAGAGCGTATGGTGAAGAGATACTTAAACAATCCCCAATGGGGAGGACATCCTACGAAACACTCACACAGGTGATGAAAGCAGAAAGATGAGCAATGGCGTTTGGGGGAAAATGGTGCAACCGAGCCCCGAAGAAGTTCGAAAACCCACGATTAAAGGGATGGGGAGACAGAGAGAAACCTTGCTTGATGTGGATCAGGAGGAGGACCCGTTCCCCTTCGCACGACTATGGTTCAGCTTCATCAGGGGGCAATCTCCACAACTTTTCCGCCAACATCCCATGCTCTACAAGCTCCAGGAGACCTTATTCTTGAACCGTGGAATGGTGGAAATCCCCTTGAATCCATCCCAGTGGCAACGCCAGCTTCTTCTACTTGTCGCCTTTCTTCTTTTTGGCCCGCTCGAGCTTGCTAGTCTGCCCCTTCATCATCTCGGCGGCGACGAGATCTATCTAGAGACTGAGTTTGGACGGCGAGAGAAGAGGAAGATCCGAGGAGAAGAAGGACGATGTCATTCAAAACCCTAGCGCTGGCTGGTTTTATAATCGGCCGACTGGGTCTCTGGCTGGTAGGTCCGCCAGATCCTTGCTTATTCCTTCACCAGAAGATGCGAGATACGAGGCAGAGATCGAGGCGTGTTAATGGAGGCGACGCATCCCACTTGCATGACAATGGTGTCATCACCACGAGGCGTGCGGTAACCGAAAATTTTGAATCCTAGAAAATCCGGAACTGAGAGGATGATTCGTCACATCCCAAGATCCTCTTGGTCACGCTGATCTACAAGTTCACTCGGACATGTTACTCAACAGAATCGATCAGGACGAATGATGAAGATTTCAATCGACACCCAATTTTGCAAGGCCTTGAAGTACGTTCAAGTTCAATCTGCTGCTACAAGATATACATCGACACCTTCACCACTCGGAGCATGGTCTATTCGGGGGCTAATGACGAGGATATAGCCCAGGGTAGGGTCATAGGCCTGACCTATATGTCCTACCCAACAAGGTAACCTCCAACATCAAAACTACCATTTCTACTACCCCTTATTCTATAGATAGTGGAGATGAAAAAGAGGAGGTAAACATTGTGGAAAATTCCTTTCATAAGTTAATGATAAAAATCAAGGGTGAGACCAAGAAGCACTTTGTTGCCCTCTTGGAACAACTAGGTGAGGCAAGTGATCTCAATGAGTCTCATGAAGAGACCATCTCTAATTTAGAGGGGCATAATCATGACTATGCCTTTGAGATAGCAGATCTTTCCATTTCTCTTGAAGAAGAGCAAGGTCTTCATTTCGTTCTTGAGGAGTCACATGATGATGACCTTGCTAAATTATGAAACGATCATGATCATGCTTTTGTGCTTACTCGTGTGCTCTAATCCGAAAAGGTTGAACTAGGGTTGACCATGATAGAGTCAATGAAGAGTTTTTTACACTTGACAAGGTGCACAAGGCTTGAAAAGCGTGCATGCTTCTCTAAAAAGGTCTCATGATCAAATCCAAGTAAATCTTACTAAGGAGATATCCACGTGTCCTCCATTTGTGTTAATTTATAATGCCAATGCTACTAACCCTTGTTGTGAGCATGTGCATCTTGTGGAGGAAAATGTCAAGTTGAAAGAGAAACTCAAGAAAGGCCTTGTGACATGCATCCAAGGTGAGATGGACCTCAATGACCTTTTGAGCAGTCAAAATAAGGTTGTTGCAAAGGAAGGAATTGGGTTTGCACCCAAGTCTAAGAAGATCAAGAAGGTCAAGACCAAGCAATCTCCCCCACTGATGTGTACTACGCAACTTTGTTCTTGTAGACGTTGTTGGGCCTCCAAGTGCAGAGTTTTGTAGGACAACAACAAATTTACCTCAAGTGGATGACCTAAGGTTTATCAATCCGTTGGAAGTGTAGGATGAATATGGTCTCTCTCAAAGAGCCCTGCAATCAAATACAAGAAATCTCTTGTGTCCCCAACACACCCAATACAATGGTAAATTGTATAGGTGCACTACTTGAGTGATACAAGTGTAGTATGGATGATAGATATAGGTTTTTTGTAATCTAAAAAAATAAAAAACAACAAGGTAGCAAGTGGAAAACAGTGAGAAAAATGTTATATAAATTCTTGGTAATAAGGCCCATGGTTCATACTTTCACAAGTGCAATCTCTCAACAATGCTAACATAGTAGAATCATATGATCATCCCTCAACATGTAATAAAGAATCACTCTGAAGTTCATAAGTAGCGGAGAACATAAGATGAAGTTGGCATAGGTAGTAGAACCACCTCAAAGTCATTATTTTCAATCAATATTTTGAGCTATTCTTGTAAGTGTCACAAACAGCCCTAGAGTTTGTACTAGAATAACACCCATGATACATATTAATGAACCCTGATCTCACCTAGATACTCCAATGTCACCTCAAGTATCTGTGGGTTAAGTATACGACATGCATCAAACAATTTCAGATTCATCATATTTAATCCAACACAAAGAACTTTAAAGAGTACGCCAGGATTTCTATCAGCGAACGTAGTACGAAAACATGCAATCAACCCCTATGCATAGATCCCCAAGGTCCCCGAAATCCGCAAGTTGATACCATAACATATATCAAGTAAATCAATAGAATACCCCATTGTCACCATGGGTATCCACATGAAACACATACACCAAGTGTTCTGAAATACAATATTGAAACCAACGCAATGAGATCTGAAATGGAAAGATTCAGTACATCCCTACAAGATGGCAAGGGAAGAACATCACATGATCGTACTATATTAACAAATCCCGTGATACATCAAGATCGGGACATCTCAAGAACACGAGAGAGAGAGAGAGTGTGTGTATGTGTGAACACATAGCTACTGGTACATACCCTCAGGCTCGAGGGAGAACTACTCCCTCCTTGTCATGGCCTTCGCCGGGATGATGAACATGGCCACCAGAGATGATTTCCCCCCATCCGACAGGGTCCTGGGAATGTTCCACATGGGTTTTCATCGATACCGAGAGTTGCGGTGATGGAGTGGAAGTTCTTTGTTTATTTCTAATGGTTTCTGTATATATAGGATTTTTTGGCATTGGAAACACACTAAACGGAGCCACGTGGGTCCCACAAGCCATCAGGGCATGGCCAGGAGGGGTGGCTACGTCCTGTTGGCTTGTGGCCCATAGGTGGATCCTCTATGGTGGTTCTTTGCTCCAGTATTGATAATATATTATTTTCAGGCGAGTCTGAGAACTTTATTTTGTACACAAAAGCAACACCACGATAATTCTGCTGAAAACAACGTCAGTCCAGGTTAGTTCAAAATAATGACAAAACCTGTATCAAAGCCATATAAAAATACTGTAAACATAGGTGAATATGGCATGAATACTTCATATATTATCGATATGTTGGAGACGTATCAACATCCTCAAGCTTAATTCCTACTCCTCCTAGAGTAGGTAACCGATAAAATAAATAATTTTATGAAGTTTGAATGCTAGCATAGTATATATAAGTTGATCAATGATAATCCCAATCACTTACTCTAGCATCATAACCATCAACCTTTTTCATAAAAATCATCATGGTTGAGTAGCAATCAATTCACATGTCATGGATCAAATAATGCATTTTATTGAAACATATCAGCCCGTATTCTTAGTCACCAAACAACTTCAATGCATCATCAAGTCTAAGTAAGAGTTCCACATACTCAATTATCATATTGTCTTCTATGATTGCTAATACTAAAGGCATATTTTTTACAACAAATAACATCCATCAAACACCGAGAAATATAGGGGCTTAATGTTTCGCCTCCCAACATACTTATCATGAAGATAATTGTCAACAATATTGAATCATGATCAAATATATTTGATTAGATATATGTGTTTGTATATTTCCCCACCACATGACGCTTGCCGAATAATAGACTGAGGTTGGAATAGGAAGTTGACTCAACTTGAAAAGTAAATAACATGAAAGTAAATAGATTGTCCCTTTGCACATGGAAGCGGGGATTTGCAGAGGTGCGAGAGCTCATTGTTTTAAAACATATATAAATATGTAATTTTGGGTGGTGTGCCTTTTATGCCAACGTTGTAATAGAGTTTTGAATATCTTCCATGCTAATCACATCATTGGCGGTTCCCAAACAGAATTGAAATTTTACCCCCATCCACCACTCAAATACATTCCTTGGCTAGTCATATCCACGGGTACCATCCAAACAATCAATTTTCTAGGAGGAGTTATTGTTTATTCATTTTTGTATCAGGCATGGCTATGAATCCTTTTTACCAAACTCTCTAGTGCAATGGATAGAGAATAAATACTCATCATGAGAATAACTCGCTTATCATGGAAGATGTCGACCACTCTGATTGCTCCATGAGTGGTACAGGCACACAAAACGGATGTTTATTTGAAGGTTTTAGAGGTGGCACATGCAAATTTAATTGGAATGGCAGTGAAATACCATATATAGGTAGGTATTGTGGACTCTCATTGAATAAACTTGGCTCAAGTATTTGGACGCACAAGTAGTATCTCTACTTAGTACAAAGTTTTGGCTAGCAAAAGGTTCTAAACAAGCACCACACGTTGGAGAATCCATAACAATATAACTTCTATGCAAATATATCCAAACATAACTCATTACATTGTCTTCCTTGTCCAACTTCCACTATTTTATCAGGTTCGAAAATAATTAATGGGTATTCACAATCACAAAGGATGTCCAAGATAATATATTTATATGTGAAAGTTCTCTTTCTTATACTAGTCATTCATGAATTGCTTGTATGACTAATACGATGATTGCCAAACTTCAATAGATTTTACTTTCTGAACCAAATTGGAATATATTGCTAAAAATATACCTCGTTGATAATTTCATATTTATGATATTTCATTCATTCATAATTTACTCTTAGGGTATAAGGGAAGCACAAGAGTAAACATCAAACTACTCTGAAAATATATAAGTGAAGATGAATGAGTGGTCGAACAATCAAGTAGCTACGTGAGGACTCTCTCTCAATAATGTTTTTTAGATCTAATAATTTTATTCAAACAACAAGACAAATAAAAATGCTTTCCAAGAATAGCACATATCATGTGGACAAATAAAAACTTAGAATCAACATAGGCTAACTCATATTTGTTGACTAAGAGAGGTGGGATGCGTAGAATCAACAAGCTTATATGGTTGACACTTCTTGTAATATTTACTTGGGGTACCTTGGGCATCCCCAATCTTGAGATTTTGTATCTCTTTCAATCCTATCATATCCCAGTTTCACCTAAGTCTCAAAAACATCATCCACACAAACCTTGAAAAGAACTCATGACATAGGTTAGTACACATAAGAATAAATTAATGCTTCATGTACTGCCATGACAAGTTGCATATTAATTTTCAAACATTAGGTATTGTATACTATAATTTCCACAATTTATATATACCAATATAATCCATAAAATATCGAGGATAAGTAGCTAACAAAACTATGACAATAATTTGTCCAAACAGAATAGTATCTAGCAATTTTGGAACTAGTGTACTTCTGTAATTCCAAAAATTATGAAATTTAGAACATGGCAAATAATTTCTATGAAAGTAGTGTGTTTAAATTTCAGAAACTTTCCATGTTCCAATAAAATATCATAATTCAAATACTGCAGAAAAACATTCCGTTTTTGTACAACACACATCACACATGCAATTCAAGCATTCTAGAAATAATTCTGTTTGGGAATGTTGTATGGGAAACAAAAAATTCCTAAAAACACCCAATACCTATCTATGGAGATCAACAACTACGAGAGGGGAGTGCATATACATACCATTGTAGATCACTAATCGGAAGCGTTAATAAACGTGGTTGATGTAGTCGAACGTCTTTGCGATCCAATTGCGATCCGTCCCGCGATCCAATCACGATCTGTCCCGATCTAGCGCCTCCACTTTCAACACATGTACAACTTGATGACTCCTTCACCACCTCGATACAGCGAGCGTGGATGTAGTTGTAGCTGAGTTTTCCAACAGCACGCCTGCGTGGTGGCGGTGGTGGCGGTGCGATCTCGGCACGGCTTCACCAAGCGCTACCGCTATTGCGACACTGAAGAAGTACTACAAGAGAGAGAGGGAGGTGCCGCCAAGGACTTGTGTGTTGTATGCCTCCCTCTCCTCTCATATATATAGGGGGCGGGTGGAGAGGTGGTCGATCTAGGATTTCCCTTAGGAGGTGTGGCGGCCAAGTTGGGGATGCCTTGCCACCCAAGGCAAGGGGTGGCGCCCACCCTTGGGCTGCCCCAGCCCTTTGGCTGCTTGGGCCTCTTGGTGGGAGGGGCGGCCAGCCCACCAGCGGCTGGTGCGCCACTTCTCATAGCCCATGGGCCCCTCCGGGGCAGGTGGACCCTCCCGGTGGACCCCCGGAGCACTTTTGGAACCTCCGTCACAAAACCGGCAACTTTCTGAAACTCTTCCAGAACGTGAATACCAACTTCCCATCTGGACCATTCTGAAGCTCCTCGTCATCCGTGTGATCTCATCCTGGGCTCCACACAACCTTCGATCAACAACATAATAACTCAACAATATCTACATCGTCACCGAACATTAAGTGTGCAAAACCTGCGGGTTTGAGAACTATGCAGACATGACCAGGACAACTCTACGGTCAATAGCCAATAGCGGGACCTGGATTCCCATATTGGTTCCTACATGACTAGAACCACGATGTCAAGGATTCAACCAATCCCGTATGCAGTTCCCTTTGTCCATCAGTTTGTTACTTTCCAGAGATTCGATCATTGGTATCCCCATACCTACTTCAATCTCGTTACTAGCAAGTCTATTTAATCGTTCTGTAATACAAGATCTTGTGACTAACTCCTTAATCACATTTCTTGCAAGCTTATTGTGATGTTGTATTACCGAGTGGGCCCAGAGATACCTCTGTGTCATACGGAGTGACAAATCCAAGTCTCGATCCATGCCAACCCAACATACACCGTCGGAGATACCTATAGAGCATCTTTATGATCACCCAGTTACGTTGTGACGTTTGATACACACAAAGCATTCCTCTCGTGTTAGGGAGTTGCATGGTATTATGGTCTTAGCAACAAATACTTGACATGCAAAAAGCAATGACAATAAATTAGCCATATGATCAAATGCTATGCTTACTGTTGGGTCTTATCCATCACATTATTCTCCTAATGATGTGATCCCGTTATCAAATGACAACTCATGTCTTTGGTTAGGAAACCTTAACCATGTTCGATCAACAAGCTAGTATAGTAGAGGCTCACTAGGGACATGATGTTGTCTATGTATCCACACATGTATCTATGTTTCCAATCAATACAATTATAACGTGGATAATAAATGATTATCATGAAAAAGAAAAAAATGATATTTTTTATTATAGCCTCTAGGGCATATTTCCAACAGTCTCCCACTTGCACTAGAGTCAATAATCTAGTTCACATCACCATGTGATTAACACCCAATGAGTTTTGGGGTTTGAACATGTCTTGCTTGTGAGAGAGGTTTTAGTCAACGGGTCTGCAACATTCATATCCGTGTGCACTTTAAAAATATCTATGTCATAGTGTAGATGCTGCTATGATGCTCCACTTGGAACTATTCCAAATGACTGCTCCACTATACGAATCCGGTTTGCTACTTCGAGTAATCCAGATTTGTGTCAAAGCTTGCATCGACGTAACCCTTTATGATGAACTCTTTTATCTCCTCCATAATCGAGAAACATTTTCATAGTCCTCTAGTTACTAAGGATAATTTTGACCATTATCGAGTGATTCACTCCTGGATCACTCTTGTACCCCTTGACAGACTCATGGCAAGGCACACACACCAGGTGCGGCACACACTAGGCATTCTTCTATAGATCCTACGGCTAAGGCATAGGGGACAACTTTATTACTTTATCTTTCTTCTTCCACGGTCGAGCTTTGAGTCTTACTCAAATTCACACCTTACAATACAGCCCAGAACTCCTTCTATGACCGATCTATTTTGAACTCCTTCAAAATCTTGTCAAGGTATGTATTCATTGAAAGTTTTATCAAGCGTTTTAATCTATCTCCATAGATCTTGATGCCCAATATTTAAGTAGATTTATGCAGGTTTTCCTTTGAATAACTCCTTTCAAACAATCCTTTATGCTTTCTAGAAATTCTACATCATTTTCGATCAACAATATGTCATCCACATATACTTATGAGAAATTATGTTGTGCTCCCACTCACTTTCCTGTAAATACAAGTTTCTGCATAAACTTTGTACAAACCAAAAAGGTTTCATCACCTCATCAAAGTGCTTATTCCAACTTCGAGATGCTTGCACCAATCCATAAATGGATAGCAGGCGCTGGCATGCCTTTTAGCATCCTTAGGATCGACAAAACCTTTTGGTTGTATCACATACAACCTTTCCTCAAGGAAATCCTTAAGTAAATGATGTTTTGACATCCATGTGCCAGATTTCATACTTGAAATATGCAGCAACTATAACCTAATTCCAATAGAATTTAGCATCGCTACGGGTGAGAAAGTCTCATCATGGTCAACTCCTTGAACATTTTGGAAACCTCTTTGCGACAAGTCGAGCTTTACAAATGGTGACATTTACCATAATCGTCTGTCTTTATTCTACAGATCCAATTGTAGTCAATAGCCTTACGACCATCAAATAACTCTTCCAAAGTCCATACTTTGTTTTCATACATAGATCCTTTTTGGATTTCATTGCTTCTAGACATTTTTTGCAATCTAGGCCTAGCATCACTTCTGCATAGCTAGTAGGTTCACTGTTGTCCAACAACATGACCTCCAAGATAGGATTACCATACCACCCACGAGCATTACGTGTCCTTGTCGACCTACGAAGTTCAGTAGTAACTTCATATGAAGCTTCATGCCCACCATCATGAGCTTCCTCTTCAATTGATGTAGGCACCATAGGATAATCTTCCCATGTTGTGGTACTCTCAGGTTGAAGTGATGATTCAATAACTTCATCAAGTTCCACCATCCTCCCACTCAATTCTTCCAAGAGAAACTCTTTCTCAGGAAGGGACCCGTTCTTAGCAACAAACCCTTTGCCCTCGGATTTGAGATAGAAGGTTTACCCAACTATTTCCTTCGAGTATCCTATGAAGACACACTTGTCCGCTTTGGTTTCGAGCTTATTAGGCTAAAGTCTTTTGACATAAGCGTTGTAGACCCAAACTTTTAATAAATGACATCTTAGGTTTCTTGCAAAACCATAGTTCATACCATGAAATCTCAATGGATTTAGATGGTGCCCTGTTTAAAGTGAATGTAATGTATAGCCCGAAAACGGTAGTGGCAAATCGGTAAGATACATCATAGTACGCCCCATATCCAATAGAGCACGGCTACAACGTACGGACAGATCATCACACTATGGTGTTCGAGGTGGCATGAGTTGTGAAATAATTTCCACATCGTCTTAAATGTATACCAAAATCATAACTGAGACATTCACCTTGATGTCTACTACATAACTTGTTCTTGTAGAATCGTGTTGGGCTTCCAAGCACAGAATTTTGTAGGATAGTAGCAAATTTCCCTCAGGTGGGTTACCTAAGGTTTATCAATCCGTGGGAGGCGTCGGATGAACATGGTCTCCCTCAAACAATCTTGCAACCAAATAATAAAAATTCTCTTGTGGCCCCAACATACCAAATACAATGGTAAATTGTATAAGTGCACTAGTTTGACGAAGAGATGGTGATACAAGTGTAGTAATGATAGTAGATATTGATTTTTTTTAATCTGAAAATATAAAAATAGCAAGGTAGTGATACGTCCATTTTGCATCATGCTTTCATGTTGATATTTATTGCTTTATGGGCTGTTATATTACTTTGTGGTAGCATATTTATCCCTTTTCTCTCTTCATTTGCAAGGTTTATTTGAAGAGGGAGAATTCAGGGAGCTGGAATTCTGGACTGGAAAAGGAGCAAATCTTAGTCCACTATTCTGCACAGCTCCAAATGCCCTGAAAATTTACGTGGAATTTTTTGGGATTATATAAGAATACTGGGCGAAAGAAGTACCAGAGGGGAGCTACCAGGGCGCCACAAGCGTGGTAGCCGCCACCCCCTGGTGGCGCCTAGCAAGCTTGTGGGCTCCCTGACGGGCCACTGGCCCCCCTCTTTTGCTATATGAAGGGTTTCGATCTAGAAAAAATCAATCGGGAGCTTTTTCGTGGTTTCGCCGCCGCCACGAGGCGGAACTTGAGAAGATCCAATCTAGAGCTCCGGCAGGACGATCCTGCCGGGGAAACTTCCCTCCCGGAGGGGGAAATCGTCGCCATCGTCATCACCAACACTCCTCTCGTCGTAGGGGAGGCATCTCCATCCACATCTTCATCATCAACATGTCCTCTCCAATCCCTAATTCATCTCTTGTAACCAATCTCCGTCTCATGACTCTGATTGGTATTTGTAAGGTTACTAGTAGTGTTGATTACTCTGTGTAGTTGATGCTAGTTGGATTACTTGGTGGAAGAGTTTATGTTTAGATCCTTGATGGTATTCATTACACCTCTGCTCATGATTATGATTATGCTTTGTGAGTAGTTACTTTTGTTCCTGAGGACATGGGATAAGTCGTGCTGATAATAGTCATGTGAATTTGATATTCGTTCGGTATTTTGTGATGTTGTATGTTTTTTTCCTCTAGTGGTGTTATGTGAACGTTGACTACATAACACTTCACCATATTTGGGCCTAGAGGAAGGCATTGGCGAGTAGTAAGTAGATGATGGGTTGCTGGAGTGACATAAGCTTAAACCCCAGTCTATGCGTTGCTTTGTAAGGTGCTGATTTGGATCCACTAGTTTAATGCTATGGTTAGACGTTGTCTTAATCCTTCTTTCTTAGTTGCGGATGTTTCTGAGAGGGATTAATCATAAGTGGGATTCTTTTCCAAGTATGGGCAGTACCCAACCGCTGGTCCACCCACATATCAAACTATCAAAGTAATGAACGCGAATCATATGAACATGATGAAACTAGCATGACATAAATTCCCGTGTGTCCTCGGGAGCGTTTTTCCTCCTATAAGACTTTGTTCAGGCTTGTCCCTTGCTACAAAAGGGATTGGGCCACTTGCTGCACCATTTCTATTACTTTTTACTTGTTAATTTTCACTTGCTACGTTTCACCTCACTACACCATCACTTGTTACCGCTACTTTCAGTGCTTGCAGTTATTACCTTGTTGAAAACCTTTTACCACAGCCTTCTGCACCTCGTTGGGTTCGACACTCTTACTTATCGAAAGGACTACGATTGATCCCCTATACTTGCGAGTCATCAAGACTCTTTTCTGGCGCTGTTGCTGGGGAGTGAAGCGCCTTTGGTAAGTGGAAATTGGTAAGGAAACATTTATATACTGTGCTGAAATTTATTGTCACTTGTCACTATGGAAACTGTTCCTTTGAGGAGTTTGTTCGGGGTATCTTCACCATGAACGGAAGCATGAGGAGTTGTTCCTCAACCTGAGGTACCTACTGAAAATATCTTTTATGAAATTCCTTTGGGTATGCTTGAGAAACTGCTGGCTAATCCTTTTATAGGAGATGGATCTTCACATCCAGACTTGCATCTGATCTATGTAGATGAAGTTTGTGGTTTATTTAAGCTTGCAGGTTTCCCCGAGGATGAGGTAAAGAAGAAAGCTTTCCTTTATATTTGAATGATAAGGCGTTGACATGGTATAGGCTATGTGATGATACTGGATCATGGGACCACAATCGGTTGAAATTAGAATTTCATCAAAAGTTCTATCCTATGCATTTAGTACATCGTGATGAGAACTTTATTTGTAACTTTTGGCCTCGTGACAGGGAAAGCATAGGTCAAGCTTGGGGGAGGCTTAAATAAATGCTATATTCATGCCCCAATCATGAGCTCTCAAGAGATATTATCACTCAAAACTTTTATGCTCGGCTTTCTCATGAAGATCGTACCATGCTTGACACTTCTTGTACCGGTTCTTTAATGAAGAAGGATATTGACCACAAGTGGAATTTATTGGAAAGAATCAAGCATAACTCTGAAGATTGGGAGCTGGAGGAAGGTAAGGAGTCAGGTATGAATTTCCAGTTTGATTGCGTTAAATCTTTTGTTGAGACAAACACTTCTAGAGATTTTATCGCTAAGTATGGACTTGACTCTGAGATAGTAGCTTCTCTATGTGAATCTTTTGGTGCTCATGTTGATCTTCCCAAAGAGAAGTGGTTTAAGTATCACCCTCCTGTAGAAAGCAACATAGTGAAAACAAATCTAGTTGAGGAGAAAGTCATTGCTTTTAGTGATCCTGTTGTTCCTTGTGCCGACACTGAGAAACCACCATACCCTGTTAGGATAAAGGATTATTCTAAAGGTCCAACTGTGATACGTAGGGGTTACATTAGACCACTTGCACCCCCTGAGGAGATTAGAGTTGAACATAGTGTTGCTATTATCAAAGATATCTTAGCCGAAGACGTAGATGGGCATGTTATCAAATTCTCTGAGGACTCCGCTAGAATTGCTAAACCTCACGCGAAAGACAAACACGGACCTGTAGTTGGCCTGCCCGTTGTTTCTGTCAAGATAGGAGATCACTGTTACCATGGTTTATGTGAAATCAAAGATGAGATTGCACCTGCTGAGCTAGAACCCATTGATGTCACTATTACGCTAGCTAATAGAGACACTATCTGCCCTCTGGGAATTGTGAGAGACGTAGAACTCCTGTGTGGTAAGACGAAGTATCCTACTGATTTCCTCGTCCTTGGTACTGCACAAGATAGCTTTTGTCCCATCATATTTGGTAGAACCTTTCTCAACACTGTCAATGCTCACATTGATTGCATTAAGCATACTGTCACTGTTAGTTTCGAGGGCGTGTCTCATGAATTTAACTTCTCCAAGTTTGGAAGACAACCCCATGGAAAAGAGTCGTCTGGTAGGGATGAAATCATTGCTCTTGCCTCTATTGTCGTACCTCCTACGGATTCTTTAGAGCAATATCTGCTTGAGCATGAAAATGATATGCATATGGAGGAGAGAGATGAGATAGATAAAATTGTCTTAGAACAATATCCTATTCTCAAGAATAATCTGCCTGTTGAACAGCTTGGGGATCCTCCCCCACCAAAGGGTGATCCTATGTTCGAGCTTAAACAGTTGCCTGATACTCTTAAGTATGCCTATCTTGATGAGAAGGAGATATATCATGTTATTATTAGTGCTCTCCTCTCAGAGCACGAAGAGAAGAAGTTACTAAAAACTCTAAGGAAGCACCGTGCTACTATTGTATATACTCTTGATGATCTTAAGGGTATTAGTCCCACTCTATGTCAGCACAAGATTAAAACCGATCCTGATTCTAAACCAGGTGCTGATCATCAAAGGAGATTAAATCCTAAGATGGAAGAGGTCGTTAGAAAAGAAATATTAAAGCTTCTCGAAGCATGAATCATTTATCCTGTTGCTCATAGTGATTGGGTAAGTCCAGTACATTGCGTACCTAAGAAGGGATGTATCACCGTCGTTCCTAATGATAAGGATGAACTAATCCCACAAAGGATTATTACTGGATATAGGATGGTGATAGACTTCCGGAAATTGAACAAGGCTACAAGGAAAGATCATTATCCTTTGTCGTTTATCGACCAAATGCTAGAAAGGCTATCCAAACACACACACTTCTGCTTTCTAGACGGTTATTCAGGTTTCTCGCAAATACCTGTTGCACAATCTGATCAGGAGAAAACCACATTCACCTGCCCCTTCGGTACCTTTGCTTATAGACGTATGCCTTTTGGCTTATGCAATGCACCTGCCACCATTCAAAGATGTATGATGGCTATATTCTCTGACTTCTGTAAAATGATTGTCGAGGTTTTCATGGATGACTTCTCCGTTTACGGGTCCTCCTTTGATGATTGCCTCAGCAACCTTGACTGAGTCTTACAGAGATGCGAAGATACCAACCTTGTCTTGAATTGGGAGAAGTGCCACTTTATGGTTAATGAAGGCTTCGTCTTAGGACACAAAATCTCTGAAAGAGGCACTGAAGTTGATAAGGCTAAGGTTGATGCAATTGAGAAAATGCCTTGCCCCACAGATATCAGAGGTATACGAAGTTTCCTAGGTCATGCTGGTTTCTATAGAAGGTTCATTAAAGACTTCTCTAAGATTTCTAGGCCTCTTACCAACCTCTTGCAGAAGGATGTTCCTTTTGTTTTTGATGAGGATTGTGAGGAAGCCTTCGAAATACTTAAGAAGGCTTTGATAACCGCACCTATCGTTCAACCACCTGACTGGAACTTGCCCTTTGAAATCATGTGCAATGCTAGTGATTATGCTGTTGGTGCTGTTCTAGGACAAAGAGTTGACAAGAAGTTGAATGTTATTCACTAAGCTAGTAAAACTCTAGAGTGTGCCCAAAGAAACTATGCCACTACGGAAAAGGAGTTTTTAGCAGTTGTGTTTGCATGTGAAAAGTTCAGATCTTATATAGTTGATTCCAAAGTCACTATTCACTCTTATCATGCTTCTATTAAGTACCTTATGGAGAAGAAGGACGCTAAGCCTAGGCTGATCAGATGGGTTCTCCTGCTACAGGAATTTGATTTGCACATCGTTGATCGAAAGGGTGCTGATAAGCCTGTAGCAGATAACTTGTCTAGGCTAGAGAATGTCCTTGATGACCCACGACCTATTGATGACTACTTTCCTGATGAGCAATTAAATGTCATCTGCACTTCACATAGTGCACCGTGGTATGCCGATTACGCAAACTATATCGTAGCCAAATACATACCACCCAGTTTCACCTATCAGCAAAAGAAGAAGTTCTTCTTTGATTTGAGACACTACTTTTGGGATGATCCTCACCTTTATAAGGAAGGAGTAGATGGTGTTATTAGACGTTGTGTGCCTAAACATGAACAGGGACAGATCTTGTAGAAGTGTCATTCCGAAGCCTACGGAGGACACCACGCTGGAGATAGAACCGCCCATAAGGTATTGCAATCAGGTTTCTATTGGCCCACTCTCTTCAAGGATGCCCGTAAGTTTGTCTTGTCTTGTGACGAATGCCAAAGAATAGGGAACATCAGTAAGCGTCAGGAAATGCCCATGAACTATTCACTTGTCATTGAACCATTTGATGTATGGGGCTTTGATTATATGGGACCAATGGGTACACTCACATCTTAGTTGCTATGGATTATGTCACCAAGTGGGTAGAGGCTATCCCCACTAAAAATGCTGATCACCACACCTCTATTAAGATGCTTAAAGAAGTCATTTTCCCAAGATTTGGAGTCCCTAGATATTTGATGACTAATGGTGGTTCACACTTCATTCATGGTGTTTTCCGCAAGATGCTCGCTAAGTATGATGTCAACCATAGAGTTGCATCTCCTTATCATCCTCAGCCTAGTGGTCAAGTGGAGTTGAGTAATAGGGAGATCAAATTGATCCTACAAAAGACCGTCAATAGATCTCGAAAGAATTGGTCTAGCAAACTTGACGGTGCACTATGGGCTTATAGGACTGCCTATAAGAATCCCATGGGCATGTTGCCGTATAAAATGGTTTACGGTAAGGCCTGTAATTTACCTCTTGAGCTGGAACACAAAGCTTATTTGGCAATCAAAGAGCTCAACTTCGATTTCAAACTTGCCGGTGAGAAGCGGTTGTTTGATATCAGCTCATTAGATGAATGGAGGGCCCATGCATATGAGAATGCCAAGTTGTTCAAGGAAAAGGTTAAGAGATGGCACGACAAACGAATACAGAAACGAGAGTTCAATGTAGGTGATTATGTCCTGCTATACAATTCTCGATTGAGATTCTTCGCAGGCAAGCTTCTCTCTAGATGGGAAGGTCCTTACGTTATCGAGGAAGTATATCGTTCCGGTGCCATCAAAATCAATAACACGGAAGGAAATTTTCCTAGAGTGGTAAATGGGCAAAGAATCAAGCATTACATCTCTGGTACTCCCATAAATGTTGAGACCAATATCATCAATGTCATAACTCGAGAGGAGTACATAAGGGATGTTTATCAGCCTGTTTCAGACCCTGAAAATGAATAGGTATTTGTTTCGGTAAGAATTTGGACTCCGATGCTTTTTCAATAGGAAATTTCCTCCGTTTTGGAATTTTCGTAAAATTAGAAAAATAAAAAGCAATCCGAAGAGCGCACGAGGAGGCCACAAGCTTGGAAGCCGCCACCTACCCCCTGGTGGCGGCTAGGGGGTTTGTGGGCACCTCGTGTGCCTCCCGGACTCCGTTTCCTTGGGAATCACTCCTTCTGGTCCAGAAAAATCAATATATATTTGCCCGAAGGTTTTGATCTCCGTATCGCGCAGTTTTCCTCTATTTTCGTTTCGAGCTTGTTGTCTGCCGCAGATTTAGAGAAAAGATGTCTGAGGAATCTGTTGGGAGAATGATCTTCACCAAGTTCATGAAGAAGTAGATGCTGATCTGAAAAGAGTAGAAGTCACGAAAGCCAGGGACCAAGCTAAGGAGAAAACCCAAGCTAAGGAGGAAGTCCAACCTATGTTCAACATTGAAAACATTGAAGGAGTAGATTTTTTCCAACCCTTCCTCCACGTGTTCTCTCCATCCTTGATTGAACTCTTGAGGTTTTGCAAAACAACTCGTGCTTGCAATATTTCCCTTTCTCATGAAGTTGTTTTGCTGGAAAACCATGTCACAGATCTCAAATGTATAAATCAAAGATTGATAGCTCTCCTGGAATCAAAGGCAACAACTCCACCACCTTCACCACCAAAGGAAGACAACTAAGCATTGGTATGGGCAATCCCCTTTGCTTTTGCCAAGCTTGGTGGAGTTTCCCTGGTATCGTATCACCTTTATATCTTTTGCTTTTACCTTTGTTTTAGTTATTTCCTGTTCAGTTTTTTATCTCTTCTCTTAGAGGAATAAGTCTTTAGTGTTTAGTTTCAGTCTTTTGCTTTTGTCTCTCCCCCGATGTATTCGAGCTCGTGAGCTATATAATAAAGAGTATCTTAGTCAAGGGCTTCGCTTTATGTTGTGATCAAAAGCATGAAAAGAACGATACCATGAAAGATCATGAGACGACCTTATGGAAAGTGATAGCTTCACATATGACATGTATGATGATTGAAACTTGTTGAGAATAAATCAACATAGAGCTCAGTCATTGTTGCAATTAATAAGAAGTAATAAGGAAAGAGAGGTTCACATATATATATATATATATCATCTTAGACGCTTTTTACAATTGTGAGCACACACCAAACTATTACATGCTTAGGAGTAGCTGTTGGACAAGGAAGACAACATAATGAATTGTGTTTGCTTGGTTCCAAACAATGTTATATGATTAGAGATCCCTTAGCATGTGACGATTGCTTCCACCTCATATTAGCCAAAACTCCCGCACCAAGTAGAGATACTACTTGTGCATCCATAAACCTTCGACCCAGTTTTGCCATGAGAGTCCACCATACCTACCTATGGATTGAAGAAGATCCTTCAAGTAAGTTGTCATCGGTGCAAGCAATAAAAATTGCTCTCTAATATGTATGATCTATTAGTGTGTGGAAAATAAGCTTTGTATGAACCTGTGATGAGAAAGGCATAAAAGCGATAGACTGCATAATCAAGTTCTTTATCACAGGAGGAAATATAAAGTGACGTTCCTCCACACTAAGAGGACACACATTCAAACCTCAAAAGCGCATGACAACCTCTGCTTCCCTCTGCGAAGGGCCTATATTGTACCTTTACTTTTTGCCCTTGTAAGAGTCAGGGTGATCTTCACCAATTCCCTATTTTTGCCTTTGTCTTGGCTATCGTCACATGCTTGGGAAAGATCTATATTCATATATCAACTTGGAGTTGAGTACTTATGCTTTATTGTTGTTGACTTTACCCTTGAGGTAAATCGTTGGGAGGCAAAACTATAAGGCCCTATCTTCCTCTGTGTCCAGCTGAAACTTTGACACCATGAGTACCACGTGAGTTGTAACAATTGTGGTAAACAAAAGAGATGATTGAGTATGTGGGTTCGCCTTACAAGCTCTTATTTGACTCTTTTTGATGTTATGATAAATTGCAATTGTTTCAATGACTATGGACTATTGTTGGTTACTTCCCGGTAAGGTGTTTGCTTCATACGTTGCTTTGTGAAGGAATTGTTACTTTCCCATAAGAATCTTTATGATGTATTGCTGTTCTATGTGTGATCATGATGCCCTCATGTCCGTATTATGTTTTATCGACACCTTCGTCCCTAAACATGTGGACATATTTATGGAACTTGGTTTTCGCTTGAGGACAAGCGAGGTCTAAGCTTGGGGGAGTTGATACGTCCATTTTGCATCATGCTTTCATGTTGATATTTATTACTTTATTGGCTGTTATATTACTTTTTGGTACCATATTTATGCCTTTTCTCTCTTATTTTGCAAGGTTTATTTGAAGAGGGAGAATTCAGGCAGCTGGAATTCTGGATTGGAAAAGGATAAAATCTTAGTCCACTATTCTCCACAGCTCCAAATGCCCTGAAAATTTACGTGGAATTTTTTGGGATTATATAAAAATACTGGGCGAAAGAAGTACCAGAGGGGAGCTACCAGGGCGACACAAGCGTGGTAGCCGCCACCCCCTGGTGGCGGCTAGCAAGCTTGTGGGCTCCCTGACGGCCCACTGGCCCCCCTCTTTTGCTATATGAAGGGTTTCGTTCTAGAAAAAATCAATCGGGAGCTTTTTCTTGGTTTCGCCGCGGCCACGAGGCGGAACTTGAGCAGATCCAATCTAGAGCTCCGGCAGGACGATCCTACCGGGGAAACTTCCCTCCCGGAGGGGGAAATCGTCGC
Organism: Hordeum vulgare subsp. vulgare; assembly: GCF_904849725.1. Lineage (NCBI taxonomy): Eukaryota > Viridiplantae > Streptophyta > Magnoliopsida > Poales > Poaceae > Hordeum > Hordeum vulgare. Next base: position 237,479,931 of record NC_058518.1, on the reverse strand, counting down.
CATCGTCATCACCAACACTCCTCTCGTCGGAAGGGAGGCATCTTCATCAACATTTTCATCACCACCATCTCCTCTCCAATCCCTAGTTCATCTCTTGTAACCAATCTCCATCTCACGACTCCGATTGGTACTTGTAAGGTTACTAGTAGTGTTGATTACTCTGTGTAGTTGATGCTAGTTGGATTACTTGGTGGAAGAGTTTATGTTCAGATCCTTGATGCTATTCATTACACCTCTGATCATGATTATGATTATGCTTTGTGAATAGTTACTTTTGTTCCTAAGGACATGGGATAAGTCATGCTGATAATAGTCATGTGAATTTGATATTCGTTCGGTATTTCGATATGTTGTATATTGTTTTTCCTCTTGTGGTGTTATGTGAACGTCGACTACATCAAACTTCACCATATTTGGGCCTAGAGCAAGGCATTGGGGAGTAGTAAGTAGATGATGGGTTGCTGGAGTGACAGAAGCTTAAACCCCAGTCTATGCGTTGCTTCGTAAGGGGCTGATTTGGATCCACTAGTTTAATGCT